>NC_135333.1:22654806-23282653 GCF_023851605.1 Tamandua tetradactyla
ATACGTGGGCTGTGTCTTTGCCCACTGCCTCCCCTCTCCTCATCCACTCTCTTTCCAGAGACCCCACCCTTCAGCTGGGCACAGAGAATGGGAGGCACCAGCAAAGGACCAGAGGGTGAAAAGTGCCCTGGCAGTTTCCATGGCCCTCCATGAGCAAGGGGCCTGCTCTGTAGCTCCCTCCAAGGCTCCAGCTCCTCTACATTGAATCCCTTATTTTTCCTCACATCCCTAGGGAAGTAAGTACTTCCCACCGTTGCTAATCTTAGGGTGCCTCCGCCATGCTTGTTGTTTCCTCAACCCTCCCAACCTCCTCCGCAGTAATGCCCCCTTCTCTACATAGGGATCTTCCCAGCCAGCTCTTTGGACTCTCTCAAGAGATTCAGACTTCAGATGGGAAAGAGGGCCCCTCCCCAAGCCTTGCTGTGGTTCTCTTAGTCTCTCTGAGCCTTGCCTTCTTCTCTCTCAGCCAGGATCACCTTGAGGTCTCCATCAGAGGAAGTGCCTCAAGAACCCATCCATGTCCCCAGAAACAGCCCAAATGGCAACTGGCTGCCTGCCTGGGCCTCGTTGCCTAGCAGTCTCTGCTGTAAGGTCCCTGGTTGCCCCCTCCAGATCTGTGGAAGGAGTGAGAGGTGAGTTGCAGTCTGAGGAAGGCCCAGACTTTCCAGGCCCCCCACCTAAAGTTAGAAATCAAGTCAAGATCACCCAGGCAGAGGCCAGGCCCACAGAGCCCACCAATCCCTCCTGAGAGTTGTGAAGTGAGAAAAGTTTGTTTCCCACGACCCAGTCTTCACTCCTATAAGCTTTCCATCACCTCCTAACCCCCAGCCACTCACCCCCAATGAGCTCAGTTGGATTCCCTCTCCCAGTCCTGCTCTGAGATAATGAGACACTCTCAGGCAACAAAAGCAGGTCAGATGGAAAAGTATTGGGCTCCCAGGGGTATTTACATTTTAAACAGAGGAATCCTAGAAAGGCAACCCTAAAGAGTCACTTTAATGGGAGAATTCCAGGCAGCAGTGGGACAGTCCATTGAGAAAGAGAGGGTATCCTCTTCAGACCACATAATCAACTTTCTACTCCATTTCAAAGTAGGGTCATTTGGGGTCAGTCAGGTCACTTCCCATGGCTGCTTCTAAGAAGAAGCTAATCTAACAAGGCTCTAGCAACACCAAGAAGGGAACAAGTTATTGAGATGTGAAATTGGGTCCATGCAAATGGCTCTAACCATTGCACTACACTTCCCAGCTCTCCTGAGCCTCTGAAGTAGCCAGTGTAAACAGACATTGTGGGGTGGTAAACAGCCCCAGGACTGGAAGTTATAAGTCTTGTGTTCTGCTCCTAACTATCTCCTTATGTGCTGTGTGACATTAGACAAGATAATAAACCTCTCTGAGCCTTGTATCATGACTGGCAATATGAAGAGGTTAGATTACATGGCTCTAAAGTCCCCTTCAGCTTTGGTATGCTAATATGCTGCGGTCTCTCTCTCTCTCCTACTCTCTCTCTGTCTCTCTTGCTCACACACACACAAACACACAAACACAGACACCTGCTCCACAGAAAATGTGTCAAGACAAAGGCAGGGCATTTGGCTTAACTCAGCTCACATTTGGTCAACCGTGGCTGACTGTCTTAAGGACTGAAACAGCTTCTCCTCCCAGGTCAACCAAAGGTTCAGACCCAGATAAAAGGCCTGATCCCTGTGCAGTTCATTGAGTTGTTCAGCCTTCATCCAGGATTAGCCAAGGCTTCTCACTGGCTCTCTGGTTTCAAAACAAAACTTTGAAAGAAAACGGCATTCAGTGGAAAATCCCCCAGTCACAATGCCGCTGGGAGTGTTGGGGGAGCACCATCTGTCAAGCATCAGTTCCCACAATCTGCGACCAAAACAACCTTTCGTGTCAATACCTACAATGCTAATAGCACCTTGTGTATTGATACAGCGCTATTGCCCTTTCAAAGTCCTTCATCTGGGCTCAGTTTGGCTTCATACAACTCTCTGAAATAGGCAGAGCAAGAGACTTTCAAATAACATTGTCCCCTTTTGGAGATGAGGCTGTTGAAGCCCCCAAAAAATAGCAGAGGTGGGAAGAGAGATATTTGGAGCTAGAACTGAGTTCCCTCTAATTGAAGTTCAGTGAGTTTCCCCCTCAGTGACGCATCCCAAATGCCATCAGCAGATAGTTGCCTAGTTTGCTGCATCAAAACCATCTGGATTCCATCCAAAAGATTTTAGAGGTCATGGATGAAACCCCAAGCCAGTATATTTTAGTTTTTTCTTGTGATGCACAGACTGATTTTGGTATTACCATCCATTGTGCTATGTTCATAGAATCTGGGAATCCTGGAAACTCCAGGCTAGAAAGACCATCAGAGCTCATCAAGTACCACTACCCACTCAGTGCACATCATCCTCTGGAGCCTACAGCAGTTCTTAAGACACAGGACCTGCTGCAGTGACAGAGACTGAAAAGAGCCAGGGCTTGAATGAAGTCATTTATTTCTTGCTCACATCTCAGTCCAGGTGGAAACAATACAAGATTGATATGGCAGCTCTAAGTGTCAGGGACACAGATTCTTCTCTCCTTTGGTTTGCCTTCTGTGGTGGTTGGAGCCATATGTACCTCAGAAATGGTAATTCTGTTCTTAACATGTTCTTAAATGTAATCCTTTCCCGTGGGTGTAAACCATTGTAAATAGCATCTTGTGATGAGGTTGCTTCAGGTAAGGTGTGGCCCACCTCAGTCAGGATGGGTCTTAACTCCACCACAGGAGTCCTTCATAAGCAGAATGAAATTCATACAGAGAGAGAAAAGGTCACAGGAAGCAAGAATTGGAACATCAATGGGACCCAGAAGAGAAGGGAGCCTTCTCCTTTGCCAAGGATCGAAGGCAGCCGGCTTCAGAATGCCAGTCTGTTGGAAGAAAGCATCCCCTTGATGATGCTTTGATTTGGATTTTCTCTTAATCTCAAAACTGTGAGCAACTATATTCCTGCTTTTAACCTGACCCATTTCATGGTATTTGCTTGAGCAATCTTAGAGGTCAAAACACCTTTTTTTAGGCTGTGTTGCAGTTCTGGGTCCACAGGACCAGACACTGAGATGGAGACTAGCATGTAGGAAGTTTGTTGAAGAATCCTCTCATTCAGCACCTGTGGGAAAAAGATAAAAAGTAAGATTGGGCAGAGGGAGGGGTTGGGCTGTGATGTAGCCACAAGCAAGGCCTCAAGCCAACCTCCTGGGGAACGCTGAAGATGTGATGGCTTTTCACATTTGTCGGTGATGTGAGCCAGGAAGCTGGGGCCTTTAAACATGCACTCAGAGATTCATCATTGGATGCTGGCTGTCCTCAGAAAAGGTGTGATCTTGAAGGAGAAGACTCTCTTCAGCTAAGAGAAAGCTGATAGCTGAGGACTGGCAGCTGTGGGAATTAGTTCTTCCATCTTGGATGAGTATCTGGACAGCACAGCACAGTATCCGCTATGAAGTCTTCCCTTCACCCACAGGCTCCAAGGTGGCTCACCACCATTCCAGCATTCCAGCCAGTGAGAGGAAAAAGGAGAAGGGGAAGGCAGCCAGACCTCCTACCTTTCTAAGTATGGATATTTCCCACCACACTTCTAGTCATATCCCATTGGCCATAACTTGGTTACACAGTCACATTAGCTGCAAGGAAAGTTGGGAAATGTAGTCTTCATTCTGCACAACCATATGCCCAGGGAAAAAATTATATTACTAAAGAAGAATGGAATCATGAATAAAGTGAAGTTAGTCCATTCAAGGCGCTCAGTTGAGCTCAGGGGGTGAGATACAAAAATAAATATGTTGCTCACAATGCCATACCAGAGGATCCTTAGAAAGGAAAGTATAAGGGATAGTGGGAGCACAAAAGAAATTCTGCCGCACTCTGTCTGGTTGCTGGGTCAGGCTTCCCAGAGGAGGTGATACGGAAGCCAGGTCCTGAAGGACAGAGGTACACAGAGGGAAGAAAATTGGGGGTGGAGGTGGGGGTGGGGTGGTAGAAGCAGAAGCATGCTCAGTGGGCAGTGTGCAAGGAACTGTACATTCATTATCTTATCTCATTTAATCCTCAAACAACCCTGCAAAGCATCCATAATCTTCATTTTACAGTTGAGAAATCTGAGGTTCAGAGAGATTAAGTAACTTTGACTGGTTACTTGTCAAAGATGACACAACTAGTAAAAAGTAGAGCAGGCTCTAACTAGGCTTCTAATTCCAGACACACATCCTACATGTAACTGAGACCTTCCTAGACTTTCCTAACCCTTGAGATCTATATAGGATTGCCTTAAGAGCACAACACAGCCAAAGGGTGCTAATCTGTTCAAAATTCCTGCACACTCCCAAGGAATTATTCATGGTCTCTTATCTCTGCCTCTTGAGTCTGGGCCTTCATGAGCTGTTTTGGCCACCCTAGCTTGTTTGAAATTGAATCATGTTGCTCACAAATGGCATGTTTAGGTCCCATCTCTTAAGGGTGTGAACCCATTTGTAAATTGGACCTGTGAAGAAGCTATTACTAAGGAGTGCCCAAAATGAATGAAGGTGGGCCTTAATGCAATATGGCTGAAGTCCTTATAAGCAAAGGACATTGGACACAAAAGGAGAAGCCACAGGGAGCAGTGAGAGGCTGGAAGTCAACAGAACCCGGAAAAGAAAGGAGAGATACTATAATGGGCATTATCACATGATGAAAAAGCCAAGAAACCTCAAAAGATTGCCAGCCAGCTGGAAGATAATGACACCAAGTGGAAGTAAGCCTTCTAGCCTCTGAAACCATGAGTCAACAAAATTCCTGTTGTTAAGCCAATCCATTGTATGGTATTTGTTTTAGCAGCTAGGAAACTAATACATAGCATCAGCTCATAGATGAAACCTTTCACCTGTCTCCTAAATAAGTAATTTAAAATTTTTCAGCTACTGTGCTATCCCCAATCCTGCTGTAGTTTCTCTTGGGGCAGTGCCTCTTTATACTCCTTTGGGGTCAGTATATCTCGCTCTCCAAAACTTCCCATCATACAAGATTCTGAGAGGCACAATTCTCCTTGGATAAAGTTCCACTTGTCAGTCATCTTACGTTGAAGGGTACAAAAACACAAGTTGGAACTTTAGTATAGACCAGAATGCATTGGGAGTCACTGTCTCTCGGTGGCTTGAGTTGCATCTGGGACTGAACGAGGAGAGTTGGAGAAGCAGTGATGAAACAGGTTCAGGAAATAGTTAAATTAAGACCCAGAAAGATCCTTATATTAATCGGAGCACACAAGTCTCTGCAAGAACTTGGGAAGAAAACATGACACTCCCATGTTCTCATGCATCTTTGGCAATTGATCTGCTCATTCTTTCATCCATTCCTTAGCATTCCAGTAAGCACTGGATGTCATTATAGACTGTACTGTCTGGTGGTTACATTGTGCCACTCTGGAGTCAGACAGAACTGGGTTCCAATCTTAGCTCTGCCTCTTATTTTCCATGCACCTTCGATCAAACACTTCCATTTCTCTGAGCCTCAGTTTCCTAATCTGTTAAGAAAAAATGGGCATGATAATGCCTTCCTCAAAGGGTTGCTGTGAGGATGAAATGAAGTCATGAATGCAAGGCACAGTACCTGACTCACAGAAACACTCAATAGTAGATGGAAAAAAAATCTGACTCACTCACGGCAGGAAACATGCTGCCTGGCTCTGAAGACTATTAAGTACTTGTTGACTGCTTGACCCATGGCCTCTTCTCCAAAAACCTTGACCCAAGCCTAACCAATCAGATTTTATCTCTCTGAAAGTTGTCACTGCTACTCAGAAGTTCTGGCTCTCTTCCGTTGGCACTTGAACCAAGATGACAGGTAAGAGTTGACGCGGCCAAACTATGCCCTGTGTCCAGAAATGCAGAGAAAGCCTATGGAAGGAGGGGAAGAAGAAAACAGGCAAAGGGAGAAGCGGAGATGGGGAAAATCCCAGGGCACAGGGGATAAGTAAGGAAAGAAGAGAGAAAGACAGAGAGTAAGGGGGGAGAGCCTGGTTTCCATGAGACACCCAGGATCCTGTCACTGAATTCCCTCTTTTGCTTGAACTACTTGAAGAACCTGTTGGAAGATACTCATTTTTCTGCATCTCTCCTCTGCTCACTGACTTTTCTCATATCCTTTTAGTTATGGGCATCCTAGTGACAGCTCCTTCTGCAGATGAAGGCATGAAATTTTCAGAGAGTGAGTTTGTTGTCCAAGGTCAACCCAGCTGGTAAGCAACAGAATCAAATTCAAACTCAGATCAGTCCATCTCCCTGTGGAAGGAGCCAAATCAAGGAGTCAGAAGCCCTTAGTTGGAGGGGTAGCCTGCCACTTAGCCAGGTGACCTAATCCCATCACTTAGTCACTGAGCATCCCACTTGCCTTTTTTGTAAAATAGGAATAATGGGGCCTCCTCACCTACCATGTTGGGTTATCCAATGTAATACTATATCTGAATGCATTTTTGTAAGTGCAAAGCACTATCCAAATATTAGCCAAAATTATTTCATATATCCTTATACATCATTGCCCACCTTATGAGATTTTAAGTTGAGAATCCCATAGACAGGGACCATGTCTGTTTGGTTGCCCCCAAAAGCACCTGGAAGTCTGCTGGTGCTTGGAAAATGTTCAATAATCCCAAGTTGAGAAATAGCAAATGCATTAATTTTTCAAAAGCAGAAGACACAGACTTCATGAAGAGAATAAATATGTGAAGAAATCATTCAACTTCTTAGCTCATGTTCCATTCTCTGAGAATACTGTGGATGGCATTCGGTGTGATTAACAAAGAAGAAATAATTTATGTGAGTGTCAGTGTGTTGTTTCTTAAAGTAGCTATTCAAAACACGACCAACGAGCATGTGTTTTTCCATTCTTTGGAAAACAAGAAATATGGAGCTGTTTTTACTCAAACTTTTCCAAAACAAATCACCTTTTGTGATGGAAAATATTGCCCTAAGGAGAGAAATTTTCAGAAAAATTATGAGTGAGTGAAAGAAAACAGAGCACCAAATAGAAGCCATATTTAATGGGAACAAGAAGCTTGGCCGGCAGGCACGAATCGTTTGCAGCCTCTGTCCCTCAGCTGCCTCTCAGCTGTGTGTGCACTGGAGAGGACAGACTTGGGATCAAATCCAGCTTTGCTGCTTCTTAGCTGTGTTACCTGGGATGTCACCCCTCTCTAAGCCTCAGTTCCCTCATCAATGAAATGGGAATGAAATACTGCCCTCACGGACTGTTGGAAAGATTAAATGAGGTCACATCATTAAGGTACCCACCATGTTGCATACTCTGAACGTATTGTCATTTCTCTGGTTATATCCGACCTGTATAATCTCATTGAACATATAACAGTGTCTTATAAGGCATCTCCCGGGTCTAGGAACTAGGGTAGTCTCTCTTCCTAATGCTGATACTAGATAATTTTGATCTATCTAGGGATATATTCTAATCCCTAAAACAGATTTCTAGGCTTATCACAGCACCTGTATTAGCTAGGGTTCTCTAGAGAAACAGAATCACCAGGAGATATCCATAGATATAAAATTTATAAAAGTGTCTCATGTAACCATGGGAATGTAGAGTCCGAGGTCTGTAGGGCAGGCCAGAAGCTGGTAGCTCTGATGAAGGACCTCAACAAACTCTCAGAAGAGGCTGGCTGGGCAGCCATGGGAAAGTGAGGGTCCAGGGTCTGTAGGACAGGCTGTGAAGCTGGTGACTCCAGTGAACGGTCTGGACAAACTCCACAGGACAGGCTCGCCGGCTGAAGCAGGAAGAGTGACTGTCTCTTCTGAATCCTCCTTAAAAACTTTCCAGTGATTAGATTAAGCATCACTCAGTGCTGAAGACACTCCACTTAGCTGGTTACAAATGCAATCAGCTGTGGATGCAGCATTCATGATCATGATTTAATGCTATGAAATGTCCTCATTGCAACAACGGGCCCGACCACACGACCGGGCACCACCACCTGGCCACGTTGACACATGAATCTGACCAACAGCACCTAACAGAAATCTGACCAACAGCACCTAACAGAACAGGAAATGGGTATAAATAGGTAAACTTATTTTGTTTTCTCATTTTTATTTATTGTGTAAAAGAGCATTGCCAAGTATAAAAGACTGATAGGAAGGAAGCCCACTGCATGTATGACATTGGTGCCTGTAGAGTGTGGCTGGGTAGTGTGGGCAGAAGAAGAGGTAGGGGGAAGAGGGCTGAGAAAGAAGGGAAAAGAGGACTTTAACTTGATCTATAATTTTTAAATTTCATTTACATAAAAATATGTGAAGCAAATAAGTATAAATGTTAACATGGGAATTCAGAATACAGGGATGTTTGCCATGATATCCTTTCTTTGTTCTGCATTTTTTTCAATCTTGAAATTATTCCCAACCCAAGAATTATTAGTTAGCATAACAAAAAAATAAAATTTCTAATGAAAGGAAATTCACCAGTATCCTGACAGCCGTAACAATCGATGAAATTTGTGTCCTGTTCCATTTTCTTATCTTTATACCTGAGAACTATTTTAACAGAGTATAATGTGTAATCCATTTCCACTTAGTGATTTACAAGGAAGGAACGCTAGCAGCCCCCATGTGTATTTTTGGGGGGCAGTTTGCTTAATCCACACCATGGAGCGGAAATTATTTCATTCAGTTATAAGCAGCCGGGAACCTATTGTCTCAGGTCCAGCCAGCTTCAGGGATTTCTGTGGTTTTACCGGACTGACATTTGAATTTGCAACCTCCACATCAGAGCATATCTTCCTGCACTAGCTCTTTGGTTAGCTCATCAATCACTGAGTCATAGATTCATTCTGCAAGGGTTTATCAGACAACCCCAAGTACCAGGATCTGTGCTGGGCTCCAAGAAAGTGATGAGTCAGGCCAGGTAGCTGCCCTCAAAGAACTCATGGGCAAACATGAGCGGACAGGTAAGCAGCCTGAGAGCTTATGCAAGGAGACTAGTGCAAGAAGAAAGAGAAGCTGAGAGTGTAAGGGGCACAAGGAGGCTGGAGGGGGGGGATATGGAGAAGTAATGGCTGGGAAAAGTCTATAAGGAAAAGAGTTTGCTAACATTGAAAATTTGGGAAAGCATCTTATGTTTTTAAATCCAGATGCTGTAGCTTATCTTGAAATTTCAGAAGATCTAACAACACTGGGGAGGAATCCCACAGAGCAAAACTCAGGAGGATGGAAGTAGAGGTTGTGAGTCGCTCCCAGAGCAGAAGATAGCATGATCCTGCAGCCAACTCTTCTCAGATTCAACTTGGGGGCCAGGGACTTCACGCGCCCCTCTTTTGTTTCTCTTAATTCTGGCAGGGGTAAGGACGTATTTGTTCCAGTGATCAGAGGAGGTGAGAAGGGGCTTGATTCTAAGAGGTTCCATTCAAAGTTCTTCCAGGGTGGAGACAGAGTTGAAAGCCCATTCTCCAAAAGCACAGAGCCCTCCCTGCTCGGCCAAGCTTGAGGCTGAAAGACTGAGAAGTGGCCCAAATGGTGGAGCACGGGGTACCAGTCGGGGAGACAGGATAGGGTGGGCAGATAATTTGGTTCTCTTTAGATTATACCTCAGAGGCCACTTCCTTCCCTATGACCTCTCAGAGAGAGGGATAATGAAGATATCAGGAAAAATGAAGAGCGACAAAGAGCTTGTTAAACGTTCTCAGTCCCAAGGTGAGTTGGAATGAGTTGACAGCTGCGAAAGGCAATCAAGAGATGCCTTAACTATAGTAACTGACAATGTCTGAAATATTAATACCCTCAAACTCATAATATGATATATTTTGTTGTGTTTGTTGTTCAACACTATTTATATACCAGGCCTTATATCAACATTGACCACTTAATCCTTGGAATGACCCTGGGAGGGAGGATTGCTAACCCATACTTTAAAGATGAGGAATTGAAGCTCTGACTGCATACGCCGTGGCTTGTCCAAGGTCATCCTTGGAGTGAATGGTGGAGCCAGGATGGAGGCCCAGATGGTCTGACTCGGAGACCTTTGACCTTTCCACTAACCACACTCTACGGCCTCCACTTTGCAGGAATTCAACCTAAGAAGGTAATCTCAAACTTCGAAAAAGCTTTGTTATGTAAATTTTTTTCTATTCTAGGACTATGTATACTGTTACAAAGATGGACACACCCTAAATGCCTAACGGTTCACACAGCGCTTGGCCCTCTACCTTTTCTATGAACAATGACAAAATAAAGAAATTATGGGCCACTTTGTGGATTGAATTGCATGCCCTAAAAAAAGGTATGTTGACATCCAAATCCCATACCTGTGAATGTGACCTTATTTGGCAATAAAGTCTTTGCAGATGTAATCAAGTTAAGAAGAGATCATACCAGATCAGGGTGGGTCCTAAATCCAGTGTTTGGTGTCCTTATATGAAGGCCATGCAAAGACACAGGGACACAGAGACCCACAGGGAGAAGGATGTGATGATAGAGGCAGAGATTGGAGTGACATCAAGGATGCTACAAGTCAAGGGATGCCAAGGATTGTTGAGACGTTCCAGAAGCTAGGAACAGTCGAGGAGGGGCCCTCCTCAAGAGCCTTCAGACAGCAGGGCCCTCCTGACCCCTCCATTTCAGACTCCTGGCCGCCAGGACCATGAGAGAATACATTTCTTTTGTGTTAAGTCACCAAGTTTGAGGTCCTTTTCCTCCACAGCCCTAGGTAACTGCTACAGCCACCCATCTTACTGGAGTATTAGGCGTCCTTTACAGAGAAGACTTGGGAGGCTGTGATAATATCTTAAGAGCTAGTTATAATGCTACAGGAAAAAAGCAAGGTACACAATTGTATTTTTTAACCCCAATTATGTCCAAATATTTTGTGTTGACAAAAAAGATATAAGAGAGTATGACTATGGCATAAACATTTACTATCACTGCATTCAGCTATAAATTTTGGACTAATGGTTTTACTTTTTTTTTATTTCTTCCCCTATTTCTCAGATTTTCAGTTACAAGTATGGATCACTTTTATTGCAAAGAGGAAACCTGACTCTGCAATTCCAATCTCAGGCAATGAGAACCACAAAACAGAAGCCTGTGGGAAAATTGGCCTTGCCGAATGGCTAGCCCAGTGGACAGGTACCAGGGAAGAGGCAGCTGCTCTGGGACAAAAGCTCAAAGGAGAAAGCATGGATAGCAGAGAGAAGACTATATTTGTGGGGATGCAGAGCAGAAAGGGCCGAGGTTTGGCAGGAGCGGGTAGCTGCATAACACACAGAGGAAGGGCATGGTGTTTGTTGCACATCTTTGCTACACACGGAACGCTGCTCACATATTATCTCACTTAACCTTCATGGCAACCCTATAAGGTTTTTTTCAGTTCTACTGATAAAAAATGATTTGCAGTCATTCTAGATGTGGAAACATCTGAGAGCTGATTGATTCCAGGGGTTGGGTTCCCAGGGATCTCCCTGGGATGTTTTTTGAAAGTATGATAATGTCATTTGACCAGCTTATAAAGTAGCCAGGCTGGGACTTAAACCCTTCACCCACAGTAGCCACTGAACCACAGAGTTCTTGCCATATTCAAAATATTATTAAGCAATAAGCCATTAAAACATTTCTGTTTAATGATCCAAACTGGACATTCCTGTTTTAATGATCCAAACTAGACACAGTGTTTGGGGAGCACTTCTAATCTTCTGAGACTGATTGTCAAGAAGGAGACGTAGTCTTCCAACACCCGTCCCGAATGCCCCTCTCAGATCCAGCTCCCTTAGCCTGTTCTGGCCAGAGGTCCTAGAGTTTTGACAGTATAATTTTTCTATCCCCATAAAAATTTTTTTTAGCCCCATAGTTCGTACCTATGGAACAGGAGAGCAACGGGACACCTTAGAGATACCTAGTTCGAGCCCTTCATTTAACGAATAGGAAAACTGACACTCAGAGACATTAAGAGCCTTGTGTCCTTAAGGTCACACAACAAGGTAGTGCCTCTAGTCCTAACTCTGTTCGGAAGTGAAGGTGACTTCCAATCCCCTTTCAACTTTTCCCTCTCTACCTTTAATTCTCGCAAGTTCCATTTCATGCTTTCTAAAAGGAAGACTCATTAGTCCCCAGAGGGAGAGAAAGTACGTTTTTTGTCCCCAGGGTATTTTATTTCCAATATCCAAAGGGCAATTGTACATGACAATGTCATTAAGCACTAAGTCATTAAAATATTCCTGTATAAAATGGAAAAGTTCTTTCTCGGAAACTAGCTTCAAGGTCTTTTTTGAGAAATTAGAAAAAATAAGACTAGAAACCGGGCAGGAAAATCACAATTGATCCAAACTGGACACATGCAAAGTGCAGGGTTCAGCCAAAGGAGGTAGAAGTAGCCACTGTCTTCCAATTACCCTCATTTTCCATCCCTTAATCTAGATGAAGATTGTCATTTTATTGGCTTGTCAACCTTTAAAGAACCTAGGTCCTCCTCTTCATTTATTCAATTATCTCCCCAGTCCCAGCTCTCCAGCCAGTGGAAAACATGTGGTCCAGTTAACTCATTTTTTCCCTGGGGCTTCTCTGTTTACATTTCATTGGCCAAGGAACAGCTCATTTTCTCTATTTGATTTGTTTTCATTTTCCAGCACCCCTAAAGTCTACACTCTGCCTACCACCCCAAGAGTATAGACTTTGGAGTCAGGCTAAAGTTGGGTTTAAATGCCAGCAGAGCCATAAACTACTATGATAACCCTATATAGCTGAGCCTCAGTTTTCTAGTTTATAAAATGGGGATAATAATATCACACGTGACTTTTTTTGCAAAATATGTATCATTGTGTGTGTAAAGTAGCCCACACATAGTAAGTGCTAATAAATGTTGGTCTTATCCTCCCCATGACGCCTTTGTCTTCCTTTCAGTTTGGGATACCTTGCTAGTTAACATCCAAAAAACTACAAAAGGTTCTAGGTGCATTATGACTTAGAGAACACAAAAGGGGAAATAGTTCTCAAAAAGCAAATAGAAGAGAAAATTTCTTCCTTTAAAAATCAGAATTGGTAATCCTAGGAAATATGACTAGAGATGGAGTTGGAGAAGAATCTAGCTAAAGGTGCTGATAAGTCCTGCAGAAAGAAATCTGTCTCCCTTTGCTCAGGTTTCTCTAAACTTAATTTGACCACAAAATTTTCCAACAAATAAAAAATATGAATTCCCAAAGAATCCATATTCCCTTAATATACGTTGGGGACTGTTGTTAATATATACTTTGGGAATTGTTGTTAATTACTTTAAGATTAAAATAATCTTAAAACCTTATGTGTCAGATATGGCAACAAGTTCCTCTCTGTTCACATGTACATGAGAGGCATCATCGCCCATACGAGGAAACCACCTCTAAGGAGTTGCACAGGCCACCAGCTAAGTAGAGCAGCAGAGTCTATACCCAAGTCTGCCCAACACTGAAGTCCATGGTCTCCCCCCAACCCCCATACCATACTCCCTCCCAATTTTGTCCCATTTCCACCCCCTTCTCCCCAACCTGAGCTGCAACCAGTCCTACTTTCTCTTTAAATTCCAGGAAATCAAACATTCACAAAATGCCGTGATCAAGCTGAGATAGAGGACATGCCTTTAGTAAACGAATATGTCTCTCACAGGGCATATGTCTGGAAAAACTTTGCTGGAGTTTCTATGAGAAGTCACGGTGGAGGCTGAATTCTGGTTGTTTTAACATAGGCAAGTCCTGACACCTCTTCAGCATGTCACCGGAGAAGGAATCAGGAGCTGGGTTCTCACCTAGGGCCATCTCTGGTCATAGGTATGTCCTGGAACAAATTAGGTCTCCTCTGTCTCTTTCTGCTGTGCCAGCTGTGAAATGAGCCAGGTATACGAGATAGCCAATGTCTGGGGTTCCCAAAAAGCACTTAGACAATGAGATGTCCTGGGTTTACTATCACTTTATGGGGATTAAGGCTCCAAAGTCCAACTACAAGGGCTGGAATCTTGGCTTCACCACTTACTGTGTGACTTTGGGCAAGTTGCTTCAGCTCTCTGTTCTTTAGTTCCCACATCTCTCAAATGGGATTAAATCATAGAACCTACTTTGAAGGGTTGTTGCAAAGATGAAATAAGATCTTACATGTAAAGTGATTAGAACAGTGTCCAGCACATTTCAAGTGTTTGATAAATATTAGCTATCAATATTATTAGCATTATTCTTGTTTCCACTGCTGCCCAAGAGACTACAAATCCCAAGATGCTCTGTTTCCCCAGACAGAGAAGACCTCTCACCTACAAGCTCATTCTCTTCTCCCCTCCCTCCTCCCTCCATCCCCCTCCTCCTCCATACTCCTCTCTATCCCCTCTGCCCCCTAACCCCCCATCCCCTCAGCCTCACTCCCTCCAAGAGGAATCTCCAAGGAGCCTAAATGGAAGCTGCCCTGCCAGAGGGCAGAGAGGTCAGTCTTGCCCAGATGGACCATGCCGGTAGGGACCAACTGAGCCGCACAAGGTCAGGGGCAGCAACGGGGTCACCTGAGAGATTACTGGGTGGCCAGTCCATTCACGGACATCTGGTGCCCTCCCTGTCCCCAGGCTTCCAGGCTTCCAGGGCTATTGTGAGGGAAGAGCTCCCCTGCTCTCCTGGGCTCAACCACCTGGGCCCCATAAAGGCAGCCCAGCCCTGCCTCCAGAAGGGGATCATAGCAACAGAGGGTTTGCTCCGTTGCTAGTGGGAGGCGGTACAAGGGCAAAGATAGGGGGTGGGGCAAGGGCAAGAGCTAAACAGGCTCAGACTTCTGCCACGATCAAGTGCTGGGGAGCAGGACTGCTGGGCTCAAACCCAGCTCCTTCACTGGGCCACCCTGCATATCCCCATGTTACCTAATCCCCCTGTGCCTCAGCTTGGTGAGAGGTTGGAATAAAAAAACGCATGGCAAGCCCTTAGAAGACATGGTAGGCTCACTATAAATCTCAGCTATTATTATGACAATTATTCATTTATTCCTCACAACCCTCTGAGGTAGGAATCATGACTGTTTCCATTTTCCTGAGGTGGAAACTGAGGCTAACGGAGTTTGAGGGTGTTGGAGCCTCTGCTGAAACCCAGTTCTGCCACATCACTCAGTTGCCAGGTCAGCACCTGGTCCTGGAGTTTCAGACTGCCTGCCTCTAGCAGCCAGGTCCTCCTCAGGTAGAGACAAAAGCTGGAAAGTTTGTCCCTTTAGCCAATATCTGGGATACGCCAGGCACTGACCAAGAGGTCAGAAACACAGTGAGGAGAAGCAGGCGCCGTGTCCACTCTCACGGACACAGATCAAATCCACACAAGCTGGGGTGTGATTCGAACGTGAGGCAAAGGCTCCAGAGCTGCACTGTCTGATCAAGGCAGCCTCTGGCCACATGCAGCTATTTGGATTTAACAACAATTCACTAAAATTAAACAAAATAAAAAAATTGATTCCTTATCCACATTAGCCAAGTGCCCAGCAGCCAGATGTGGCCAGTGGCCACCAAACTGGACAGTGCAGAGGGAGAGTACTTCCAGGATTGCTCAAGAGGAAAGGAACCAAAACCGTGAGCTCCAGCAATTCAGGCACAGAAAGGCCTCTCTGAAGAAGTGACATTTGACATTGAAGGATAAAGAAATATCAACTGGAAGGAGGTTGGGAAAAGGCAGAAAAGCACTTCAGCAGAGGCAACGGCATCCATAAAACCTGTGGTAGGAAGGAACCAGCCCCTGGCAGGAGTGGTCAACAGCACAGTCTCCAAGGGGCTGGGTACCTGAGTTCAAATCCCAGTCCTGGGGTGCAAGGGTAGTTTAGTGGTAGAATTCTTGCCTGCCTTGCAGGAGACCTGGGTTTGATTCCCGGCCCAGGCACTTACCCAAAACAAACAAATAAGCAAACAAACAAATGAAAAATCAAACACAAACAAAAAAATTCAACACACGGTACTGCAATAAGGGGATACCTACATGGAAAAAGAATGAAACGTGACCCCACCATACAGCATACAAAGAAAGAAAAAAAAAATTCCCCGTCCTGACCCTTCCTACCAGTGTGCCCTTGAGAAAATTATTTGCCTCACCTGCAAAATGAAAATAATAATAGTTCTTCCCTCCCAAGTTTGTCTAAGGTTCAGACTGCCTAAGGTTTGTGTCCCATGGAAAGAATGTTGGTCTTTATCCTAAAAGCAATGGGAAACCAGAGGGTTTAAGCATAGAACACAGAGGGTGACCACTGGCGCTGGGGAAACACAGCCTCCTAAACATCCAAGCCAGCACCCAGCAGTGGCCGGACTTTGAAATGTAAGATAATGGACCCCACATTGCAAGCCTTTCAGTTTTCAAGAAAGCTTGGAAACCGAGATTTTTTTTAATGTAAAATCTCCTAACTTTTTAAATACACTTTTTATTCCCAAAAGCTTAAATGTCTCAAGGGACAAACCAGCCACCTGCTAGGACCTCTGGTCTACCACAGTAGATCACCAAAGCTCAATGAACCAAAGTCTGTGTCTAAAGACACATCATCTGATGTGATGCCCATCTGTTTGGTCAAACACTGGCCTAGATGTTGCTGTGAAGGCATTCTGTAGATATGATTAGCCCTCCACCAACAGCTGGCTTGATATAAAGGAGATTGCCCGCAATAATGGGGGTGGGCCTCATTCAAGCAGTTAGAGGCCTTACAAGCTAAAAAAACTGAGGTTTCCCAGAGAAGGAGAAATTCTGGCCTCAAGACTACACATCAACTCTTATGTGAGCTTCCACCCTCCCTTATAGATTCAGAACTCAAAACTGCAATATCAACTCTTGCCAGAATTTCCAGTGTGCTGGTTTATCCCAGAAGCTTTCGACTTGGGAGCAGTCTCCCACAGTCACGTGAGCCAATTCCTTAAGATTCGCCTCTTTATATATATATATATATATATATATATACATATATAAAAATATACATATATCATGTGGATCCTGTTTCTCTAGAGAACACTGACCGATACACCTGGTGAGCCAATGGTTCCAGGGAGAAACCATTAGATTACCTGGAACAAAACTGGCACATCAAAATAGTCACCAAATTAAATCAGAACCAAATTGCTACAAAATTGGGCTGGAGCCCCCAATGCTGAATAAAGGGCCCAGTGCTGATAGAAGTATGCACAAACCACACACTCTTTCTATTTTTTTTTTAACCTTTTGGTAGTAAAAAAGAAAATATATGAAAACTAATGTTCTCTACACTCCGAGTTTGCTAAATGAATTTTGTTCTTAGCCCCTCCAGGGTTCATCAGGGTCTTTTCTTTTTTTTTCACTCAAAAATATATGTAGCAGGTGTTTGTCTGAGGGTCTGCAGTCCACGTCATTTCCTGGTGCCAACTTATAAAACAAAACCACTTAATCGGGCACGGCATTGGGTGGGAGAGCAGGACAGGGGAAAATAAAAAGAAAAATTCAATTTGATGAATAAAAGCACTTAAATGAAAATCTCAGACCTGAGCAAAAATCAGGTACTTTAGAGCATCTTTCATGAGAACTTAACTTTGATTAAGCCATTGCTTTTTCACAGAAACTCTTCCTCCGAAAATACTGAGTATCTAATGTGTGCTAGGAGCTGGGGTGCAGAGCCCTGAGCCCCACCCCACCCTCAGGGTACTTACAGTCTAGTTGATGAACCAGAGTAGAACAACTAATTAATATGGCAGTGATTACTATTAACAACACAGCTGAGCTGTTGTTCCAGGTGGTAAAACATTGTGACAAAGAGAATAAAGAAAATAACGACTAGGGGTGCAAGTGTAGCTCAGTGATAGAATTCTTGCTTGTCAGGCAGGAGACCCAGGTTCAAGTCCTGGCCCATCCACTTCCCAAAAACAAACAAACAAGTGAACAAACAAATGAAAAACCAAACAAAAATTCAACACATGGTGCTGCAATAAGCAGATACTCACAAGGAAAAAGAAAGAAATGTGACCCTACCATATAACATGCAAATTTAAAAAAAAGAAGAAAAAACTGACTAGCTTTAGTATCTTATTAGGACCCCTGCCACCCCTAGTCCCCTAATCAGGAAGAAAAGGCTGGCATTGGGCTTCTAAGATCCCCCAAAGAGGGATATTTTATGTAAACTGGGTAAGTGGAAACAGCCCCAGAAAAAAAGAAGTTTCTAGTACTTCCTCCTTTATGGATCCTCCATGAGCTCAAGAAGTAGCAATTTAGAAACATTAAACTTTTTTATGTTTAAAGAAACATGGGTGGGGTGGGGGAAGCATTTTATTGGGTGAAGGATGCTGGTTTGGCCCCAACCTGAATTGAACTGCATCACAGAGCTGAGGCTGAGAGTTGCCCGCAGAGGTCCAACCTCCTTTCCATCCTTCTCCATAACCTCCAACCTCTCCTTCTAGTAGGTGATGGAAGGGCAGGTTATGGACAGGCTTAGGGTCTCTGTATGTCTCAGCCCACCCCTGTGAACAGAGCAGAGGGAAAGAATCCTGGAACAGCCATCACAGAATGCTTCCAGGTTCCATCAGGAGCTTCTAAATCACACTAGAGCAGAGTTCTTAACCTGGTGTCCACAGCTAGAATTCAGGGAATTCTTGAACTTGGATGGGAAAAAAGAATCACATCTTAATTTCCCTAACCTCTAACTGAAATGAAGCATGTCCTACTCTCATAAACAGAGGCCACAAACCACAGTGGTATTTGCAGTCCCCGTGACTTTGTCACCAATTGAAATCACAGATGTTTTCATATCCCATTTCATTTGTGGAAAAAACCTTAAAATAACACTTACATGCACCATTACATCCAAATCATGGTAGTATTAGACCTGCTGGATGTTGTTATTAAATGTCTTAAATACAAAGTACAGAGTTCGCTATATTATTAATTCCGTTTTTTTCAATTTTGATAACTATATTTCAATATGATTAGCTTCTTTTGAGATCCTCTGAATTTTATTTCATGCATTTAAAAACATTTATCTGAGAAAAGATTCATGGATTTTTCCAGATTGCCAGTGGTCCAAGGCATGAAAAAATTGATAGTTACTGGACTAGAGTATGAAGGGTTAGTTTTCAAAGGACTGGTTGCTTGAGCTTAGAGGTTCTGAATTAAATCAGGCAAAGGAAAGGGGCAGGACAAGGAATTTCAGGTTAGGAAACAGCATTGGGAAAAGCACATCCTTTGCAAACACTGTAACTATTTGGTGAGGCTGGAGCAGGCCTCTCAAGCTAGGGAGAATTAGAGGGACAGGGCTGGTGGACATCACAGTCACACAGAGCCCCAAATTCAGGCTTCTGATTCCAATCATCGAATAAGGTTACAGGACCATTAAACTTTTTATGCACGTGTTAAAAGTGTTAGTTAACCAAAACATTTTAAATAAACTAAAATTTTCCTAACTCTATTTTGGCATGTCTTCATTTTTCTTCAAGGAATCTCTAGCCCAAACCGCTTTGAACCTGTGATGGAATGAAGTTAGCCAAGACTGAAGATTTACTGAAGGTAGGGCAGGAGCCAGATCAAAGAGTTTGGATTTAATCCTGTAAATTATGGGGTGTTTCTTGAAGGTTTGGCTAATGGGAGTTTGCTGTTTTCTTACCTAACTTCCATCCCCTTTCTTCTGGCAATAATTAGCCAGGTTTCTTTTGAAGGACCTACTACCTCTCTCCAACTCTTAGTGCTTTATGTGAGGCATGTGACCCAGAATTGACCAATCAGAGCACAGAATCCCTCAAGCCACAGTGATTGGCTTAGAGACAGACCTATCAGAATAATGGAACCCTCTGAATTTAGGGATCAGAAATGGATAACTCCTGCATGTTGGTCCAATCAGAGTGAATCTTGGGACTTGTGTAAGCGCTATTGGAAAATGAGTGTCATTTTCTTAGGCTGGATTGGACCTAGAAGGGGTTAAGCCTGGAGCTGTTGGAAGCCTTCTTGCAACCTGTATCAAGCCTGAGAATGAAGCCAACACATGGAAAAGCAGAGCTGAGTGAAGGAAAGAGATGTGGTGCTGATGATACTACACTTCTGGATCATTCTGGGCAGATCTACCCTGGAATTTGCAGGTAAATGAATTAATAAATTTCTTTATTTGTCTTGAGTCTGTTATTTGTGTTGGGTTATTTGGCACATACAACAAAAAGAGCTGTAATTGGTACCCTCAGAGCTGGCTTTAGAATGGGCATGTCATCTACTTGGCAGAGGAATGGTTCCTGCATTAGAGGCAGGAAGACTGAGAACATCAAAGTTGGAGACCCTACCATCCCATTCTCCTTAGGTAAGACTGTAGTAACAAACAGCCCCAAATGTGCAGTAGCTTACAACAGCAAAAGTTCATTTCTCACAGTACGGGCTGGTTGCTGGTTGGCTCTGGCCCTGTCGCTCCACTCCCAATGTCTTCCACATTCCTGGAATCAGGCCGGGGAGTAATTCCTATCTTGGTCTCATGGCAGAAGGGAAAAGAACAGTACCTGAAACACACAATGGCTCTTAAAGCTTCTGCTCAATTGTGACTCTGCCTTGTTTGCCCACATTCCAATGGCCAAAGCTAGAACATGGCCAAACCCAAGATCAATAGGAAGCACTGACAAGCACATGGCAATTTGGCAGGGATGTATAATCCTCTCACAAGGATGATAGTAAGTAATTGGGATCAACAGTACGATCACACTGCCAAGACCTTAGAGGACACTGGGTTCAAGGACCACATTGAACAGGTAAGGAAACTGACACCCAGATTAGTTGTGACTTGCTCCCAGTCACACAGCTCATCGGGCTTCCTGCTTTCCAGTCCAGCATTCTTGACCCTACACCCCGAGCTGTAACCTGAGGTTCCACATTGGTGACCAGAGAGTTAGTTTGGGGTGATTAAACAGAGCCTTGGAAACTAGCACAAGAAATTGTGTTTTTAAACTTGTCCATTCAGATCTGGAACTCGGAAGTTGGGGTATTTTCTTTTGTTCTGATTTGGGTGTTGCTGGTTTTTTTCTCAGCATTTTTTCTCTCAGTGGAGAAGAAAAAGTAATGGCTACTGAATGTACTTAAGTTGTCAAGCTCTGAAATACTTTATATGCACGTAACCCCTGTTGCAAGAATTTTCCAAGGTAATTAGGAATTTTATTTAATAATTCGCAAGCAGTATGGTCTTGCCACTCTCTGCACCTTTTTACAGTACTACTGAGGATATCCAAAATATAAGAGAAGCCCTGCTGCCTGTCACCACATGAAACCACTGAGAATTTTGACCAGCCAAATATACTATAGATCATATATGAAACACGAAGTATATAAACTGATTATAGACCCCTAGAATTTTAGAGAAGTTCTGAAAAACCCATTCACCTCAGTGCAACCAGGACTGATCTTCAGGAACTTGCCAGGCAATGTTCTGGGGTCCGACCAGCTCCTGTGGCCACACCCCACCCCAGAACCATGAGAGTCAGCAAGCTCCAAATCTCCACGGCTGAGTATTGGAGTTAGCCAAGAATCTTCTGCAGTCTTCCTAATTGGACCGCTATTTCTCTAATCCAGGGGGAGAGGTGTGGGCCAGGCAGCAAGTAAGGGCTACTAGGTGAGGGGAGATGGTGAATTCCGGTCACTCACTGGCCCACACCATTGCTTTGCCTCTGTTCCTACCACTTTCCTATAGCTCTACCTTTCCTGTGTTGTTTTCTTTTATCCCCCAAAAGAGTGACCATTTATTCTGAGGGTCACTTATTTATGGAATTTCTCCATTAAATGGCAGAGACCCTCAAGATAGTTCTGTGTGTTAGATACTATGATCTCCCTTATGCAGATGAAGAAAATGAGGCTCATAAAGGAAACTCACCAATTTAGGCCACACAATTGAGGAGCCAGTACTTGAAACCACAACTGCCTGACTCCAAAGCCATGTAGATGTTCAAATTCATCTGTTCCCAAATTTTATAGACCACCTTCTGTTGCCAAGTTCTGTGTGAAGCTCTGGAAATAAATGGTAAGCATGACCCAATCCTCATGTAGCTCATTCAAAATTTCACTCACACATGAGCTCCCATCATATGCCTGGGACAAGATAGCCTACAATAATCTACTAGCAAATGGAGACAGATCACGTACAACTAACAGTTTGATTCTCAACGTGTTATAATCACAGTAAGTAAAGGGTTAGGTGAGGACAGAAGATGTAAGTGAGATTCACATTTTCTACCATTTTCCTTATACCAACCTTGACAAACCTTGGAAAAAGTCTTCCCAACTCCACTTTCTCCATTTTGAATTATCCCCTTACCAAGCAGCTCATCAAGACCAGGACCTGCAGGGATTTAAGATATACTGGTCTTGTTCATATTCTCTGAAACTAAAGAGAAATGTATTGGAGCAGGGCCTTAGGCCAAAAGCCAGGCAATGTAATAGTAATGGAAGGGTGCAGGGGATGGGGAAAGCCTGAGACGGTTCTAGAAAGTCCAGAGTTGGTTCTGCCGTCATTTACTGATGGTGTGTAAAAAACGAAGTCAGCTCCCTGAAAGCAAGGGTCAAGAAAGGCAGCGAAATACCACAGAACCCCTATCCTCTGTGGCTCCTAGGATATGTGTCTAAAAGTACCCACACAATACCACTTGGATTTGCAATGGATTTCACAGCTGCTGGCCCAGTACTAAATGTTTGGCTTTGGCCAACTCAGGATGTGATGGAATCCAGCTGGGAAGCTGAGCAGGACCAAGTTCAACATTCCCCAGGACAGCAGCAGCCCCTCTGCCATTCAGCCCTTCCCCGCAGAAGCACACTTACCCGCTGCCCCATGTACTTGTTTAACTTGCTTGGCAACTTACAGAAAACTTGACTTGTGCACCAGGGACTTCCTGAGACATCTCATTTCAGGGACATGGGGGTGTGGGTGCTTATGGACATTTGCCCTGAAAACTAGAATATTAGTAAGAAATGTCCATGAGGTCAGGGTAAAGGGAAACACAACTGCAAGTGTGGGTTGTGGGTTGGGATGGAATAAGAAAACATTTTAAGGAAAAAATGATTACAAACATATGAGAGGGAGAACAACCACAGTCCAGGATAGAAATGTGTAAGAAAATAATAAGACAACACAAAATGATTTGGCATCATATCTGTGGACTTAAAACCAATTTTAAAGTTGACAATTCTAGTCTATCTGTAAGTACCCATTTTTATAATGTCTGAGATAAATATTATTTACTGAGTGGGTAGCCTGTGTCAGGAGCTACTCTCATCTCTTTACATTAAATCCTCACACAACTCTATGGGGACAGATACTAAGATTATTTCCGTTTTTCAGATAAGGAAGGTGATTTGCACTCTTTAAAATTTGAAGGGACTTTAGCAATCATCTTAACCAGTGGTTCCTGACCTAACTTGTAAATCAGAATTATCTGGAAAACCCTAGAAGCTACAGATGCTGGGGCCCAATTCTAGACTCCCCAGATCCGAATGACTAGGAGTTGGCCCAGAAATGTGGCTGTAGAGTTCCCCCAAAGATTCTTGTGCACAGCCTTGTTTGGAAACTACTCACCAATCAAACTGGTCTCTTCATTTTCCAGATCAGAGAATTGGGTGCAAGAGAGATAAGTGGCATGTTCAAGGGAACCAGCCTGAGAGAGCAGAGTCAGGACTAGAACCCAGGGCTCCCAGCAGGTGCTCTTGCTGTCCTATCACGCATTCCTCATTGGAATCCTAAACAGGGCACAAGGTGTGGGACTCTTTCTCTTCCCACAAATTACTATACTCAGCAAAGCATTCACCCAACTCTTGTCCAAAACCTTCAACTCAACTCATGGCAATTAAACAAGAATATGCTGAGCATCTACTAAGAGCTACTTGCTTTGTGTGGTTTGAGGGACTCCATGGTGAACAACAGCAGCATGGTTTCCTACCCTCATAGAGGTACGGTCTGGAAGAAATGTAGGACATTAAAAAAAAAAAAGAACCAGCTTACAGAATGAGCTGAAATCAGCTGAAAACAATTTTATTTTCTCATCACTGCTCCTTTAAACTTGCTCTATCTTCTTATTCCCTGGATGGAATTTTAGACAGATCCTATAGCTATTCTAGTCACTCGGGTATTTAATAGCCTCATTTTCCAGATAATTTATAAATTTTAATTCAGTTTAATGTCAAAGCTGCAATTCCTCATCCAATTAAACCCCCCACCTTTCGCCTGGGACCAGCTCAGGCTCAGAAGCTGCAGTGGAGAAGGGGATTGTGGGGATTCTTTGCTGATTCTTGCCTTCCTCCCCTGGTGTTTTGGGCTCCTCTAGCATCAGGAGAAGGGGCCTGGAAACAAGAAGGAGACACGGGAGAGACAAAGAAGTGAGGTCTTAGGAAGCCCAGGTCATCAGTCATGGCAAATATCCAAATGCTGGTTCTTTCTCCAGTGGGGGATTCCACTCCATGCCCCTCTGTTGTTAAGGGAGTTCTCTTCCTGCAGTTCCCTGACACGGTCCATGCTTCCCCCAGCTGACCCCTCCACCCCTCACTTCCGGCAGTCAGGGGGGTCTCTTGGATGGAGACTACTCTCAAAATGGCTCAAGTCAGGCTACCCCTGTTGGGGACCATATCCAGGCCCCCATTGCCACTAGGAAAGCTCTTCATCCCAGTGAAATCCTGCTTCCTTCTTTTGTCATCATGGCGGTTTGGTCAACCTCTTCCCTTTAGACTCTTCCAGTTGTGAATTATGCACCAGTCACGAAATCACCCTTCCTCCAAATGATTCTCAAAAGTCCTCCTTGTCGAGCTTAGAGGAAGAGGAGAGTACTATGCCCCTCCTTTCCTCCATAAAGAGAGAAAGAAAAGTGCGCATGACCCTGAAGACTTTCTCTGAAAAACTACTCATTCATCAATCTCTCAATCCATCCCTTGGACTTTATTATATGTCCTCCAGGAGGATGACAAGCTAAGAACTTTTTTTTTAATAAAAACTCATTTCAGGGTGGTGCAATGGTGGCTCAGTGGCAGAGTTATCACCTGCCATACTGGAGACCCAGGTTCAATTCCCTGTGCCTGTCCACGCTAAAAACAAACAAACAAACAAAAAACCCAAAAACTCATTTCACAATTTCTTAGCATATACTGCACAGATGGTCTCAACTCTTGGGTACTTTACTAAAATTCCAAAAATATAATTTAGCATGCTATTAGACAGAAAAGTACAGATTCAGAGTGCCAAGGGAACATACAGCAAGGGCATTTGGAGCCAGCCAACTTTAGCTTATTAAAGGGTCTCTCTCATATCCCTCAGGTAAAGTACCGAGTTCCTCCTTTTCTAGACCTCAGTAGAGACTGGCAAGAGAATAAATAAGTAGCTCTTAGCTGGGTCTCACTATTCACCCATTCCACTCCAACGAGCAGCCACTACTTTGAATTGAATATGTATTTAACTGTATATGTGTATATTCTATATGGTTCTGTTCCTGCCTTTTAAATCATAGATTGCAAACTTCTACGAAAGTAGCCTGAGACATTTTCATTATGATGATAATGATGATGTCAATTGACAATGATGATGACATTGACAATGATGTTAGTCAGCAATGTTGATGACAACAGCGATGATGATGATGATGATAATGATTAGGGAAGATGGAGCAAAGAGAAGTAACTGGCTCATAACTTGCTATCTTTTCTGTTAATATACTGTCCAGCTAGTATCCAACTCACACTTCTATTCAATCCCATGTCAAAAGATGGGAAGTATTTTATTGTGCTAAAAGGCGCATTATAGGTGGCAGCCTCCAAGTTGGTCCCCAGTGACCCTTGCCTTCTGGTGCCCATACCTTTGTGCCACCACATTAAACAGTGTTGACCTGGGTTACTAAAATCATATTCTGGAGATGACGGTGCAGGACTTCTGAGGCAGATTATAAAGAGAAACTGCAACTTCAACTTCCATGTTGCCTTCCAAAACCAACCGCCATGTTGTGAGGCCACTCAAACAGCCCTGGGTAGGACCCACATGGTGAGGAGCTGAGGCCTCCTTCCAGCTATATACATGGATCATCTTAGAACTATCAGCCCTGGCTGACACCTTACCTGGAACCTTCTCAGGGAGCCTAAGCCAGAACCACCCAGCTAAGCTGCTCCCGAATTCCTCACTTAGAAAAACATTTATAAAAATAAATGTTGACGTTGCTTGGAATAGCTAAATTTTGGGATTATTTTTGTCACAGTAAGCAGTAATGAGTACATTATGATGGTTAAGGGCATGGACTCCGGGGTTAAAGTGCCTGGGTTCAAATCTCATCTCTAAAAGCCTTCTTGACCAAAAGGGAATAAAGAAATGAAACAAAATAAAGTTTTAGTGACTGAGAGATTTCAAATAGAGTTGAGAGGTCATTCTGGATGGTATTCTTATGCAATATATAGATATCCCTTTTCAGTTTTTGGTGCATTGGAATAGCTAGAGGGAAATATCTGATACTGTTGAACTGTAATCCATTAGCCTTGATTTTTTTAAAGATGATTGTGTAACTATATAGCTTTTACAGTGTGACTGTGTGATTGTGAAAACCTTGTGATTGACACTTCCTTTATCCAGTGTATGGACAGATGAGTAAGAAAATAAGATAAAAAATAAATAAATAATAAGGGGGAAGAGAGGATGGGATGTTTCCAGTGTTCTTTTTTACTTTTATTTTTAATTTTATTATTTTTATTTTGGGGAGTGATGAAAATGTTCAAAAATCAGTTGTGATGATGAATGCATAGCTATATTATGATATTGTGAACCATTGATTAACACTTTGGGTAATTATAAGGTATGTGAATATATATCAATAAAGTGGCTTTTAAAAAAATCTCATCTCTAGACTCATTATCTGTGTAATCTTGGGCAATTGATCTAACATCTCAGAGCCTCAATTTCCTCATATGAAAAACAGGGGAAAGCAATATTTGCTCGGGAGACTTGTGAGACGCTTAAAGTAAATGAGATAGAGCCTTGCAAGTTACTAGCACAGGATTTGACACAAAAAAGACACCCAGGAAATAGTAGTTACTATTGTCAAGTTCCTTGAAAGCTTCCTTGATGTCCTACATTAAAAATGTCTTCCCTTCTCTGAATTCTTTTGTGAAAACTAAAAGAGGATGGAGCTGATATTATTTGAGCACCACCATAATACATATGTATCATCTCATGTAGTCCTTGCGTAGTCCTGAGTTTAAGGAGGCAGCCGTTAAGTCATTTAAGTTTTGTTCAACCTAAGACCCAATCTACAGTTCATCTAGCATATTGTCAGGGCTAGCCTGCCAGAAGTCTATTGCATGAAGTCTGTTGTCTAAGAAATAAGTCATCCCAAGGGAGCAAAGAATCTGAACCTAGTTTTGCAGATTAAAGAGGCCACAAGTTCCTTAGCATTACACCCATTGAGATGTGGGGTCTTTTCACCCGCCCTGAGTCTGGGCTGGCCTGTGACCATTTCGACAAATAGAATATGACGGAAGTGGCACTGTTGAGAGCTGGTTCCAGCCTTTGAAGAGGATTCAAAGCCCAGCCTTGGTCTCTTAGACCCTCCAAACTAGACCAGCTTCCATATGAATAGCACCAGGCGGCTCTAGGCAATACCATATGGAGTAGCAGAAATGTCCAGCAAAGCCCTGCTCCCAAATTGCTGGGCACAGATTTGTGAGATATAATAAAATTGCTGTCGATTCAAGCCACTAAGTTTTGGGGTGGCTTATTATGGAACTAAGAAATATAATCAAGACATCTGTTGTCCACACCCCCCAGGTACTTATGGATAGAATTCTGGGAGTGTATGAAACTGGAGAGGAAAATTTTGCATCTTTATTTTCACTAATCTAAAATGGAAATATAGCATTTTAAAATTTAAAATGTAGGCAGCTGTGCCGGTTTGAATCTGTGGTGGATCCCAGAAAAGCCATGTCCTTTAATCCTCATTCAATGCTGCTGGGTGGGAATATCTTTATTATTCCCATGGAGAGGTGACCCACCCAATTGTGGGTGGTAACTTTTGATTAGATGGTTTCCATGGAGATGCGTCTCCACCCATTGAAGGTAGAGTTGCTTACTGGAATCCTTTAAAAAGAGAAAACAGGAAGGATCCAAGATGGCGTCTTAGTAAGGTACATGCGTCTTAGTTCCTCCGACTCCAAATCACCTAATAGGTGAACAGAAACAGTACAGAACAGCTCCCGGGGCTACAGCAGGGAATGGACACACAGCGTAACCCAGTCAGGGCTGGTTAGTCTGACTGCGAAACTCGGCTGCGGTGAGTGAGATCCCTGAGCGGCGGGCGATTTCCCGAGCAGCCGCAGCTGCGGCGGTCCGAGCTAATCCCTCCCTCCTTCCCGGGCTGACTGAGAGACGCGGAGAGACAAGCTTCCCAGCCAAGGTGGCCGTCGCCACACTTTTGCGGGCGGCTTCGAGTCTCGGCTTCGAGTCCGCGACTACTAGTCTCGGATCAGAGGGCTATCCAAAGTCTGGGCTGGCAAGTCTGGCTGCGAGACTTGGCTGCGGCGAGACCCCCGAGCGGCCGCAGCTGCGGCGGTCCGAGCTAATCCCTCCCTCCTTCCCGGGCTGGCTGAGAGACTCGGAGAGACAAGCTTCCCAGCCAAGGCGGCCGGCGCCACACTTTTGCGGGCGGCTTCGAGTCTCGGCTTCGAGTCCGCAGCTACGAGTCTCGGATCAGAGGGCTATCCAAAGTCTGGGCTGGCAAGTCTGACTGCGACTCTTGGCTGCGGCAAGACGCCCGAGCAGCGCGCAATATGCCAAGCAGCCGCAGCTGCGGTGGTCTGAGCTAATCCCTCCCTCCTTCCCGGGCCAGCTGAGAGTATCGGAGAAGCAAGTTTCCCAAGCCGAGGCAGGCGGCGACCTTCTTTTGCGGGTGGCTTCGAGTCTTGGCTTTGAGTCCGCGGCTACGAATCTCAGATCAGAGGGCTATCCAAAGTCTGGGCTGGATAGACTGACTGCGAGACTCGGCTGCGGTGAGACCCCCGAGCGGCGCGCGATTTCCCGATCAGCGGCAGCTGCGGTGGTCCGAGCTACTCCCTCCCTCCTTTCCGGGCCGGCTGAGAATATTGGAGAAGCAAGTTTCCCAAGCCGAGGCAGGCGGCGACCTTCTTTTGCGGGCGGCTTCGAGTCTTGGCTTTGAGTCCGCGGCTACGAATCTCAGATCAGAGGGCTATCCAAAGTCTGGGCTGGCTAGACTGACTGCGAGACTCGGCTGCGGTGAGACCCCCGAGTGGTGCGCGATTTCCTGATCAGCGGCAGCTGCGGTGGTCCGAGCTACTCCCTCCCTCCTTTCCGGGCCGGCTGAGAGTATTGGAGAAGCAAGTTTCCCAAGCCGAGGCAGGCGGCACCCCTCTTTTGCGGGCGGCTTCGAGTCTCTGCTTCGAGTCCGCGGATACGAGTCTCGGATAGGAGGGCTATCCAAGCCGCGGTAGCCCCCCCCCCACGGGAGGCTTCCTGGTCCGGTGGGGAATCCCCCAGGCCCGCTGCGGCCCGCAACTAGCCACAGGGTCCCCTCAAGCCGCGGCAGCTGACGCCCCCACCACGCGCGGCCCCTGAACCAACGGAGAGAACTGGATCCGAAATACCCAGGCCACGGAGATCGGTGACTGGGGGAGACCCATTCCAAACACTTGAGACAAACGTGTGCCACGTGCGCCACGTACTGGGCAAGATAAGAAAAACAGATCCCAGAGATTTCACAGAAAAATCTTACAACCTTGCTGGTTCCAACACCCAGAGAAATCTGAATAAATGCCCAGACGCCAGCAGCAGAAGATAACTGTCCACGCTCAAAAGATTGAGAATATGGCTCAGTCAAAGGAACAAACCAATAGCTCAAATGAGACACAAGAGCTGAGACAACTAATGCTGAATATACGAACAGAAATGGAAAACCTCTTCAAAAATGAAATCGATAAATTGAGGGAGGACATGAAGAGGACATGGGCTGAACATAAAGAAGAAATAGAAAAACTGAAAAAACAAATTGCAGAACTTATGGAAGTGAAGGATAAAGTAGCAAACATAGAAAAAATAATGGATAGCTACAATGATAGATTTAAAGAGACAGAAGATAGAATTAGTGATTTGGAGGATGGAACATCTGAATTCCAAAAAGAAACAGAAACTATAGGGAAAAGAATGGAAAAATTTGAACAGGGTATCAGGGAACTCAAGGACAATATGAACCGCACAAATATACGTTGTGGGTGTCCCAGAAGGAGAAGAAAAGGGAAAAGGAGGAGAAAAACTAATGGAAGAAATTATCACTGAAAATTTCCCAACTCTTATGAAAGACCTAAAATTACAGATCCAAGAAGTGCAGCGCACCCCAAAGAGATTAGACCCAAATAGGCGTTCTCCAAGACACTTACTAGTTAGAATGTCAGAGGTCAAAGAGAAAGAGAGGATCTTGAAAGCAGCAAGAGAAAAACAATCCATTACATACAAGGGAAACCCAATAAGACTTTGTGTAGATTTCTCAGCAGAAACCATGGAAGCTAGAAGACAGTGGGATGATATATTTAAAATACTAAAAGAGAAAAACTGCCAACCAAGACTCCTATATCCAGCAAAATTATCCTTCAAAAATGAGGGAGAAATTAAAACATTCTCAGACAAAAAGTCACTGAAAGAATTTGTGACCAAGAGACCAGCTCTGCAAGAAATACTAAAGGGAGCACTAGAGTCAGATACAAAAAGACAGAAGAGAGAGATATGGAAAAGAGTGTAGAAAGAAGGAAAATCAGATATGATATATATAATACAAAAGGCAAAATGTTAGAGGAAAATATTATCCAAACAGTAATAACACTAAATGTCAATGGACTGAATTCCCCAATCAAAAGACATAGATTGGCAGAATGGATTAAAAAACAGGATCCTTCTATATGCTGTCTACAGGAAACACATCTTAGACCCAAAGATAAACATAGGTTGAAAGTGAAAGGTTGGGAAAAGATATTTCATGCAAATAACAACCAGAAAAGAGCAGGAGTGGCTATACTAATATCCAACAAATTAGACTTCAAATGTAAAACAGTTAAAAGAGACAAAGAAGGACACTATATACTAATAAAAGGAACAATTAAACAAGAAGACATAACAATCATAAATATTTACGCACCGAACCAGAATGCCCCAAGATACGTGAGGAATACACTGCAAACACTGAAAAGGGAAATAGACTCATATACCATAATAGTTGGAGACTTCAACTCACCACTCTCATCAATGGACAGAACATCTAGACAGAGGATCAACAAAGAAATAGAGAATCTGAATATTACTATAAATGAACTAGACTTAATAGACATTTATAGGACATTACATCCCACAACAGCAGGATACACCTTTTTCTCAAGTGCTCATGGATCATTCTCAAAGATAGACCATATGCTGGGTCACAAAGCAAGTCTTAACAAATTTAAAAAGATTGAAATCTTACACAACACTTTCTCGGACCATAAAGGAATGATGTTGGAAATCAATAATAGGCAGAGTGCCAGAAAATTCACAAATACGTGGAGGCTCAACAACACACTCCTAAACAACGACTGGGTCAAAGAAGAAATTGCTAGAGAAATTAGCAAATACCTCGAGGTGAATGAAAATGAAAACACAACATATCAAAACTTATGGGACGCAGCAAAGGCAGTGCTAAGAGGGAAATTTATTGCTCTAAATGCCTATATCAGAAAAGAAGAAAAGGCAAAAATTCAGGAATTAACTATCCATTTGGAAGAACTGGAGAAAGAACAGCAAGCTAACCCCAAAGCAAGCAAAAGGAAAGAAATAACAAAGATTAGAGCACAAATAAATGAAATTGAAAACATGAAAACAATAGAGAAAATCAATAAGGCCAGAAGTTGGTTCTATGAGAAAATCAATAAGATTGATGGGCCCTTAGCAAGATTGACAAAAAGAAGAAGAGAGAGGATGCAAATAAATAAGATCAGAAATGGAAGAGGAGACATAACTACTGACCTCACAGAAATAAAGGAGGTAATAACAGGATACTATGAACAACTTTACGCTAATAAATACAACAATTTAGATGAAATGGACGGGTTCCTGGAAAGACATGAACAACCAACTTTGACTCAAGAAGAGATAGATGACCTCAACAAACCAATCACAAGTAAAGAAATTGAAGCAGTCATTCAAAAGCTTCCTAAAAAGAAAAGTCCAGGACCAGACGGCTTCACATGTGAATTCTATCAAACATTCCAGAAAGAATTAGTACCAACTCTCCTCAAACTCTTCAAAAAAATCGAAGTGGAGGGAAAACTACCTAATTCATTCTATGAAGCCAACATTACCCTCATACAAAACCAGGCAAAGATATTACAAGAAAAGAAAACTACAGGCCGATCTCTCTAATGAATATAGATGCAAAAATCCTCAATAAAATTCTAGCAAATCGTATCCAACAACACATTAAAAGAATTATTCATCATGACCAAGTAGGATTCATCCCAGGTATGCAAGGATGGTTCAACATAAGAAAATCAATTAATGTAATACACCATATCAACAAATCAAAGCAGAAAAATCACATGATCATCTCAATTGATGCAGAGAAGGCATTTGACAAGATTCAACATCCTTTCCTGTTGAAAACACTTCAAAGGATAGGAATACAAGGGAACTTCCTTACAATGATAGAGGGAATATATGAAAAACCCACAGCTAATATCATCCTTAATGGGGAAAAATTGAAAACGTTCCCCCTAAGATCAGGAACAAGACAAGGATGTCCACTATCACCACTATTATTCAACATTGTGTTGGAGGTTCTAGCCAGAGCAATTAGACAAGAAAAAGAAATACAAGGCATCAAAATTGGAAAGGAAGAAGTAAAACTATCACTGCTTGCAGACGATATGATAATATACATCGAAAACCCGGAAAAATCTACAACAAAACTACTAGAGCTAATAAATGAGTACAGCAAAGTAGCAGGTTACAAGATCAACATTCAAAAATCTGTAGCATTTCTATACACTAGCAATGAACAAGCGGAGGGGGAAATCAAGAAACGAATCCCATTTACAATTGCAACTAAAAGAATAAAATACCTAGGAATAAATTTAACTAAAGAGACAAAAAACCTATATAAAGAAAACTACAAAAAACTGCTAAAAGAAATCACAGAAGACCTAAACAGATGGAAGGGCATACCGTGTTCATGGATTGGAAGACTAAATATAGTTAAGATGTCAATCCTACCTAAATTGATTTACAGATTCAATGCAATACCAATCAAAATCCCAACAACTTATTTTTCAGAAATAGAAAAACCAATAAGCAAATTTATCTGGAAGGGCAGGGTGCCCCGAATTGCTAAAAACATCTTGAGGAAAAAAAACGAAGCTGGAGGTCTTGCACTGCCTGACTTTAAGGCATATTATGAACCCACAGTGGTCAAAACAGCATGGTATTGGCATAAAGATAGATATATTGACCAATGGAATCGAATAGAGTGCTCAGATATAGACCCTCTCATCTATGGACATTTGATCTTTGATAAGGCAGTCAAGCCAACTCACCTGGGACAGAACAGTCTCTTCAATAAATGGTGCCTAGAGAACTGGATATCCATATGCAAAAGAATGAAAGAAGACCCATATCTCACACCCTACACAAAAGTTAACTCAAAATGGATCAAAGATCTAAACATTAGGTCTAAGACCATAGAACAGTTAGAGGAAAATGTAGGGAGATATCTTATGAATCTTACAATTGGAGGCGGTTTTATGGACCTTACATCTAAAGCAAGAGCACTGAAGAAGGAAATAAATAAATGGGAACTCCTCAAAATTAAACACTTTTGTGCATCAAAGAACTTCATCAAGAAAGTAGAAAGACAGCCTACAGAATGGGAATCAATATTTGGAAACGACATATCAGATAAAGGTCTAGTATCCAGAATTTATAATGAGATTGTCCAACTCAACAACAAAAAGATAGCCAACCCAATTACAAAATGGGAAAAAGACTTGAATAGACACCTCTCAGAGGAGGAAACACAAATGGCCAAAAGACACATGAAGAGATGCTCAATGTCCCTGGCCATTAGAGAAATGCAAATCAAAACCACAATGAGATATCATCTCACACCCACCAGAATGGCCATGATCAACAAAACAGAAAATGACAAGTGCTGGAGAGGATGCGGTGAAAGAGGCACACTTATCCACTGTTGGTGGGAATGTCAAAGGGTGCAACCACTGTGGAAAACAGTTTGGCGGTTCCTCAAAAAGCTGAATATAGAATTGCCATACGACCCAGCAATACCATTGCTGGGAATCTACTCAAAGGAATTAAAGGCAAAAACTCAAACAGACATTTGCACACCAATGTTTATAGCAGCGTTATTTACAATTGCAAAGAGATGGAAACAGCCGAAATCTCCATCAACAGACGAGTGGCTAAACAAACTGTGGTATATACATACGATGGAATATTATGCAGCTTTAAGGCAGGATAAACTTATGAAGCATGTAATAACATGGATGGACCTAGAGAACATTATGCTGAGTGAGTCTAGCCAAAAACTAAAAGACAAATACTGTATGGTCCCAATGATGTGAATCGACACTCGAGAATAAACTTGGAATATGTCATTGGTAACAGAGTTCAGCAGGAGTTAGAAACAGGGTAAGATAATGGGTAATTGGAGCTGATGGAATACAGACTGTGCAATAGGACTAGATACAAAAACTCAAAAATGGACAGCACAATAATACCTAATTGTAAAGTAATCATGTTAAAATACTGAACGAAGCTGCATCCAAGCTATAGGTTCTTGTTTTGTTTTGTTTTGTTTGTTTTGTTCTTATTATTATTACTTTTATTTTTTTTCTCTTATTAACATTCTATATTTTTTTCTGTTATACTGCTAGTTCTTCTAAACCGATGCAAATGTACTAAGAAACGATGATCATGCATCTATGTGATGATGTTAAGAATTACTGATTGCATATGTAGAATGGTATGATGTCTAAAAAAAATGGTCAGCACAATACTGCCTAATTGTAATGTAATTATGTTGGAATGCTGAATGAAGCTGCATCTGATCTATAGTTTTTTTTGTTTTTTTTTCTTTCTCTTATATATTTTTGTACTTTTTATTTTTATTTGTGTTTTCTCTGTGTTATCACTTTATCTCCTTTTCTGTTGTCGTGCTATTTCTTTCTCTAAATCGATGCATATGTACTGAGAAATGATGACCATACATCTATGTGATGATATTAAGAATTACTGATTGCATATGTAGAATGGATTGATTTCTAATGTTGTGTTAGTTAATTTTTTTTAATTAATAAAAAAAAAAAAAAAGAGAGAGAAAACATTTTGGAGAGAGTTCCTTTTGTGTAGAGTCACGAGAAAGCCAGCAGATGCCACCATGTTCACCATGTGCCCTTCCAGCTGAGAGAGAAACATTGAACCTCATCGGCCTTCTTGAACCAAGGTATCTTTCTCTGCATACCTTTGATTGGACATTTCTATAGACTTGCTTTAATTGGGACATTATCTTGGGCTTAGGACTGTAAACTAGCAGCTTATTAAATTCCTCTTTTTAAAAAGCCATTCCATTTCTGGTATATTGCATTCTGGCAGCTAGCAAACCAAAACAGCAGCAAACCACAGTATTTATGACTTTGTCAACAAAAAAAAGATTTATAGGCTTTTCCACACCAATCAGACTTGTGCTATGTGTACGTGTGCGTGCGAGCTGTACACACACACGGCTTAAAAACACTAGAAGAGAGAGTGAAGCTTACAAGAGGAGCCCAAGGGCAACTGGCTAGTGTTAAATGTGAGGGCGTGATTCTGAGCATGGAATTCTGTTCCCATATTGTCTTTTGACTCATTCCTGAGCCCCAGAGATAACAGAGCTGCCCTGAACTTAGCTGAAGGAGTGTTTCACTAAAATGACTGTCAGACATTGAGATTCCGAATGGAGCTGGCATCAACAGTTTAAACGGCAGTAGACAATCCAATAAGGGCAGGAGAAAAGAAGATGGCTGGCATCAACAGGCCGCAGAAAGGATGCTGAACACAGGCTTGATTTTTCTTAGGCCTGTTCAGAAATAGCTGGGGCAAACTCTGAACCAGATTGTAGTTCCCCCAAAGTACACGGGAAAAGAATAGACAGAGATTGCTTTGTAACATTTTTGTGACACCATTTTCCTCCCAGGTTGGAACCATTTGGAAAACATGGGTGGTAGGACATAGGCATAATTCTTATCCTTTAATTAGTAAGAAAACTAAGACCCAAAGGTCAGTAACTTACAGAAGGCATGGTGGTGGAAAGTGGTATTACCAGGATTCCAACTCATTTCTGCCTGACTCCAGAGTCCACGTGATTCCCGTGAAGTTGGTCTCCTCTCACCTTCTGTTTGCTCCTCTTCAAGGTTTCCTGACCTGCTTAATCACCTCCTGAGTTCTCAGATATCTCGGGCTTTGCTCATGTGGTTCCCTTTTGCTAATTGCCCCTCCCCAGTTCCTCTTCCCTGCATTCCCTCCCCTAAAATAGCCCCTTGATGGGAAGCCTTTTCCAGCTTCATCAGAAGACTGTATTGTTCTCTTCTCCATGTTTCCATAATCCTTCATTCATTATAGATTTTATCACATTGTGAGATTTTGTATTTGTCTGTGACCAAATTAATAATAGTATTATTAATAATAGCTAACATCTATTGAACACTTACCAGATACTCTTCCAAAGAACCTACATTTAAGTCATGTCATAGTGACAACCCTTTGAGATAGATACTATTATCTCTATTTCACAGATATGAAAACGGAAACACCAAGAATTGCATTAACTTGCCCAAGATTATCCAACTACTAGAGGGCAGATCCTGGGATTTAAACCCATGTCTGTCTGACTCCTGAGCTCAGGTCTTTAACTACTAGGTTATAAGGCAGAGATCATTCCTTTTCATTTTCTTATTTTTCTGCACCAACATGGGGTCTGGCCCTCTGTGTGCACTCAGTAAACAAGTGTTGAATGAATGATGGAACAGACTAGTCATCTCTATTTCTGCACTGCTGCATCTCCAGCATCCAGCCCTGGGCCTGGCACATAGAAAGATGCCCGGGAAATATGCACTGGTTAACTGACTAAGTTCAGTTTTAGTTCTAATATGCTAACAGTGGAGCAGGAATACAGAAATGAAATCACCCCGAACCCAATCTTCCCCTGGTAAGGGACAGATTTTTTTTATTCCAAAATTTCTATGCTCTTTTCTGGACCCATCACTACCAACAGCTATTTTTAAAAGCATGACAGAACCCAAACCCTGCAAAGTTCTTAGATTGACTCCCCAATATACTGGACAGTCGGGTGGGTGAAATCAATGAGGAACAGAGCATGCGGTCTGTGAAGTTCATGCTAAAATTATATTCCAAGCTAGATCCAGAAGCCTGATCTTGAAGCAAACCAAAATTTATAAAAAGTGGACCTAGTGTTTTTGAGCCAATATTTCAATAAAACAATAATAATAGGTTGAAAGAATAACTGCTTCTAGATCATTATTTGTGAAAACCTGGGCCAACCAGCCTGCTTCAGTGTAAAGTCTTCTAGGTGTCACACGTGACGGGAGAAAGACAAGGTGTGGAGACAGAAGGGACAGGAGGCCCGCGCAGCTCTCTTGCTCTGGCCTTTTCTGGTTTTGCTGTAGGTGCGGGTCCCAGGCAGACCCATGTGGCAGCCTGCTTTTCCTAACATGGTTTTAATCAACTACTGAGGTCTCAGGAGCACTTTTTTACCTGCCAGGTGCACTGCTAAACTGGGAGTGTGAAGGGGAGAGGAGAGGCCCAAAGGAAAAAAGAATGTCAGGGTATGCAATTTGGGTTTATTTTGAAATAAAACAACATAGGCCATAAAGTGAAATGAAATAGTAGTTATAAAAGGCCCAGCCCAGGACCTGGCACAAGATTAGAAGCTTAGTAGGTGTGAGTTTCCCTTCCTTCTGCAAGTTACAGCCATGCTAATGGAGACATTGGCCCTGGGAATGCCTGTTCTTGGAATATGCTTAATGCACTTCTAAAGGGAGGCTGTAAGTCTTTAAGCTGCTACATTTAGGGTCCCAGTCAGGGCCAGTATTCAGCCAGGATGGTTAATAAGGCTATTTCCGTTGCTTACAGTGGACATCTGTCCCTACGAGATCGTGCCTGGGCCTTCTAGTTATATATATTCTGAATATCATCCCTGCTCCAAGTATGCATTCATTCCAAAAAGATGTATTGAGAACCTACCATTTGCCAGACACCAGTCGAACAGCAGTAAATAGACTGGAGAAAAAATTGCAAACCCCCTTCTCCATGGAGCTCACATTCCAGTGGAAGATACAAACAAAATAAAGTAATAAAATATATAGTAGGTTAGATGGTGACAAATGCTATGGAGAAAAAGAAAGGAGGAAAGGCACAGCAAGAACAGGATTGCCATTTTTTAACATTTTATTCAAGTATAATATCTCAGTGAAAAGTGAACAAATCACAGGTGTTCAGCTCAATGAATTTTCTTAAATTGAACATACCCATGAAACTGCTACCCAGATTAAGACCTAAAAACATGACCAGCACCTGGGGGTTCAATTTTATATAAGGTGTCAGAGCCAGCTTTCCTGAGAAGATGTGGGAGTCATTATTTCCAGCTCTCTACCTCCTGGACATGTGGTATTTATTTCTATGTTCCTCGTTAGCTATAGCTATTGACGTGCTGTGGCCTATGATATGTCAGCAGATATGATGCATAGCACTTCTTCACAGTTGCTATCATGCTGTGGCAGTCAAGGAATTCTGTGTTGAGATGGAGCCTTCGCCAACCTGGGTCCCCATCACGCAGTAAGCCTGAGGTCAAGCAAATCCAGTTGGTGAAGCCACTGGGATTGGGGACTTGTTTGTTACCTCAGCATAACCTAACCCATCCTGACAGACACTCAAGGTGATACCTCAGCAGATACCTGAAGGAGGTAAGACAGTGAGCCTCCTGGAAACTTGGGGGAAGAGAATCCCAGGCACAGCAAATCGCAAAGGCCTTAGAACAAGATTGTGTTTAGTGTACATGAGAAATTGTGTCTTAGGCTGAAATTCCCCAGAAGCTGGCCCTAAGACAAGCATTTGAGGGCAAGTGGTTTATTTTGTTTGTAAGGACATGAGACTGGGAAGGGGAGGAAACTGATAGAGGGAGAGTTCCTTAACGGGCAGGTTTCCACTATGGCAACTGCCCCAGTCCTAGCAGGGACTTCCGAGCGATGGTGCCAAACACGCCTCAGAGTTTCCCCCTCGGGGTGTGAGGAGGCTGGTGTTCACCCTCCAACTCCTGAGGGTTGTTAGCTGAGGCTCCTCCTGAATGGTAACTCCCAGGCACTTAAGACCTGCCCATACCCAGCCAAGAGCAAGCCCAGAGGCAGGCAGAGTGGTAGGTGCCTGCCCTTGATGTAGGGTACCTTAAGAGTGAAGTGGGATGGTGAGTACCCAGAGGCTTTGTTTTGGGTCCTGACAGCATCTGCTACAAAGCAAGGAGGCTAGTGCAGCTGGAGAACAAACATATAATGCAGAAAAGTATCAATTACAGGAACCACCCCAAAATCACTGGAAACATCCTCAGACCGAGTAGATTATTCCAGCTCTTACCCATCGCCTGGACTGTACAGTAGGCCCTGCCTATGGTTCGCCCTGCCTCCAATCTTACTCTGACCTCATTCTTCAGACCTCAACCAAAATAATCTCTAAAATATGTGGACCTGACAATGACATGCTCCTGTTCAAGATCCTTCGGTGATTTTCCATCTCTGTCAGGATAACGTACAAGCTCTTTGGGTCAGCAGGCAACACCCTGTATGAACTAGTCCTCTGTATCTTGACAATTCATCTCCTCCATTCTCCATCTCAGCATTACTATTCCAGCCTTACTAGGGTCCAGAATGTCTTCCCTTCACCCTTGTACCCATAACTGACTCTTTCTCATTCATTCATTCAACAAATATTTGTTCAGAGCATACTAGGTATCAGGCCCTGGGATCATAGCTGTAAATAATCAAACTGGGCCCCCTGTACTCAATGAAGTTTGTATACTAGGGGAGTTGGGAATGGAGGAGTTGAAAGGAAGAGACAAACAATAAAAAAGTAAATGAATAAGAACACCAGATAGCAGTAAAAGCAGTGGATAAAAAAATGCAGTGAGGATTAGAGGTGGAAAATATGGCCATTTCAATTGAATGGCCAGGAAAGACCTCCTGAAGAAGTGACATTTGAAGTGACTATCTTGAATGGCAAGAGGTTGTCATCCATGCAAAAACCAGGGCACTGTGTTCTTGGCAGAGCAGGTAACAAGTGCAAAGATGAGAGGTGGGAAGGAGTTTGGAATGTTGGAGTAACAGGAAGAAGATCAGCAGGACTGGAGCAGAGCAAGCCAGAGGGGAGAGGTAGGAGATGTACTAGGAAGGCAGGTGCCAGGTCATCAAGGAAGACTTTGCTGGGCCATGAGGAGGTGTTGGAATTTATCCTGCCATCCTTCAGTTCAGATGATACCTCCCTGTAAGTCCGCCTCTGTCTTTCTCTGCCTCTTCTCCTGTGTCCCTTTCATGTTCCACCATAAGTAATCCTTGACACAGAGATCTTCATAGTTGGTTTGTTTCCAGCATCTATTCTTGGTCTTGCCTCTGCCTGGCTGTGTGACATTAGTCAAGTTATTCAACTTCTCTGTGCCTAGGTTTTCTCCATAAATTTTTAATCTATCCTCTGAGTGTTATTGAAATAGCTCAGCCTTACAGGTAAATTAGGAGGAACAGTAAGACATTCATGCACCATGTTGAATGAAAATGCTTTAAAAGCCTTCCCCTTGGGCCAAGATCACAAAGGACATGGACTTTAAGTCAGATGTGATTTTAGCATCCTGGCTTCACTGCTTTCTTGGGCAAATTATTTACTCTCCCTTAACCTTGGTATTCTTAGTTGTAGAACGGAGATAATAACCGATACTACCTCATAGTGCTTGAGGAGTGATTTCATGAAATTAGGCCTCTAATCACTTAGCATAGTCTTTCCACATAGGAAAGTTCAATATATGGTCTCTATGTGTTGCAGGATCCCTCTGAGCTTTGGCCATCTCATTCCTTCCTCTCTAAAAAGGTTCAGATTTGCATTGTAAGGATCTCAGCCACCCTCAAAAATTTACCCACAAATCCCGATGCCATGGAAAGCTTTGAGTCCTAAACCTGGATTCAAATCCCATCTCAGCCACTGACTTGCTTTTCAATGTAAAGCAAGTCTCCTTTGCCCCCGGGGTTTTACCACACAACTGAAAGCAATTGCCTTTCAAAGAAGACTGGGGGAGGCAGAATAATGGCCCCCCAAAGATGTCCACAACCTTATCCCTAAATATGATACCTTACATGGTGAAAGAGACTTTACATGTGTACCTGTGTTTAAGTTAAAGATTTTAAGATGGAGAGACTATCCTGGTCCAATGTAATCTCAAGCGTCCTTGAAAAAGTCAGAAAAGGAGATGTGATGAAAGCAGAGTATCAGAGTGATGCTATGTAGATTTGAAGATGTTCCACTGCTGGCTTGAGGATGGAGGAAGGCGCCATGAGCTAAGGGATGTGAGTGGCCTCTAGGGAAGCTAGAAAAAGGCAGAGGAACAGATTTTTCCCTAAAGCCCCCAAAGGAACACGGCTCTGCCAACACCTTGATTTTAGCCCAGTGAAACCAATTTCAGGCTCTGATCTCCAGAAACGTAAGAAAATGAAATTGGGTAGTTTTAAGGCACCAAGTTTATAGGAATTTGTTACATCAGCAATAGGACTCTAAATCAGGAACCCTCTGTTAAAGTTCTTTAAAAGCTACTCTCTGCCTGCCTGTTTTAATGACCCCATCTCATGGTCACTTCTAAGCTTAGAGGTGAGTGACTTAGCAGGTCAGCCACAGATAGCTCAAACTCTGGCAGAGGGTAGACGTATAAACACAGGGCTTCATTACACAAGGGTGAGGGGTCGCTGGACCTTCATTAAGTCAGAGCCAGATGTCACAAAAACTGAACTGAGGTTTCAAAATCACAGCTCCCTAGGAGACCTGGAGCCTGGAGAAGGACAAGGAATTTATGATCTTTCCAACAAACACTTATTATGCTTTCCACCCTCATTCAGAACCAAAAGATTTTGTCCCAACCAGATCCATCCTGGCAGGAATGTAGCATAGCTGTGGCTATTTCACATCCAACATGAAGAGTATTAAGGAAAAAATGAATAGCCTCCTTTCAGTGATTGCTGACAGCATTTCACTCCATCCTCTGTAGTTACCTTGTATTATTGTCAGTTTCTTGTGTTTTTCTCTGTTTTTTCCTCCATAAACAATGCAGTTTGTCTCTGCTTTTAAGAAAGTTTCTTGGAGGAAGTGCAAGAAAAAAATTAAGTTTTTTGGGATCTCTTCCCATGGTTTAAAAGCGCTAGATGCCAGATTTTGCGGGGGGAAATTTCCATAAACATTCTACCATGTGGCGAGCTCTCACTGGGCACCACAAGAGTTGATTTTGGCAGCCAGATGAGTCACTGGGGACACACCTGCCAGAGGCAGCCCTCTCTTATGCTCTGCAAAAGCTGAAATTGGGTGGATGAAGAGAAAAGAGTGAGCCAAGCAGATGGCGGGGCAGGAAAGGAGAGCCAGGAGGCAGGGACTGGGGCTGGGGGAGTCTGCACTTAATGAGGCACACGTGTTGGAGACAGAGCCCCCCAGAGTCAGCTGGGCATGTCTCAAGACCACATGCTTTTAAAGCATAGAGCAAGACATGGTGATAATAAAGAAGGGAAGGGTCTTGTGGGAGGAGAAGGGAGGGTAAGGTGGTGGACTCAGGTAGAAAGGGAGACAGAAGTGGGAAAGAGAGAAAATCAAAGAAAGGAAGGAAGACAGGAGGGAGAGGGAAAAGGACGGAGGAAAGAGAGAAAAAAATAATGTTGGGATTATACACACAGTTTTACAGAACTCGTGGTGGGGAGAAAATTTCACCCCAAAACTGTGACTAGATCCTGAGCAATGCAGTTTTCTGTGTAGCTCACTTAAGCTCAAGCTCTTCTCTTTTCTGGGGACATTGGGGTGCTGGGGGAGGAGGGAGTCAGTCTTCTCCCCAGCTCACCAGCCATTGCCGAGTCCCCTGGACTCAGGGATACTGCTGTGTTTGGGGGCAGAGACACTGCTGCCTGGCTTCTAAGTTTTTCTTTTACTCTGCAGGGCTTGCCTGGATGAGGGAGCAGGGGAAGAGGTACACTGAATACTGAAACCCACTTCCAAACCTCTTGCAGCCGAGAGAGCCTGCTTGAGTAGGCTAACCTGATCACACCTGGCACACTGCTAGGAGAGCCAGGACATAGGACGCCTTGGGGATTTAGGGCCCTGCTAAACTGCATGTGCTGCATAGCTGGGGACAGATTCTTGAAAGGAACATTTTAGGATGCTGAAGCTAGGGTTCCTTAGGTGGTGGATTCAGGGGAGGAGAAAGGAAAGAATATGGAGAAGAATTAGGAGGATTTTGCTATTTTTACATAAGAAAAGGAAAGGAATGAAAGAAGGGCTAAATATAGAACTTTTACCAAAACAGTTTTATTGGCTTTAATGTTTAATTTTCATTCTGGAAAACACAGAATAAATAATGAAGAAAATAGAAATGATAAATAATCACACCATCAGAAGATAACCAACAACTTTATTGAAATGTAAATGACAAATGGTAAGATGCATAAGTGTAGAGTATAATTTGGTAATTTTGACACCTAGGAAACTGTCACCACCAGAATATAAATCAATATTTCCACCACCAAAAGTTTCCTGGTAACCCTTTGTAATCTCTCCTTCGCACTCTTCCCACTTTACCTCCTCTGTTGGCTTACGAGGTATGCCATAACCCTTTGTTTTGTGACTTTAGTGATTGCTTTGGGGGTGTGCTGATTTGAAAAGATGTATGTCCCCTAGAAAAGCCATGTTTTAATCTAAATTCCATTTCATAAAGGCAGAATAATTCCTATTCAATACTGTATGGAATTAGGTCATCTCCCTGGAGATGTAACCCAATCAAGAGTGGTTGTTAAACTGGATTAGGGGACATGTGTGTCCACCCATCTGGGTGGGTCTTAATTAATTTCTGAAGTCCTATAAAAGAGGAAATATTTTGGAGAATGAGAGATTCAGAGAGAGAGGAGCAGAACGACATAGTCACAAGAAGCAGAGTCCACCAGCCAGTGACCTTTGGAGATGAAGAAGGAAAACGCCTCCCGGGGAGCTTCATGAGATAGGAAGCAGGAGAGACAGCTAGCAGATGACGCCTTGTTCGCCATGTGCCCTTCTAGCTGAGAGAGAAACTATGGCTGTGTTCGCCATGTGCCTTCCACTTGAGAAAGAAACCCTGAACTTCATTGGCCTTCTTGAACCAAGGTATCTTTCCCTGTATGCCTTAGATTAGACATTACTATAGATTTGCTTTAATTGGGACATTTTCTTGGCCTTAGAACTATAAACTAGCAACTTATTAAATTTCCCTTTTTAAAAGCCATTCTGTTTCTAGTATATTGCATTCCAGCATCTAGCAAACTAGAACAAGGGGTATAGTATACATCATTAACATTTCACAGTCTACTTGCAAGGGCCATAATGCTACTTCGTATTTAAGAATCTTATAATGATGCCCTTCCATTTCTCCTCTCCTGCTCTTTGCACTGCTCTTGTCATACATTTTGCTCTTCCATATATACAGGCACACCTTGTTTTCTTGTGCTTCATTTTATTGCACTTCAAAGATATTGCATTTTTCAAAAATTGAAGATTTGTGGCAACCCTGCATCAAGCAGATCTGTCAGTGCCACTTTTCTGACAGCATGTGCTCATTTCGTGTCTCCATGTCACATTTTAATTAGAGTATGTGTATTGTTTTCTTAGACATAATGCTATTGCACATTTAGACTAGAGTATAGTGTAAACATAACTTTTATATGCTTTTATAACTGGGAAACCAGAAACTTTGTGTGACTCACTTTATTGCGACTTTAGCTTTATTGCAGTGGTCTGGAACCAAACCTGCAATAGGTAGGTAAGCCTATATTATAAACTCTATAATACACTGCTATTATTCTTGCTTCAAATGGCCAATTATCTTTTAAAGACATTTAAATAATAAGAATATTTGCCCATTTAGCTACCATACCTTGGGACCCTTCATTTCCTTGTGTAGATCCAAATTTGCATCTACTATCATTTCCCCGCCAACTGAGAGGGCTTCCTTTAATACTGCAGCTCTGCTGGTGAAGAATACTTTGAGTTTTTATATGTCTGAAAAATTCTTAATTTAACCTTCATTTATAAAATATATCACTGGGTATAGAATTCTAGATCCAGTTTGTTTGTTTTTTTTTCTTTCTTTTCAGTGCTTTAAAGATTTTGCTCCAGTGTCTTCTGGCTTGCATTGTTTCCAAAGATAAATACACAATCTTCCTTTTCTTTGTTTTTTTTTTTTTTCTGTACAAAATGTGTTTTCCCCTCTCAGGCTCTTTTTTTTTAATATCTTCATACACACACACAGTCCATCCAAAGTATACAATCAATGGCTCATAATATCATCACAAACATATGTATTCATCACCATGATCATTTTTAGAACATCTGCATCACTCCAGAAAAGGAAATAAAAAGAAAAAATTCATACATCCCATATCCTTTACCCTTCCCTCTCATTGATCACTAGTATTTCAATCTACACAATTTTTTTTACCCTTATTACCACACCCCCATTATTTATTTACTTTTTGTCTTTATTTTTTCACTCATATGTCCATACCCTGGATAAAGCAGCATCAGACACAAGGTTTTCACAATCATACAGTCACATTGTAAAATCTATATAGTTACACAATCATCTTCAAGAATCAGGACTACTGGAATATATTCAACAGTTTCAGGTACTTTCCTCTAGCCACTCCAAAATACCATAAACTAAAAAAAGATATATATAAAACACAAGAATAATCTCCAGGATAACCTCTCAACTCTGTTTGAAATCTCTCAGCTACTGAAACTTCATTTTGTCTCATTTTTCTCTTCCCCGTTTTGGTCAAGAAGTCTTCCTCAATCCCATTATGCCAGGGCTCAGCTCATCCTGGGAGTCTTGTCCCACATTACCAGGAAGATTTACTCCCCTGGGAGTCACGTCCCACATAGGGGGAGGGCAATGAGTTCACCTGCCAAATTGGCTTAGAGAGAGAGGCCACATCTGAGTAACAAAAGAGGCTCTCTGGGAGTGACTCTTAGGCATAATTATCAGTAGGCTTAGCCTCTCCTTTGCAGCAATAAGCTTCATAGGGGTGAATCCCAAGATTGAGGGCTCATCTTATTGAATTCGTTGTCCCCACGGCTTGTGAGAATATCAGAAACTCTCCAATGGGGAAGTTGAATATTTCCTCCTTTTTCCCCAGTTCCCCAAGGAGACTTTGCAAATACTTTTTTTATTCTCTGCCCAAATTACTCTAGGATATATCGGGGCATCACACTAACCTGTTCAAACCAACAAGATCTCATGCCCTATTCAAGAATCCATGTACTTATGGTGTTCAAGTAAACTGACCGTACATGTTAAATTAGATAATATGCTACCCAAAATATAAATTTTGCACCAAATAAACATCTTTCTCTTGATCTCACACAGAGGTTGGAGTTTGAAAATATGGGCCATATCATCCTTTACACAGTATACTGATTTACCTTAGTCTTATCCATATCAGCTCCATTCATATCTCTAGACAAAGTCTGATCACTTTTTCAGCTTTTTAAACAGCTGCTGAATGGGGTAATGCTGAATTTTGTATCTTCAGTGCTCTAAATCTGAGTCTCAGGTGTCACATAAATACCCAAAGTTTCAGGGAACAACCAGGTTATATACAAATAGCTCAATATCTCAGAATTTAGAAATATCAGTTACAACTCCTGAATATATGTGATTGCTATAAGAGCTTACAATCTAGGACCTTTTACAATAGACTCCAACCTGATAACCCATGCTCTCAACTTCAGTTCTCTGAGTATATTCTAGTTAGTCCATATGAGGCATAATAATATTTGTCTTTTTGTTTCTGACATTTCTTTCAACCTAATGTCCTTAAGGTTCATTCACCTAGTTTCCTGCCTCACAACTTCATTCCTTCTGAGTCACTCAGTAGTAAGTTGTATGTAAACACCACAGTTCCCCCTTCCATTCTTCAGTTGTTATACCCTTAGACCACTTCCATTCATTGAGAATCTGAACACTGGTGCCATGAACACCAGTGTGCAAATGTCCATTCAAGTCCTCACTCTCAATTCCTCCAGGTATATACCTAGCAATGGGGTTGCAAGATCATATGACAACCCTATCCTTAGCCTCCTGTGGAGCCACCACACAGCAACTCTCAGCTTCCCTACCAACAGTGAATAGGTGCATCTCTTTTTTTACATTTTCTATAGCATTCATTTCTCTCTGTTCATTTTTAATCAATTTTATTTGCACATCATATAATCCAAACTAAATAGACATTCCTTCACCACCATAATCCATGTGAAGACATTTCCTTTTCTTCTGCATAGAATCCATACCCCTCCCCCATGCCTCCTGCTTGTTGACATTTACTTTTGGCATAATGCCTTTGTTGCATTCCGTGTAAGCATATTGCAATGTTACTGGTGACTGTGGACCTCAGCTTGCATTATTGTACCTTTTCCTGTATACCATCATTTTCAACCCCTTGAAATATGACATTCATTTGTTCTCCCTCATGCAAAAAATGTGTTTATATTTGTACATTTAATCACCATTCTTGTCTACTCTAGGCATCCCTAAGTTATACTGTGTCAGTCTACATCCTCCATCTTTCCTTCTGGTTTCGTATGTGCCCCCAGCTCTTCTCACTCAATCACACTCACATTCAGCTTCATTCAGTACTCATATTATTGTGCTACCATCAGGTAGTATTGTGCTATCCATTTCTGAATTTTTACAGTCAATCCTGTTGCACAATGTGTATTCCTTAAGCACCAAATGCCCAATCTCAAACCTCTTTTTATCTCCTGATAACCTGTATTTTTAACTTTTAACTCTCAAAATTCACTCATTAATATTCGTTCATTTTAGTGAGACCATACAGTATTTGCCCTTTTGTTTCTGGCAAATTACACTCAGCATAATGCCCTCGAGGTCCATCCATGTTGCTACATGCTTCATAAATTTATTCTGTTTTATAGCTGCATAGTATTCCAGCTGTATCCATCTCTTGGCAATTGTAAAAAAAATGCTGCTATAAACATCAGTGTGCAAATATCTGTTCATATCCTTATCTTCAGTTCCACTGAACATATACCTAGTAATGGGATTGCTGGATCGTATGGCAACTCTATACTTAGCTTCCTGAAGAACTGCCAAACTGTCTTCCAGAGCAGTTGTACCATTTTACATTCCCACCAACAGTGGATAAGTGTGCCTCTTTCTCCACATCCTCTCCAGCACTTGTTGTTTTCTGTATTTTTGATAATGACCACTCTAGTTGGTGTGAGATAATATCTCATTGTAGTTTTGATTTACATTTCCCTAATAGCCAGTGAAGTTGAGCATCTTTTCACATGCTTTTTAGCCATTTGTATTTCCTCTTCTGAAAAGTGTCTGTTCATGTCTTTTGCCCACTTTTTAATTGGGTTGTTTGTCTTTTTGTGTCGAGTTGAAGAATCTCATTGTATATTCTGTATACTAAATCTTTATCTGATAGCTGGTTTCCAAATATTGTCTCCCATTGCGCAGGCTGCCTTTTATTTTCTTAGCAAAGTTATTTGATGCACAAAAGTGTTTATTTTTGAGGAGATCCCATTTATCTATTTATTTTTTCAGTGTTCATGCTTTGGGTGTAAGATCTAGGAAACCATCTCTTATTACAAGATTTGTAAGATACTTCCCTACATTTTCTCCTAACAGTTTTATGGTCTTAACTCTAATGTTTAGGGATTTCTTTTTGTTATAAGGTATGAGATATGGATCCTCTTTTATTCTTTTGCATAGGAATATCCAGTTCTCCAAACACCATTTATTGAAGTGGCTGAGCTGTTCCAGGTGGACTGGATTGACCATCAGTTGGACAATTGATCACTTGTCCATAGATGAGAGAGTCTATTTATGAACACTAAATTCAATTCCATTCGTCACTATATCTATCTTTATGCCAGTGCCATGCTGTTTTAACCAGTGTTGCTTCATAATATGCTTTAAAGTCAGGAAGTGTGACCTCCCATTTCATTTTTCTTTTGCAAAAGATTTTTGGCTATTTGGGGCACACTGCCCTTCCAAATAAATTTGTTTATTGGTTTTTCTATTTCTGAAAATTAAGTTTGGGATTTTAATTGGTATTGCATTGAACATATGAATCAATTTGGGAAGAATTGACATCTTATCTACACTTAGTCTTCTAATCCATGAAGATGGTATGCCTTTCCATTTATTTAGGTCTTCCATGATTTCTTTCAGTAATTTCTTGTAGTTTTCTGTTATAGGTCTTTTGTATCCTTAAATTTATTCCTAAATGTTCTATTTTTGTGTGTGTGTGGTTGCTATTGTAAATAGAATGTTTTTCTTGATTTCCTCCTCAGATTGCTCATCACTAGTGTATGAAGAGACATTGATGATTTTTGGGTGTTGATCTTGTACCCAGCCTCTTTGCTATACTCATTTATTAGCTCTAGTAGCCTTGATGTAGATTTTTCAGCATTTTTGACATATAGTATCATGTCATCTGCAAACAGTGAGAGTTTTACTTCTTCCTTTCAAATTTGGATGTCTTTTATTCCTTTTTGCTTGTTTGTTTTCGTTTTTTTGGTCTAATTACTCTGGTCAGAACTTCCAGCACAATATTGAATAACAAGGGTGATGGTGGACATCCTTTTCTTGTTCCTGATCTTAAAAGGAAAGCTTTCAGTCTTTCCCCATTGATGATACGTTAGCTGTGAGTTTTTCATATATTCTCTTTATCATGTTGAGGAAGTTCCCTTCTACTCCTATCCTTTGAAGTGTTTTCTTCAAGAAAGAATGTTGAATTTTGTCAAATGTCTTTTCTGCATCAATTGAGATGATCATGTGTTTTTTTCCACTTTGATTTATTGATGTGGTGTATGACATTAATTAGCTTTCTTGTGATGAACCAGCCTTGCATACCTGGAATGAATCCAATTTGGTTCTGGGGCATAATTCTTTTAATGTGCTGCTGGATTCAATTTGCGAGTATTTGCTGAGGATTTCTGGATCTATAGTCATTAAAGAGATTGGACTGTAATTTTCTTTTCTTGTGGTATCCTTGTCTGACTTTGGTATTAGGGTAATGTTGGTTTCATAGAATGAGTTAGGTAGTTTTTCCTCTTCAATTTTTTTTGAAGAGTTCGAGCAGGATTGGTACTAATTCTTTCTTGAATCCTTGGTAGAATTCGCATGTGAAGCCATCTGGTCTTGGATTTTTCTTTTTGGGGAGCTTCTTGATGATTGATTCAATCTCTTCACTTGTGATTGGCTTCTTGAGGTCATCTATTTCTTCTTGAGGCAATGCTAGTTGTTCATGCCTTTCTTGGAAGTTGTCCATTTCATCTATGCTGTCTATTTTATAAGCATATCACTGTTCATAGTATCCTCTCATTACCTCCTTTATTTCTGCAAGGTCAGTGGTTATGTCCCCTCTTTCATTTTTCCATTTCTGATTTTATTTATTTGCATCCTTTCTCTCTCTCTCTCATCAGTGTAGCTAAAGGTACACTGATTTTATTGATTTTCTCAAAGAACAAACTTCTGATTTTGTTGATTTTCTTGATTGTTTTCATATTTTCAGGATTTCATTTATTTCTGCTCTGATCTTTGTCATTTCTTTGCTTTTTTTTTTTTTTTGCTTTGGGGTTAGTTTGCTGTTCTTTTTCTAGTTCTTCCAAGTGAACAGTTAATTCCTTGATTTTTGTTCTTTCTTCATTTTTAATATAGGCATTTAAGGCAATAAATTTCCCTCTCAGCACTGCCTTTGGTGCATCCCATAAATTTTTATATGCTGTGTTCTCATTTTCATTTGCCTCAAGATATTTATAGATTTCTCTTGTAATTTCTTCTTTGACCCACTGGTTGTTTAATAGTTGTTTAAGTATTGTCTAATCTCCATATATTTGTGAATTTTCTGGCCTTCTGTCTGCTATTGATTTCCAACTCCATTCCATTATATCTGAGAAAGAGTTTTGTATAATTTCAATCTTTTTAAATTTATTGAGACTTGCTTTGTGACCCAGCATATGGTCTGTCCTCGAGAATGATCCATCAGCACTTGAGAAAAATGTGTATCCTACTGTTGTGATGTGTAACATTCTGTAAATATCTGTTAAGTCTGTTCATTTATTGTATTATTCAAAATCTCTATTTCTTTCTTGATCCTCTGTCTAAATATTCTCTCCATTGATGAGAGCAGGGAATTGAAGTCTCCAACTATATGGTGTTTACTTCTCCTTCATTGTTGTCAGTGTTTGCCTCATGTATTTTGGAGCATTCTGGCATGGTGCATAAATATTTATGATTGTTATGTCTTCTTGTTGAATTGTTTCTTTTATTAATACATAGTGTCCTTCTTTGTCTCTTTTAATTGTTTTACATTTGAAGTCTAATTTGTTGGACATTAGTATAGCTACCTCTGCTGTTTTCTAGTTGTAGTTTGAATGAAATATCTTTTCCCAACCTTTCACTTTCAACCTATGTTTATCCTTGGGTCTAAAGTGAGAGTCTCCTGTAGACAGCATACAAATGGGTCCTATTTTTTATCCATTCTGCCAGTATAGGTCTTTTGATTGGGGAGGTTAATCTATTAACATTTAATGTTATTATTGTAAAAGCAGTACTTTCTTCTACCATTTTGTCTTTTTGATCTTATGTGTCACATGTAATTTTTTTCTCTCTTTTTACCTTTACTGATAGTCTTCATTTCTATATTCTTCTCCAGACCTCTCTCTCCTGCCTTTTCCTATCTGCATGTAGCACTCCCTTTAGTATTTCTTGTAGAGCTGGTTTCTTATTCACAAATTCTCTCAGTGATTGTCAGAAAATATTTTACTCTCCCCCTCATTTTTGAAGGACAGTTTTGCTTGGTATAGAATTCTTGGTTGCCAGTTTTTCTCTTTCACAATCTTAAATATATCATACTACTGCCTTCTCATGCATCGTCTCAAATGAGAATTCCACACATAATCTTATCAAGCTTCCCTGTGTGTTAGTTAGATTCAGTTGTCAACTTGGCCAGGTGAACATACCTAGTCTAGTTGCTGCGGACATAAGCCAATGGTACGTGAACCTCATCTGTTGCCAATTACATCTGCAGTCAGCTAGGAGGCGTGTCTGCTGCAATGAGTGACGTTTGACTTAATTGGCTGGTGCTTAAATGAGAGATTGCAACGCAGCACTGCTAAGCAGCTCAGCATTCCTCATCTCAACACTAGCAGCTCAGCCCAGGCCCTTGGAGATGCAGAAAGAAGCCACCCCAGGGAAAGTTGTTGGAACCCAGGGGCCTGGAGAGAAGACCAGCAGAGACCATCCTGTGCCTTCCACATAAGAAAGAACCTCAGTGGAAAGTTAGCTGCCTTTCCTCTGAAGAACCAACAAAATAAATCCCCTTCTATTAAAAGCCGGGAGAAGATGGCGGCTTAGTAAGACACGCGGGTCTTAGTTCCTCCTCCAGAAAAGCAACTAAAGAAACAGAAACAATACGAAACAGCTCCCAGAGCCACGACAGAGACCAAAAAGACAGCGTACCCCATTCTGGAACGGCTGAATGGGCAGGGAGAATCCGCTGTGGTGAGACACCCGAGGGGCGCGCGTTTTCCCGGCCAGGGCGGCTGGGTCCCTTCCACACACGTGGCTTCCCAGTCCGACTGGGAACGTTGGATAGCGGGGCCCTCCCGCCACGCTTGGTGTCTCGGGCCAGCTGGGCAATTTGGACCAGCACTTCCCCAAGCCGCGGCGGCTGGCAACCCCCCCTCCACGCGCGCGGTTTCCCGGGCCGACTGCGAGATTCGGGACCCGCAGACAGACGAGCGCCACGAGCGCCACCTACTGGGCAGGAAAAGAAAAACAGAGCCCAGAGATTACACAGAAAAACCTTTCAACCAGCCGGGTCCCACACCCAGGGAAATCTGATCAAATGCCCAGACACCAGCAGAAAATAATGGATGACGCTCAGAAAATTGAAGATATGGCCCAGTCAAAGGAACAAACCAATAGTTCAAATGAGATACAGGAGCTGAGACAACTAATGCTGAATATACGAACAGAAATGGAAAAACTCTTCAAAAACCAAATCAATAAATTGAGGGAGGACATGAAGAAGACATGGGCTGAACAAAAAGAAGAAATAGAAAATCTGAAAAAACAAATCACAGAACTTATGGGAGTGAAGGACAAAGAAGAAAAATGGAAAAAACAATGGATACCTACAATGGTAGATCTAAAGAGACAGAAGCTACAATTAGTGAACTGGAGGATGGAACATCTGAATTCCAAAAAGAAACAGAAACTATAGGGAAAAGAATGGAAAAACTTGAGCAGGGGATCAGGGAACTGAATGGCAATATGAAGCACACAAATATACGTGTTGTGGGTGTCCCAGAAGGAGAAGAGAAGGGAAAAGGAGGAGAAAAACTAATGGAAGAAATTATCACTGAAAATTTCCCAACTCTTATGAAAGACCTAAATTTACAGATCCAAGAAGTGCAGCGCACCCCAAAGAGAATAGACCCAAATAGGCGTTCTCCAAGACACTTACTAGTTAGAATGTCAGAGGTCAAAGAGAAAGAGAGGATCTTGAAAGCAGCAAGAGAAAAACAATCTGTCACATACAAGGGAAACCCAATAAGACTATGTGTAGATTTCTCAGCAGAAACCATGGAAGCTAGAAGACAGTGGGATGATATATTTAAATTACTAAAAGAGAAAAACTGCCAACCAAGACTTCTATATCCAGCAAAATTGTCCTTCAAAAATGAAGGAGAAATTAAAACATTTATAGACAAAAAGTCACTGAGAGAATTTGTGACCAAGAGACCAGCTCTGCAAGAAATACTAAAGGGAGCACTAGAGTCAGATACGAAAAGACAGAAGAGAGAGGTATGGAGTAAAGTGTAGAAAGAAGGAAAATCAGATATGATATATATAATACAAAAGCCAAAATGGTAGAGGAAAATATTATCCAAACAGTAATAACACTAAAAGGTAATGGACTGAATTTCCCAATCAAAAGACATAGACTGGCAGAATGGATTACGACCCAGCAATACCACTGCTAGGTATCTACTCAAAGTACTTAAGGGCAAAGACACAGACGGACATTTGCACACCAGTGTTTATAGCAGCATTATCTACAATTGCAAAGAGATGGAAACAGCCAAAATGTCCATCAACAGATGAGTGTTTAAACAAACTGTGGCGTATACCTACAATGGAATATTATGCAGCTTTAAGACAGACTAAACTTATGAAGCATGTAATAACATGGATGGACCTAGAGAACATTATGCTGAGTGAGTCTAGCCAAAAACTAAAGGACAAATACTGTATGGTCCCACTGATGTGAACCGACATTCGAGAATCAGCTTGGAATATATCATTGGTAACAGAGACCAGCAGGAGTTAGAAACAGGGTAAGATAACGGGTAATTGGAGCTGAAGGGATACAGACTGTGCAACAGGACTAGATACAAAAACTCAAAAATGGACAGCACAATAATACCTAAGTGTAATGTAACTATGTTGGAACACTGAATGAAGCTGCACCTGAAATATAGTTTTTGTTTGTTTGTTTGTATCTTTTGTTTTTGTTTTTTTCTTTTTCCTTTATATATATATATTTTTTTTTATTAGTATTATTATTTTAATTCTCTTCTCTATATTAACATTCTATATCTTTTTCTGTTGTTTTGCTAGTTCTTTTCCTAAATCGATGCAAATGTACTAAGAAATGATGATCATACATCTATGTGATGATACTAAGAATTACTGAGTGCATGTATAGAATGGAATGATTTCTAAATGTTGTGTTAATTTCTTTTCTTTTTTTTGATTAATAAAAAAAAATTAAAAAAAAAAAAAAAGCCAATCCGTCTCTGGTGTGTTGCATTCCGGCAGCTAGCAAACTAGAACACCTTGTATATGATGGATAGGTTTTTCTTGCTGTTTTCAAAATTCTCTATTTGTCTTTGACATTTGACAGTCTGATTAGTAAGTGTCTTGGAGTATGTCTACTTTGATCATTTCTGTTTGGGGTATGCTGCACTTCTTGTATCAGTAATTGTATGTCTTTAACAAAAAATGGGAAATTTTCAGTTATTATTTCCTCCATTAGTCTTTCTCCTCCTTTTCCCTTCTTTTCTCCTTCTAGGTCACCCATAACATATATATTCATATTCTTCTTGTTGTCATTCAATTCCCTGAGACCCAGCTCATATTTTTCCATTCTTTTTCCCTGTGTTTTTCCTTTTGTGTGTCAGATTTCAGATGTCCAGTCCTCTAGTTCACTAATCCTTTCTTCTACCTTTTCAAATCTATTGTTATACGTTTCCATTGGGTTTTTTTTTTCCTGTTTCTTTTATTGTGCCTTTCATTCCATAAGTTCTGCAATTTGTTTTTTCAAACTTTTAAGTTCTTTTTTATGTTCACCCAATGTCTTCTTTGTATCCTCCCTCAACTCGTTGATTTGATTTTTGATGAGATTTTTACATGTCTGTCCAAACATCCTGAATTAGTTGTTTCAACTCCTGTATCTCATTGAAAGTGTTGGTTTGTTCCTTTTACTAGGCCATAGCTTCAATTTTCTTAGTATGACTCATTATTTTTGGTTGGTGTGTAGGCATTTGATTTCCTTAATTAGTTTATTCTGGAAGTTGTTTTCACTTTTTTACCTAGGGTTTTCTTGCTGGATGGCTTTGTTCTTTATCTGTTTTTGTATATACAGTTCAACTTATTCTAGACCTCTAGCATAGGTTCTGTTTCACGTATCAGAATTTTTCAGTTCATGATTTTCTGTTCCTTGTTCTGCCTATATGGAGACCCTTTTTTGAAGGGTCTCCCCAGATATTATAGACCCCAGTTAGATTTTCCCAGACCAAACAGGCCCAGGTCTCAGGAAAAGAGAGTAGGCAACATCAGTTTTCTCTGAGGGTGGCACCCAGCAAGTTGTCAGACTTCCCCATGAAACCTCTAGACTCTGTGCTTTTCCTATTCTGCCCAGCTTGTGGTGCATGTCTGCTCACAGCTTTTCACCAGCTTAACGTGATGCAGTGCCTTTATTTTCAGCAGATTCTCTCTGACAAGAGCATGATTGAGTCAGAGGTGAGGGAGCAGGTGGACTGATTGCTTCTGTTTTCCTCTCCCTAGGGTCTGACATCCTTAAAGGAGGGATTCCACTTGAATTGAGTCCTACCTCTCTTTTGGGGGGAAGATACACCTTTTATGAAATTAGCCCCTTTCACCTGACTAGTTACTTTGTCTCTCAGACATGGTTTAGTTCCACCCTTGCAACCTGTAGCACTGCAGGAGTCTGCGAGTGCTTGCAGTTCTATCTAATGAGCTGTTTAGGAAGTAAAAAGAAAAAAAAAAAAAGCAAAGAAGACTTTTCAGAGCCAGACCCCTGCTCCTCTAATTTGCCAACCGAGAGCTTGAGTTGGTACATGGCTCTATAGATCTCCAGGCTCTATATGCCCCCTTTTCTTGGGGTCCAACCCTTTTCCAGTATTTTGTGCTGTCCAACTCAAAATGCCTCTGGTTATTTTTTTCCCATCAGCCCCACTCCCTCTTTTCTAGGACAAAAACTCCTAGTTACTTTAGTTCTTATTTCAGATTTATCTGTGCTGGGGGTCTGTTTTCAGTAGTCATAATTTGTTAATTAATCCTGCAATTGGAGCTTGGTTGAGCTAAGCCCATGCTATGCATACAGTCTGTTTCCTTTCCCATCAGGGAACCAGCTTGCCATGCTCATAGAGGAAGGGTGCTGGCCTCCGCAGCTTGGGAGACTTACAGTTCTGTGTGGGGTTTCAGCCATTCTACCTGGTCCTGACTGATGTACATGTGTCCAGTCACTAATGTTCCCCCAGCAGTTGTTCTGTACTGTACATAGCTTTTAGTAGCAGGTCTGGAGGACAAACTCTTGTCACTGGTTTTAAGAATTTTTGATTATGATATACCTTGATGTCATCCCCTTCATATTTCTCAGAATTCATTGACCTTCTTCAATCTGAGGGTTTATGGTTTTCATCAAATTTGAAAATTTTTGGTCATTATTTTTCCATCCTCCCTCGCTCAGAGATTCCAATCACATATACCTTAGACCTCTTATAATTGTCCCACAACTCACTCAAGTTCTGTTCATTTTCTTGTCTTTTTCCTATGTTGTATTCTGGAAAGTTTCTATTGCTATGTCTTCAAGTTCACTATTGTTTTCTTTGGCAATGTCTACTCTGTCATTAGACCCATTTCATTGTTGTTTTCATCTCCAGAAGTTTGCTTTGAGGCTTTTTTAATATCTTCCTTTTCTTTATTTAATGTTTCAATTTTTCCTCTAGCTTTAGGACACCATGGAATGCAGGTATAATAAATGTTTAATGTCATTTTTACCACTTTTATCTTCTGTGTCATTTCTAAGTCTCAGGTGATTGATTTTTATCCTCATATTGTGGATTATTTGGTGCTGGATTTTTTTGTATCCTTATAATAGTTTTTCTGGAACACAGTATGATGTTTTTGAGTCTTACTTTTAAATTTTGTTATGTAGAGCCAGAGCAAAGTTTAGTCCAGAGCTAATTTCCCCCACTACTGAGGCAAAACTCTTCTTTGTACTTTTACCAATGCCTTGTGAATTCTGATATTTCACTGTGATGTGGGAACAGGAACTATTCCCAATTCTGTGTGGGCTCCAAGGAGTGTGGCCTCTCACCTTTCTGAGTGGTTCTTTCCTCAACCTTGGGTAGTTTCTGCAAATGCTTGTGCTGATCAATACTCAGCTGAAGACTCCAAGGAGACCCTTTGCAGGCCTTCAATGTTCTCTCTGTGTGTGCAACTCTCTCCTCTCTGGTACTCTGCCCTGTAGACTCTAGCCATTTGGTCTTGCTTGGATCTCCCTTCCTTGCTCTGTAGCCTAGAAACACCCTCTAAGCAGTAAACTGGGGCAGTTATAAGGCACACCTCATCTGTTTCCCTTCTCTCAAGGATTACTGTCCTTTGTTGCCTGATGTCCAGTGTTTTGAAAATCATTGTTTCATATATTTGGTCCAGTGTTTCAGCTGTATCAGACAGGTGGGTAAATCTAGACCCTGTTATTCTTCCCTGGCCAGAAGTGGAAGTCTTTGTATACATCAGTTTCTGTAATATATACCTGTATGTGTGTACCCAACAACCTACTTTATGCCAGGTATTACAGAAGTACTGGGGATACAGATCAAACAGGCATGGTTTACAGTCTAGAAGATAAAAGAAATAAACAAATAACTATATAATTACCCGAGACGCCATTGCACCTAAGCTGCATGATTATTTACATATCACTAAAAAAGTGGAAAGCATTACAAATTATGCTTCTATGCCATCTTCAATAGCAAGATGTGCCCTGATTTCAGTGATACTGAAGTGTTTGGAAACCTATATATTAGAAAAATAGAGTCAACATTAATTACAATTAGGATAAGAACTGAGATTGAGAAACCTGGCATGCCAGAAAGCCATTATTAGAAGGACCTAACTTTGCTTAGAGCATTAAGGAAGATTTCCCTGAGGATTCGGCAATTGAGATGAGATTGAAAAAACAAGCATGTCTTATCCAGGTGAGGGATAGTGTTCCAGGCAGAGGTACTAGGTTGTGCCAAATCACTGACTGGTAAGCAGTTTAGCATTGGCACGGAACTGAAAAATTAATGTATTTCTAGTGTGACTTTAGGGACTACAGTAATTTTGAACTTTTCTTTCTCAGAGCAACACAAGCTAGCAGAAGATTTTAAGCAATGGATGATATAATTAAATTTGCCTTGTTAAAACATCACTCTGGCTGGTGTGTGAAGGACAGATTGGAGGAAGCAAGGACACCAGTTAGGAGGCGATTACAGGAATCTGGGTAAGAGAAGATGGTGAGAGGATGATAGTAGAGACCAGGAAATATTTAAAAAGAAGCATTTGGTAACTGGATGTACGCAGTGAGGGGGAGGTGCAAGGACTCATGTTTCTGACATGAGAAATTGGATAGAGAGATCATTTCCTCTGATCTGGTTCATGGGAGAAGGACACGTTTTCAGAGGAGTAGATAATGAGATCGTTTGGGGCATGATGGATTTAACAAGCTTGTACCACTCATAGGTTTTCATTGTGATCAACACAAAACATTGGAAGGATATCCAGTGGCTTGCGTATTCACCGGAAAGACAAGAGAGTGACCCAGTCTCTGAAAATATACAGGCAAGAGAGAGGCCAAATGCAGATGAAAACCATCTGCCATGGATGCTGCCAAAGGCATTGCCACCCCCTAGACTCTTGCCACTTCCAACACGGACTCTTAATTTCTTCAATGTCACTGTAAATGACCTCTGCTTATCTCAGCACCTCAATGATTCAGCTCTGGGCTGAGAATATGTGATTGGCTGAAAACTAGAAAACAGAATATCTGTGCCTCTTCCTCCAAATAGAAAAGGTGCTCCAATGCCAAAAGTCTGCTATGAGGTTTATGATATCCAGGTAGAAATGTGAAGTAGACATTTAACTAGAGCTTGTCTAGAGCTCAGCTCCAGCACAGGCTGGAGGTAAAACCTTGGTATCCTCAGCGTCTACAGGTGGTATGCTGAGTCCAGGAACAGACATCCTCACCCAGGAAGAGAGTACAGAGCAAGGAGAGAGGAGAACGAGAAACCTGCACAGACCCCAAAAGAGAGCAACCAAGGAAGTGAAAAGAAAAGCAGGTGAGTGAATTGATGTGGATGCCAAGGGAGGAAGTGGGTGCCCACAGGGAACACAGGGGATGAGGACTGGGAGATTCTGGATCTTATAAACCTTTGGTAACTTCAGCAGGAGCCATTCTGATAGCACAGAGGATGCAGAAGTCAGAAGAGAGGGAGTTGGAGAGTGAGGAAGAGCAGACAAGTACAGGTAACTCCTTCAAGAGAGGATACAGAAGAAGTGAACACTGGAGGTTTTCTTTTCTGTTTTTTTTTTTTTTTTTCCTGAACAAGACAGATATGAACATATTAAGTGCTGGTCAGATAGAGCCAGGAGAGAAGAGGCTTAAGATACAGGAGAGGAAGAAGAGGAGGAGGAGGAGGAGGGAGAACGTCCCTCTTCGGGTGGCTGGGGCTGGAGAAGACCTCTTCTTTCCACAAATATCGCTGAGCACTTAGCTATGTGCTAAAGAATGTTCAGATCTTGACTCTGCTTCTAGTTAAGTGACTTTGGTCAAGTCAGGCAACCTCGCTGTGCCTCAATATCCTTAGCTGTAAATGAGGCTAATAAAATAACCAACTTCACTGACTTGTCGTGAGGAATAAGTGAGTTACATCATAAAAACAATAACAATTGCAAACACTTAATAAGCACTTACTATGTGCTCGATGAATGTTCTAAGCACTCTGAAGGTTTAAGGCTTACAAAAAGTCTACGAGAGAGGCACAGTTATCATCATCCCCATTTTACAGCTGAGGAACTGAGACCCTGAGAAGTTAAGTAACTTGCCCTGAGTCAGTGTTCCCCACCCCAGGCACGTGTTTCCTAGGCATTAGGCTATCCTACCGCACTAGGCAAAAGCAAGTCCAAGACTGAAAACAGAAATGAGATAAGCGGTCCAGAGTCAGTGGATACAGGAACAAGCTACAACATAAGAAGCATCCTTTTGGCAATGGCTTGGATTTGTGGGTGGGTCTGGCAGAATCAGAGGCTCCACGTGAATACGGGTATCCCATACCATAAAAGTACTCACGTGCCTCTTAGTGACAGGCTAGACCCATAGTGCTCTCTGAAGTCACCCTCTCACTGCCCTCTTCTGGCAGTGAGGGAAATTGCTTCTTTCAGCAGCGTCTGCACTTCAGGACTCCGGCTCTGACAGACTTTCTGAGCAGATTAGCTCCAGGAATCATGGGTCTAGTCTGTTTCTCTCCATGCAGGTTTTACCCACTCTCTCCTGTGCCTCTCCTCAACTCAGGGAGGCCCCGTTCCTCCCTGGGGGGGATGAGAGGCAGACAAACATCTGCAGAAGCAGGTAAAGCTGGGCTGAGGAGAAGGGCTACCCTGGGCCTTACTACTTGGCTACACGAGACTCGGTCCTGGTGGGAGAAACCAAAAAGGAACCCCAAAGATTTTCTGAGGTACAAAGCAGGGAAGTCACAGACCTCAAAAGATGTTTACAAAAAGCCCAAAGTTTCCATTTCTCAAGGAGACAATTTCCATGCGTTCATCTTACCCACTGCTAGGATGAAATCCCACATGTCTTCAGGAGAAGCAGAAGTGAGTGTTCGGTGGGGACCGTGGGACCTGGAGGACACAGGCCCGCCTATACACACTCGGACTCAGAACTCCAAACATGCGTTCTGCTGGCCAACCAGAGGTGGGTTTGTTTCACAAGCCTCAAGTTTTCAACTCTCTGCCTAATAGTCAATCCTTAAATAATATTTATTTAATGAGCATTCACTATGTGCCAGGCTTTGTTCTTAGCACCTTAGACATAGAAACTATTTTAAGCCTCACAAAAACCCTATCGAGTAGGTACTATCATTATGCTCACCGCCATTTATAAATGGGGAAACTGAGCCACAAAGGACCTCAATGACTTTCCCAATGTCAGACAGATAGAGAGTAGTATGGTCAGGATTTTAACTCAGTCTAGCTCTAGAGCCCAATTTCTTAATCACCTGTAGTATGTACACAGTACAAGTTTATAGAGTTGTACCCTTGGGCAGCTTGAGAAGAAGCTTTCATTGCTATGGGAAAGCAGTGTGGTTTAGTGACAAAGAACAAGAGTTAGAGACAGATCTGCAGCTGAATCCTGGTTCTACCACTTACTATGTGACCTTAGGGCAAACTAATAAACCTTTCCCTGCTGCAGCATCCTGATCTGTAAATCAGAGACAGCCATTCTTACTCCCTATGACAATTGCCAGGATTGAGTAAGATAAATGTGCTAAACACAAGGCATGGCAGATTCACAATTATGGGAGGCTATAACTTTTATTAATGGCCAAGCATCCAACATAGGACTGAGCTGCTTTAAGAGTCAGTCCCTGCTCTTTTGAACTAGCTGAGTATGGGATGTCTATGGGCCTTAGGACTCTCTAAAGACTATTAACAAAAGATTCTTATTAACAAAAACTCATTATCCAGAATTTCAAAAGGAAGTAATTGGGGGTAATACATATTACAAAAGTGCTCATTTAATAGGAAAATTCACTTATAGGTCTTTTAAACAGTGCATTTTCCTAGTACATTTTAATGGTTCCAAGTGGATTTATCCCCTACTTTCTGAAACACCATAGCTAAAAATGAAGAAACATTCCTCAGACACTAGATGGTTCATTTCGATTGGTTTCTCTGGGTTCCTGCTACTGTCAGTCCAGCTCAGTCAGAGGGTTTGAGCTGTTTTCAACGTTTTACTAGAGCATTCAGGCACCTTCTGAGAGTGAACAAACTTCAGATGAGATTATACAAGATGTCAGTTCAGCCACACCAACTATCCCCATCACACTCCAATCAGAGAAAAAATTTTATTGAGCATCCAGTGTGTGCCAGATGCTGTTTGGGGCTGGGAATTCAGACAAAAGCCATCCCCGCCCTCCAGTGATTCCTCAACCCTCAAGTCCTTTTCCCCCTCAGGCTTCCAGCTGTCAACAAGGAAACTCCAAAAGAATCATGTAAGATGATAAAGTCAAGGAAAGTCAGAGCTGGAAGAGAACTTGGAGGCAATCCCATCAACCCCATTCAGTTTGTAGATGGGAAGGCAGAGGAAGTTCAGAAAGAGAAAGTGAATTATCCAAGGCAACACATTTCAGCAAAGCCGAACTAGAATGCACTTCCTGTGCCCGGGTCCTTTCCACCCTGCCTGCTGTCCCTATAAACCCCAAGAAGCACAAACCGGGATTACACCAAGGTTTCAAGAAAGACCTGGGTTTTCGAGTTTCTAAGAACGACTCTGTGGGACCCTAAGCAGCCTTCCCCCTCCTACCCTCCCCACCCCCTCCCCCCCCACACACACAGCTACATCCCATCAGCAACACAATATTGCAACAGAACATCATCAGGTGTTTAACCATAGATAGTCCGCAGGTTCCCACAGGCCCATTACTCAACAAGTATTGCTCCCCGTGGTCGTGACCATACCAACAAGCTCAGCTCCACGGCCAAGTCAAGGCGCCACGCCCCTTCCCAACAAGAAACGTGGTATTTGCCCGCATGAATCCAGCTATCCCGATCCATTGTTTGTTTCCGGGTATTTCAGATGTTTGCTTAGGTCAGGGCTGGTGCCAAAGTAAATAACGCTCTCCCATTAGCGCAGGAGAAGAGAAGGAACTAGATCCTGTCTCTATAACGAGTTAAGTAAGCTTCGGTGAGCTCCTTCCTCTCTCTCAGGCTCAGTCTCGCATTTGTAAAAGAAGGGCGTTCGATTAGAGTCCCCTTTCACCTTTGCTTTCTAAGGCCTGTTGTGTGGTCCTTTTGTTGTCATTATTACTAAAAGTAATTACTTGTTTTTAAATATAGCACTTCGTGGAATGCATGTAGGTCATCATTTGTTTTCTATTTGATACTACTTTTAATAATAAAATTGTGAGCCTTTCCTTATGCCTTTCTCCCCTTTTTCTGTTTTTAATTACAATATATTTCAGACATACAAAAAGTTGTAAGAGCATGAAGATGGATATATACATGATAAGTAGATATAGCAAAAGGTTCATTGTAGCTTTTAATTGGTGGGTATATGGTAGATAAATGGGTGTTTGGTTGGCAAGTCCTTCAACTTTTCTATTGGTTTGGATTTTCATTATAAAATGCTGAAAGGGGAGAAAGGTTATTAAGAAGAGTGGAATGAACTGCCCCTGTAGCACCCACTCAGCCTAAGACTCAAACATTACCTATATAAATAGGGCCTCCTGTAAGCCTCTCCCCTTCTAATAGAATGACCATCCTGAATTTGGTTATTCAGCCTCCTAATCATTTCTTGATATTTTTATTATAACCTATGTAGGATTACTTTGCATGATTTCTTAATTTTATATACAAGTTTTTATGCTCTGTATTTTCTTCTGCAGCTTTTTTTTTTTCATTTAGCATTTTATTTGTGAGTTTCATGCACACTGGTATTTGTGATCTCTGCTTTCTTCTATGCTGCCTTTATTCTTAGTGGTGTCTCTACATGCAGTAGGCCCTAGCAGCTCTGGGTTTCTATCCTGACAGCTTGGACAGGTGGCATTCTTTTCCAGGAAGTGCCAGTAGCAGTTATTGGGCCAGATGGGGCCATGTGTTCGTCTTGAACAAGGCAGACCAGGAGGTCGGCACCTCTCCCTGAGCACACCTGGGTCCTGTGCTCATCCCTCACATCCTCATCGAAGCCAAATGGACTGAGAGAGGGGAAGAGGTGATCCCCTAAAGAAATATAGAGGACTTGCTCCTAAGCGAAGAAGGAATAATGCTGAACAGGACTTACACAGACTCTCCTGTGTGCACCCTTTCACCACTGCACATGTTACACTGCATGCGATTACGATATTACCAGGCTGTTTACTGTTTTCTTGGCTGGGAACCCAAGAAAAGGAGACCCATCTTTCATCTCATATCCTCTGAGCAGATGCAGTTCAGTGCCCAGTTCATAATAAAGAGCAGCTTGTAGAATCAATTGCTTGACCAAATACAGCCCCAGGAGGGAGAAAGGCAATGTATTCTCTGTTGTGTGCTTTGGGCCCTCCCACTGCAGACCCAGGCCAAGAGTCAAGAGGAAGAAAATGTCCACCAGGTCCCATCCTCCCTCATTCTCCCTGAGACTCTGACCAGCAGGACGCAGTTCCCAAACGTTTGGCCTACTCAGACTTTTGCCCTTCTAGAAGCCGAGCCACCATGTAACTGAGATGCCGCGTGGAAAGGGAAGCTGTCCCTCATGCACGGCACCTCCGGCCGGCCGGGTGTTCCAAATGAGAGCTGCCCCCAGGCCAGTGCAAGCTGCCTGGCAGCCCCGCCATCTGCAGTTGGCAACCTGCCACTGTGCCCAGCGGCCAGGTCTGATGGCCCAGTGGCCACCCCTGCTGCTGGTATGGCTGTGGACTCTAGTGCTGAGTGCACATGGGGTCTTGCCATCTCGGGGGTCTTTGGTGGAGGGAGTAGCACTGAGCCCCCAGGCCTGATGTCACTTACCAGGGGCCTCAGGGAGCCCGGCCAGCACACCAGCAGCAGCAGTTTGGCCGTTGCCACTCTGGGAGGAAACAGTTTGGGGAGTATGCCCAGACCCAGGGTGACCTTAAGCTGTGTGAGGGTTACAGCCAGGTGCTGAAGCAGTGCAGCTCTGCAAATGGATTAGACTCATCAAGAAGTCGAAAATGAAGAAATGGAAACTCTGCTCTCAAGATCAAGTTAATTTAGCATAAAATGTAATTGATAGTGAAAGTATAAAGTGTAAAATCACCAGGTAAACCTCTCCTCTAACATTAATAGCTTCCTTGCTTCAGAATCACCATGGAAAAGGGTGTTTTTACAGGACAGAAGTCCTCTAAGACAGTGTAGCATTTGGGGCTAGGCAAATGTTTGCATGGCTTCCTCAAACCAGCTGCTGAGATGTTATTACCTGTGAACTAGTTAGTGTAAAGTGATTTTATCCCCCCCCCCAAAAAAATGCATTGCCCAGCTCCCAAATTACTTTGTACTGAAACATCTGCCATTTATTGAAGATCTACTATGTGCCAGGCATTTTTCATACGCAATGGAGGCAAAATTTATCAAGATGAAAATGTTCCCAGACTTCCCTACTCCTGTTCATTAAGGGAATTTTGTCATTACCTCTTTGGCTCCACTCTGTCCCCAACTTTCTAAAGAGACTCCTAACTTCTGCCAACTTCAATCCAGTTTTCTTTATGATGCCAATTCGGAAAAATGGGTAGAGAGAGACAGAACAAGAGAGAAGAAAGGAGAACAAAACTAAAAAGACTATAAGTGCTAAGACAAGAAGGATTTGAAAGACGCAGAAAAATTCTGGGGTGTGAAAATTGGTGAAGAAAGTTAAAGGGCCTTAGAAGTGCTGCCAAGGGTTATGAACCCAACTGCCTTTTGTGTCATTCAAGGGATCAAGTACATACAAAAGATTATTGTTTCCTTTAGCACAACATCATGCCAAGAGTGGACCACATGAGGTCTTGGGATTTATTCAGATTATGAATACATTTTCTCAAATGTTCACAATAATTCTAAAAGTCAGGGGTTTCTATTTCATAGATGAGGAAAATAAGACTCAAAGAATGTATGTAACTTTCCCAAGATCTAATGGCCAATAAATTGTGATCTGGATTCAAACCCTGGCAATAGAAGTATAAGGCGAGGATCCTTTCCACTTTGCCATGCTCCTCCTTGAGCTGTTCGAGGTACTTCCATGGAAGGCCCCAGTGGTCTAAAACAGGGAAGAAAAGTGACTGAGTGGACAGCTGGAAAATAAAAAGAGCAACCATTTCTTCTAAGCAGTGCTAGGAATTGTGCCATGTAATCTCGGCATCATCCTGTGATGTAAGTATTAAATTATTCTCTATCTGCAGCTCAGGAAACCGAGGCTCAAATAAGTGAATTTATCCATGTCATGCGACTAGATGGAGCAGAGCTGGGTGTCAACCCTGAGCTCTTTGACTCAAAGTCCACACTGATAACCACTATGCAGTGCTGGAAATGTGAGCATCAAATGTTATCCTTTCTGATGGACTTTATTTTCCTTTTTTCTATGTTTATATATTGTTAAGTGGACATATAATTAGCATGTGTTATATATATAACCAAGAAAATTAAAGCCAATTAAACTGTGAAAAAAATTAAGAAAAATAAAATAAGAGTTCCACCTTTTCCAGTGAGCCAATAAGATTCCAAGATCTCTTGAAATTGTCCCTTCCTCCATCATGAAGGGTGACATAATGACTCATCTCTTCTGAATCACATCATCTTAGGAAAATGTACAAATTTCCATTGCGCTTTTATCTCTTAACATTAATATAAGGTCCCATCTATCACTCTCTTTGAGGACCCCAGGTTGGCTTTTCCAAGGAAATGATTGTTTTCAGCCCTGCTACCCACTAGGCTTGTGACCTTGAAAAAGTCATTTAATTTCAGTGGGCCTCAGTTCTCTTAACTGTCAAAAGGAGGGGTGGAGAATTTGGGGAAATGATCTAAAATTCCTTCCAACTATGTGATGTGATGGACTTTGATTTCATGTATCCAGTCATGTGTTCATTCCGTCAGCAAACAGGGAGGTGGTAGAGAACAAGGTTTAAGAATTCAGGATCTCCGCCGGGGGGCCAAGCTGCCGGGAGCTGCCCATGAACGTGCTGCTCTACGCTGCGCTCATCTCTGCAGGGATGGGGGGTGCGCAGCGGGTCTTGGCCTCCCACGCCAACTTCCACTGCGCGTGGCTGCGCCTGCTGGAGCTGCGCGCTGCTGGGCCCTGCGCCACTCGCGGTCTGGCCGAGGGGCTGTGATGCCGGCTTTTTACGCGGAATGAATATCCTCCAGGGAAAGGATGACTTATTCTTGGAACTGAAACAGAAATTCTGAAGTACGTCTAAGAGTGGTCTGATGTGCTGGCCTTTTGTACAGTTTGACCAACTTCAGCCTTGTTTCCGTTAGCGGGAAAACAGCTTACAATGGACTCGGGTTTTCTCTGGACCACATTCTTTGCTTTTCCCAACAAAGTGGTGATGGTACATTGAAGTCAGCTTTCATCTTCCTTCATATAAAGGAGGCCATTGCAGTTAAAAGGGCTCAGAGAAATAAATCAAACATCCCTCCATAAAGTAACTAAGTTTGCCTAAAAGGCAGTGAATTGCCTGCAGAAAAATATTTTATTAACCAGTTATATGCTTCATTTTTTTTTAATTATCAATGATAATTTTGTTTTATTTTAAACACCTCTTTTTTTGTCTGTTTCATTACAGCCTGAAAGTACAAAAAGCATAGGGTTTCTCTTCTCTAATATTTTCACCTCTCTAGTATTTTGAATATATTGATAACAGTGACAGTACGTCATTTTGTAATTATTAGTCCTTCTATTCTAATATTTTAATACTAGTTGATTTAAGGAACTCTAGTGTCGATTGTTTGTATCTCTATTCTAAAATCGTTTGCATCAGATTAAATTTTTTTACATCCTTTTTAACTTTTTTATTGTATAGTAAAACATATACAAAACAAAGAAATAAAAAAAGCAATAGTTTTCAAAGCACTTTTCAAAAAGTAGTTACAGGACGGATCCCAGAGTTTTTCATGGGCTACCATACAATCCTTTCAGATTTTTCCTTCTAGCTGCTCCAGAATATAGGAGGCTAGAGGGTTTAAATACATTTTTATCATCACAACTGACTTTTTTGTTCCTTCTTTTTCTGTGAACAATAACATATATACAAAAAAGCAAATTTCAAAGCACAGCACCACAATTATTTGCAGAACATATTTCAGACTTCGACGTGGGTTACAATTTCACAATTTTAGGTTTTTACTTGTGTAGCTGCTCTAAAATGCTGGAGACTAAAAGAGATCTCAATTTAATGATTCAGTATTCATATTCATTTGTTAAATCCTGTCATCTATGTATAACTCCACCATTACCTTCGATCTTTCCATAACTCTCTTTAGGGGTGTTTGGGCTATGGCAATTCTAAATTTTCGCTATTGGAAGAGTCTGTCCCTAATATGGGGTAGGGAGATGGAACTATCCGAAGTTCTGAAGAGGCTGGCCTAGGTTTCAGGACTTATCTGGACCAGGGAACCATCTGGAGGTTGTAGGTTTCTGGAAAGTTACTTTAGTGCATGGAACACTTGTAGAATCTTATATAATGCCCTTGGTGTTCTTTAGGATTGGCTGGAATGATCCTGGTTGGGGGTTGGCAGGTTATGATAGGTAGCAAGGTCTACCTGATGCTTGAGTAAGAGCAACCCCCAGAGTAGCCTCTCAACTCTATTTGAACTCTCTATTAGATTACCTTTTGTACCAAAAATAACGCTTATAGTAAATTCCTCTTTATGTAGAATTCGACCAAGGAGAAGATAGAATAACCAGGTTACCCCACCCCCAAATACTGCATAATAATTTATTGTTATGATATTAAAGTTTTCTAAGTACATTTTGTATCATCAGAAAAACAATAGTATAGTCTGTATAAAATATATTTTTTCTACTTTTGTAATTTCTGCCTTTAGAAATTCCTTTGAATATCTTTAATAATTTTTTAGTGTTTTCAACCTGTCAAGGCATCCCATTTCCTAGACATACTAAATAAACAAGATGTTTGGCTTCTTAAAAAACAAAAAAAAAGAATACAGAATCTCATACCAGGGCACACATGCTAGGATAGCGATAATCAAAACTACAAACAATAGCAAGGGTTGGTGAGAATGTGGACCCCTCAGTCGGTGGGAATGTCAAATTGCATAGCACTTTGGAAAAGAGGTACCAGGTGACCCAGCAATTCCATTCCTAGGTATATGCCTGTTTCAGTTTGCTAAAATTGTTAGAATGCAACATACCAGGAATGGATTGGCTTTTACAATGGAGATTTATTAGCTTACAATTTACATTTCGTAAGCCATGAAAATGTCCCAATTAAGGCATCAACCAGATGATACCCGGATTTTGAAGACAGGCTGCTGGCATTTGGGACACCTCTGTCACATGGGAAGGCAGGGCTAGTGTCTGCTGGCCCTTTGCTCCCAGGTTTCATTGCTTTCAGCTTCTGGTTCCAGTCGTCTCCTCTTTAAGTTTCTACAGATCGTCTCTTAGCTCCTCCATGATTATTCTCTCTCTCTTCCTCTCAAAAAGGACTCCAGTAAAAGGATTAAGACCCACCTTGAATGGGCTGGTTCACATCTCAATTGAAATAACCTAGCCAAAAGGTCCTACCCACAATAAGTCTACCTCTACAGAAATGGATTAAAAGTACATGACCTTTCCTGGGGGTACATAATAGCTTCAAACTGTCATGATACCCAAGAGAATTGAAGACACAGGGCCACAGAAAAATTTGTACATAAATGTTCGAAACAGTATTATTCATAAGAGACAACGTGAAAAAAAATTAAAAATAAAAATAAAAAAAACAACATGTGGAAACAACCCAAGTGTTCAATGACTAATGAATGGATAACTAAATATGGTATATGTATACAATAAAATATTATGCAGCAATAAAGAGAGAAATGAGGTGCATGCTACAACATGGGTGAACCTTGAAAACACTGTGCAATACGAAAGAAGCAAGTCTCAAAAAGCCAAATCTTTACAATTCTATTCATATAAAAAGTCCAGAATAGGCAAATTTTTAGAGACAAAAAATATATTAGTGCTTGGCTAAGGGGAAGAGGAGTGTAAGGAGTGACTGCTAATGGGTACAGGCCTTCTTTTGGGGGTTGATGAAGTTATTCTGAAACTAAATATTAGTAATAGTTGCATAATTTTGTGAATATACTAAAAACCATTGAATTACTAAAACCACTGAATATACTAAAAACCATTGAATTACTAAAACCACTAAATATACTAAAAACCATTGAATATACTAAATACACTTTAAAAGGGTGAATTTTATGATATGTGAATTATATTTCAATAAAGCTGGTTTGAAAGGATTATGTACCCTAAAAAAGTCATGTTTTAATCTTGACCCATTCTTGTGGGTGTAGCTGTTTCTTTAATACTGATTCAATAATGTGTATTGAATCAGTATTCAATACACATTATTGTGGGTTGGAAACTTTAATTAGATTATCTCCAAGAAGATGTGATACATCCAATTGTGGGTATTAACTTTTGATAGATGGAGATGTGATCCCACCCATCCCAGGTGGGTCTTGATTAGTTTACTGGAATCCTAAAAAGAGGAAGCATTTTGGAGAGAGCCATGAGAGAGCCACAGATCCACAAGAGCCCAGGTAGCCAGAGACCTTTGAGATGGAGAAGGAAAACACCTCAGGGGAGCTTCATGAAACAAGAGGCCTGGAGAGGAAGCTAGCAGACATTGCCATGTACACCATGTGTCTTTCCAGCTGAGAGAGAAATCCTGAACTTCATCAGCCTTTCTTGAGTAAAAGTAACTGCTTATCGGTGCCTTAATTTGGACATTTTTATAGACTTGCTTTAATTGGGACATTTTCATGGCCTTTGAACTATAAACTTGCAACTTAATAAATTCCCCCTTTTAAAAGCCTTTCCATTTCCAGCATATTGCATTCTGGTAGCTGGCAAACTAGAACAGATGGTATGATTCCATTGATAGGACACTCAAGAATGAGTATAGCGATGGAATAGTGGATATTTAGGGTGGTACTGACTGAGGGGCCAAGGGCGCCCCCTGGGTGCTAGAAATGTATAGTGTGACCTGGTAGTGGACACGTGGGCATATCATAAATTCAGTCAGTGGTATATTTCAGATGTGTGCATCTTAAAGCACATAAGGTAGACCTCAATAAAAAGTGAGCAAAAAAAGGTGCTGGGGCTTTTTAAATGAAGAAAAGAAACAAACTCCAGAATAGTACAGAGCACAGATTTTTAGACTACTGCTTTCTAAACCTGGCTCTACCATGTGCTAGCTGTGACTGGTAGCTAGTGGGTGGCTTAACAATGTGTGTGTTTTATTTCGTCCTCCAGAACAACTACTAAATAACCAGAAACAGTACAGAACAGCTCCTGGGGCCACATCAGTGACTGGACACACAGCGTACCCCAGTCTGGACCAGTTGGAACAGCTGCGAGTCCCCCCCACCCACCCAGAACCATGAGTTCTCCAAGCCTCAGTGGCCAGTGCCCCTCCCCTACAGGCTACTTCCCAGAGGGGAAAGGAAAGGATTTTTACCAGCAGCAGGGGCTGAGCCTGACCAAACACCAACTGTGGAATTAATTAACAAATTCTGACTACTAGAAATAGGCCCCCAGGTCAGGTGAACCTGGTCAAAGCGGAGGTCACTCATTTTTGCCCCAGCGCCAAGGGGCAGAGCTGACGGAAAAAGAAAAAAAAAAAAGGAAACAGGGTTTTTTGTGGCTGTGTTTCTACAAAGGCTTGACTGCCCTTGGATACAGTGGCAGGGCTTCTCAGGCTGCAACTGCCCCAGGCATAGGCAGAAACAAGCTCATTTGAGGGCTTGTCTGGAGCCTGTGCCTTCCCTAGGGGAGGGGTGAAGCCCAACTGAGGTGGAATCCCTCCCTCAAGGAATTCAGACACTAGAGCTTGGTACTTTGAAGCCATTTAAACCAGCTTACAACCTCTCCTTTGTCTCCACCATGCCCCCAGCACAGACAGTCTGCCAAAGTTAAAGGTACTGCATCATCTTATGCTGGTGGGACCTACAGGCAGAAAAGCACCACATACTGGGCAGGATAAGAAAAACAGAGTCCAGAGACTTCACAGGAAAGTCTGTCAACCTGCTGGGTCTCACCCTCAGGGAAATTCGATGCAGGTGACTCTTTCCTCCTGATAGGAGGCCAGTTTGGTCTGGGAAAATCCAGCTGGGGTCTATAATACCTAAGTAGACCCTCCTAAGGGTGGGGGAAAAAAGGCACCATACAAGCAGGGCAAGAAACAAGAAAACAAGAACCGAAAAATTCTCCTCTGTTAAACAAAACCTAAGCTAGAGGTCCAGAAAAAGCTGAACTGAATGTCAAAGAACAGATAGACAACAAATTCATCCAGCAAGAAAATCCTAGGTAAAAGAAGTGAAAGCAATCTCCGAAATAAATTAATTAAGGCAATTAAATGCCTAGACACCAGCAAAAAATAACAAATCAAACTAGGAAAATTGAAGATATGGCCCAGTCAAAGGAACAAACCAACAATTCAAATGAGATACAGGAGTTGAAACAATTAATTCAGAATATAAAAACAGACATGGGAAACCTCATCAAAAACCAAATCAATGAATTGAGGGAGGATATAAAGAAGGCAAGGGATGAACAAAAAGAAGAAATCGAAAGTCTGAAAAAACAAATCACAGAACTTATGGGAATGAAAGGCACAGTAGAAGAGATGAAAAAAAAACAATGGAAACCTACAATGGTAGATTTTGAAAGGCAGAATATAGGATTAGTGAACTGGAGAATGGAACATCTGAAATCTGGCAAGAAAAAGAAAATATGGGGAAAAAATGGAAAAATATGAGCAGGGACTCAGGGAATTGAATGACAACATGAAGTGCACAAATACACATATTGTGGGTGTCCCAGAAGGAGAAGAGAAGGGAAAAGGAGGAGAAAAACTAATGGAGGAAATTATTGCTGAAAATTTCCCAACTCTTATGAAAGACTTAAAATTGCAGATCCAAGAAGTGCAGCATATCCCAAAGAGAATAGATCCAAATAGACGTACTCCAAGACATTTACTAATCAGCATGTCAGAGGTCAAAGAGAAAGAGAGGATCTTGAAAGCAGCAAGAGAAAAGCAATTCAACACATACAAGGGAAGCCCAATAAGACTATGCATATATTTCTCAGCAGAAACCATGGAGGCAAGAAGATAGTGGGATGATATATTTAAATTATTAAAAGAAAAAAAACTGCCAACCAAGAATTCCATATCCAGCAAAATTGCCCTGCAAAAATGAGGGAGAAATTAAAACATTTTCAGACAAAAAATCACTGAGAGAATTTGTGACCAAGAGACCAGCTCTGCAAGAAATGCTAAAGGGAGCACTAGAGACAGATACAAAAAGACAGAAGAGAGAGGAGTGGAGAAGACAGTGGAGAAGAGTGTAGAAAGGAAGACTATGAGTAAAGGTAAAAAGAAGGAAAATTAGATAAGACATATAAAATCCAAAAGGCAAAATGGTAGAAGAAAGTACTACCTGTGCAGTAATAACACTAAATTTTAATAGATTAAACTCCCCAATCAAAAGACATAGACTGGCAGAATGGATTAAAAAATAGGACCCATCTATATGCTGTCTCTACTCAAAGGATATGAGGGCAAGGACACAAATGGACATTTGCACACCAATGTTTATAGCAGCATTATTTACAATTACCAAGAGATGGAAACAGCCAAAATGTCCATTAACAGACGGGTGGCTAAACAAACTGTGGCATATACATATGATGGAATATTATATAGCTGTAAGACAAAATAAAATTATGAAGTATGTAACAATATGGATGGACCTTGAGTACATTATGCTGGGTGAGATTAGCTAGAAACAGAAGGGCAAATGCTGTATGGTCTCACTGATGTGAACTGACATTGGTGAATAAACTTGGAATATTTCATTGGTAGCGGGAACCATCAGGAGATAGAAATAGGGTAAGATATTGGGTAATTGGAGCTAAAGGGATACAGATTATGCAGCAGGACTGAATATAAAAACTCAGAAATGGACAGCACAATACTACCTAACTGTAATACAATTATGTTAAAACACTGAATGAAGCTGAATGTGAGAACAATAGAGGGAGGAGGGCTGGGGGCATAAATGAAATCACAAAGAAAGATAAACGATAAAGATTGAGATGGTATAATCTAGGAATGCCTTGAGTGTATAATGATAGTGACTAAATGTATACATTTTAAAAATGTTTTTGCATGAGGAAGAACAAAGGAATGTCATTACTGCAGGGTGCTGAAAACAGATGGTAACTAATATTTTAAAATTTCAACTTATGTGTGAGACTAAAGCAAAAAAAGTTTATATGGTACAAAATTTATATTTTGACTAGTGCATCTCCTAATATAACTTATGTAGATAGTTGGTTGAACAACATAAGTACATGGAACCTTGGGTAAGACATGAGATTTTGTTGGTTTGTCCAGAGTGATGCCCCGATGAATTCCAGAGTGATTTGATCAGTGATTGGAAAAGTATTTGCAAAGTCCCCTTCAGGGAATGGTGAGAACGGGAGAAAATTCAACCCCCACAGTTGAATTCTTGATATTCTCGCAAGCAGTGTAGACAACCAAAGCTATAGGCTGAGCCCCCAGTCTTGGGGTTTGTTCATATGAAACTTAACCCCACAAAAAATAGGTCAAGTCTACTTAAAATTAAGCCTAAGAGTCACCCCCAAGAGAACCTCTTTTGTTGCTCAGATATGGCATCTCTCTCCAGCCAACACAACAAGCAAACTCACCACCCTCCCCCTGTCTATGTGGGACATGGCTCCCAGGGGTGTGGACCTTCCTGCCAATGTGGGACAGAGATCCTAGAATGAGCTGAGACTCAGCATCAAGGGATTGAGAAAAACTCTAGAATGAGCTGAGATGCAGTTTCAAGAGATTGAGAAAACCTTCTCGACCAAAAGGGGGAAGAGTGAAATGAGATAAAGTGTCAATGGCTGAGAGATCCCAAACAGAGTCGAGAGCTATCCTGGAGGTTATTCTTACACATTAAATAAATATCACCTTGTTATCCAAGATGTAATGGAGAGGCTGGAGGGAATTGTCTGAAAATGTAGAGTTGTGTTCCAGTAACTGTGTTTCTAGGTGATGATTGTATGATACAGCTTTCACAATGTGACTGTGTGATTGTGAAAATCTTGTGTCTGATGCTCCTTTTATCTACCTTGTCAACAGATGAGTAGAACATATGGAATAAAAATAAATAATAGGGGGAACAAATGTCAAATAAATTTAGTTTGAAATGCTAGTGATCAATGAAAGGGAGGGGCAAGGGGTATGGTAGGTATAATTTTTTTCTCTGTTTTTGTTTTATTTTTCTGTTGTCTTTTTATTTCTTTTTCTGAATTGATGCAAATGTTCTAAGAAATGATCATGGTGATGAATATGCAACTATGTGATGATATTGTGAATTACTGATTATATAGGTAGAACAGAATGAGCATATGTTAAGAATATTTGTGTTTCTTTCTTGTTATATTTTTTTAAAAATTAATAAATATATATATATATATAAATTTAAAAAATAGTACTTACCCCTAGGACTCTTGTAACAACTGAATGAATGAGCTGGCACTTAGTCAGTGCTCAGTAGATGTGAGTTATTTCTATTGTTGTTAATGTGGGTCAAGCATCCTGATATCTCCGTGGAGATATGTACCAAAGGTACAATCCTCTTCACCCATGGAGCGCAGCATGCAATGGGAAGATAGACAGACAAACTGCCATATTACAGAATGAGGAGCATTTTGACGGCAGAAACGTGACACCTGGAAGCTCTGTAGAAGGTGCAGTGGACTTCAGCCTGCGGGTCAGAAGCAGGAGGCAGGGAACTCTGAGTAGGGTTATTCCAGCCCAGAGTGAGAAAGGGAGGAGGAGGAGGAGGCGGCGTGTGCAGCAGAGGCAGGGCTGTGACAGACTGGTGAAGCAGCTGGTCAGCAGTGCTTGGGGGTCCATGGAGAGCGAGGCCAGACTGCAGGAAAACAGAGCAATCAGAAAGCTTCTCAGCCACATGGTGGAGCTGGGCATTCTCCTGAGGCCCAGAGACATTGAAGAATTTAATGTGGGGAAGAGACACAGGCAGGGTCAATTTTGAGAAAGGACGCTCTGGTCGCCCATGCAGAACTCCCTGAATGGAAGCCAGGCCGGAGGCAGGCTGATCCCTCAGGAGGCTGTTCCTGCCCCCAAGACCTGGACTGCAATTTGTAAATGTACCTCCCTGTTCCTCCCTCCCTTGTTTGAGCTGATCTCCTCCCATCCCCATTCAGGATACAATAGCAAACACACAAACAAAAAACACATTCTCTTCTTGGTAAAGGAGAGATCATTTCAATAAAACGCAGTAAGACAGTCTTGGCTCTGCCACAGGGGCAGATGCAGAGGGGCTTCCACTCTGGGCCCGGAGTTCCCCCTAGAAGAGGAGCTGGCACTGCAACCCGAGGAGGGTGGAGGAGCCAGGCTGAGAGCAGGAGGCTTGAGCAGAGGACAGAAGGACAAGGACAGAATCATCAGCACTGGGTGGAGGGCCGCCCTGGTTGCAAAAACTGAGGAACTGAGAAGCAGAGAACTGAATCCTAACACAGAAGCGCGGAGCCCACAGGAGTGCACGGACTGGGAGACGGGACTAGGAAGTAAACCAAGCCCATTCCTTGAACACACTACCCTCACCAGCGCAGCCCCACGACCCACGACTCACCCCACACCCCACACACCTGAACCCTGCCACCTGCTCCCACTCCCCACGCTCCAAGAGCCCCCACCACACCAATCCCAGCACCCACCCACCCCACACCCATACCCACCTCTTCTGCACCCCTCCCAAGCACTACCTCCCCCTCCCTGCTCTCTGCTCCCCGCAGTCTGTAGCCAGTGCATAAAGGCAGCAGGTACTTACCTCCACACCCAGGCTATACCTGCCCTACACCCATAGTGTCACACAGCCTCACCCCACCACTGCAAACTCTGTGCATCAGTTTAGGGCACTCCTAGACCCATATATGCACTCGGACCCCCAGTCCCGCCCCTCAGCTCTGGGAACATCAATTTATGGCACTCTTAGACCCATGCATGCACATGAGCCCCAGTCACACCCCACAACTCTGAGAAAGCGCTGACCTGTATAGACAAGTCACAACCGCCCCTGCCCATGAAGGCATAACAGGGACCACTGCCATAGCTCTGCTCATGCACACAAAGGGCCCCCACGCCCTAGACCAGCGCACACCAGGGTTGTAACCCCCGGACATGTGCACCCGCATAACTACATACTCCCTGGCTGCTGGGAGCTCATGTTCACAGGCATCAGTGTAACATCCCCAACCTTCACTTATACCCACACTGCCACGCGTCACTGCAGTGCTGTGTCCCGCCCCGTGCCATGCATCCTGCTCCACATCCACCCTACAAACACAGGGCTTTAGACTACTGAAGGAAACCAACTCTCAAAGTAAATCAATCAAGATATTTACATGTGATGAAAACAACAGATCACTAAGAATGTCACAATGCAGACAGCTGTAGCCCTGCCTAATGACCAATTAAAACACCAGAGGAGACACAAACATTGGACCAACTAATCAAAGATGATCATACAACTCTACTTAATAAAATAAGTGGGATGGATAATGACATAAAGAAGGTCAAGAAGACAGTAGGAGAGCATAAAGAGGAATTTGAAAGAAAAATAGAAAAATAACATATCAAGGAGATTAAAGACTCTGTTGACCAGATAAAAATCATACTAGAGGCACACAACAGCAGATTTGAAGAGATAGAAGAAAGAATAAGCAATAAAGAGGACAGGATAACTGATTTCAAATACTCAGAACAACAAATGACAAAAAAGATAGAAAAATTTGAATTGAACCTCAGGGAAATGATAGACAAAACAAAGAGCACAAATATAAGAATCATTGCTGTCCCAGAAGGAGAAGAGAGGAGTAAAGGGCTAGGATGAGTAGTTGAGGATATAATGGGGGGAAACTTACCAACCCTTATAAAGGACATAAATATACAAGTCAAAGAAGCCCAATGAACTGCAAACAGAATAAATCCAAATAGGCCTTCCCCAAGACACTTAGTCTGTCAAAGGTTGAAGAGAAGCATAAAATTCTGAAGGGGCAAAAGAAAAACAATCTACCACATACAAGGGAAACCACATAAGACTGAGTTCAAACTATTCAACTGGCACCATGGAGGTGAGAAGACAGTGGTATGATATATTTACGATCCTGAAACAGAAAGACTTCCAGCCAAGGGTTCTGTTCCCAGCCAAAATGTCTTTCAAAACAGAGGGGGAGATTAAAATTTTCAGAGACAAACAAATCTTGAAAGAATTCGTCAACAAGAGACTAGCACTACAAGAAATATTAAAGGAAGTTTTGCCAGTTGACAAAAAAAAAAAGACAGGAGAGGGAGGTCTAGAGAAGAGCACAGAATTGAAGACTACCAATAAGGGTAACTTAGAGGATAAAAAGAGAAAGAGGGAAAATAATATATGAATATGACAAATAAAATCAAACAGATAAGATGGCAGATTCAAGAAATGCCTTTTCAGTAATAACTTTGAAAGTTAACAGACTAAATTTACCAATTTTAAGATACAGATTGGTAGAATGGATTAAGAAATATAATCTGGCTATACACTGCTTACAAGAGACTCATCTTAGACACAAGGATACAAATAGATTGAAAGTGATAGGATGGAAGAAGATGTTCCACACAAATTATAATGAAAGAAAGCAGGAGTAGCTATACTATTACCAGTCAAAATAGACTTTAAATGTAAAGACATCATAAGAGGCAAAGAATGACACTATATATTAATTAAAAGGACAATTCACCAAGAAGATATAACAATCATAAATGTTTATGCTCCCCGTCAAGGAGCTCCAAAGTACATGAGGCATTGGCAAAACTGAAGGGAGTGATAGATGTCTCAACATTAATAGTAGGAGACTTCAATACACCACTCTCCTCTATAGATAGAACAACCAGACAGAAGATCAACAAGGAAATAGAGAAGTTAAACAACTTGATGAATGAATTAGACCTAACAGACATATATAGTTCATTGCACCCCAAAACAAGGATATACATTCTTCTCTAGTGCTTATGGAACATTCTCCAGGATAGATCATATGTTGGGGAACATAACAGATCTTTATAAATTTAAAAACACTGAAACTATTCAAAGCACTTTCTCTGATCACAATGGAATGAAGCTGGATCTCAATAATCACCAAAGAGAGAGAACGTTCACAAATATATGGAGATTAAATAACACACTCTTAAACAACCAGTGCAACAAAGAAGAAATTGCTAGAGAAATCAGTAACTATCTGGAGACAAATAAAAATGAGAATACAACTTATCAGAACTTATGGGATGCAGCAAAGGCTGTGCTGAGAGGGAAATTTATTGCCCTAAATGCCTATATTAAAAAACAAGAAAGAGCAAAAATCGAGGACTTAACTGTACACCTGAAGGAACTTTAGAAAGACCAGCAAACTAACCCTAAGGCTAATAGAGGAAGAGAAATAACAAAGATTAAAGCAGAATTAAATGAATGGGAGGGGAAAATAACAATAGAATCAATAAAACCAAAAGTTGGCTCTTTGAGAAAATCAATAAAATTGATGGGCCACTAGCAAGACTGGCAAAGAAAAAAAGAGAGAGGATGCAAATAAACAAAATCAGAAAGAGAAGGGTGTATTACCACAGACCCTGAAGAAATAAAAGAAATCATAAGAGGATACTATGAACAACTATATGCCAACAAACTAGACTACTTAGATGAAATGGACAAATTCTTGGAAACACACAAACAAGCTACACTAACTCAGGAAGAACTAGAAGATTCCAATAAACCAACCACAAGTAAAGAGATTCAGTCAGTCATCAAAAATCTTCCTACAAAGAAAAGCCCAGGGGCCAGATGGCTTCACAGGGGAATTTAATCAAACATTCCAAAAAAAAAAAAAAAAAAAAAAAAAACTAACACCAATCCTGCTCAAACTTTTCCCAAAAATTGAGGAAAAAGAACTCTACCTAACTCATTTTATGACGCTAACATCATTTTGATACCAAAACCAGGTAAAGATGCTATAAGAAAGGAAAACTGTTTGGGTGGGCCACAGTGGCTCAGCAGGCAGGGTACCAGCCTGCCATGCTGGAGACCTGGGTTTGATTCCTGGTGCCTGCCCATGCAAAAAAAAAAAAGGAAAACTACAAGCCAATCTCCCTAATGAACATAGATGCAAAAATCTCAATAAAATATTAGCAAATCAAATCCAACAACACATTAAAAGACAAAGTGGGGTTTATACCAGGAATGCAAGGATGGGTCAACACATGAAAATCAATTAATTAATGTAATACAGCACACTAACAAATTGAAAGGGAAAAATCATGTGATCATCTCAATTGATGCTGAAAAAACATTCGACAAAATTCAACATCCTTTTCTGAAAAAAACACTCCAAAAGATAAGAATCAAAGGTAATTACCACAATATGATAAAGGGAATATATGAAAAACTGATAGCCAACATCAGACTCAATGGAGAGAGACTTAAAGCTTTCCCCCTAGGATTAGGAACAAGACAAGGATGCCCACTTTCACCACTATTATTCAATATCATGCCAGAAGTTCTAGCTAGGGCAATCAGGCAGGACAAAGAAATAAAAAGCACCCAAATTGGAAAGGAAGAAGTAAAACTCTCATTATTTGCAGATATATGATACTGTATGTTCTAGTTTTCTAGCTGCCAGAATGCAACACACCAGAGACAGATTGGCTTTTAATAAAAGGGGATTTATTTTGTTAGTTTTTCAAAGGAAAGGCAGACAACTTTCCACTGAGGTTCTTTCTTATGTAGTCTCTGCTGGCCTTCTCTCTAGGCCTCTGGGTTCCAACAACTTTCCCCAAGTGACTTCTTTCTGCATCTCTAAAGACCTGGGCTGAGCTACAAGTGCTAAGATGAGGTATGCTGAGCTGCTTCCGCTGTGCTACTTTGCGCTCTCTCATTTAAGCACCAGTCGATTAAGTCAAATGTCATTCATTGCAGCAGGCATGCTTCCTGGCCAACTGCAGATGTAATTAGCAACAGATGAGGTTCACATATCATTGGCTCATGTCCACAGCAACAGAACTAGGTATGTTCACCTGGCCAAGTTGACAACTGAATCTAACTACCACACTATACTTGGAAGGATATGAAAAATCTACAGCAAGGTGGTAGGATATTAATGTGCAAAAATCAGTAATGTTTCTATACACAAGCAATGACCTGAGGAATCAGTTAAAGAAAAAGTTCCATTCAAAATAACAACTAAAAAAATCAAATACTTAGGAATGAACTTAACGAGGGATGTAAAGGATCTGTACACAGAAAACTACATAACATAGCTAAAAGAAATCACAGAGGATCTAAATAAGTAGAAAGACATTCCCTGCTCATGGATAGGAAGTGTCATGGTCAGGTTCATGTGTCAACTTGGCCAAGTGGTGGTTGGGCAAGTGCTGACTTGTCTGTTGCAATGAGGACATTTCAAAAATTAAAACATGGTCATGTCAGCTGCATCCACAGCTGATTCCATTTGTAATCAGCCAAAGGGGTGTGTCTTCTGCAATGAGTGATGCTTAATCTAATCATCGAAAGCCTTATAAGGAGGATTCAGAAGAGACAGGCTCTTTCTGTTTCGGCTGGTGAGCCTCTCCTGTGGATTTCGTCCAGACCCTCCATTGGAATCGTCGGCTTCACAGCCTACTCTGCGGATTTTGGACTCTGTGTTCCCGCGGTCACGTGAGACACTTTTATAAATTTTATATTTGCGAGTGTTCCCTGTTGAGTCTGTTTCTCTAGAGAACCCTAACCAATACAGGAAGGCTAAATATAGTTAAGATGGCAGGCAAATTAATCTACAGATTCAACACAGTACCAATCAAAATTCCAACAACCTTCTTTGAAAACTTGGAAAAGCTAGTTACCAAATTCATCTGGAAGGGAAAGAGACCCTGAATAGCTAAAAGCATCCTAAAAAAGAAGAACAAAGTGGGAGGATTAACACTCCCTGACTTTAAAACCTATTATAAAGCCACAGTGGTCAAAACAGCATGATACTGGCACAAAGACAGAAGCATTGATCAATGGAATTGAATCTAGAGTGCAGAAATAGACCACAAAATCTATGGTCAACTAATTTTTGACAAGGCCCCCAAATCCTCTGAACTGGGACAAAACAGTCTTTTCAGTAAATGGGCATGGAAGAACTGGATATCAATAGTCAAAAGAATGAAAAACGATCCCTATCTTACACCCTATACAAAAATTAATTCGAAATGGATCAAACACCTAAAAATAAGAAAAATTCTAGAAGAAAGTGTAGGGAAACATCTTCAAGACCTAGTAATAGGAGGTAGTGGCTCCCTAAACTTTACACCCAAACCACAAGCAACAAAAGAAAAAATAGATAAATGGGAGCTCCTCAAAATCAAATGCTTCTGCACCTCAGAAGACTTTGTCAAAAACGTGAAGAGGCAGCCAACTCAATGGGAGAAATAATTTGGAAATCACATATTGGACAAAGGTTAGATATCCTGTGTACACAAAGGAATCATACAACTCAACAACAAAAGAACAAACAACCCAATTATAAAATGGGCTAAAGATATGAGTAGGCATTTTTCCGAAGAGCAAATACAGATGGCTGAAAAGCACATGAAGAGATGTTCATTTTCACTGACTATAAAGGGAAATGCAGGTCAAGACTACAATGAGATACCACCTCACACCTATAAAAATGGCTGCTAAATAAACAGGAAACTATAATTGTTGGGGAAGATGTGGAAAAACTGGGACATTTATGCACTACTGGTGGGAATGTGTAATGGTGCAGCCACTATGGAAGACTGTTTGGTGGTTCCTTAGGAAACTAAGTATCAAGTTGCCCTATGTCCCTTCAATAGCACTACTTGGTATACACCCAGAAGAGCCAAAAGCAATGGCAGAAACAGACATTTGCATATCAATGTTCATAGCAGGATTTATTCACAATCGCCAAAAGATGGAAATAAATGTAATGCCCATCAACAGACGAGTGAATTAACAAAATGTGGTATATACATATGATGGAATATTATGCAGCAGTAAGATGAAATGACATCTTAACGCACATGAAAAAATGGATGAGACTTGAAGACAATGCTGAGTGAAATAAGCCAGATACAAAAGGAAAGATATTGTATGATTCCACTTTTATGACCATGATGGCTGAAGGATGCACTGACTGAGAAGTAGATTGGCAAACGATAGTGTAGACTTATGAATGAATATTGTTCTGCTACAAAAAAGGAATGAAAACATGAGGCAAGCAATGATGTGAATGAACGTGTGGGACATTTGACACTGTGCTTGATCTCACTGAACCCTGCAATAACCCTTTGAGAGAGTTATAGTAATTATATCCATTTTACTGAATGGAGAAAATGAGTTCCAGAGAGATTTAACTATCATACTCAAAGTCATAGAGCTGGTACTTTAACATGGGGAATCTTCCTAAAGCTTTGACATGCACAGACCTTGAGCAGGGGCCAAATTTTTTCCTTGACTTTGAAAACGCCCAGCCTATTGAATCTGAGAAGGAAATTTATAATCAGGTGAATGTAGTACTAAAAGATACAGAAGGCATCCTGGAGGACCTGCAGTCATATGGAGGAGCTGGCCGTGAAATACGAGAGGCAATCCAGCATCAGCAGATAAGGAGTTGCAAGAGAAGGCATAGAGTGCAGTTGTTCCACTAGTAGGCAAATTAAAGAAATTTTATGAATTTTCTCAGAGGTTAGAAGCAGTATTAAGAGGTCTTCTGGGGAGGGGGAAGAGCTAATTGACACAAAATTAAGTGTCAATGGCTGAGAGATTCCAAACAGAGTCAAGAGGTTATCCTGGAGGCTATTCTTACGCATCAAATAGATATCACCTTCTTAGTCAAGATGTAATGGAGAGGCTGGAGGAAACTACCTGAAAATGTAGAGCTGTGTTCCAGTAACCATGTTTCTTGAAGATGATTTTATAATGATATAGCTTTCATAATGTGACTGTGTGATTGTGAAAACCTTGTGTCTGATGCTCCTTTTATCTACCTTGTCAACAGACAAGTAGAACATATGGAATAAAAACAAATAATAGGAAGAACAAATGTTAAATAAATTTAGATTGAAATGCTAGTGATCAATGAAATGGAGGGGTAAGGGGTATGGTATGTATGAATTTTTTTCTGTTGTTTTTTTATTTCTTTTTCTGAATTGATGCAAATATTCTAAGAAATGATCATGATAATGAATATGCAACTATGTGATGATATTGTGAATTACTGATTATATATGTAGAACAGAATGATCAAAAGTTAAGAATGTTTGCATTTGTTGTTATATTAAAAAATTTTTTTTAAGTTAATAAAAAAAAGAGGTTTTCTGGGAGCCTTGACAAGTAGCCCATTCTCCCATCCAGCATCTAGAGCAAAAGCAGGCTCTTGCTAAACAGTTTGCAGAAATTCTTCACTTCACACTCCAGTTTGATGAACTCAAGATGTCAAATCCTGCCATACAGAATGACTTCAGCTATTACAAAAGAACGTTGAATCGTAACAGGATTAATAATGCTCCAGCAGAAGGAGAAAATGAAGTAAATAATGAATTGGCAAATCAAATATCTTTGTTTTATGCTGAGACAACTCCAATGCTGAAAACCTTAAGTGATGCAACAACAAAATTTGTATCAGAGAATAAAAATTTACCAATAGAAAATACTATGGATTGTTTAAGCACCGTGGCTAGTGTGTGCAGAGTCATGCTTAAGAAGCTGGCATACAGAAGCCAATTCACAAATGAGGAGACAGTGTCCTTCTGCTTGAGGGTCATGGCAGGGGTCATAATACTCTAGGACCATGTACATCCAGTAGGAGATTTGCCAAAACCTCAAAAATTGATATGCAAGGTTGTATCAAAGTTCTTAAGAACCAGCCTCCTAATACTGTAGAAGGTCTTCTAAATGCTCTCAGGTATACAACAAACATTTGAATGATGAGATTACCTCTAAGCAAATTAAATTTATGCAGCAATAAAACTTTTGAAACAAGCACCCACTGTAGAAAGAAGACAGTAATCTGCAATGACTAAGAATGCACAGTTTTTTAGTGATTGCAATTACTATCTCATTTATCCTTGCTTTTTATTTCTTTCCTCTCTTCCTCTCCTCTCTTTTTCAATCGTGTCTTATTGATCTTAAGAATTCATTTCTGTGTCAAATTATAAAGTTAAGCCCTGAAGGGATAGTGTCCTTTCAAACAAGCCATCTAAGGCAGCTAATTATGCATTGCATTGGGGTCTCTATTGGGAAAAATTCTGTGACTTGAACTAAATATTTTTAAATGCGGGTTGTTTTGAAAATTAGTATTTAATATTGCTTCTCCTGCATGGTGAAACTGCCTATTCTGCTATTTTAAAACCCTCACTGACTTTATTTTCTATTCCACTTTTTTCATGTGCAGCCAAAATGAAAATGTTTAAATTGACTGTGTCGTACAAAATGGTGCCCTACACAAACTTTTTTTTAAATTAATAAGACTTTAATTTAAAATTTTAAGTTTGCATTTTGACCTTTTTTCTAAAGATGTCTTAATGTTTGTTTAATCTTTATTAACTAACGTTAAAAACTGTGATGTGGGCATAAAATATTACGTAGGCGTGCTCATGTTTAAAGAATGGCTGTTGATAAAATAAAAATCAGCTTTCATTTTTCCGAAAAAAAAAAAAACTGCAATAACATAATTGGTGTCATAAACCCACCGAGCTGGCAAACCTATCCCCATTCAGGAGGTCAGGGAAGGCCTCCTGGAGGAAATGATGTCTAAACTTCTCCTGGAAGAATAAATTTGCTTGTTAAGAAGACGGTGGAGAATAATGCTGATAAAGTGAACAATCATCGACATTAGAGTGTGAGGTGCCAGGACACCATTATTCACAGGCATATTCACGTCTTGTCTGTTCTGCTTATGACTGTTGACCCAATTTAGCATATTTCAGGATATTCTTCTGGATATTTAATCTACTCTTGATTTCCTTAATATCACTACCCATTGTTTTTCTTCCTTTCTCTGTGATTATTTTGTGGTGGGATCTTTTCCTCTGCATTTCCTGCAAATTCTTTAAGCACTTTTATCCACTTTCTTAATTTAAACACTATCTATGGACAGGTAACTCTGGAAGCTGGCCTATCAACTGGGCTCCTGGCCTGGATGTCCCATGGGTTCTGTGTAGGTGACAGGAACACAAGTTACCTTCATATATCCTACCTCAATCTAGTAGAGCTATCATCTTAGACTCCTCTCCCTCCCCCACCCTGCATGCCTTCAGCAGCATCTAACATCTTGCAGTCCAGCTCCTAATCTCATCCTCAAGCCCTTTGTCTTAGTTCAAACCCTCATCAGATCCCCCCTCGACCACTAGGTCTAATGGTCTGCTGGTCCCTAGTCTTGCTCTCCTCCAAGGCTGCCAAAGCTGGCACAACCAAGAGCCAGCTCCACGTATGTTTCTGCTCCTGAATAAAACCGTATGGTCTTGCCATGCCGGAGACCCGGGTTCGATTCCCGGTGCCTGCCCATGCAAAAAATAAATAAATAAATACCATATGGGCTCCTGGTCACTCTAAGACTACAATCCAGACTCTTGTGGATGGCACACAAGGTCTCTGGGACCTGGCCCCATCTCCATCAAGCCCTATCTCCATCTCTACTCCATGCCCACCTCTACTCTCTCTGTTCCAGCCTCAACTCCTCTGGCCATTTCACACCCAGGACCATTTGCCTGTCATTTTCCTGACCAGCTGACAACCCTATTCACCTTTTAAGACTCACATTCCACCACCTCTTCATATAGTTATTTCTTTAAAACAAAGTATACACATTGTATTAGTCAGGGTTCTCTAGAGAAATAGAACCCACAAGAGATGTCTGTAAATATCAGATTTATAAAAGTGTCTCACACAATGAGTGTCACCATCCCTATCACCTCTAGTGATCCACTAGAAAAATTTTTGCTTCCTGTCCCTGAAAACTTAAACTCTGCTGGCCTAAGTCTTAGTTCCAAAAAGAGGAGTGCTCCTACCAGGAGACATAACAATGATTCCATTGAACTGGAAGTTAAGACTGCACTTGGCCACTTTGGGCTTCTAATACTTCTGAATCAGCAGGCAAGGAAGGGGATTATTGTACTGGCTGGGATGATTGATCCCAGCTATCAAGGAGAACAGGACTGCAACTGTACTATGGGAGGTAAAGTTTTCCTGGAACATAGGAGATCCCCTAGGACGTCTCTTAGTACTACCCTGCCCTGTGATTAAAGTCAATGGAAAACCATAACAACCCAATCCAGGCAGGACTACCAATGGCCCAGAAACTTAAGAAATGAATATTTGGGTCGCCCCACAAGGCAAAGAACCACAGCCCGCTGAAGTACTTGCTGAAAGTAAAGGGAACATGGACTGGGTAGTGGAAGAAGGTAGTGATAAATATGAACTATGACCATGTGACAGGTTACAGAAGTGAGGACTATGATGGTATGAATATTTCCTGTCTGTTTTGTTATATTTGTATTTACATAAAGCAAATATGTTTTCTTCTTATATGACATAAGTTATATTGTTCACGTGTTCTAGTTTGCTACCAGCCAGAAATGTAATATACCAGAGACAGAACAGCTTTTAAAAGGAGGAATTTAATAAGTTGCTAGTTCACAGTTATAAGGCTGAGATAATGTCCCAATTAAAACAAGTCTATAGAAATGCCCACTCTAAGGCATCCAGGGAAAGAGACCTTGATTCAAGAAGGCTGATGAAGTTCAAAATTTCTCTCTCAAGTGGAAAGGCATACAGTGAACACAGTCAGGGTTTCTCTCTTGGCTGGAAGGGCACATGGCAAACACGGTGTCATCTGCTAGCTTCCTCTCCAACTCCCTGGGAGGTGTTTTCCTTCTTCATCTCCCAAAGTTGCTGGCTGGTGGACTCTGCTTCTCATGGCTGCTTCGTTCTGCTCTCTCTGAATCTCTTGGCTTTCTCTCTTGTTGTTCTCTTTTATAGGATTCCAGGAAACTAATCAAGACCCACCCAATAATCCAGTTTAACAACCACTCTTGATTGAGTCACATCTCCAGGGAGATGATCTAGTAACAGATTCAAACATGCAGTACTGAATAGAGATTAGAAGAAATGGCTGCCTTTACAAAATGAGATTAGGATTAAAACATGGCTTTTGTAGGGTACATACATCCTTTCAAACCAGCATATCACGTTACAGTAGTTAAGTTATTGAATATCAAATTTAAGAGTGAATGTCACCTAAGGAGTTGCACTTATTCTGGAGAGACTTAGTACATTTCCAGTTGTGCATAGGACAGCTGAGTATCATGAAGTGAAACATGTGTCTATTCTTGTTCTAATTGGAGATTAAGTATGGTTTCAGGTGATGTGTACAATTGCCAAGTTGACAAGGGGTGGACTGCAAGGTTGGGTTCAGATGTCACTTTGGCCTGGTGATTGTGCCCAGTTGTCTGATCAGGCAAGCACTGGCCTACCCATTACTGCAAGGATATTTTTGTGGCTGGTTGATAAACCAAAAGGCAAGTTCATTAAATTATCAGTCAGTTGATTGCAACTATGACTGATTACATCTACATCAACCAGGGCATGTCTTCCACAAGTTAGAGAATCCAATCAGTTGGATTTGATCCATTCATTTGAAGACTTTTAAGGGAGAAGAGGGAATTTTCATTGCTTTTTCAGCTACGTATGCCAGTCCATCCTTTTCAAATTCTACCTTCCATCCAACACCAGAACACAATGTTGCCAAATTCTCTGCCACTTCAAAACAAGAGTCACCTTCCTTCCAGTTTGCAACAACATATGCATTATTTCTCTCTAAAGCCTCATCAGAAGTATCTTAAGGGTCTACATTTCTATCAACAAGCTCTTCAAAGCAATCCTGGCCTTTCCTGTTTACCTCCTCATAATTCTTTCAGGGTCTTCCCCTTATCCATGTAAAAAACTGTTCCAACATATTTGGTATTTGCAAACCACAGCACCCCACTCCTGATACCAAGTTGTATTAGTTAGAGTTCTCTAGAGAAACAGAACCAACAGGAGATACCTGTAAATATGAGATTTATAAAGGTGTCTTATGCTATGGTGGAGATGCAAGAGTAGGGCAGGCAATGAGGCTGGCTACTCCAATGAAGGGTCTCGATGAATTCCACAGGAGAGGCTCTTTTGCTGAAGAAGCAGTGAAAATTCTCTCTTCTCCCTTAAAAGTCTTCAACTGATTGGATCAAATCCAACTGATGGAATTCTCTAGTTTGTGGAAAACACACCCTTAGTTGATGGCAGATGTAATCAGTCACATATGCAATCAACTGACTGATGACTTAATAAACCAGTCTTATGGTTTATCAACCAGTTACAAAATACCCTTGCAGTAATGGTTAGACCAGTGCTTGCCTGACCAGACAACTGGGCACCATCACCTGGCCAAGTTGACACCTGAACCCAATCATCACACACATCAACCACTGAGCTCATGAGAATGGATTTCAACATATTACACTAATGGTAAAACAGGGTGTTCTACTTTGCTAGCTGCTGGAATGCAATATACCAGAATCAGAGTGGCTTTTAAAAAATGGAATTTAATAAGTTGCTAGTTTACAGTTCTAAGGCCAAGAAAATGTCTAGTTAAAGCAAGTCTATAGAAATGTCCAATCAAAAGTATTCAGGGAAAGATACCTTGGCTCAAGAAGGCCGATGATGTTCAGGGTTTCCCTCTCATCTGGAAAGTCACGTGGTGAACACAGTCACAGTTTCTCTCTCAGCTGGAAGGGTACATGGCGAACAAGGTGTCGTCTGCTAGCTTTCTCTCCTGGCTTCCTGTTTCATGAAGCTCCTTGGGAGGCGTTTTCCTTCTTCATCTCCAAAGGTTGCTGGCTTGTAAGCTCTCTGCTTCTTGTGGCTATGTCATTCTTCTCTGCTCTCTCTGAATACCTCATTCTCCAAAATATTTCCTCTTTTATAGAACTTCAGAAACCAATCAAGACCCACCCAAATGGGTGGAGACACATCGTCACCTAATCCAGCTTAACAACCACTCTTGATTAAATCACATCTCTAGGGAGGTGATCTAGTTACAGATTCAAACATACAGTATTGATTGGGATTATTCTGCCTTTATGAAATGGGATTTTGATTAAAACATGGCTTTTCTAGGGGACATACATCTTTCAAACCAGCACACAGGGGCACCCATCAGTCAAAATGAATGCTGGCCATGGGGCTGAAACAGGGTCCCGGAGGCCCCCTGCTATGCCAGGGTATTAAACTCTATTCACTGCTGGATTGTGAGGAGGGCACTCAATGGCAGCGGTGATTTACCAACTAGCACGGAAGTATTTCAATCTTCTATCCTCTGATATGGCTCACATGTGTGCACCCAGGAGCTCTATGTACCAAATGCTGTGCTAATCTAAACCCTCTCCATCCACAGCCTCATTCAATTCTCGCAACCACTCTATGTGGTAAGTATTGTTGCTATTCTAAGTGGCTTGCCCAAGGTCATGGGGTAAGTGATGGAGCAATCTCCTCACCAGCGTGCTGAGAGCCCTGCTTCCGAGTGTCACTTTTGGCTCCTTTCCTGGTGCCGGATCATCTACAGCTTAATCAACACTTTCAGCAGCTTGTGAATATTCTGTTCGAAGGGCTGGATAGCTCCATGTTTTCTGAAGGTTTCCAACACTCATGGAAGCACTTCAAGGGCTTCCCTAGGGGCTGTGAAACCTGACCTAACTACCCCAGCCACAGGGGGTAACCACTGGTGATTAACCCATGGCCACTCCACCCTTTGGTTCCTATTACACCTGGCTATAGCACCTGTGATTCTTTCTGATACAGGTCATTTTACAAGACTGTCGCCCCCATGGACTATAGGTCCTCTGAGGAAAAGGATCCTGTCATGTGCATCTTTATTTCACTGAAGCATAGCAAAATATCTGGCTATACACTTAAATGTTTGGTCAATGAATGACTGAGCAGACACATGGACAAACAAGACTGAACTGGGATGTTTTTGGAGCAGGGGCTATCTCTAACTGCCCTACTATGAAAAATACATGTATTTGTAACACATTCTGTGGTGGTTCGGAGCTATATGTACTCCAGAAAATAATGGTTCTTGAATCTAACCCATTCCTGTGGGTGAACACCTACCGTAACTAGAAGCAGGGCCCAGGGTGGGTCTTAACCCTGAGAGAGACTGAGAGACACCATGGAAGCAAGAAGTTGAAAGCAATGAAACCTGGAAGAGAAGGATGAGATAAACAGACACTGCCATGTGCCCTGCAATGTAACAGAGGAGTCCGGGATAGCTGGTAGCCAGGCTTCAGGAAGAAAGCCTATATTTGGACATTTTCACAGCTTCAAAACGTTGGGCTTGTAAATTAATTAATTCCCATAATTAAAAGCCAACACATTTCATGGTATCTGCTTTGAGCAGCTTAGCAAAAACACATTCCTTTTATTTCTTTTCACCACTTCACTTTATAGTGGATCATTTCCCTGACATTTGTAGATATTCTCTACTCTAGTATTAAGTGAGGATCTATTGAAAACTAAGAGAACTTCATAGTCTGAGATTAGAGATGGCAGATTAGTGGGACATTGGGATGGCAGGAAGAACAAATATGTCCAATGCAATTAACTAATCTGGGAGACCCAGGAGAATTCAATTTTCCCCATACATGGGGGCTTATGCTGTGTGGCATCCTCCCAAAATGAGACCAAATAAGTTATTAAGACATATTAACTCTTAGACTTTAAAATAAAGAACATTTCCAACACCTATAAGAGGTCCCTTCCTGATTTGCAAACTGCTTTAGGAAAAACCAGTAAACTCGGGGTCGTGAAGTCCTTGGGGATGATGCCTCAAGGACCCAGAAGGACTGACAAAGTTCAGAGATGAGCGGCCCTTATAATCTGAAGGGAGGGTAAGAAGTTACATATGCCCTCAGATCCAGGCACTTCTACTCCCTTGGCAAGAAAATAGGACCCAGGCTTCTGTAGCCTCAGGCTCTGAAGCAGGCCATAAGCAGGCAGCAGGTGCTCCACAGGTCAGTCCAGATGGGGTTGTGCAGGTGGAAGGTGCAGAACGCTGCAGGAGGTGAACACAGGGTAGTCATGGTCAAGAGCAGGGGCTACACTCAAGTCAGCCCTGCCACTTCTTGGCTAATGATCTTGCATGATGTCCACTGCTTCTCAGCCTGTTTTCCCTCTGCAAAACAGGGAATGATGCCACCTACCTTAGATGAGTACTAGAAGGAATAAAGAGAGGTCTGGGAAAGGCTTAGCACCACAACTGGCACACAAGGACCTCATTAAAAAAAAAGTCTGTCATGAGGTGGGAGATGCTGGGCAACCCAGGCAAGCAACACAGACACAGCCAGGTGTACAGTAGGGCCAAAGGTCACGAGGATGACCTGAGACGGTAGTTCTCAACCCTGGTTGCAAGTTAGAATCAGCGAGGGACACTTTAAAATGCCAGTGCCAACCTTTACACCAACAGAATCTGTATCCATGGGGATGGGGCCCAGGCATTTTTTTAAAGCTCTCTAGAAGATTCTAATAGGGAGTCAGGATGGAGACCCTCAGCTGCAGCAGTTGGAGACAATCAATAATCTATACACAAACCATGAAGAGTCAATCAAAAGTAAGCCCCCATGCCCAACAGCAAGGCCATCTTGGTTCTAAGATTGGAAAGAACAGTCTTAAAACTGAAAACTTATTTTCTAATACTGAAATACTCCATGCTAATACAATACATCTTAATACTAAATTCTCAAAAAGCCATCACTCTGGGCAGGCCATGGTAGCTTAGCAGGCAGAGTTCGCACCTGCCATGCCACAGACCCGGGTTCAATTCCCGGAGCCTGCCCATGCAAAAAAAAAAAAAGAAAGAAAGAAAGAAAAAAGCCATCACTCTGGAAAAAGTCCTAACAAAGTTCAAATGTTTTATTAAGAATTAAAAATACTGTAAATAAGCCATACAGTTCATTTCACAGTAAACTAAACAAACCTTTTTTTTCTTTTTTCATTTCTTTTTTTTTTTTTTCTTTTTTTGGAGGGCGAGACAGCCATTAAAGAACAGTACAGCTCAAAGGGAAAAGGATACAGCCAACAATTACAGAAGTGCTGTGCACACTTTGTTCACTGACAGATGGGGGTCTGCTCCCACAGCAAAACTCTTCATGGACATCTTGTTAAAATAGAAAAGAGACAGGCTGCATTCCTCAGGGAACCACCCCATTCCTTTGTGAAGCGCTTATGAGAGAATAATACATCTCCTGAAAGAATCCCAGGACTCCTCTTTTGGGGAGTCTAAACCTATGCATTGAGACCCAACCAGAAGAGGTGACACAGGCAGGCCCCCAGGGACTCTGTGGAGTGTTTGTGCTTTAACTTCCAGAACCATCTGAATTCTTTGCATAGTTGCCTTTGATTATCACCAGATGATTCAGGAATGGAAAAGACACCCACCCACGGGGAGGTGACCCTCAAGTAGCTGGCAGATGCACACTAAAGACCAAGGGGGTTTGTCCCCTTTCCAACACCAACTAAGAGCTGACATTTATGAGTTTTAACCAGTTTAAAATGGAAGACAAAAAATGAGTGGACAGCTCATGAAAACTTCAACCAGAAGTATTAAAAAAAAAAAAAGTAAAATAAATTTTTCTTAAAACAATTAGAAAGAAAAGTCCCCCCTCCCCGTCCCTTGTTTTTTTATTTGAAATCTGTTAACCAGACAGTTTGTTTGTTTGTTTGGGGATTGTTGTTTCTTTGTCTTTTTTTTTTTAAGATTAGGATTAATATACTTCTGCTAACCTTTGGCTGAAGCAGCTATCTTTGTTCTCTGATGCGGGAGGCATCCCTTTTGAAACCCACCTCTGATTCACAGGGCTTGGGCCTTCAAGAAGCCACCCAAAAACAGAAGTAAAATATTTAAGAAACGAGAGTGTGTGGTAATAATTGTAAATAAATTAACCAGGCACAGAAATTCAATGTCCTGGTTTTCCAGGTGGCTCTCTGCTCTTTAAGAGGAGAGAAGAAATTGGGGAGAGGCCACAAAGGGGTTGGGAGAGGAAACAACACATTTTTTTTGGTCATGAGAAACTGGACTGTAACTCTGCACCCTGCACGCACAATGCATTTAAACTTTTTCATGAATCTTTTCAACTTTCACAAACAACCTATCCAGATCATTTCTCAGGTCATCTAGTAAACCCTTGGCTGATTCCAAGTTGTTCTCATTGGTTTCTATTTTTACTGAGTACGCAACCAAACTGTCCACAGCAGTCCTGAGCATTTTCAAGTCCGATTCCACTTGACTTACTGAGGATTTCAGGTTGTCTAGAGAAGACAGTTTGTCCAGGTAGTCCTGAGGAGGCAACTGGGCTGCGTGGGCTTGGTCCTGACTGAGCAGCGTGTGAACTTGCTCTTGCACCTTCTGGAGCGTTTCCAAAGTGCTGGGGAGCTCGCCCACGCTTCTCTTCAGCTCCTCCACGTCGGTGTAGAGAGAGAGCTGAGCTTCCCCCAGGCTCCTCACAGAGCTGGCCAAGCCATCCTTGCCTACCTCCGAGGAGGACCCCAGCCCTTGCACGTGCTCCTGCAGGGCTGTCAGGCGCTGCTCATACTCCTCGTTCTTTGACAGGAGAGATTCCAGGCTCTCTGTCTGCCGTGCAGAAGCTGTCTGCATGGAATGGACTCCATCTTCCACATTTTGGAGCCTGGAGTCCAATCCTTGGCTCTTTTCCTGGAGCGCTTCTAAGGCATTGGAGTTTTTGAAAACTCTGTCTCCTTCCGGCCTGCTGGATTCAGCTTTGAGTTGGTGTAACTCTTCCTCGAGTCTCCTCATCTCCTCTGGGAGGTGGGAAATGGACTCTTCTGACTGGAGAACCTTCTCCTTGAGGCTCTGCAAGGTGAGGTGCTCCGAATCAGCTGCCTCCTTCAACTTCTGCTGCTCCTGTTTGAGGCTCACCAGCTCTTTGACCTCTGTGTACACATCAGCCTCCATGGTCTGGAGGGTGCTTCTCAGGGCCTCAATGTCCTTGTCCTTGGACTTCACAGCGGTTTGTATTTCCTTCACAACTTCCTTCAAGGCTTTCAAGTCCTGCTTGTACCCCTCAGATTCTTCCAAAGAGGCAACCTTTGCCTTCACATCGTTTATCTCCTTCTGGCTCCTCTTCTGGACTTCAGTGAAGATGGCAATGTTGTCATTGATGGACTTGGTGAGCTCCGTCAATCGTTCTTCCACCGTATTCTCAAGAGATGTGAAGTCACGCTCTCGGGCATCCTTCACCACGTGGATCCCGTCCGAGAGGTCTTTGAGAATCTCATTCTGGAGTTTTTGCAGAACCTCGCTGATACGGTTGATCTCACTCTCCCCTTGTTTCACAGCTTTCTCTGTGAGATCTTGTTTATGTTGAGAGCTCCTCAAGATGGATTCAAAAGTCCTGAACGCAGCTTGCAGAGACAGCACCTGGAACCAAAATCCAGATGTTAACTGCTGAGAAGAGCTGATGAATGTTATACTACAGAGTTATACTTTCTAGTATGCCCAACGTCCAGACCCCTCCTCTTCCAGAATGGCACCACAGTTTTCCTTTGGACAACTACCCTTTCACACACAAATCATGTGGTTTGGGGGACCAGCCCCAGGAGACCCTTCCCTCCAAGTGCTCCAGGAGTAGGTCTACAAACTCCACCTGACCCATCAGCATTTTCCATCTCTCCTCCCCAGCCCACCCACAGCCCAAGCCATTGCTATTAATCTATAGATGGCCATGTGGCCCAAGTTAAGCCAACAAGTCATTCCAGGACTTCTGTTAAAGTTACTGGGAAGGAAAACTGCTTTTTCCACTGAGATTGCTAGTCTAGAGCCACTCAAACCAGAGCAGAAAGAACACCAGCCTAAAAAATCAAGCTTGCACTGAGGAAAGCAGAACAGAAAGAGCAAGATCAAGTTCTGAAGACATCATTTGAATCCCTGGAGGAATCCACTCTTCAACTTTTTAGTTTGAGCCAGTAATTTCTCTCTTCAAACTAGCTGGAGTTAGGTTTCTGGTGCTTGCAAATGAAAGAGTCTCACAAGTTTGGAGAAATCTTGGGAGACACTGGGTTGGGAGGTAAGAGGCAGGATCTGGGTCTCTGCTCTGCTCACTACTCTTTAGATGTGTGGCGTTGAACAAGCCACACTGTCCTCTCTGGGCCTCAGTGTCCTCACCAGGACCAGAGGACCTCTTAGCATTCTCTGGCTTTCTGAACACATTGTGACCTTATTTTTCCACTACATATTTATTGTAAGTAAGTTCTATCCTAAACAAAACCTGACCTGGGAACTCCCCAAGGAGCTGGTTTATTAGGTGAAGAAGCTGCATGGGATGATGATTAATAACCTGGGTTTTATCCCAATGTGATGCCAGAGGAAGCACACAATGCCGCCTACGACACCTCCTTACAGAAAAAAAAAAAAAGGAAAAAGAACGAGAATCTACTAAATCTCTAACTCTTATTGCCAGTTTACAGATAACATGCAAGATAGAGAAGCATGTGAAACACCATCACAAGGATACAATCAGTCACATCCACAATGTAGAAAATTCTACAGAACAAATGACAGAAATCTTTAATAATTACCTGGCATTTTAAAAAGGAGAAAGAGGGAAATTATTATAGATTAAAAGACAGATAAGAAATTTACCAATCAAATGTAATGTGTGGACCTTTTATGGACCCTGATTCAAACAAAGTATTATAAAAAAAAACATTTTTTTTTTAAGAATTGGGGAAATCTGATTATGGACTGGTATTGGATGATATTAAGGAATTACTATTAATTTTGCTAGATATAATACTGCTTCCTTAAAAGAAACAAGGAGAGGGTAGGGAAAGGAAAAAGAAATGGAGAGAAAAGGGAAAGGACGGTAAGAAGAGAGGGGAGGAATTCATATCTTTTATAAACATTAAAATAATTTGGGTAAATGAGTATGTTACTCTGAGATTAAATTTTAAAATACTCCAGGCAAAAAAGGAGGAAGGGAGAAACAAAACAAAACAACCACAATTATTGAAAATGGGGCTCATTATAGTATTCTCTCCTTTTGTTTATGCTTAAAAATTTCTACAATAAGAAGTTACAAAATAAAATAGCATGGGCTCAGAACCAGACTGCACAGGCTCAAATCCTAGCTCTCACACCTCCTAGCTGTGCGCTCTCTGGCAAGTTATTTAGCCTATTTGTGCCTCAGTTTCCTCACCTGCAGAATAGGAACAAAGCCAATACCTCACTCACAGGATTTTCTTGTGAGGATTAAATGAATATACATAAAGAGCTGAAACTGTGCTAGCACACAGTGAATGCTTAACCAGCAACAGCCTCACTTCATTAGTGTTTTCTAAGTCTGGAGATTCCTAGTACTAGCCTCAGGCCAAAGCTGAAAGGCAGAGGAATAAACTGAAAACACAACAGGAATGTGCACAGGACATCTGGGCTCTAATTCCAGTGAAACCAATAACCAGAGCTGTGAGCACTGAAAATAAGTTGCGTTCTCTTACCAAGTAGTCCCAGGTCTCTTATCTATAAAAGAAGTTGCTGAACTCCCCTCTGGCTCTACCCATCTATGATTTTAAAACAGATTAGAATAAAATTTCCAGGGACTTCAGAATATTAGACAATTTCCCTGCCCAACCAAATATAACATGAGTCATAAAGGACACTGTGAGAGGGTCCTGGAGAGAGGCTCATCTCTGAAACTAGGTTATTAAATCAGGGTATTATTTGCCTGCTACAAGCACAGCAGTCAAAACAGGCATCAGCAGGTGAGCGACACGGCAGCTGTGCATCCAGTGTTTTCCAAATGAATCGGGTTAACAGAGCAAAGCCTGAAGGAAACCAATGGGTCCATTTATCACCCTGATCTCTGACTGGAACCTCTAATCCAGAGGCTGGCTCTGTACAAATGGTACAGGGAACTGGATCAGAAATTAAGGATAAAACCAAATTATGGATGAAACCAAACAAACCCACTCCCATCTCTATAAAAAGAAGAAGACAGAAAGTGCCCCCCTCTTGATGGTGAGGTGAGATGAGTTGTTCATCTTAGGTGCAAAGAAATCATTATAAGCAACTTACATTGGATGCATCTGCTCCCCTAACATATATGGGGTAACCACTAAGGGTGGGCACTGGGTAAGGGCTACTGGGTAAAATATTAGAAGTAAAATAATAACTAAGATAGGCTCCCCGCCCTCAGGAACAAATAGCCCACTAAAAGCAGCAATGGTTGACAATGAGCTGGGCAATTACTGTACACCAAAAACCATGCAAAATACTTTACAGACACTATCTTACTATATTCTCACAATAACGTCGAGTTGGGGACTCCCACAGATCTCCATTTTACACACGAGGAAATGGAGGAGTAGGGAGTTAAGGTCACATGACTGGCAAGTGCCAGAATGAAGCATCAAAACCCCAGAATGTTCGGTTACAGAACCTGAGCTCTCAACCACTAGGCGAGATGCCTGGGCAGAGGCACGTTGAAAGTATACTGAGCACACGGAGGAGATGACGCCTAAACCTGAACCCCTGACTCCTTATCTAGAAATACACCTAATGAACTCACTCTTCCACAAAGAGCTCCCAGTCTCACTAAATCTCTCCACCAAGCCTAAACCTATTCCTAGAATCACTGGGTACCATGCAGGTGCCCAGCTTAGTATCAAGGGGTCTGCCAGAGCCTAGAAGTGAACTGCCAACATTTCTGAAATTCTGGACCCATCTGCATTTGTGCCTGCTGAATTTTCTGAGCAATGACAGGCCAGCTACTCTCCTGCGTTATACCATTTAGAAGACTGGGGCCTCATCCAATTCCCGACAGTATCTGAAGAACATGAAACACCAGGTGGCACCCAGCAGAGCAGTAGAGTAGAGTGTTCAGGGTCAGACTGCCCTGACTCCAATCAGTTCCAGCACTTACAGTGTGTGTGTGACCCAGAATGTGAAACATAACCACTGCAGGCTCAGCGTTCCTTTCAGGTGCTAATAAATGGTACCTTCCTCAGAGGGTGGCTGGGGGAGCTGAAATAGTGGCTGCAAAGTACTTAATAGAATGCTTGGGCCATGGTGAGTACTAATTAATAATAACACCGTCAGTATATTTCCCTACAAATAACCAAACCCCACTTTCCACCAAGACTCAGAGTTAAAAAGCAGTTCAAACTTGAGCTGTTAGAAGACCAGTCATCCTTCCCTTCTCAATGCAAAATACTTTCTTATATGGTGGCCCCCGAAAGGTGCAGACAGACTCTGAAATGGCTGCATGTTGTGCCAAACCCTAATGCTATTCTGAGCATGTTACAAGTGCCAAGTCAATGGGACAAGCATCTATTGAGCACCTACTATATACTCTGCTAGTTCTGGGAAAGTTAACAAAATGAATGGCAGAGTAGTTAAGAGTGTTCTAGGAGTTAGAAAGCCTGGGTTTGAATTTTGGTCCTGCCACTTAGTAGCCATGTCACCATGCAAAGTTACTTAACCTCTTGGTGCCTTGGTTTCCCCATATGCAAAAGGAAGATAATAAAAGCAATTAGTTCTTGGGGTTGTTGTGAGGATCAAAAGAAATGAAGCATTTTTAAGTCCTTACCATACAGCCTGGCACATAAAAAGTGCTCAATAAAGATCAGGCATGCTAGCCTCAATCCCTTAATTAAAGAAATTCAGATTGAATTAAAGACTAGTTCAACAGTCTTAGAGCTATGAAGATTCTTAAAAATCTGAGCTCAACCCTCCTCTCATTGTGTAGAGGGGAAAACTGAGCCCCAAAGAAGAAAGGAATTTGTACATAGCCATGACGGGGAAAGGGTGAGAAACAGAAAAGAGAAAAAGGGTAGTACAAGAAGCACAGATAATGAAGCCCAAACGTTTTCAATCTGGATTCAAGATTGCCCCTATTTTGGCCTCAACTTCCAACCTCCTCTCTCACTACCCCTAAAGATCACTCTGCTAGAGGTAGGGGAGCCACTTCCTGACCCTCAGACATGTTCAAGATAGTCCGCCGTTGGTGTGTCGTTCATATTTCTTCCCTCAACATTTATCAACCAACTATAGGCCTGGCAGGGATACAGACCTGCTACCAGGGATACAGACCTAGGCAATTCCAATCTCCCTCTTCTCAACTCCTACACTAGGTTACTCAATTGACCCCTTAACTTGTTAAGCTGCTCCATAAACTTGATTCACCCCCTCTGTGTGATGGCAAGGGCCCTACCTTTTGCGCCTTCATATCCTCCACAAGGAGCCATATGACTATCAGACTTCCATAAATATTATGATTGATTAAGATGTGGGAAGATGAAAGAGAAGAAACAGAGAGGCTTGTGATTATGCCCTGGCAGTCTATTTTCTGAAGAATCATCTGACATTCAAGATAGGCAAAGCAGCTCTGCCTACTTCATTCCCTTAGAAAAGTCACCTCCCCTGGCCCGCAGCATTTATGCAGGCTGACTCATTCCAGTCGCTCTGCCAAACTTCAGAGGAAATTCCTAGTCCTGCATACTCAACAAAAGTACAGAGAAATTTGGCAGGACAGGCAGCACGCTGGGAAAAGGAGGCAGCGGTTCCGGGCTCAAGAGTGGCGGGATTTTTTGTTTCAGTCATGCAATCGACTTTCCTTGAGCAATGAAATTAGCGCAAGACAGAGGAGGGGAACTGGGATGGAAGGTCTCGGAAAAGCACAGGAGGGTGGAAGCCAAGCAATGTTGGGCTGAGGGACAGCTGGTACATCCGTGCCTGCAATTGGTCCCTGGGAACCAAAAAGGGCAGTGTGGTAGACTGGAAAGGCCAGTGGGCCAGACATCCTCACCAGTTCTGCCACTCACCAGCTCTGCCACTCACCAGCTGGGAGTAGCTGTCAATTCATTTAATCTCTCTAAACCTCAATTTTTTTGGTCTAGAAAATGGAGTCAAAACTGCCAGTGCCATCTCCCTCCCAGGGTTGCTATGAGGATTAGATAATATGTGAGTAAGCCCTATAAACACCACAGAAATGTGTCTGGTTCTATTATTCACCAGTATACCTAGTATTTTCAGCTATTCCTTCGCCCTAGGGCTGAAGTATGCTACTGCCAGTATCTGCATAGATATATTGGCTCAATACAGGACAACGGACCAGAAGGTATATAATACTTAGTTTGGACCTCGCAAATAAATAATACTAGCTTTTCCTTCCTCCAAGCTCCAGGTCTATTAAAAACTGGTTCACACGTGCCCCACTGGGAGAGCTGAGGTGTGGCCTTGCCCGACGCTTGCAGGGATGCGGCTTCCTTTCCAACCTCCCTTTCAGACAACTCTGCCCATTCAGCGGTTCCTAATACAAAAAGAATGGGCTCCTGAGAGCCTGCGGCTTCCTTACAGGTCACCGCTAATGTCCTTTGACAGGCCCTTGCCCCCACCTCCCCCCTCCCAGCAAATTCTCCTCCCGGCGGTCGATCCTTGGGGGCCGATTCCTCTGTGGCCCTTAACAAAGAGGGTCTGGGGTCTGCCATGGAAAGAAGGAGTCGAGGAGAAGGGAAGCCTTCGAGGGCCGGGCCAGGGCCTATGTGGCTCAGAGATAACCTCCGCGGAGGAGGGGCGGCCGTTTCCTGCAGGGGGCTGAGGAAGGCCGAAGGGGCTGGCCCGGAGATCACAAGGGGGGCGCACCCCGTGAGAAGAGGGTTGGTGCGGCCGGGGTACCCACCTTCTGCTCGACGCCTTGCAAGCCCTGGCCCAGCATTTCCCGTTGCCGAGAGAAGTCCTGGTGGCTGCGCCGGACCTGCTGGACCTCCTCCAGGACGTGGTGAACGCACCAGCCCGAAAAGGCGGCGGCGGCCACCAACGCGAGGTAGAAGAGAAAGTTGAGTGCCCGGCCAAGCCTGCGCGAGCAGGACGCCGAGGACGAGGCGGCGGCGGCGGAGGAGGAGGAGGAGGAGGAGGAGGAGGAAGACTTGCCGCCACCGCGGTGGCCGCCCTTGCCGTGCGCCTGATTCTGCTGATGCTGCGGCGGGTGCGGCGGCGGCGGCGGCTGCTGCGGCGGCGGTGGCTTCTTCGCCACGTCATCCGCGCCGCCCGACGGGTGGGCGCCTTTCTCCGAGGGGCTCGCGGCGCCGTGGCCGCCCTTGGAGCCTCTTTGTTTGGCTGAGGGCATGGCGGGCGCGGCGGCGGGTGAGGCGGGGACGCGAGACAGCGAGCGGGGCGCGCGGCCCGGGAAACTTCCTCGGCTCCCCCCGGGGCTGGGCAAGCGGCACGCGGGCGCTGCAGGCGTCGGAAGGGCAGAGAGAGAGAGAGAGAAAGGGCGGGCGAGGAAGGAGGCCGGGCGGAGCGAGGAAGGAGGGGGCCTGCCGCCGCTGCGGCGCCGACCCCGCCTCCCGGGAAGGGAGGCCGAGCCAGCCGAGCCGGGGGAGACTGCCACGCACGCGGGGCCCGGCGGGCGGCCCCTCCTCCCTGCCGCCACGACCCCAAAGAGGGCGGGCCGGGGGCGGGGCCCGGGAGGCGGCCGCGGGAACGGGTGGCCCTGCTGGGTCTCGGCGGACTCGGGCTAGCCGAGATGCGAGCGGGGGAGAGCTGGGGCTGGAGGAAGGTAGTCGAAGGGAGGGGTGGCCGGGTGGGGCCGGAGGGGCGAGAGCCGGGATGACCCTGCGCAGTGGGCCACGTGCAAGCGAGCTCCCCCCCGCCCACGCGCCCTTTGCGGGGAGAGGAAATGAAGGGGGGCTGGAGGGCACCCGAGGAGCGCAGCCCCCGGGAGAGGGGAGTAAGGAGGTGAGGACAAGGCCTCCATTCCGATCTACGCGGTGTTAGAGGAATCACCCACCGCCCCTGCCCCTAGCCCACCACAGGACAGGTCCCTGTTTCTTTCCTTGGGTTTAAAGGCGGAGGCCGAAAGGGCTTGTCTACAAACCAATCGGCTTCGGAGACCTATTTGGGGAGAGTTAGTGAAAGATACTTGGGCTTCAGTAAGGCCTGTTGAAGGAAACGCGTTTATTATTGAGTGTCCGAGTTGATTAAGTTAAACTGCCGTCCTTAGCTGTTGACTTTTCTGAAGCCCTTTCAACTTCCCTTTCTCTTTGGGAGTCATACAGTCTGTCCGCAGCCCTACCATGGACAGACACTGGGCTAGATGCTGGGAAACCCGTAGGAGCAGGGTGAAAAGGAGGCAGATCAGGGTTTGTCATCCCTACTGTGCTTAGCAGCCTAATCGTGTTGTCAAAACCTCAACAATTCTGTAAGGTAGGAATTATTTTACCCATTTTCTAGGAAGGAACAGGCTGTACACTTCCCCACCCTACCCCACCCCTCAGTTGATTTACCCGAGGTCACCCATAGCCATGTTTTGAACCTGTCGGTTTCTTCCAGAGCCTCTGCCTCTTAATCACTTCAGAATGGGAAGGAAAATGGGGCACCAGGAAGTTAAGCAATTTGTGGGGTATCACTACAGCTAGTTAGTGCTGGGGCAGGGGTGAGAGTTGTACTGCACTCCACTGCTTTTCTCCTCTACATGGTGTCTTTTTATACCTGGCACTGTTCTGGGCCTGGCAGTGTAATCTCTCAATTCTGTGTTTAAAAGACAACATTCCCTGTCCTTAAGGCCTAATCCAAATGCCACCACTTTCATGATGCCTTCCCTATAACACCACTTGATAGCTCTCATGGGACTTAGAGACAGCAGTTAATTGCAGTATGAGGCATTGAACAAACGTTCAATATCGCAAGCCTTTAGTGAAGGTCTGCTATGTGTCAGACATCTGTTAATTAATCGAGTCTCCTGCTTGAATCTCAGCTTCTCAGGTGCTTTAAAACTCTAGCAAAGGAATGAAAGCATGTGCCCCTCACCTCAAGGAGCTTGCTTTACGTTTGAAGAAACGTGCAGAAACGTTTTAAGGGCTAAATTATGTAGTTAGAATATAGAAGGTAAGGTGACTTTGGGCTATGGTACCTGGGAAAGGCTTTCTGAGCCTCAAGCAAAGCTTTGAAGAACAGATTTGCATAGGAGGGGAGGCTGTTTCTACTGCAGAAGTGGAATGAGGCCAGGTGGCCAGTCTGTTGTACAGGATCCTGCAACATGGGGAAGGGGATGAGCTGGGTGGCATGGATTCAGACTCTGGAGGGCCAGAGAAGCCAGAAGAATCGCTGTTGGCATGGGAGGCTGGAGCAAATTATGGGATATTGACATCTGCCCCAATCAGAGAGACAGAAACTTCCCCACTTCAGCTTAACACCTGGAGCTGAGTAGGAGCTTCCTATTGAAACAGCACATGACTCTGACCTGCAAAAGAAAGAGGAAGCAGCAGAGAAAAGCAGAAGACTCCTTTCCTCAGAAGATGATAGAAGAACCTTGTTTAACAGCTGTTCAGTTAAAGTTCATATTGTGTTTAAAACCTCTGGTGCACAAAAAGAGACCATTCTCCTTCAAGCTGTCTGCGTTAGCGGCACAGGCCATGAAAACTTGCAGAGCGACTTGCTGGGGCCAGCCAAGCTGTGGTCTAGGAGGCAGGAGCGCTGCTTTTTAAACCTTAGTTTTGCCACCAAACTGTGTGACCTTCAGAAGTGTACGTAGCCTCCTTTCTGGGTTTTAGGGTCAGCCCTTTCTGTAAAGTGCATCTCTAAAATCCTTTCTGATTATTATTAATATTCTTCTTAAAGCAGATTGAGACTGTAGGACAGATAGAAGAATAGAAGGTTTCTCTGGTTTTTGCCTCTATTGAGCACTAGGGGGAAAGACTATTGTTACTTTCAGGGTACCTTCCCCCACCTCCCATCCTTTTCCTCTGAGAGATTGTGAAGTCTAGTAGTTAAGACACAGGTTCTAAAATAGACCAGCCTGGGTTCAAATTCAGCTCCACAGCTGACTAGAGAGTGTGACTTCTTTGAGCCTCAGTGTCTTCATCTGTAAAATGGCAATAACAACTACCTCACAGGGTTGTGAGTATTAAAGGAGAGACATATGATATTGGACACATAGAAGACTGAATAAAGGCTACCTAATAAAACCTGCAGAGTTGCTGAGTGTAAGTATAGCTGTATAGATCTTCTATGTCCAGATTTAAATGATTTTCTTTCATAATTTCTATGAGCTCCCAGCACCACATGTGGCTTGCAAACCGCAGATTATGCACTCTGTTTAACTTGAAAAAGCAGGCAGTGTTTCCTTCTACAGTGTTGCTCCAGTAGTGTCGGTTCTACTCAGAGAAGGAGGTTGGCGAGTAGCTGTGGAAGTCCATCTTTTAGGACAAAAAGGGACCTATGGTTCTTCTTGGAGATTTCCATTCTACCATGGCATTTTCTGAGTCAGCCAAGCAGACATTTAGAGAAGGCTCCCTTTCTTTTACTCCTGATTTCCTGTCCTCTGTCCACTTTTCCTCCTTTTTTCCTTGGATGGCCTGGAGCGTGGATGGAGAAGGGGAGGAGCCAGAAGCATCTCTCTCTTTCTTCCAGCCCTTCCTCCAGCTTGTGCAAAGATGCTTCTGAACACCCTCTGACTGCATGGCCCATACATTAAAAGGTGGTACTTTGTAATCCCTTTGAAAACCCTCTTGGTTTTCCACATTTCAGTTAGAGTGGCTAAATAGAAAGCCCCTGTTAATGTTGATTGCTTCTGCTCTGTTCCACTTTGACAAGGCCCCCAGAGGCCAAGGTGTGAGCCAGATACCCTGCGAACAGGGTATGTGTCAGATGTAGGGGGGCCCCTCTTTTATAGCTTGGCTTTGGATAGCTAGACCAGCCCTCCCAACCACAGGGCTTCACACCCCCAGGAGCTCTCCATCTCTAAATGCTGCACCTCCATGCGGAAGAAAATGGGGTTCCAAATCAGAAGATGTGGGTTCAGGTCCCAGCTGAGCCGCCTCTTGGCTGTGGGGTGGGTGTGTGACATTTTAATATGGGGGCATTTTGATACTGTCTTTAAAATAATCACCATGCTGCTTATTTTTGCAATCCTAAGAAATGTTCTCAGCAGGCATCTTGGGCCTTTTGTGGAGGGTGAGACCCAAGTGTGACATGAGGGGAAGGGATATTACTTGTGAATATAAAACAAATTTGCATTTTGATGTTACATTATCAAATTGACGGTGTGATTTGAGCCTAGCTGGCCTTTCAACCTCCTTGAAACTGCAGTTATCACATCCATATACTGGGTGGTATCAAATGATAGAAAATGTGCATGGAAGTGTTTTGTAAACTATATGGTGCTAAACAGTTGTTTGCTTTTGTCCCTCTCCCCTGAGCCCACTTTGTTGTTCTACACAAAGTGAAGACTCAACAACAACAATGACACTGAAGAAGCACAAAGTGACATCTTAATAAAATAATATTCAATTTAATAGCTAACTTTTGATGAGTCTTTATTATTTGTGCACAACTCAAAATGCTCCACATATCCACATATCTGATCTTTTGAACCAGATATACTTTTTTTTTTTTTTTTTTACATGGGCAAGCACTGGGAATCAAACCCGGGTCTCTGGCATGGCAGGCAAGAACTCTGCCACTGAAGCAAATATACTCTTATCCCCATTTTACAGATGAACAAACAAAAGCACAGAGCAGTTGAGTAACTTGCCCCAGGTCCCACAGCTAATAAATGGTAGTGCCAGGATTTGAACCCAGGTCTGCTGACTCCAGAGCCCATGCTTTTAATCACCATTCAGCTGCTTACCATCATAGCAGACCCAGCCAGGTAAATGACGATCTATGGGTAGCTGAAGATGGAGCTATCTTCACATCCAGGGCTGGAGTTGAGGTCAGATAGCTCAGTTCTGGGTGTCTTGTAGATCAGCAATGACTGAAGCTCATTCATTTTCAAGTGAATCCCATGAGTTAGACAGAAATTCACACCAAACCAAAATTTCTTTTTTAGCTGGCTCAATGAGTCTGAGGCATCCTCCAGCTAGCATGAGCAGTGTTGTATTTGGTAGTCTGAAGGGGGATTCTCCTTGGAGGAACAGACCTCTCATTTGCACAAGTTTCATTCCTATGGGGAGGAAGGACCTGCTCAAGGCTGGGTGGAAGACACCAGCATGATCTTTGTGGTCAGCAGAAAAGCCCTTGAAGAGTTGGTTGGAAACCAGGTCTAAGGAAGCCAAGCTGAGGGCTTCTGTGAGCTTTACTTTGTTATGGTATTACGAACATAGGAATCAGAGCAAGTTCAAATCCTGGCTCTCCCACTTAAGTGACTGTGAAAAACCTTCACTTCTCTGAGCCCCAATTTTTATGGGGATTACCATAGGACCTACCTTAGAGGAATAATGAGAGGATTAAACAGTTTTCTCCTCCACATCTGCTCCTTTCAGTCTTCCTCATCCCAGCACATAGCAATTACATCTGTTCAGTTGCTCAGGAATCACCCTTGACTCTCCTCTTTCTCTCCTGCACCTGCCACATCCAATGTAATATATTAGCAATTCTTGTTTGACTTCACTTTCAAAATATATCCAGCATCTCACAAACCTCCACCAGTACCCAACCAATCCAAGCTACCACTTGGGTACATATGAAATATCCTCTAGACTGGCGTCCCTGCTTCACTGCTTGCCACCCAAAGATCTATTTTCAACCCAAAAGCTGGAGTGGTCTCATTAAAATATACGCCACATCATGCCACACAGCTTTGCAAAAACTTCAGATGACTTATGTCAGAAGAAAAGCTGAACTTTTTACAATGACCTATAGGTTTCCCCGTGTTCTGACCCTCTGCTGTTTCCAGACCTCACTCCCCATTACTCTCTCCCTTGATCACCACTGTCCAGCCACAAGGGCCTCCTTAAAGTTCCTCATTCCACCAGGTATGTTCCCACATCGGGTTCTTTGCAATTTTGGTCCCTGTGCCTGGCAAGTATGCTTGGCTGTCTCCTCCTTCACTCCCTCAATTCTAGCGTCACCTCTAGGTGAGTCCTTCCTTCACCATCCCGTATGAAATAACTGTCTAATCCCAATACTGCCTATCCTTTTTTCCTTGCTTTTTTTTTTCCTATAGTACATATTTTTTTGATGGACTATCTACTTGCTTATTTAATTATTATTAACGGTCTCCTCTCACTAGCTGACTCCCCCCCCAACATGGGGACTTTATTTACTTTACTCCTGTTTCCCTAATGCCTTGAGCATTAGAAGCTCAATAAATGTTATGAAAATCCCTCTAAGTGGGGCCTTCCCTTTCATAAGGTGACCACAGAGGAGGACAATGGGAGGGAGGAACCCACCTAGGGGTGTGCCCAGAGGCCCACTGCCATGAGGAGGAGGATGAAGATGACAGTGATGATAATGAGCCCATGATTGCCAATGGTGTTTGGCTGCAGAGGAGCTGCAATATCACAATATCACATTGTCCTTAAGATCATTAATATTTGCCAGTCACTTAGGGTAACGCCAGCCACTACACCAAGAGCTTTCTGTGCATTAATTTTGTTCATCCTCAGTGAACCTTTGATGTAAGCACCCCAGTAGTATTTTTTTCCACACTTCATTTTTTTTTTTTTTTTGGCATTTTAAATAAAATGTAATCATTGTAGGGGTGCAAGGGTAATTCAGTGGTAGAATTCTCGCCTGCCATGCGGGAGACCCGGGTTCATGCACTTCCAAAAGCCCATGCACCTCCCAAAAAGCAAACAAAGAAAGAAAAAGCAAACAAAAACCCAACAAATGGTGCTGCTATAATGGGATATTCACGTGGAAAAAGAATGAAATGTGACGTCTGCCATATAGCATACAAAAAAAAGTGATCATTGCAAAGCCTATCTCTGTACAGTAAGTTACATAAACCAATTTAAAATTAAGGCAAACAAGGAAAAAAAATCTACAGATACAGACAGCAGCGTTTCTTGAATTCTAAGTAGTGAACACTAACTTAAATAACATTTGACTAGCTATCAAAATTACATACATTCTCAAAAGAAAAAAAATAAAAACTATATGCATTCTCAAAATATTAAGTAAAAAGTTATTAGAAACATCAACTTTTTGCTGTACTAATGACCTATGTTACTGAACATTTTCGAGTTTTTGGTTTCAAGAAAATATAAAGACACAAATTTTTTTTACAATTAACATATGAAAATTTTCTGTCTTATGATCCTCAGTAGTACTGATCCAGTTTACTGGTGAGGACACAGGCTTAAGGGAGGGTGGACAAATCCAAGGTGATGCGGCATGAAAGTGAAGGGGAAGGGTCAGCCTAGAATCCACGCAGTTGATCCCAGAGTTCACAGTTTCAACTAGCACAAATTATAATGTATAATGATATATTCAATCCAGTATTTTCATCCTGCCTCTGCCTTGCTCAAGAACCTCCCATATCTCCTTATTAGAACCAAACCACCTAATTCGTAGGCAGGTAAGAAAATAGCCTAGTAAGATTATTCACTTCAGATGCAATCCAGCCTCTTCTGAAACTGGGAACGGGAAGGCAGGGCTCTATCTCAACCTGAAACTGGTAATTCACTTCCACGGCTGTTCCCTCTCACCAGGTTGTGGGTGGATGGATGTTTCATCCCCAGATATGCTGTAGACAGAAGACAAATTATGGGAACCACTGCCTTAGCCTGACATTAAAAAATTCTTCATAATCTGGCTCCTGCTCTCTCTCTAGCCTCATTTCTCTCTCTAATTGTTTCCTACCCTATGTTTTGCTAGATTGAACTTTCCTACAATTGCCCTAATTTGCTATGTTCTCTGAAGAATTCTTTTCTTGACACTTTTCCTGCACCCCAAACCCCCTCCCCCACTCCCCCGCAACCTGGACGAGATGACTCTCCCTGGAGGGTCATAGCACCTATCACAATGCATTGCGATTGTCTACTTTCTCCATCTTGCCCACACTAGAGTTTTGAGGGCAGGGACTGTGATCTGTTCCCTTTTAGCCCTAGTGCAAGGCAGTTTGCATGGATTGTAGAAGGTGTTCAATAAATGATGGATGGACGAATGGATGGATGAATGGATGGATGGATGGATGGATGGATGGATGGATGGATGGATGGATGATTGGATATGACAGTTCAGGACTTAACATGCTAGGCTTCTGATTCTCAGAATCTTTCCCAGTCAGGGTACTACTCTTTTGGGGTAGGGCTGTTGGGAAAGCCTCAAGCTTTGAAAGTTTGCCAAATGTGGGTATTGTATGTAAACACAATGTTTTATGGAAGGTTAAGACAACAATAAAATATATGTTGCTAATCTAACTAAAATCTAGGAGGGTTCCATGTGGATGTATACGTGGAGACATACGTATACAAATCCTACTCCCCAGTCTATCTGTATTTTCATCCTACCTCTGACTTGCTTAAGAACCTCCCATATCTCCTTATTAGAATCAAACCACCAGAATGATCAGGAGTCAGGAAGAAGGGTGGGGAGACAGGGCAGATTATGCCTCCCCACCCAGTCAGGATTCTACTCAACCAACCCCTCCCTGCCCCAGTTCTTGTTCTACAGCCTCCTACAAGCCTTTATTCTTTGTTCAAGCTCTTCTCTCAAGCCACCTCCCCCGCCCCCCTGCCTAGAAGTCCCAACTGCTTCCCTCTCCAGGAAAATCTAGACCATGACTGTGCTTGTTCACCCTTCTTCCTCCCACATTAATCACCCTATCATTTGGGCTACTTGGGATGGGAGTGGTAACCACGTAGATTGGGGCTAATCCTAGTAGTTTGTATGGCTCAGGTAAGTTATCTAATTAATCAGATCTCAGTTTCCTCACTCATGAAGTATAATGACTACTTCGCAAGATTCATGGGAAGTACTGAATATGAAAAAGACCATTATAATTGCAAGTTACAGGCACAGTTATCTTTCTTGTGTACCACCAAGTCCAGTCCTTCTGTAATTCAGAGTCCGTCTGAATACTTTTTGCTACAGGGAAAACCAAGATAGCATCTGTAAACTATAGATTATGGTAAGCGTGGTTCAAGGGTTGTGATGAGGTTTCAGCAGAATAAAGTTGGTAAAGCACTCGGCCTTCTTCTATTCCAGCAGAGAGGAAATTATTGTATAATTAGTTTAATATAGTATCCCCATATCAGACCATAAGCATCTAGAAGACAAAAGCCTTATCTAGCTTGTTCAATGCCCAATCCTTAATGCTTAATGTTGCGTGGGGCACATAAGTGAGGCTAGGAAATTGTTTCTTTCATTCAATTCATGCATCGAACAAATATCAGCACTAGGGCAATAGCAACGAACAAAACAGACCAAAGTCCCTGCCCTCATGGAACTCACATTGGCAAGTGAGCCGTGAGCACATTAGTAAAATGCAGTGCTAGATAGTACTAAGAATTAAGAGGAAAGAGTCAAGTGGGCAAGAGGGAATAGGAAGAGTGTGGGTCGAAAGGGGATTACAATTTTAGGTTAGGTGCCCGGAGAGACCTCAGTACGTGATACCCTGAAGAAAAAAGTGAAGGAGGCGACCAAGCAAATATCTGGAAGAAAGGTCTTCCAGACAGAAAAAAGAGCAAATACAAAGGGCCTTGGGTGCACAGAGGAACAGAGAGGAGGCTGGCATGGCTGAGGCTCATGTGTTTGTTGAGCTCTTTCTATTTATTGACTAAATGCATAAATGAGCACAATGCCTGGCACATAGTCAGCTCTCAGTACACGTTGGCTATTATTATCATTGTCATTATGACTATTCTCTCTGTATTTGTCCCCTCCCCTCACTGCCCCATGCCCACCACCCCCACTCCCACCCCATCCCACCCCCACTCCCACCCCATTCCACCCCCACTCCACTTCTTGGCACAAGACCAGCACCTACAGCAAGAGCTCTATAACTACTTGGTGAACTGAATCTCACGGTCCTGTGTAAGCTGGTGCCCCTCACCTTTCACGCTAATCCTCCCTTGCAGCTTATCTGTAGTGGGAACTTATTGCTTCCTTACACCTGCCTTTGGCTCAGAAACTCTTCAGGCCTTAAAGTGACACCAAAATTCTATATAAATGCAGTATTATATTCCTTTGATTGAATTCCTCATGCTTCAAAAAAAGTAGAGAGGGAGTCCAACCGCCTAGATTCTGTGACTTCTGATCGGCACCCTGGATCCCTTCATTTTATGGTCCCACCTCTGGCAGGGACCCCTTAGGAGAAGGGTGAAATCTTGGGCTCTGGGCCCAGCCTCAGCAGCCGCTGTGAAATAGCACCTGGGACCAGTGGCCAGAGCCAGGAGACTGCTGTCTGAAACTCAGATTGGCCTCTGGAAAGGGTTCTGTCTTTTGGAAAGGAGTTGGTGGGAGTGGGGGAACTAGGAGCTCCCCAATAAACTTTCAACCAAAATTACCATCGTAATAATTCAGGAGACTTGTCCAGTATGTGAAGAGACTGGCAGTCACTATCGCATCCCCATCTGAGCCTCTGTCATCCAGATTTCAAGTCTCAGAAAAAGAGACTACTTGGCAACATAGCATAATTTTGTATTTTACTCACAGTGAGACAGTCAGTATTGCCATCTAATTTAAGTCTTCCTTGCTTCAATGAGCCTAGTTCCCCTGTTCTTTCTTCGAGTGAAATAAGTACCATCTTTCTCTTGCTTTATTGCTCTAATGTCCAATGAAAGTGAAGCTGGTAAGAACTCTTACATGGCTTTCAGTTCAGTTCTAGAGGGACTCTTGAACCTTTCCTCTATCTGCAGCTCAAACCATGCCATGAGCCAGGGACTTCCAAGGCACCCGTCCTAAAGCCTGAGCTTCTGGGATGTGAGTAATGTAGCCAAGTAGAGGGATCCTTCTTCCACTCTCCCAGTGTTATCGCTCATTGTTCCCAACCATGTCCTCACCCCTCAGACAGGCTGGCCTGTTACCTTCTCCTCTCTGGGACAACACAAAGTCCTATCTTCTGGGATGATTGAGCTCTTTCCTCCTCTCCACCCAGTCAAATACACTCTTCAAGGAAGAGAGTGCTGGCTTTGGAATAAGAAAGGCATTATTCTTATTTTACAGAAAAATAAGGCTGGGACCCTGTAGTATTTTAGCAAGTTTCCTAAAGACACACAGCTCATCCCTCTAAGACTCAGGACACTTGTATCTGATTAGACACATGCGTCTGATTCTAAACTCCTCTCTCTTTCCCTCCTTGCTGCTGGGTGTTTTAGTATCCTGGGCAGCTCAAGCAAACACCATGACATGGGTTAGGTTAAACAACGGGAATTTGAATAGTTCTGTTTTGTTTTTTAGGTTCATGACCGGGGATTCGAACCCAGGTCTCCCACATGGAAGGGAGCACTCTACCACTGAACCCCCCGTGCACCCAAGCAACAGGAATTTATTTGCTTATGGTTTTGAGGATAAAAGAAAGTCCAAATCAAGGCAGCATCAAGGCAATGCTTTCTCCCCAAAGACTGGTGCTCTGGGGCTGGCTGCTGGTGATCTTTGGTCCTTAGTTTGTCACACAGCAAGGCATATGGCGACATCTCCTGGTATCTCCCTTCTTTTCTGTGTTCTGTCAATGCTCAGCCTCTGGCTTCCTGTGGCTTCCCCTTTCTGTCTATCTGAATTTCACTCCACTTATAAAGGACTCCAGTAATGGGATTAGGACCCATCCTGATTGAGGTGGGCCACACCTTCTTAACTGAAGTATCCTCATTGAAAGGTCCTACTTACAATGGGTTCACACCCACAGGAATGGACTAAATTTCTGGGCTACAGACAGCTTCAAACCACCACAATGGGTGGCCTCGAAGGAATACTGATAAGCACTCAATTCCAAAGTAAATATTTGGTATCAACTTGTAATGTCCAGAGCAGCACATAAAACCCAGTTTTAAATTATTGCTGTATAGAAGCCAATTCCAAAGCAGTTGTCAAACAGAAGTGATATCAATAAATATTTGTCAAATGACTGAATGAATATCAATGATGTGAAGTTAAGGTGGGTGATTCCTGAGAAGAAATAGCATTTTCTACCCTCTAGATAAGGGTTTCTTTGCTCTATAAAATGATTTGTATGGGGAATTTTCTTTTATAAAAATGTTTACAGCTAGTGCTGGCATTTTTGCTTGTTTCTCATAACAACTGATCTTGGTTCACAGGCAGAGCTGCCCTGGGAATTGGGATTATCTTTGCAACTGAGTCAAGGTGCCTGTACTGGAGCCAGATTTTGCCTTTGCCAAAATATGAAGGGAAGGTCTTTGTGAATTCAAACCTTCAGTGCCTTTCTCTAAAGAAGAAGACTACGTCTCCTAAAAGGTGCAACGTCTTTGAAGGTCTCTGAAACCTCAGGATTAAAGGACAACTTGGATCTCTTTCTGTTTCTCATCCCAATGAGTATATGCATGTTTTCTCTGAAAATATCTTGCATCGTCCCTCCCAAAGGTGAATATGAAGCAGGCCTGCCATGGGCCAAAGGTTCCCTCAAGATTATGGGTCAGGTGTTGAGCCCGGTATTTTTTACTTGATTTCCCATTGCATCTCCCTTATAATAGAAGAAATGGAAGTACTTAAAATACCAATGGATGATTTTTTTTTCTATGAGATTAACAGATTTTTTTTTCCCTTATCTTTTTTTTTTTTTAATTAACGGAAAAAAAGAAATTAACCCAACATTTAGAGATCATACCATTCTACATATGCAATCATTAATTCTTAACATCATCACATAGATGCATGATCATCATTTCTTAGTACATATGCATTGGTTTAGAAGAACTAGCAACATAACCGAAAAAGATATAGAATGTTAGTATAGAGAAAAAAATAAAAGTAATAATAGTAAAATCAAAACAAAACAAAACAAAACAAAACAAAAACCTATAGCTCAGATGCAGCTTCATTCAGTGTTTTAACATGATTACTTTACGATTAGGTATTATTGTGCTGTCCATTTTTGAGTTTTTGTATCTAGTCCTGTTACACCGTCTGTATCCCTTCAACTCCAATTGGCCATTATCTTACCCTGTTTCTACCTCCTGCTGGACTCTGTTATCAAGGACATATTCCAAATTTATTCTCGAATGTCTGTTCACATCAGTGGGACCATACAGTATTTGTCCTTTAGTTTTTGGCTAGACTCACTCAGCATAATGTTCTCTAGGTCCATCCATGTTATTACATGCTTCATAAGTTTATCCTGTCTTAAAGCTGCATAGTATTCCATCATATGTATATACCACAGTTTGTTTAGCCACTCTTCTGTTGATGGAGATTTCGGCTGTTTCCATCTCTTTGCAATTGTAAATAACGCTGCTATAAACATTGGTGTGCAAACGTCCGTTTGTGTCTTTGCCCTTAAGTCCTTTGAGTATATTCCCAGCAATGGTATTGCTGGGTCGTATGGCAATTCTATATTCAGCTTTTTGAGGAACCGCCAAACTGCCTTCCACAGTGGTTGCACCCTTTGACATTCCCACCAACAGTGGATAAGTGTGCCTCTTTCTCCGCATCCTCTCCAGCACTTGTCATTTTCTGTTTTGTTGATAATGGCCATTCTGGTGGGTGTGAGATGATATCTCATTGTGGTTTTGATTTGCATTTCTCTAATGGCCAGGGACATTGAGCATCTCTTCATGTGCCTTTTGGCCATTTGTATTTCCTCTTCTGATAGGTGTCTGTTTAAGTCTTTTTCCCATTTTGTAATTGGGTTGGCTGTCTTTTTGTTGTTGAGATGAACAATCTCTTTATAAATTCTGGATACTAGACCTTTGTCTGATATGTCGCTTCCAAATATTGTCTCCCATTGTGTAGGCTGTCTTTCTACTTTCTTGATGAAGTTCTTTGATGCACAAAAGTGTTTAATTTTGAGGAGTTCCCATTTATTTATTTCCTTCTTCAGTGCTCTTGCTTTAGGTTTAAGGTCCATAAAACCGCCTCCAGTTGTAAGATCCATAAGATATCTCCCAACATTTTCCTCTATCTGTTTTATGGTCTTAGACCTAATGTTTAGATCTTTGATCCATTTTGAGTTAACTTTTGTATAGGGTGTGAGAGATGGGTCTTCTTTCATTCTTTTGCATATGGATATCCAGTTCTCTAGGCACCATTTATTGAAGAGACTGTTCTGTCCCAGGTGAGTTGGCTTGACTGCCTTATCAAAGATCAAATGTCCATAGATGAGAGGGTCTATATCTGAGTACTCTATTCGATTCCATTGGTCGATATATCTATCTTTATGCCAATACCATGCTGTTTTGACCACTGTGGCTTCATAATATGCCTTAAAGTCAGGCAGCGCGAGACCTCCAGCTTCGTTTTTTTTCCTCAAGATGTTTTTAGCAATTCGGGGCACACTGCCCTTCCAGATAAATTTGCTTATTGGTTTTTCTATTTCTGAAAAATAAGTTGTTGGGATTTTGATTGGTATTGCATTGAATCTGTAAATCAATTTAGGTAGGATTGACATCTTAACTATATTTAGTCTTCCAATCCATGAACACGGTATGCCCTTCCATCTATTTAGGTCTTCTGTGATTTCTTTTAGCAGTTTTTTGTAGTTTTCTTTATATAGGTTTTTTGTCTCTTTTGTTAAATTTATTCCTAGGTATTTTATTCTTTTAGTTGCAATTGTAAATGGGATTCGTTTCTTGATTTCCCCCTCAGCTTGTTCATTGCTAGTGTATAGAAATGCTACAGATTTTTGAATGTTGATCTTGTAACCTGCTACTTTGCTGTACTCATTTATTAGCTCTAGTAGTTTTGTTGTGGATTTTTCCGGGTTTTCGACGTATAGTATCATATCGTCTGCAAACAGTGATAGTTTTACTTCTTCCTTTCCAATTTTGATGCCTTGTATTTCTTTTTCTTGTCTAATTGCTCTGGCTAGAACCTCCAACACAATGTTGAATAATAGTGGTGATAGTGGACATCCTTGTCTTGTTCCTGATCTTAGGGGGAAAGTTTTCAGTTTTTCCCCATTGAGGATGATATTAGCTGTGGGTTTTTCATATATTCCCTCTATCATTTTCAGGAAGTTCCCTTGTATTCCTATCTTTTGAAGTGTTTTCAACAGGAAAGGATGTTGAATCTTGTCAAATGCCTTCTCTGCATCAATTGAGATGATCATGTGATTTTTCTGCTTTGATTTGTTGATATGGTGTATTACATTAATTGATTTTCTTATGTTGAACCATCCTTGCATACCTGGGATGAATCCTACTTGGTCATGATGTATAATTCTTTTAATGTGTTGTTGGATATGATTTGCTAGAATTTTATTGAGGATTTTTGCATCTGTATTCATTAGAGAGATTGGTCTGTAGTTTTCTTTTTTTGTAATATCTTTGCCTGGTTTTAGTATGAGGGTGATGTTGGCTTCATAGAATGAATTAGGCAGTTTTCCCTCCACTTCAATTTTTTTGAAGAGTTTGAGGAGAATTGGTACTAATTCTTTCTGGAACGTTTGGTAGAATTCACATGTGAAGCCATCTGGTCCTGGACTTTTCTTTTTAGGAAGCTTTTGAATGACTAATTCAATTTCTTTACTTGTGATTGGTTTGTTGAGGTCATCTATTTCTTCTTGAGTCAAAGTTGGTTGTTCATTCTTTCCAGGAACCCGTCCATTTCATCTAAATTGTTGTATTTATTAGCATAAAGTTGTTCATAGTATCCTGTTATTACCTCCTTTATTTCTGTGAGGTCAGTAGTTATGTCTCCTCTTCCATTTCTGATCTTATTTATTTGCATCCTCTCTCTTCTTCTTTTTGTCAGTCTTGATAGGGGCCCATCAATCTTATTGATTTTCTCATAGAACCAACTTCTGGTCTTATTGATTTTCTCTACTGTTTTCATATTTTCAATTTCATTTATTTCTGCTCTGATCTTTGTTATTTCTTTCCTTTTGCTTGCTTTGGAATTAGTTTGCTGTTCTTTCTCCAGTTCTTCCAATTGAACAGTTAATTCCTGCATTTTTGCCTTTTCTTCTTTTCTGATATAGGCATTTAGGGCAATAAATTTCCCTCTTAGCACTGCCTTTGCTGCATCCCATAAGTTTTGATATGTTGTGTTTTCATTTTCATTTGCCTCGAGGTATTTACTAATTTCTCTTGCAATTTCTTCTTTGACCCAGTCGTTGTTTAAGAGTGTGTTGTTGAGCCTCCAGGTATTTGTGAATTTTCTGGCATTCCGCCTATTATTGATTTCCAACTTCATTCCTTTATGATCTGAGAAAGTGTTGTGTATGATTTCAATCTTTTTAAATTTGTTAAGACTTGCTTTGTGACCCAGCATATGGTCTATCTTTGAGAATGATCCATGAGCACTTGAGAAAAAGGTGTATCCTGCTGTTGTGGGATGTAATGTCCTATAAATGTCTGTTAAGTCTAGCTCCTTTATAGTAATATTCAGATTCTCTATTTCTTTATTGATCCTCTGTCTAGATGTTCTGTCCATTGATGAGAGTGGGGAATTGAAGTCTCCAACTATTATGGTATTTGTGTCTATTTCCCTTTTCAGTGTTTGCAGTGTATTCCTCACGTATTTTGGGGCATTCTGGTTTGGTGCATAAATATTTATGATTGTTATGTCTTCTTGTTTAATTGTTCCTTTTATTAGTATATAGTGTCCTTCTTTGTCTCTTTTAACTGTTTTACATTTGAAGTCTAACTTGTTGGATATTAGTATAGCCACTCCTGCTATTTTCTGGTTGTTATTTGCATGAAATATCTTTTCCCAACCTTTCACTTTCAACCTATGTTTATCTTTGGGTCTAAGATGTGTTTCCTGTAGACAGCATATAGAAGGATCCTGTTTTTTAATCCATTCTGCCAGTCTATGTCTTTTGATTGGGGAATTCAGTTCATTAACATTTAGTGTTATTACTGCTTGGATAATATTTTCCTCTAACATTTTGCCTTTTGTATTATATATATCATAACTGATTTTCCTTCTTTCTACACTCTTCTCCATACCTCTCTCTTCTGTCTTTTCGGTTCTGACTCTAGTGCTCCCTTTAGTATTTCTTGCAGAGCTGCTCTCTTGGTCACAAATTCTCTCAGTGACTTTTTGTCTGAGAATGTTTTAATTTCTCCCTCATTTTTGAAGGACAATTTTGCTGGATATAGGAGTCTTGGTTGGCAGTTTTTCTCTTTTAGTAATTTAAATATATCATCCCACTGTCTTCTAGCCTCCATGGTTTCTGCTGAGAAATCTACACATAGTCTTATTGGGTTTCCCTTGTATGTGATGGCTTGTTTTTCTCTTGCTGCTTTCAAGATCCTCTCTTTCTCTTTGACCTCTGACATTCTAACTAGTAAGTGTCTTGGAGAACGCCTATTTGGGTCTAATCTCTTTGGGGTGCGCTGCACTTCTTGGATCTGTAATTTTAGGTCTTTCATAAGAGTTGGGAAATTTTCAGTGAAAATTTCTTCCATTAGTTTTTCTCCTCCTTTTCCCTTCTCTTCTCCTTCTGGGACACCCACAACACGTATATTTGTGCGGTTCATATTGTCCTTGAGTTCCCTGATACCCTGTTCAAATTTTTCCATTCTTTTCCCGATAGTTTCTGTTTCTTTTTGGAATTCAGATGTTCCATCCTCCAAATCACTAATTCTATCTTCTGTCTCTTTGAATCTATCATTGTAGGTATCCATTGTTTTTTCTATCTTTTCTACTTTGTCCTTCACTTCCATAAGTTCTGTGATTTGTTTTTTCAGTTTTTCTATTTCTTCTTTATGTTCAGCCCATGTCTTCTTCATGTCCTCCCTCAATTTATCGATTTCGTTTTTGAAGAGGTTTTCCATTTCTGTTCGTATATTTAGCATTAGTTGTCTCAGCTCCTGTATCTCATTTGAACTATTGGTTTGTTCCTTTGACTGGGCCATATTTTCAATTATTTGAGCGTGATCCGTTATCTTCTGTTGGCGTCTGCGCATTTAGACAGATTTCCCTGGGTATTGGATCCAAAAGTTTGGAAGATTTTTCTGTGAAATCTCTGGGTTCTGTTTTTCTTATCCTGCCCAGTAGGTGACGCTCGTGGCACACGTTTGTCTGCGGGTCCCACCAGTAAAAGGTGCTGTGGGACCTTAAACTTTGGAAAACTCTCGCCGTCCGGGGGGTTCGCTAGCCGAAGCAGCTTGAGCCGGCCCAGGGTCCGAACACAGGGAGGGTTGCTGGTCGCCGCAGCCCGGGAAAGAGCCCGTCCGAATTTCCTAGTCGGCCCTGGGCGACAAGCGTGGCGGGAGGGCGCCAGCGGCAGCGGCCCACCCGAGAGAGTGCACGTTCCCCGGGAGTCACGGGTTTGGAAGGGGCCTCCCCCACCCGTCACCGTTCTCCACGGCCTGGGGGTTTCCGATCCAATTCTCTCAGTTGGTCCGGGGGGCTGCGCGTGGTGTGGGCGCCAGCCGCCTTGGTTTCAGGGGACCGCCTCTCCAATTCTCCCAGCCGGCCGGGGAAAGGGGAAGAGAGTAACTCCGGCCGCTTCCCGCCCCGCCCGGTGAGGCCCGCGCGCCTCGGCGATCTCACCCGAGCTGCTTCTCTCAGCCAGCCAGCCGTTCCAGGATGGGGTACGCTGTCTTTTTTTATCTCTGTTGTGGCTTTGGGCGCTTTCTGTATCGTTTCTACTCCCCTAGTAGCTGTCCTGGGGAAGAAACTAAGATCCGCGCGTCTTACTAAGCCGCCATCTTCCAGGAAGTCCAACAGATTTTTTTAAAACTGTAAAATGGTGTGTCAGGGCAGGTAGTGTGAAACAGCTCCTTCATGCCATTGTTGATTGGCCACTTTGGAAACTTGTAGAACTGGGACTGAGGTTCTGATGGTATTGAGATAGAAGTACAATCACTGTAGCAGAAAATCTATTGGTTTTGTCTGACCTGCAACTCTCCTTCACCCGCTTCTGACAAACCTCAGGCACAAGTACCTACCTGCAATGTAGGTTTATTTGGCTTTATTCTATTCAGAGTTCGTTGAATGTCTCACATATGCATATTCATGTCTTTTTTTTTTTAATTTGGGGAGTTTTCAGCCATTATTTCTTTGAATATTCTCTCTGTCCTTTTTTCTGGCATTCCCACAATGTATATATTACTATACTTGATGGTGTCCCCAGATTCCTCAGGATCTGTTCACTTTTCTTCATTCTTTCTCCTTTCTCCTCCTCACACTGGGTGAGTTCAATTGTCTTTTCTTCAAGTTCACTGGTTATTTGTCATTCCAGCTCCAAACTGCTGTTGAACCCTTTTAGGGAATTTTTAATTTCTCTTACTGTGGTCTTCAGCTCTGTTTGGTTCCTTTTCATAATTTCCATCTCTCTACTGATATTTTCTTTGTGTTCATCTGTTATTTTCCTGATTTCTTTTAGTTCTTTACCCAGGTTTTCCTTTAGCTATTTGAACATACTTAGGACAATTTTTTAAAAAGTCTTTAGTATGTTTCAGGTCTGGTCCTCCTCATTTATGGTTTCTAATGCTTTAATCTTCTCCTTTGCTTGGCCATGACTTCCTGTTTCTTTGTATGTTTTGTAATCTTTTGTTGAAACCTGGACATTTTGACACTTTAAAGTGTTTTCACTGGAATTTAGGCTCTAAGGCATCTGTTCCTTAAGCTTGTTCCCAGTTAGTGTTATGATAGAACTTTCTTTGAATGCCAAGAGCAAAAAAGAAGGAGGAAGAGGAGGAGGACTGAGGGCTAATCTTTACAGATTAATCTGTGCAAGTGATCTCCTTCAAGGTTCATCCATACAATGAGTTTAGAGAATAGTTCCAGGCCTCTCTGCACATGCATATTGTCTTGGGTATTTGCATGTGGTCCTAGGAATTCCTCCATTTACACACTTCCAAATGTTTCCTCTTGCACTGCATGTCCTACAGCAAGCAATCTCTTGCCCAAGGCAGTCATGACTTGACTGCTCCCTGACAGCATTCTGAAGGAGAGCTCAGTGATCCACCTTCTACATGCACATGCAAGGCAAGTTCTGGAATGGTGAGTCCTTCAGACCACCACCAGAAAGATTGGACCAGACATTCAGGCTCCCACTATGTGTATGCTCTGCTCCCTCTGCAACTGGAACCAGGGATCCTGCACTAGGAGCGTGGGTCAGCTCCATGTTGAACTGATGAGGGGATTTGGGAGGGGCCAGCCAGGGCATTGCAAGATCCTACTGCTATTTAGTAGCTTTTTTTTTTTTTTTTTTAAATCCTGAGCTTATCCTATTACTGCAGTTCTTTAACTGTTTTCTGGATCTTAGAGAAAGATGTTTCTACTAGTTCTTGCCAGTTGTTCAAAGCTTCTGTGGGAGCACAGATTCTTGAAGCATCTCACTCTGCCATTTTTATCAAGAGGAATCCCTGGGTCTTTTCTTTTTACTTCTACTCTCTTATGGCCACTTATGCCTCTATCACCTGATTCCACTGAACTACTTCATGCAGTAAATGGTCTCATCTTTCTGTCTCTGACCCAGATGGACATGTAACCCCTTCCTCAGTTTCTACAGAAAACCTACTTTTATACAACGTTCTGAATGTGTTGCTTTGTTAAAAATAATAGAGAGCTAAGGAGAGGAATACACATTGCTGGAAATCAAACTTCAACATGAAAGTTAGACATATGTGGTAGTTAGATTCAGTTGTCAACTTGGCCAGGTGAAGGTGCCTAGTTCTACTTCTGTGGACATGAGCCAATGGCATGTAAGCCTCATCTGTTGTTGATTACATCTGCAGTTGGCTAGGAGGAGTGCCTGCTGCAGTGAATGATGTTTGATTTAATTGGCTGGTGCTTAAATGAGAGAGCTCAACGTAGCACAGCCTAAGCAGCTCAGCATACCTCATCTCAGCACTCACAGCTCAGCCCAGGCTTTTGGAGATGCAGAAAGGAATCACCCCAGGGAAAGTTGTTGGAACCCAGAAGCCTGGAGAGAAGGCCAGCAGAGATCACCCTGTGCCTTCCCATGTAAGAAGGAGCCTCAGTTGAGAGTTAGCTGCCTTTCCTCTGAAGAGCTAATGAAATAAATCCCCTTTTATTAAAAGCCAATCTGTCTCTGATGTGTTGCATTCCAGCAGCTAGCATACTAGAACAACATGTGAAAACAAAGCCAAACAAAACTCTTTGGCCACCAGGCTCCTGAAGTTGTATTATTTCCTGGCTGCTTTGCCCTATGCCATATATCACTGATCCTTTCTCTCCTTCCCTTCTCATTGCCATCTTACCCTACCCCATTCCCACACCAAATTCCAAATTCTTTGTTCACAGCCAATCAGCAACTCAAGCCCCAACTTCCAAACTCAGTTCCTGACTCTTCAAGGTGCCCAGCTGGACAAAAGTCCTTTTCATTGAAACAGAACCACTCTTTCTACAAGGTAGTTGTGGTTGTGGATAGCAAACTTTTCACCCCTTTCTGTTACAATGAATGCATATGTTTAATTGAGTTCCTGCTCTGTGTCAAATACAAATATGGGAACAAACACACAAGCAACACTCTTAAGGAATTCATAGTCCATGGAACAAATTACCATCATACCAGGTCTCTGGTCTCAAACCGAGGTAGGCCCAAGAACCATAGGGCTCAAGGGAATGGAACAGCCCATAGATTTGGGCCCCTTATAGATCCAAGGGCCAGACATGCAGGAGTGTTGAGTTCCTTTTTCCACTCAGTGTTCAGGCTGGTGTTCCTCACATTTCTCTTCCAGAGGCTTCTCTTTGGTATGGCTGCAAAAGTTCTTCCATTCCATTTAGTAATCTACAGTGTTTATGCCTGACACTAACCCCAATAATCCTACCTTGATAATAACCCTAATTTGAACATGCAAAGCGTTACCTCTATACCAACCCTAACCCATACTGCATGTACCACGGGCATCTGCAAGACCTCCTGGGTTGAACAACAGAAGACATCGAGGGTTCTCCAAAGAAAATCAATGCGATAAGATGCTCAATAACTTCTGTTTTCTGCCTAAGTTTCCTGTTTCTTTTTCTTTCCAATACAAATGCAAAGCAGAGCTCTTCTTTCAGATTCTTTAAAAATAAATGGGGGTGGGGGTAGGGTGCTGTTGATCTCTGTTATCGCAAAGGATGTTGCCTGCTTTGACTTCAGTTTCAACAGTTCCTTTACAAAATACAGTGACTGTGCTTTATACAGCCTCAGCCTGAATTCTGTGCATGATACAGTTGTTTGTCAAGACAATCAAGTTGCTTTGTCATAGAAGTTTTAATATTGTGGAGTATATACAGACTATTTACTGTGCTGACTGGCTAAATATAACATCAAATTTGATCCTCAACATGAGTCTATGAGGTGAATGATATTAGATTAATCAAAGAAAATTGAAACTGAGAATTTGCTTAAAATTACACAGCAGATAAATAAAAGAGCTAAAATGTGAAGCCAGTTTCCTTTGAGTTTAAACTCATGATATCTCTCAAAAGCAATCATCAAAGGAAATATAAATTGTAGTTAGTCATGAAGCAATTTCTTAATAACTTGAAACTGGAAACCAAGTATTTTATCTTTTAAGGCTATAACTGGTATTTGCCTTCACCCTAGCATCATATACTGCTATTAAGCTTAAAGTTCAAATTGCAATTATTGTCCTACTCTGGGTTTAGGTATTTTAAATTAAGTCCTTTTTAAATTATAGGAGAGAGAGTTTTAAATTATAGTTTTAAAACTATATGGAAGTATAAAATGGAATATGAAAGTCAATAGTTCACAAAAAATGTGAGCCAACATTGCAGCAAAGAAAATATATGGTTGGCAAATAAACACATAAAAAGGTGCAAAACATCGTTAGTCACTAAAGAAATGAAACTTGAAACCACCCATTAGGATAGCTGAAATTGAGAAGTCTGAGATAACAGATATTGGTGAGGAGATAGAGAAAATGGCATTCTCATACACCTCTGGCAGGCACAGTCATGTTGAAAAACAGTTTGGCAGATTCTTTAAAAGGTAAACATACACTTACCATATGATGTAACCATCCTACTTCTTAGTGTTTACACAAGAACAATGAAAGCCTATGTCCATATAAAGACTTGTACACAAATGGTCATAGCAGCTTTACTTGTAATCACTAAAAACTATTAACCACCCTAATGACCATCAATAGATTAATGAATAAACAAAGTATATATTCCTATGTGAAATGCTACTCATAATTAAAAGGAATTAACTATTGATAGGTGCAACAATGTGGTTGAATCTCAAAAATAATTTTGCCAAATGAAACAGAAGTCAAACAAGGCAATAATATGTACCATAGGATTCCATTTATATAAAATTCTAGAAAATGAAAGCAACCCTAGAGTGACAGAAAGCAGAACAATGATTGCCTCGGAATGGGGGCCAGAGAGAGCAGGAAGGAAAGATAACTAAGGGGCAAGGAAAATTTGGAAGCTGTTGGATAATTCATCATGTGATTACAGTGATGGTTTCACAAGTATCTACGTATGCCAGACTTATCAAATTGTACGGTTTAAATATTTGCAATTTACTGTATGTCAATTATACCTTCAAAAAACTATTACACTTGATATAAGGTCAGTGGCAGAGAGAGTTCAAATATTGTCAAGAGGCTGCTCTAGAGGTTGCTCTTACGCAAGCTTCAAGTAGACCTTGCTACCTATCATAACCTGCCAACCCCCAACCAGGACCATTCCAGCCAATCCTAAAGAACACCTAGGGCAACTTGTAAGTTCCACAAGGGTCCCAGGCACTGTAGTAACTTGCCAGAAACCTACAACCTCCAGATGGGTCCCTGGTCCAGATAAGTCCTGAAACCTAACCCAACCTCTCCAGAACATCAGATAGTTCCATTTTCCTACCCCATATTAGTGACAGACCCTTCCAATATAAAAAATTTAGAATTGCCATAGCCCAAACAACCCTAATGAGAAGTATGGAAAGATTGAAGGTGATGGTGGAATTATACATAGAAGACAGGACTGAACAAATGAATATGAATGCTAAATCATTAAATTGATATCTCTTTTAGTCTCCAGTATTTTAGGGCAGCTAGAAGTGAAAACCTAAAATTGTGAAATTGTAACCCATGTCAAAGTCTGAAATATGTTCTACATCTAATTGTGGTGCTGTGCTTGGAAATGTATAGCTTTTTTGTATATATGTTATTGTTCACAAAAAAAAGAAGGAAAAAAAAGTTGATTGTGATGATAAAAATGTATTTAAGCCCTCTAGCCTCCCATATTCTGGAGCTGCTGGAAGAAAAAATATGAGAGGATGGTATGGTATCCATTGACAAACTCTGGGATCTATCCTGTAGCTACTTTTTGAAGAGTGCTTTGAAAACTATTGCTTTTTTATTTCTTTGCTTTGTATATATGTTATACTATACAATAAAAAAGTTTAAAAAAAGAGAAATAATGACTGAAAATTCCCCAGATTTACTGAAGAATAACCTAAACAGCCAGGAAGCTCAAGGGACTCCACATAGAATAAACAGAGAGACCCAGAGGTAGACACATTATACTAAAAACGCTGAAAGTCAGAGACAAGGATAAAATTTTGAATGCAGCAAGAGAAAAACTGTGTCACTTAAAAAGGGAACTCCAAAATATTCACAGCTGATTTCTCACTTCTCAGCACACACAATGAAGGCCCAGATGGCATTGGGATAGCATATTTGAAGGCTCAAAAAAAAAAAAAAGAAAGAAGCGTTGTCCACCAAGAACTCTATACACAGCAAGGCTATCATTCAAAAATAAATGCAAAATATAGACTTTCTCAAATAAACCAAAACTGAAAGCATCTGTTGTTAATAGACCTGCCTTATGAGAAATATTAAGAGAAGTTCTTCAGGCTGATGACTTGTGACCCAGACAGTAATTAACTTCTACATGAACAGAGACCACAAGAAAAAGGAAATGATGTAATTATAAAAAATATTTTAAGTGCATATTTTCTTCTTTCTTCTATTAACTTATTTAAAGCTAGTACGTAAAATAACATGTATAAAATAATGTAGGAAAGGGACCTATAAAATATAGAAATGTATTATATATGTAATGTTTTAGTCAATAACAACGCAATATAAGTGGTTTGGAACAAAGATGTAATGGATAAAGGAAATGAGGATGGATGGCAAAAGAGGGGAAAGGGAGTATATAAAAGTATTTTTCTAAATATTAGTAGTATTAAGCTAGTATAAAGGTGAAGCTGATTCTATTAAATTGTATATAGTAAACCCTAGAGCAACCACTGAAAAAATATTTATATATAGTGACTATATGTTAATGAAATTAAAATGCTTCTTTAGAAAAAACTCAATGCAAAAGAGAGTGGTAAAGGAGCAACAGTGGGACAAAAAACCGTGAGGCATGCAAAACAAATAGTAAAATGGGAGCTATAATCCAATCCACCAGGAAGATATGATAATTAGAAACATATATATATATATATACCTCATAACAGGGCACCAAAATATAACACACAAAAACTGTCAGAAACTAAGGAAAAACAGAAAATTCAACAACAATACCTGGATACTTAATACTCCACTTTCAATAATGGGTAGAACTAATCAGAAATCAGCAAAGAAACAGGAGACTCGGAAAATACTGCAAGCCATCTAGACCCAACTTGCATCTACAGAGCTCTCCATGGGACAACAACAGAATATACATTTTTCTGAAGTGACACTGAACATTATTTGGGACAATTATGATATCCTAGGCCACAAAACAAATGTCAATAAATTTAAAAGGATAGAAATAACATAAAGTATGTTCACCAACTAATATGGAATGAAATTAGAAATCAGTAACAGGGAAAAAGTTGGGAAATTCACAAATATGTCAATATTAAACCACACACTTCTAAATATCCAATGGATCAAATAAGAAACCAAAAGGGAAATCAGAAAATTCCCTGAGATGAATAAAAATGAAAACATAATATACCAAAACTTATGGGATGCTGCTAAAGCAGTGCTCAGAGGGAAATATATGGCTGTGAATGCCCATATGTTATAAGAAAAGATCTCAAAAATAATCTAACCTTCCATCTTAAAGCACTGGTAAAACAAGAGCAAACTAAAATTAAAGCAAGCATAAGGAAAGGAAATTATTATTATTATTATTATTATTATTGTTATTTTACAGACCTTCCAATATCAAAAATTTAGAATTGCCATAGCCCAAACAACTCTAAAGAGAGGTGTGGAAAGATCGAAGGTGATGGTGGAGTTATACACAGAAGACAGGATTTAACAAATGAATATGATTACTGAATCATTAAATTGATATCTCTTTTAGTCTCCAGCATTGTAGAGCAGATAGAAGTAAAAACCTAAAATTGTGAAATTGTAACCCATGTCAAACTCTGAAATATTTCTGCAAATAATTGTGGGGCTGTGCTTTGAAATTTATTGCTGTTTTGTATATATGTTATTTTTCACCAAAAAAAGAAGAAAAAAAGTCAATTGTGATAATAAAAAAATATATAAGCCCTCTAGCCTCCTGTATTCTGGAGCAACTAGAAGGAAAAATGTGAGTGGATCGTAGGGTAGCCCATGACAAACTCTGGGATCTGAGTCGCCACCATTTGTTGAAGGGTACTTTGAAAACTATTGCTTTTTTATTTCTTTGCTTTGTATATATGTTATACTATACAATAAAAAAAGTTAAAAACAAAACTATTACACATGCACACATAGCCACAATAGCCCCAACTCCCTCTCCAAAAGTTGCCACTGATATCAATTTTATAATTCCTCTAGCCATTTACACAACAGAATTCATATTATAGACCTTATTCTACAACTTGCTTTTTTTACTGGGACATCTTTATGTGTGGGTACACACAGAACCACCTCATTCTTTAAATGACTCCCTTGTATTCCAGTATATGAATACTTTATGATATTTAACCAGCCTTCCATTTGTGGACATTCAGGTCGCTTCTAGTTTTTGCTGGTAATTTTTTTTAATCGCTACAGTTCTTTCCAGAATTATGAGCACCTAGCAGAAGATTCCTGTTCTTGAAAACGGTCTTTTGCTGGCACTTTCTCTCACCTTACCTTCCTCAGTATCCTTCCAGCCACCCACTAAGCTGTCCTTGCTATTTCCTCCACCTGGTGGTGAGTGTAGGAAACCGTCTAGCATTATTTTCCTTTCTGAGAGCGTGTCTAATGGGCCTTTCTCAAATTTAGCTTGCATCTGGCTGCCAGGGTGATCTTATTAAAATATGAATCTGATCCTCTGACTCTCCTTATGAAATTTCATCAACTAAAATAAATTCCAAGTCCTTGGCAGAGCATATAAAATATTCATCCTCTGACCTTTGCCCAGCTCTCAGCTTCAATTTTGGTAAATCTCCTCCTAGCACTTCGTACTCTAGCAATACAGAGCCAGTTGCAGTTCTCTAAACGCATTTTGGGTACAAAGAAACCTGCTGTTTTCTCTCCCTAAAGTGTCATTCTGCCCATTTGCATTCCATGTTTGCTTGACAAACTCCTATTCAGCCCTCAAAACCCTGCTTCAGAGTCCCTTGTTCTCTGTACTCTTGTCTTGTTCCTCCCAACATGGAGTTAATCTTCCTTGGTACTGCCAGGCCTGGCATACACATCTAATACCCCACATATCACACTTGATTATAAATATCTGTTTATATGTTTGTCTCTAGCACCAAACTGCATCCCTCACTTAACCTCCTCACTAAGCAAGAGGACCAGGACTGTCTTTTGGTTACTGTTGTACCTTCAGCCTCTTTCACAGTGCCCAGAACATAGGAAAGTAAGGCTTAATAAGCAGACATTGAAATTAAGTGAACTGACCACATTGCAGCCCCAAGGGAATGGTTTCATGTGCTTCCTCCTTTTCTATTGTATGGAGGGCCTGCCAAAATCAGACCTTGTGACACAAAGTCAGAGGCAGAGACCAGACAGGGGGATCATACATCCTTCAATCTTTATCAAACACACTGTCAAGTAATATTCACCATGTGGTCAAGCCTGAAGGATATTAAACTAGCATGAACCAAGCATTCCTCACTCTGTGGTTGAAGTCCAAACAATGATGGGGTTTGCTTTGCAAACCTATAGGCTTGCCCCTTTCCCAGAGGAACTCTTCCAACAAATGCAAAGAGTTTCTTGACTCTTTTCTCTCCCTTCCCCAGGCAGAAATTGTGGGGCCATGGAAACTCTCCTTTTACCTTATTTGGGATCCAAAGGAAGGTTAGGTTTGCCCTTTTATTAATTCATGCAACAAATATTTATTTCATGCACCATTGTGGCACTGAGGATACATTAGGTGAACAAAACAGGCATCGCTGCTTAATTAAGCTCATGGAGCTTAATTCTAATGGGAGAGAAAAGACAATACTCAATAAACATGATAAGTAAGCAAGCATCATGCTAGAAAAGAAGTGTTATAGAAAAAGGTCAGGTGGTTCTTCTATAAAGGTATGCATGTCAAAATGTGCAAGCAGGTGTAATATCTCAGGACTTGCAGTAATGTCAGATGATTGCCTCATTGTGCAGGCCACTTTCAATTGGGAGTTTTGCTCCCTGAAGCTGAAAACACTCTAACTGAACAGAGGCAGCCACCCTGACATGCTTTCCTTATGAGCAATAGTTTCTGCTCCCTGGAAAAGAAGAAATAATTATAAAGAGATGCCAGAGTCTCAGGCTCCATTTGGGGATTTTCCTGAGGGCCTTTGGTGACACTTCTTCTTCACAGACCATTCAGTTATATCCATCCCAGGTCATCTCCTTCTTACTGTCAGATATAGGAGTCAGAAAGCTGTACCTCAGCATACCCCCAGGAGAGATTCGAAAGGAGCTGCGGCCATTCATAGGTAAACTCCGTCCACAAGGACAAGGCCACCAGCACAACCTCAGGGCAGCCACCGTCATCTCCAGCCTGAACTACTGCCCCAGCCCCCTAGCTGGTCTCCCTGCTTCCTTCTTGCCCCACTGTACTTTTATTCTCACAGCAACAACGGTGGTTCTTATAAAATATAAGGATATTTTGTCATTTTCCTCTAATCGCTTCCTGTCACCCTTAGGATAAAATCGACAGTTGTTCTCAAGGCCTATGGGCCTCTAGCAATCTGGTCCTGGGTTGACTCCAACCTTACCTCTTACCCCCTCCCCCTTACTCACCACACTCTAGCCACCTTCATTCCTGGCTGTTCTTTTAGCTTGCCAAGCATGCTCCTGCCTCAGGGCCTTTGCACTTGCTATGCCCTCAACCTAAAACATTCTTTCCCCAGATAACCGGAGGCTCAGGCCCTCATTTCATTCAGATTTCTGCTCAAATGTTACTTTATCATTGAGGCCCCGCCTGACCAATCTACCTAAAAAAGCATTCCATGTCCACCTGTCTATTCTTAACCTACTTTATTTTTCACTGTAGTCATTATTCTACCTGAAATAATCATGCAAATCCATCTATTTATTTCTGCGCTGCTTGCCTCTCCCTACTTAAACATGAGCTTCATGAGGATGCGACTTTGCCAATTCTGCTCACTGCATGGTCTCTGGATACATACAGTGCCTGGTGCCTAGCAGGCGTGCAATAAGTACTTGCTGAATGAATTAATGAGAACTTGCCTAACTCCACCGGCCAAGGTAGGACATTTACACACAGACACACATTTTTTTTTTTTTAGAAAATTATAGAATATTTAGATTTTTTTTTTTTTTTAACATGGGCAGGCACCGGGAATTGAACCCGGGTCCTCTGGCATGGCAGGCAAGCATTCTTGCCTGCTGAGCCACCGTGGCCCACAGACACACATTTTTTTAAGGGCTCTTCTTCCTCCCCACTCCTCTTCTGATTCTTGCTAATATCTTTAGGAAAACCTCGCTTCCATCTTCTCTTTTCATTACCTTGAAGAAAAAAATATAAATAAATCTGACTAATCTAATAATTAGTACCAATATTCTTTGCTTGGCCAAGAGCTTTTCCACGAGGTCAAGCTATGTTGGAACCAATCAGGAAAGACATTGTGAAGCTCAGAGCAGAAGCAAATGAGAGAGTGTATGGGGTCAGGGAGGCCAAACTGGATTAGGGTGGGTTCTAATCCAGCGTGACTGGTGTCCTTATAAAGTGAGCACCACTCTGGATTGAAAGCTCTGGGAGCATCCGGAGGTTGCCCTGTCTGGCATGCCTCTGGCTGTCCTTTGACTCATGGTGGCAGAGACAAGAGGACTATGTGAGAATGTTGTAAACTCGGAGGCATGTGCAAGGCCTCAGAAATAACTAGGGAATGCTTTAAAGGAGACTCATTTCCAACAATAGAGCTGATAGGCCCTCATGCCGTCATAATTTGAGTACAAAAAGGAAATGTGACTTCATTCCCTCCTCAGTCCTTGTGAGGACTGAGACTTGAAGCTATACCTGAGAAAGAAACCATGAGCTAGGAATCGGAGATGGACTTAAAAATGAACCAGATAAATCAGTCTTCAAAATCATGAATAAGTGTCAAGAAGTCTTCAGTAGGGCAGGCCATGGTGGCTCAGCAGGCAGGAATGCTTGCCTGCGATGCCAGAGGACCCAGGTTTGATTTCCAGTGCCTGCCCACGTGAAAAAAGAAGTCTTCAGTAAGTGTGCCGAAACAAAATTTTCCAACAATTTCCTCATTTTCTTTCCTTTGTATTAGCTTCTCCCTTAAACATCAGCATGTCAGAGAAGTTGTTTTAAAAACTAAACCCACCTTTTAAAAGTTATATTAATTACCCGCATTGTATAATTTTTCAGTGCAACTGTTTGGTATTTTAAAGATGTTATGGCTTAAGTAGCGATTTGTGAATCACCTAAGTAGCTTTACATTTTAGTTGCCTATTTGCAACCACGTATTCTTGGAAAGCATCCTCTGAAATTTTTTGGAACATCTCTTATTTATAAGTCAGAAACTGCTCAACAATAGATTGATTTTTTTTTCTTAACATTAATATTGACTATGAACTGAATGTTTTTGGTTAACTCATTTGCTGTGGACCAGAAATTTCCACTTGCTTTTGGACAAGGGAAAGTCAGGGAAGGAAGGGACTTAAGTCAGGCTCAAAGGTGGGGCTACAGCCTGAGACCCTTCACAGGTCAGTTTGGAGCAACAGCACCAACCTTCTCCAGAAAAGTGATCCTTGCTGGGAGTGTGTCCATGCTTTCGATCATTAATTCTGGCCTAGAGCATCTGGTCAACAAAAAGTATTTTATGTTCTTTCAGCCTTTGGAGATGATCTCTTTCAACTGTTGCAGACTGCCCAAGCCAAATACTATCTGATTAAGAGAGAAGGAGCCAATTAGCAAAGTGTGTGTGTGTGTGTGTGTGTTTATATGAGTGTTTCTTTTCATTTAACAAACAGGCTTGATCATTTCACTAACTAATTAAGTCTACTCTGGCCAAAGCACAGCCGGAGAGGCTAGAGGTGAAAGTATGGGGTTGGGGATGGTTACGAAGGGAAGTCAAACTTGGTCCCTGCCTTCAAGACTCTAAAAATCTAGAGGGTAAAACAGACATGAATAGGAACAAATAAACTCAGAAAGGATGTTCTAAGTAAAGTTTAAGTACATTTCCACACCTGAGATTTTATTATTCTATTCTGTCTATTCGATATATACATTCAGGACACCAAAGGGAAATTGAAACAGAAGGCTGTGGGAAATATGGAGAAGGGTGCAATTACTTTGAATTGAGGGGCTGTGGAAGGCTGTGATATGGGTGGCATTTGAATTGAATCTTAAATAATGAGTAGAAATTTGGGATGAAAATTTGTGGAACAAAGTCACTGTAAGAAAATAAGTAAAAATGATGCCATAAATTCAGACATCAATGCATGGCTTAGAATCTCTGAAGTATAAGAAACATGGTAAAGTCTTTGTGGTAGCTTTAACACCTGTCTGCAAATTCTTTGACACTCATCCTAGAAAAGGTGGGGTTCAACACTCCCATCCCCCCACCCCCACCCCGAATATAGGCTGCTCTAGTGACTGGCTTCTAATTAATAAAATGTGATGGAAATGACACTGCATGACTATCAAAGCCATGAAAAAGTGATACAGATTCCATCCGGCTCTCTCTCTCATAACATGTGCTTTGGGACTGACCTGAGAAGTTCAGCTAACCTGAAGCTACCATGCTGGAGAGAGCACATGGAGAAAAAGCCACATGAAAAGATAGATGCCCCAGGAGCCCCATCTGCATGAGTCTTCCCAGCATCAAGCTACAGACTTGCAAGTGTACAAACTTTCCATAATTCATGCCCTCTGCCTTCAATTCTTCTAGCTGAAGTTCCAGACATCATGGTGCAGAGATAAACCTTCTCTGCTGAGTCCTATCTGAATTATTGACAAGCAAGAAGCTATAGGCATAATGGAAGATTGACTTATGCCACTATGCCCTGGAGTAATTTGTTACAGAGCCATAGTAAATACAGAAAAAAAAGTGTGTTGGGAGATAAGACAGAAAGAATTGGTTGCTACCTGTTGTGAATTGAACTGGGTCCCCAGAAAAATATTTTGAAGTTTTATGCCCCAGTCCCATGAATGTGACTATCTAGAAATAGGATCTTTGAAGATGTTATTACTTAAAATGAGGCTAAACTGGATTAGGGTGGGTTCTAATCCAACAGGACTGGTGTCCTCACAAGGAGAGGAAATTTGGACAAAAGCAGACAGACAGAAGATGGATATATGATGGAGGCAGACTGAGTTATGCCACTGATTGCTGGTAAGGGACCATCAGATATCTACCGACTTCAGAGCATTGCCCTGCCAAAACCTTGATTTCTGACTTCTAGCCAACAGAACTGTGAAACAATAGCTTTCAGCTGTTTTAAGCCATGTACTACCAGTTTGTGGTACTTTGCTCTGGCAGCCCTAGGAAACTAAGATACCATCTAATGAAGGAAATCCTTGAAATCTACATTAATAAGTTTGGAATTTACTAGGGAGTAAATGGGAGCCACTGATTTTTAAAAAATATTTTAAATTAAAGAAGTTGTAGATTCACAGTAAACTCATTAAAAAAATACAGCATTTCCATATACCTTCCTATTGTTGACATTTTGCATTGGTGCAGTACTATCTTTGTTACAGTTAATGAAAGAATATTAAAATTGCACTACTAACTATAGTCCATAGCTTATATTAGTTGTGTATTTTCCCTATATTCCACCCTGTTATTAATACCTTGGTATATTTGTTAAAATTCATGAAAGAACATTTTTATACTTGTACTATTAACTAATTTATCCTTAATTTTTCTTGGTTTGCTTGGAGTTTGTTTTGGATTTTCCTAGTTCTAGAAAATTTGTCTAGATTTTTCTCAAGACACTCTGCAGTTAGTTCCTATATAGCTTTTGAACTTCAAAGGAACAGAGAGATTTGTCCCAACTTATACATGAGGGAATATATTTCTTTCTTAACCTTCACAATTAGCTTACTGATCCCTTGGGCTGCCTTGCATATTTCCTGGTTTTCAGTCAAAGCAGAAAGAGGCGAAAAAAAGAAAAATATTAAAAAGGAAAAAACTTATATCCAAAGATATATAAATGGCTCCCATTTATATATCCAAATATAAAAACTTATATCCAAATTGACTTTAGGAAGTCAAAATCAATTTCCTTCCTAATGAGTGATTTTCTTACCAACTAACTTTCTGCTCTCCCAGTTAATATTTAGAAGTTTGCCTATAAATTCCTCTTGCCAAAGAGTATGTGCAGTATTGTCTGCCATATGACTGGCACTGTGTAAAATAATATAGATTAAGTTAAAGTGGATATAAATGACTATTGTCTAATGAAGGATTTGGGCAAGCGTCACTTACTGCTGGCTTCAATGCACACTAGGAAGCATCTCCTGTTCTCTTGGCATGTGACAGAGAAACGCCCTTGGCCTAGGGCACAGCTGAATGTGCCACAGAAGAGAGACTTCTACCCATGTCCCCCCTCTTATGGAGCGAGCATGAAAATGACCTTGCATGGAAGAAACATTGTGGTCTCAGCCACCAGGCAGTCTGAGATTAGGAGGCAGCTGTTGAGAGTGTCGGTCAACACCAGCTGCCCAGCACCCAGAGTTCATGAGAAGTTGAATTTTGGCACAACCCTTCCTGCCAGTGGGGAAGAAATGCCCCCAAATTCTAATTAGCTCACAGTCAATCAACTAGGGCAAAACTCTGAGTTTAGTCCTCGGACAAATGGCTTGTCTCCACAGTTATGAAAATGAATTGGATATTGTCAGTTTACCGGGGCTGCTGTAATAAATATAGATTAATTTGTTTAAACAACCAAAATTTATTGTCTCATAATTTTGGAGGCTAGAAGTCCAAATTCAAAGTGTCAGCATGCAATGCTTTCTCCAAAGTCTGTGGCATTCCAAGGGTGACTTGCCAGCAATCTATAACCCAATCTCTGTGTTCTAGTTTGCTAGCTGCCAGAATGCAACACACCAGAGACGGATTGGCTTTTAATAAAAGGGGATTTATTTTGTTAGTTCTTCAGAGGAAAGGCAGCTAACTTTCCACTAAGGTTCTTTCTTACGTGTAAGGCACAGGATGGTCTCTGCTGTTCTTCTCTCCAGGCCCTTGGGTTCCAACAATTTTCCCCGGGGTGACTTCTTTCTGCATCTCCAAAGGCCTGGGCTGAGCTGCAAGTGCTGAGATGAGGAATGCCGAGCTGCTTAGCTGTGCTATGTTGCAATCTCTCATTTAAGCACCAGCCAATTAAGTCGAACGTCACTCATTGCAGCAGACTCGCCTCCTAGCTGACTGCAGATGTAATTAGCAACAGATGAGGTTCACGTACCATTGGCTTATGTCCGCAGCAACAAGACTAAGTATGCTCACCTGGCCAAGTTGACAACTGAATCTAACTAACACACTCTGCCTCCATCACTTGGCCATCTGTCTCCTTCTGTACCTTCCTCATTCCTAGTGTCCAAATTTCCCCTTCTTCTAAGGATTCCAGTCATACTGGATTAAGGCCCACCCTGATTCCATTTTTTTTTATATTCTACTTTTTTTAATAATTTAAAACTTTTAAAAAGTTGTATAATATAACATACATATAAAGCAAAGAAAGAAAAAAGCAATACTTTTCAAAGCACTTCAACAAGTAGTTACAGAACAGATCCCAGAGTTTGTCATTGGCTACCATACCATCATCTCAGATTTTTCCATCTAGCTGTTGCAAAACACTGGAGGCTAGAAGGAATATTAATATAGTGATTCAGCAGCCATACTCATTTGTTAAATCCCATTTTCTCTATTATACCTCCTCCTTCTCCTTTAATCCTTCTCTCAATCTATAGGGATCTTTGGGCAATGCCTGTTCTGACTTTTTCATGTTGAGAAAGGGTATCAGCAATAAAGAATAGGGGGATGTAAGTATTTGATAATCCTGGAGAGCTGGTCCCTTTGAGTTTTAGGATTTATCTGAACTAGGAACCCTCTGGGAATTATATGTTCCAGGAAGGCAAACCTAGTACATGAAACCTTTATAGAGTCCCAGTTCAAGCCTTAGGTGTTCTTAAGAGTCAACAAGAGTGGCTCAGTGGCAGAGTTCTCACCTGCCATGCCAGAGACCCAGGTTCGATTCCCGGTGCCTGCCCATGCAAAAAAAAAAAAAAGAGTCAACAGGAGTGATGTGGATTGGAATTTAGCAAACTGACAATTAACACTATCTAACTGAAGCTTGCATAGGAGTAGTCTCCAGAATAACCTCTTGACTCCATTTGATCTCTCTTCATCATTGATGCTTTATTTTATTACACTTCTTTCCCTCCTTTTGGTCAGGAAGGCGTTGTCAATCAATGGTGCTAGGGCCAGACTCATCCTTGGGAGTCATATCCCATTTTGTCAGGGAGATTTTCACCCCTGAATGGCTTATCCCACATAGTGGGGAGGGCAACAATTTTCCTTGCAGAATTGGGCTTAGAGAGAGAAAGAGAGAGAGAGAGAGGCCAAATCTGAGCAACAAAGAGGATTCCTGGAAGCAACTCTGAGGCCTCATTATGGGTAGTCTTAGCTTCTCCCCTACAGAAATCTTTCAAATAGACAAGCCTCAAAATCCAGGGATTGGCCTATTTTCTGGGGAGTGTTCAATGGTTGAGAGGGTACCTGGAGTTACCCAGATGGGAGAGTTTAATAGTTTATTTGACTCATGTGGGTTCACACATATAGTACTAAGCGTTATGTCATTGTGAAGGAACATGATTCAAACCATAGCAGATACAGTCTTGGAACCCAAGAAACTCATAGGCTAGTCTGAGTGACTTTCATGTAATCAAATCCTTCCAGGGCAGCATGACACATGCTGCACATTTAAAAGCTTGTCTGGGGCAGGCCATGGTGATTCAGCAGGCAGAGTTTTCTCACCTGCCATACCGGAGACCCAGGTTCTATTCCCGGTGCCTGCCCATGCAAAATCAAAAAACAAAAACCTTATCTTAAGTCTCTCTCTGTATGCAGATTAAATTGATGAAAACAATGCTAAAGGCCCTTTGTTTTCTCATGGAGATGGCACAATGACTAAAGGGTAGGGTGAGTCATTTGAATGAGTGAAGTTAAGCCACATATAAAAGAGGTGGGATCCAAATCTGTTCTTTGCAACCCCCTCTACACCAAACTTATGTGTCAATTTGGACTCCCAGGGAAATCCCTTGGGACCATCTATCTAAATCTAGAAACAAGTGAATCCTCATACCTCATTTACTAGATATGATGAAACTCACACAGCTTACATGTACCTGTGGTGCCAAAGTGAGCAGGTTATTCCATTTTTGAAAGGTATGAAAGTACCTTTGAAGTAGTTTAAACCACTCCAGATTTTTGGCTAAGCAGTTCCAAATTTCTCTCCAGTACAGTTAATCTAACATCAGCCTTATTTCTCTACAGAGAATTGGCCCTACATACCATATCATATGGGCTGGAGTCTCGTCTATGGGGGCCACTTTAGAACTTCTTATCCATGGCTCTACTAAGCCCTTCCTCTGTCCTCAGGTCCAAAATAGATGCTCCATCTACATGGCACCTGAATGAACTTTTATTTGTCAAAGTTTAATTTTCAAAAAGTTAAACACATGACTCATATAAAATAGCACATCACAGGTATAACATTTATTCGCTTCATTAATTAAAGGGGAGCCAGTAAGATGGTTAAGTTAAATTAAGGAGAAGTTGAGGGACAGGGATTTCTACATTCCATCCAGAAAGGCATTTTTAAAAATCTTAGAAAAAGATTAATAGGTTAGACACAAAATTGGTTAATATGTTAGAGGGCACTAAACAGTATCGTTTGATTTTTTCTATGGAACAGAAATTATTTCATTTGTACCACTAATGGACAAGAGTCATTTGCATTGTTATCAGTTTTCAACAAATTATCATCTACCTTTACACAGTTGTAAAATATCTGAATCAATAGTCAATAGGAAATCAAACAAAGGTACACAGTCCTAGAGAATCAGTTAAACTCTGGGTGGGCTTGCTACTACATTGCTTCACACCGTAGTACATCAAAAGGACATTAAGGGGGATAATTTCTGGGAAGATGGCTGACTAGAGCAGTTTTAGATTAGCCCTGCTCTATGGAAAAGTTAGAGAAAGGACAGGAAGGTGACTGAGGTGGTAATTCAGGAGTATTCTGTACCACATGTGGCAGCCCTGGTTGCAGAGGCCGAGGAACTGAGACAGAGGGCTGGAGCCTGATGCAGAGGCACAGAGTGGTGGAGCCCATGGGAGTGCACAGATGGGCACACAGGACTAGGAAGTAAGCCAGGTCACGTTTCTTAGGTGCACTACCCTCACTGGCCTAGCCCCATGACTGGCAACTCACCCCACACCCCATGCACCTGAACCCCATCACCCTGTCCCATTCCCCACACTCCAGGCACCCCCACCCCACCAGCCCCCAGTGTACACACCTGCCCCACACCCCCACCCTAACTGCAGCCCAACCCACCTCTCCTGCATCCCTCTCCAGCACTATCTCCCCCTCCCTGTTCCCTGCAGGCTGTTACCAGTGCATAAAGCTTGCAGGCACTAACTTCCATACCTAGGCTACTCCCACCCCCTGCCCATAGAGTCACACAGCCTCACCCCAGCATCCCTGAACTCAGCACATCCGTTTAAGGCACTCCCAGGCCCACACATGCACACAGCCCCCAAATCACATCATTCAGCTCTGGGAACCACACATTACAGCAGTCCTAAAACGGCACATGTGCATAGCCCTCAGCCCCACTTCCCAGCTCTGAGAAAGTGCCAACCTGCACAGCTGGGTCACATCTGCCTGCAATCCAGGAAGGTGTAACGTCGACCTGCTGCCACAGCCCTACGCATGCACACAAATGGCCCAGTTCCTCAGACCAGCGCACACCAGGGTTATGTCCCCCACACTGGTACACCACACAGCTACATCCACCCTGGCTGCTGGGCACCCATGTTCACAAATATCAGTGTTACATCCCCAACCTGCACCCATAGCTGCCCTGAAACAAATCACAATACTGAGTGCCCCACCCTGTACCCTGCTTCCTGTTGTACAACCATCCTGCAAACACAAGGCCTTAGACTACCGAAAGAAATCAACTCCCAAAGTAAATCAATCAAGATATCTACATGCAACGAAAACAGCAGAAGATCACTAAGCATATCAAAGTGCAGACAGCTATAGCCCTGCCTAATGACCAAATTAAAATACCAGAGGAAACACAGAAGTTGAAGCAACCAAACAAAGATGTTCATACAACTCTACTTGATAATATAAGCAGGATAGCAAATGACATAAAGGAGATCAAGAAGATAGTAGAAGAACACAAAAAGGAATTTGAAAGAATAAATAGAAAAATAGTGGAAATCACAGTGATTAAAGACTCTGTTGACCAAATAAAAAATACACTAGAGGCACACAATACCAGCTTTGAAGAGACAGAAGAAAGAATAAGTGATATAGAGGACAGAATAACTGACTTCAAAGACTCAAAACAAAAAACAGCTACAAAAAAATATGGAAAAAATTGAATGTGAACTCAGGGAAATGATAGACAAAACAAAGCACACAAATACAAGAATCATTGGTATCCCAGAAGGAGAAGAGAGGAGTAAAGGGCTAGGAAGAGTAGTTGAGTATATAATGGGGGAAAACTTCCCAATCCTCGTAAATGACATATACATATTCATATATATACATATACATATACATATACATATACATATACATATACATATACATACACATATACAAGTCAAAGAACTCCAAACAGAATAAATCCAAATAGGCCTTCCCCAAGGCACATGCTAATCAGTCTGTCAAATGTTGAAGAGAAGCAGAAAATCCTGAAAGTGGCAGGAAAAAAACAATCTACTACACACGAGGGAAATCAAATAAGAATGAGTTCAGACTACTAGACTAGCACCCTGGAGTTGAGAAGGCAGTGGTATGATATATTCAAGATCCTGAAAGAGAAAGACTTCCAGTTGAAAATTCTGTACACAGCCAAATTGTCCTTTAAAATTGAGAGAGAGATTAAAGCTTTCACAAACAAAGAAGCCCTGAATTTGTCAACAAAAGACCAGCCCTACAAGAAATACTAAAAGGAGTTCTGCCAGCTGAAAAAAAAAAAGTTAGGAGAGGGAGGTCTGGAGAAGGGCACAGAAGTGAAGAGTACCACTAAGGGTAATTTAAAGAATACAAAGAGAAAGAGGGAAAAGAATATATAGATCTGACAAATAAAATAAAAAAGATAAGATGGTGGATTCAAGAAACCCCTTTTCGGTAATAACTTTGAATGTTAGCAGACTAAACTTATCAATTAAAAGATACAGATTGGCAGAATGGATTAAGAAACATAATTGAGCTATATGCTGCTTACAAGAGACTCATCTTAGACACAAGGATACAAATAGACTGAAAGTGAAAGGATGGAAAAAGATGTTCCACACAAATTATAATAAAAGAAAGAAGGAGTAGCTATACTATTATCAGTCAAAATAGACTTTAAATATAAAGACATCATAAGACGTACACAAGACAGACATTGGAAAGACTGAAGGGAGTGATAGATGTTTCAACAATAATAATAGGAGACTTCAATACACCATTCTTCTCTACAGATAGCACAACCAGACAGAAAATCAACAAGGAATTAGAGAAGCTAAATAACTTGATAAATGAATTAGACCAGAACATATATAGGTCATTGCACCCCAAAGCACAAGATTATACATTCTTCCGTAGTGCTCCTGGAACATTCTCCAGGATAGATCATATGCTGGGGCACAAAACAGGTCTTTATAAATTTTAAAATATTAAAATTACTCAAAGCACTTTCTCTGATCACAATGAGATGAAGCTGGATCTCAATAACCACCAAAGAATGAGAACATTTGCAAATATATGGAGATTAAATAACACACTCTTAAACAACGAGTGGGTCAAAAAAGAAATTACTAGAGAAATCAGTAGCTATCTGGAAATTAATGAAAATAAGAATACAACTTATTCAAACTTACGGGATGTGGTAAAAGCAATGCAGAGAGGGAAATTTATTGCCTTAAATGCCTATATTAAAAAACAAGAAAGAGCAAAAATTGAGGACTTAACAGCAAACCTTGAGGAACTTGAGAAAGAACAGCAAACTAACCCCAAAGCAAATAGGAGAAGAGAAATAACAAAGATTAAAGCAGAGATAAATGAATGGGAGAACAAAAGAACGCAGAAACAAGCAATAAAACCAAAAGTTGGTTCTTTGAGAAAATCAATAAAATTGATGGGCCACTAGCAAGACTGACAAAGAAAAAAAGAGAGAGGATGCAAATAAACAAAATCAGAAATGAGAAGGGGTGCATTACCACCGACCCTGAAGAAATCAAAGAAATTATAAGAGGATATTATGAACAACTATATGCCAACAAACTAGACAACTTAAATGAAATGAACAAACTCCTGGAGACACACAAACAAGCTACACCAAGAAATAGAAGATCTCAACAAACCAATCACAAGTAAAGAGATTCAATCAGTCATCAAAAATCTTCCTACACTTTCTCAGCAGAAACCATGGAGGTGAGAAGACAGAGGGATGATACATTTAAATTATTAAAAGAGAAAAACTGCCAACCAAGAATTCTATATCCAGCAAAATTGTCCTTCAAAAATGAGGGAGAAATTAAAACATTTTCAGACAAAAAAATCACTGAGAGAATTTGTGACCAAGAGACCAGCTCTGCAAGAAATACTAAAGGGAGCACTAGAGACAGATACAAAAAGACAGAAGAGAGAGGTGTGGAGAAGAGTGTAGAAAGGAAGACTATGAGTAAAGGTAAAAAGAAGGAAAATTAGATATGACATATAAAGTCCAAAAGGCAAAATGGTAGAAGAAAGTACTACCTGTGCAGTAATAACACTAAATTTTAATAGATTAAACTCCCCAATCAAAAGACATAGACTGGCAGAATGGATTAAAAAACAGGACCCATCTATATGTTGTCTCTACTCAAAGGACATGAGGGCAAGGACGCAAATGGACATTTGTACACCAATGTTTATAGCAGCATTATTTACAATTACCAAGAGATGGAAACAGCCAAAATGTCCATCAACAGACAGGTGGCTAAACAAACTGTGGCATATACATACGATAGAATGTTATGCAGCTGTAAGACAGAATAAAGTTGTGAAGTATGTAACAACATAGATGGACCTTAAGGACATTATGCTGAGTGAGATTTGCCACTCATGTCAGTTCACTGATATGAACTGACATTAGTGAACAAACTTGGAATATTTCGTTGGTGACAGAGACCATCAGGAGATAGAAAAGGGTAAGATATTGGGTAATTGGAGCTGAAGGGATACAGATTGTGCAACAGGACTGAATATAAAAACTCAGAAATGGACAGCACAATACTACCTAACTGTAATACAGCTATGTTAAAACACTGAATGAAGCTGAATGTGAGAATGATAGAGGGAGGAGGGCTGGAGGCATAAATGAAATCACAAAGAAAAATAGACGATAAAGATTGAGATGGTATAATCTAGGAATGCCTAGAGTGTATAATGATAGTGACTAAATGTACAAATTAAAAAAATGTTTTTGCATGAGGAAGAACAAAGGAATATCATTACTGCAGGGTGCTGAAAATTGATGGTAATTAATATTTTAAAATTTCAACTTATGTATGAGACTAAAGCAAAAAATGATTACTGGGTACAAAATTTATATTTTGACTAGTGCATGTCCTAATATAACTTATGTAGATAGTTGGTTGAACCACATAAGTACATGGAACCTTGAGTGGACATGAGATTTTATTGGTTTGTCCAGAGTGATGCCCCGATGAATCCCAGAGTGATTTGATCAGTGAATGGAAAAGTATTTGCAAAGTCCCCTTCGGGGAATGGTGAGAACAGGGAAAATTCAACCTCCTCTAGTTGAATTCTTGATATTCTCGCAAGCTGTGTGGACAACCAAAGCTATAGGCTGAGCCCCCAGTCTTGGGGTTTGTTCATATGAAACTTAACCCCACAAAGGATAGGTCAAGCCTACTTAAAATTAGGCCTAAGAGTCACCCCCAGGAGAACCTCTTTTGTTGCTCAGATGTGGCCTCTCTCTCCAGCCAACACAACAAGAAAACTCACCACCCTCCCCCTGTCTACATGGGACATGACTCCCAGGAGTGTGGACCTTCCTGGCAACATGGGACAGAAATCCTAGAATGAGCAGAGACTCAGCATGAAGGAATTGAGAAAAACCCTGGAATGAGCTGAGACTCAGCATCAAGGGATTGAGAAAACCTTCTCAACCAAAAGGAGGAAGAGTGAAAGGAGACCAAGTGTCAATGGCTGAGAGATTCCAAACAGAGTTGAGAGGCTATCCTGGAGGTTATTCTTGTGCATTAAGTAGAAATCACCTTGTTATCCAAGATGTAATGGAGAGGCTGGAGGGAACTGCCTGAAAATGTAGAGCTGTGTTCCAGTAGCCATGTTTCTTGATGTTGACTGTATAATGACATAGCTTTCACAATGTGACTGTGTGATCATGAAAACCTTGTGTCTGATGCTCCTTTTATCTACCTTGTCAACAGATGAGTAGAAGATATGGAATAAAATTAAATCATAAGGGAAACAAATGTTAAATTTAGTTTGAAATGCTAGTGATCAATGAAAGGGAGGGGTAAGGGGTATGTTATATATAATTTTTTTTCTGTTTTCATTTTATTTCTTTTTATGTTATCTTTTATTTCTTTTTCTGAATTGATGCAAATGTTCTAAGAAATGATCGTGATGATGAATATGCAACTGTGTGATGATATTGTGAATTACTGATTATATATGTAGAATGGAATGATTATATATTAAGAATGTTTGTGTTTCTTTTTTGTCATATTTTTTTAATTTAAAATTAATTTAAAAAATTTTTAAAATCTTCCTAAAAAGCAAAGCTCAGAGCCAGAGGTTTCACAGGGGAATTTTATCAAACATTCCAGAAAGAATTAACACCAATCCCGCTCAAACTTTTCCAAAAAATTGAGGACAAAGGAACTCTACCTAACTCATTTTATGCAGTTAATATCATTTAAATATCAAAACCAAGTAAAGATGCTGTAAGAAAGGAAAACTATAGGCCAATCTCCCTAATGAACATAGATGCAAATATTCTCCATAAAATATTAGAAAAATCTAATCCAACAGCAGTTGAAAGAATTATTCACCATGACAAAGTGGAGTTTATACCAGGAGTGCAAGGATGGTTCAATGCAAGAAAATCAATTAATGCAGTACAACACGTTAACAAATCAAAAGGGAAAAATCACATGATCATCTCAATTGATGCTGAAAAAGCATTAGACAAAATTCAACACCCTTTTCTGATAAAAACACTCCAAAAGATAGGAATCAAAGGTAACTACCTCAATATGATAAAGGGAATATATGAAAAACTGATAGCCAGCATCATACTCAATGGAGAGAGACTGAAAGCCTTCCCCCTAAGATAAGATACAAGACAAGGATGCTCCCTGTCACCACTATTATTCAGCATTGTGCTAGAAGTTCTAGTTATAGCAATCAGGCAGGACAAAGAAATAAAAGGCATCCAAATTGGAAAAGAAGAGGTAAAACTCTCATTATTTGCAAATGATATGATACTATACTTGGAAGATACGGAGAAATCTATAGCAACGTTACTTGAGCTAGTAAACAACATCAGCAAGGTGGCGGTGTATGAAAATTAATGTGCAAAAATCAGTAACATTTCTATACACAAGCAATGAGCTAGTTGAGGAGTCAGTTAAGGAAAAGAATCCATTCAAAATAGCAACTAAAAGAATCACATACTTAGGAATGAACTTAACTAGGGATGTAAAAGACTTATACACAGAAAACTGCATTAATATTCCTAAAAGAAATCAAAGGAGATCTAAATAGGTGGAAAGACATTCCCCGCTCATGGATAGGAAGGTTTAATACAGTTAAGATGGCTGTTCTACCCAAATTGATTCAACAACATCCAATCAAAATTCCAACAACTGATTTTGAAGATTTGGAAATGCTAACTACCAAATTCATCTGGAAGGGGGGAAAGAGACCCTGAATAGCTAAAAGCATCCTAAAAAAGAAGAACAAAGTGGGAGGATTAACACTCCATGACTTTAAAACCTATTATAAAGCCACAGTGGTCAAAACAGCATGGTACTGGCACAAAAACAGAAGCATTGACCAATGGAATCTAATTGAAAGTACAGAAATAGACCACCAAATCTATGGTCAACTGATTTTTGACAGGGCCCCCAAATCCTCTGAACTGGGACAAAATAGTCTTTTCAATAATTGGGTTTGGAAGAACTGGATATGAATAGCCAAGAGAATGAAAGAGGATCCCTATCTTACACCCTACACAAAAATTAACTCAAAGTGGATCAAACTCCTAAATATAAGAACTAGCACCATAAAGCTTCTAGAAGAAAATGTAAGGAAACGTCTTCAAGAACTAGTAATAGGAGGTAGCTCCCTGAACTTTATACCTAAAGCACAAGCAACAAAAGAAAAAATAGATAAGTGGGATCTCCTCAAAATCAAATGCTTCTGCACCTCCAAAGTCTTCATCAAAAAGGGGAAAAGACAGTCAACTCAATGGGAGAAAATATTTGGAAATCACATTGGACAAATGTTTGATATACTGTATATACAAGGAAATTATACAACTCAACAACAAAAGAACAAACAACCCAATTATAAAATGGGTTAAAGATATGAATAGACATTTTTCTGAAAAGCAAATACAGGTGGCTCAAAAGCACATGAAGAGATGTTTATTTTCATTGGCTATAAGGGAAATGCAGATCAAGACTACAATGAGATACCACCTCACACCTATAAGAATGGCTGCTATTAAACAAACAGGAAATCATAAATGTTGGAGAGGATGTGGAGAAACTGGGAAACTTATGCACTGCCAGTGGGAATGTACAATGGTGCAGCCACTATGGAAGATGGCTTGGTGGTTCCTTAGGAAACCAAATATCAAGCTACCCTATGACCCAGCAATAGCACTACCTGGTATATACCCAGAAGAGCTGAACGCAATGACACAAACAGACATTTGCACATCAATGTTCATAGCAGCATTATTCACAGTCACCAAAAGATAGAAACAAACCAAATGTCCATCAACAGATGAGTGGATCAACAAAATGTGGTACATACATACAATGGAATATTATGCAGCAGTAAGACAAAATGACATCCGGAAGCACATGACAAGATGGATAAGCCTTGAGGAGATAATGCTGATTGAAATTAGCCAGACACAAAAGGACACATACTGTATGATTCCACCTTTATGACCAGCATAAAGGTATAATCAGAGGCTTATAATACAGAATATACACAGATCGTTAGCTAAAGAGGTTGAACTCCAACGTAAGGGAATAGATAGGAGCGAAGGTGATTCTCTAGTGCGTCTAGAAGTAATAGCACCATATTGAAGATGAACAAGATTGAAAAGAGTTGTATAGACCTACATGCCCCACTGACTCACACTAGAAATACGAATGAGTTCTTGTAAGAATTACTTCAGAGATATGATTCCTGTATAAAGAGTGTCCAGGGTACAGGGTTCAGGGGAAAAACTGTTATTGCATGCTATGAGCTGTGTTCAAAAGGAAATCATCGGTACTACCACAGCAAAAGTAGAGGTAAATGATGGAGTGAGGGACAAGAGTTAAGAGGAGATTTCCTATTTCCTAAACAGATTTCCTATTTGGTGAGGGTGTGTTTATTGGTTTTCTGTCTCTTGGGAACAATGAAATTATCTAAAATTGAGAATGTTGGCGGACTGTGGTCTTTGGACCCTCTACATGATGCCTGATGAATACAGGTGGCTGAAGCGTGCACTGACAGAGCAGTACAATGGCAAACAATGGTGTATACTTATGAATGAAGGTTGTGCTGCTACAAAAAGGAACTATGTTGTGAGGCATGCAATGATGTGAATGAACATTGAGACAAACTAAGCCAGAAACGAAAAAACAACAATGGTATGGTCACCTTTAGAAAATGCTTATAAGAAAACAAGGGCCTAGACTGTGAGCATTTAGAGCAGACACATTAAGTCTGGAGTGGCGATTATTATTTCTGGATTTTGAGAGGCTGGTATTTAGAGATAAGAACAAAGCCAAACAGGTCGGATTAAAGTAATTCAGAACTTAGGGGTAAGGAGGACAGTGTCTATGTTTTAGAACCACACATACTCTTTGAGACCAATGGAAGAAAGGTTTATTTGATCTGGAACTGAAATTTTCTGTAGTGCATAATCTAGTTAAACCTATCTGTATAGCCCATTTGAACAACTGAAACACTGGGAGCACAGAATGAGAAAGAGGTCCTTTAATTCTGTATAGATTATTGTAATGCCTGGAAACATCCTAGAGTATATTAAGAAGATAATAAAAAACATTGGCAAAGTTCCCTGAAGGAGGGGAGAAAGACTATGGAACTCGTAAACCTTACCATCAGGGTGATATTGTGTCAAACTTTAGGGACACCCAAATCAATAGCCCATGTCCTTGATCATGAGGCTTACTCTTGTGAAGCTTATGTACATAGCAGAGAAGCTTAAACTATGTATAGGCATGACTAAGAGTTACTTCTAGAGGACCTCTGTTGTTGCTCAAATGTGGCCTCAGTCTCTCTAATCCCAACTCTGCAAGTGAAATCATGGTCTTCCCCCTATGTGGGACATGACATCCAGGGATGAAAGTCTCCCTGGCAACATGGGAGAGGACTCCCAGGGATGAATCCAGAACTGGCACCATGGGATCAAAAATTCCATCCTGACCAAAATGGGGAAAAGAAATGTAATTAATAAGGTATCAGTGGCAAAGAGTTCAAATAGAGTCAGGAGGCTACTCTGGAGGTTGCTCTGATGCAAACTTCAGGTAGACCTTGCTACCTATCATAACCTGCCAACCTCCAACCAGGACCATTCCAGCCAATCCTAAAGAACACCTAGGGCAACATATAAGATTCCGCAAGGGGGCGGGCCGCGGTGGCTCAGCGGGCAAAGTGCTTGCCTGCTATGCCGGAGGACCTCGGTTCGATTCCCGGCCCCAGCCCATGTAACAAAAACGGAGAAACAGAATACAATAAAACAAGAAAATGTTTAAAAATGTTTTCCTTCCTTCCTTCTCTCTGTCTTTCCTTTAAAAAAAAAAAAAAAAAAAAAAAAAGATTCCGCAAGGGTCCCAGGCACTAGAGTAACTTCCCAGGAACCTACAACCTCCAGATGAGTCCAGATAAGTCCTGAAACCTGGCCAAATCTCTCCAGAACATCATATAGTTTAACCTCCCTACCCCATATTAGTGACAGACCTGCCAATAGCAAAATTTTAGAATTGTCATAGCCCAAACACCCCTAAAGAAAGGTATGGAAAGATCAAAGGTGATGGTGGAATTATGCATAGAAGATAGGACTGAACGAATGCATATGCATGCTGTATCATTAAATTAATATCTCCTTTAGTCTCCAATATTTTAGAGCAGCTAGAAGTAAAAACCTAAAATTGTGAAATTGTAATCCATGTCAAAGTCTGAAATATGTTCTGCAACTAATTGTGGTGCTGTGCTTGGAAGTTTATTGCTATTTTGAATATATGTTATTGTTCACAGAAAAAGAAGGGAAAAAAAGTCAATTGTGATGATAAAAAAGTATTTAAGCCCTCTAGCCTCCTATATTCTGGAGCAGCTAGAAGGAAAAATATGAGAGGATGGTATGGTAGCCATTGACAAATCTGGGATCTATCCTGTAGCTACTTTTTGAAGAGTGCTTTGAAAACTATTGCTTTTTTATTTCTTTGCTTTGTATAAATGTTATACTATACAATAAAAAAAGTTTTTTAAAAAAAGGGCATTAAGGAATCCCTTTTGCCTACTTCCAAGTTTTTGGATAATATACAGATAACTATTCAAATTTTAGGGTAATTGTTCTCTACTTAATATAGTACTAATGATGAGAATGACATCTAACATTTATTGACTACTATATCAGGCACCAGATGAGGCACAGGCATTATTATCTCATGTGGTTGATACTAAGGGGATAAGAGGAAGGTATTGTTATTAACCCACGTTGCAAATGAAACTGTAGTTCTTAGGTGGCAGAACAAGAATTAAAACCCAGGTCTGCCTGTTTGACTCCAGATCTGGGTTCTTAGTCACTCACATCACTTATTATATAATGGCATTACTTTGCCTATTATTCTGCCTGGACGTGAGGTCCATTAAGGGCAAAGATCAGGGTTTCTTGTTCATTGACATTTTTCTTGGTTCTACTGTTATTCAGTACACAATAAGCACTCAAACACTATTTCTTTAAATTAAATTTAGTCTGTAAAAGCAATTCATACCCTTTTTTTTGTCCTTTCGCCTTCTGCTGGTAATTAAAAGGAGCCCATAGTCTTTTATTTTTACCTTTTTTCTCATTAGTAACAATGTTCATTACTATGATCGCGTGATAATATGTTCTTTTTCAAAAAACATACACCATACAATCCACCCCAAGTGTGCAATCAATGGCTTTTAGTATAATTACATAATTATGTGTTCACCATCACAATCAGTATGAGAACATTTTCATTTCTTCTGGAAAAAAAAATCCCATAACCCTTATATCCCTCTATTATTGACACTTAACTTTCTTCTAGTGTCTTTGTTACAATTAATGAAAACTAGTACAATGTTGTTGTTAATTATGGACCTGAGCTGTATTAATTGTATTTTTTCTCATATACCATCCTATTATTATACCACGTTGTGACATAAATGACATAACATTTGTTCTAGTCCATGTAAAAACTTTCTTATATTTGTACAATTAACCACTATCATTGTCCACTCTACATTTCACTAAATTATATAACCCTAGTTTTTATCCTCTAGCTTTCATTCTGATGACATACACAACCCTAGCCCTTCTCTTTCAGTCATACTCACACTCAGCTTTGTCAATTACACTCACAATATTGTGTTACCATCACACAGTATTGTGCTATCCTTTTCTGAACCTTTAAAATAAAACTTATATGCTGTTTGAAAGTATTATGTACCCCAGAAAAGCCATATTTTAATCCTGATTCAATATTGTAGGGCAGAAACTTTTGATTAAATTATTTCCTCAGAGATGTGGCACACCCAATGGTGGGTGTAAACTTTTGATTAGTTGGAGATGTGACTCCATCCGTTCAAGGTGGGTCTTCATTAGTTTACTAGAGTCTTTAAAAGAGGGAAACATTTTAAAAGAGGGAAAAATTATAGAGCCGGCACATATGTAGACACTTGGGGAAAAGCTGCTTCAGACTGACAAATGACACAGGTAGCCCTGCAGAAGTTGCCATGTGCCTTCCCATAAGAGGCTGAGCAAGCCAGAACCTGAAGAGAGCCCAGGAAAGCCAAGAAATGAAAGCCAGCCCCCAAGAAGCCAAGTAAGGAACCCCCAACAGGAACAGAGGCTGAAAGCAACACAGCCCAGGAGTAAGGGGCCAGCAAATGCCAGCTACATACCTTCCCAGCTGTTAGAGGTGTTTCAGGTGGCATCAGCCTTTCTTGAGTGAATGTAAACTCTTGTTAGCGCCTTAGTTTGGACATTTTCTCAGCCTTAGAACTATAAACTTGTAACTTATTAAATTCCCTTTTTAAAAGCCGTCCCATTTCTGGTATATTGCATTCTGGCAGTTTAACAAATGAATGCACTTTATTAAACATTATGTACTCTTTAAACATCAATTGCCCAATCTCTTCCCTCTTTCTACCTCCTGATAACCTATGCTCTCAAATTTTACTCTCAGAGTTTGATCATTAATGTTAGTTAAAAAATATGGAACACAACGAATTTGTGTCATCCTAGAGCCATGGTAATCTTCTCTGTATCGTTCCAATTTTAGTAAATGTGCTTTTAGATTAAGCACGGATAATATATTCTTTATTCATTTATAGAGTTATTTATGAAATAAGATTCTACCAAGTGCCTCCTAAGTGTCAAACATTGTACTATAATGAATAAGAATTGCATGTATCTCATTCAACATTTTTTTTTCCAAGCAGTTAGGACAAACTAGGTACCTAATCAGTAGTTGCTAATTTTATGAATGATAAATCGTTGAATGAAGAATTCTTGCAAACTGTGCTGGTTTGAAACTATTGTGTACCCCAGAAAAGCCATGTTCTTTAATCCTCATTCAATATTGTTAGATGGAATTGCTTTGATTAAGTAGTTTCCATGGAGATGTGACCCACTCAATTGTGGGTGGGACCTTTTGATTAGGTGGTTTCCATGGAGTCGTGCCTCCACCTATTCAAGGCGGGGTTGCTTGCTGGAGTCCTTTAAGAGGGAACCATTTTGGAAAAAGCTCCAGTAATGCCAACATGAGACCTACATGTTTGGAGATGAAGAAGGAAAACACCCCCAGGGAAGCTGTTAGAAATGAGAAGCCAAGGACCCCTAGCAGATGCCAGTCACATGACTTCGTGGCTGAGAGAGGAGTTCCAGACCCACACACCTTTCTTGGGCCAAGCTATCTTTCCCTGGATGCCTTAGTTTGGACATTTTCATGGCCTTAGAACTGTAAACTTGTAACTTAATCAATTCCCTTCTAAAAGCCATTCCATTTCTGGTATATTGCATTCTGGAATCTTTAGCAAACTAAAACACAGACCCATGATATTTTCTTGGGATATTTCTTGAATACCCCAACTAGCAAATGCCAACCTAGAACATAGTTCTCCAGTAAAATGAAATCAGATATAACTTTTTTAAAACTGTAAATGATTCTTTTACTACTCTTAATAATACTTACTATATTGGTTATTTCCCTGCTTGTACTTAGGCTCCTTTTTCTCCCCTTTCTCTGCTACCCTCTGTCTGAGGTTTTTGATCCCTCGTCAAAGGCTTCAACCTAGTTTGACTAATGAGTGGCCCTGGAGGGAGATAGGAGGTTGGGAAGAGAGAAGCTGCATTCAACACCACACTCCTTCTTTTTCCTCTCTGCCTCCCCACTTGAAAAAAACATCTCTTGTGGTGGCTGTTCTCCTCTATGGTTCTGCTTTCTGCTTATCAGTCCCTCCTTCAGTGGTCTCAGCTTCTGCTGGGTTGTCTTGATCTCCAGGGTCTGCTTTTGTCCCTTTATACCTTTCACCCTAGGGATGGTACAGCTTCCAACTAATTTAATATCTAGGTTGTTTCACAATCCCATAATAGGACTTTAAAAAATTTTTATTAATAAAACCACTCAACATACAATATGAACATTCTTTTTTTTATCACATAGTTGTATATTCATCATCATGATTGTTTCTTAGAACATTTGCATCAATTCAGAAAAAGAAATAAAAAGGAAACAGAAAAAAATTCATACATACCATACCCCTTACCCCTTCCTTTCATTGATCACCAGCATTTCAATTTACTAAATTTATTTTAACATTTGTTCCCCCTATTATTTATTTATTTTTAATCCATAAATTTTACTCATCTGTCCATAAAGTAGATAAAAGAAGCATCAGACACACAATCATGCAGTCACCTTGTGAAAGCTATATCATTATACAATCATCTTCAAGAAACATGACTACTGGAACACAGCTCTACACTTTCAGGCAGTTTCCTCCAACCTCTGTTATGTCGTAACTAAAATAACAAGGTGATATCTATTTAATGCATAAGAATAACCTCCAGGATAACCTCTCACCTCTGGTTGAAATTTCTCAGCCATTGATACTTTATTTTGTCTCATTTTTCTCTTCCACTTTTCAGTCGAGGTTTTCTCAATCCCTTGGTGCTGAGTCCCAGTTCATTCTAGGATTTCTGTCCCACATTGCCAGGAAAGCCCACACCCCTGGGAGTCATGTCCCATGTAGAGAAGGGAGGGTAGTGAGTTTGCTTGTTTTGGGTGAGAAAGAGAGGCCACATCTGAGCAACAAAAGAGGTTCTCTTGGGGGTGACTCTTAAGCCTAATTTTAAGTAGGCTTAGCCTATCCTGTGAAGGGTCAAGTTTCATATGAACAAACCCCAAGATTGGGGGCTCAGACTATTGCTTTGGTTGTCCCCACTGCTTGTGAGAATATCAAGAATTCTCCACTTGTGTAAGTTGAGTTTTCCCCCTTTCTCATCATTCCCCCAAGAGGACTTTGCAAATACTTTTTACTCACTGTTCAAATCTTTCTGGGATTTATCGAGGCATCACTCTGGACAAACCTACAAAATCTCATGCCCTACTTAAGGTTCCATGCACTTATGGTGTTCAGTTAAGCTGTCCACATAAGTTATATTAGGAAATGCACTAGTCAAAATATAAATTTTGTACCAAATAAATATTTTTTGCTTTAGTCTCACACATAAGTTAAAGTTTTAAAATATTAATTACCATCTATTTTCATCACCCTGCAGTATTGACATTCCTTTGTTCTTCCTCATGCAAAACATTTTTAAAATTTGTACATTTAGTCACTATCATTATACACTCTAGGCATTCCTAGATTATACCATCTCAGTCTTCATTGTATATCTTTCCTTCTGATTTCATTTGTGCCCCCAGGCCTCCTCCCTCTATCATTCTCACATTCAGCTTCATTCAGTGTTCTAACATTATTGTGTTACAGTTAGGTAGTATTATGCTATCCATTTCTGAATTTTTACGATCAGTCCCATTGTACAATCTGTATTCCTTCACTGCCAATTACCCAATATCTACCCTATTTCTATCTCTTGATGACCTCTGTTCTTAGCTGAAATTCTCCAAGTTCATTCATTAATGTTAGTTAATATCAATGAGACCATACAGTATTTGTCTTTTTGTTTCTGGCTAATCTCACTCAGCATAATGTACTTAAGGTCCATTCATGTTGTTACATACTTCATAATTTTATTCTGCCTTGAAGCTGCATAATTTTCCATCATATGTATATATCACAGTTGTTTAGCCACTCATATGTTGATGGACATATGGGCTGTTTCCATCTCTTGGCAATTGTAACTAATGCTGCTATAAACATTGGTGTGCAAATGTCCATTTGTGTCTTTGCCCTCATGTCCTCTGAGTAGCTGCCTATCAATGGTATTGCCAGGTCATATGGCAGTTCTATACTTAGCTTCCTTAGGAACCACCAAACTGCCATTCTCAGCGGTTGTACCACTTGACTTTCCCACCAACAGTGGATAAGTGTAACTCTTTCTCCACATCATCTCCAGCACTTGTCATTTTCTGTTTTATTGATAATGGCCATTCTGGTGGGTGTGAGATGATATCTCATTGTGGTTTTTATTTGCATTTCCCTAATAGCTAGGGAAGTTGAGCATCTCTTCATGTGACTTTTAGCCATTTGTATTTCCTCTTCTGAGAAGTGTCTGTTCAACTCTTTTGCCTATTTTGTAATTGGGTTGTCTGTCTTTTTTGTTGCTGCATTGAACAATCGCTTTATATAATCTGGATACTAGACCTTTATCTGATATATCGTTTCCAAATATTGTCTCCCATTGTGTAGGCTGTCTTTTTACTTTCTTGAAGGTGTTCTTTGATGCACAAAACTGTTTAATTTTGAGGAGTTCCCATTTCTTTCTTTCTTTCTTTCTTTCTTCAGTGTTCACGCTTTGGGTGTAAGGTCTAGGAAACTGCTTCCTAGTATAAGATTTTTAAGATATTTCCCTACATTTTCTTCTAACAGTATTATGGTCTTAGATCTAATGTTTAAGTCTTTGATCCATTTTGAGTTAATTTTTGTGTAGGGTGTGAGATATGGATCCTCTTTCATTCTTTCGCATATAGATATTCAGTTCTCTAGGCACCATTTATTGAAGAGACTATTCTGTTCCAGGTGAGTTGGCTTGACTGCCTTATCAAAGATCAATTGTCCATAGATGAGAGGGTCTATATCTGAACATTCTATTCGATTCCATTGGTCAGTATATCTATCTTTATGCCAGTACCATGCTGTTTTGACCACTGTAGCTTCATAATATACCTTAAAGTCAGGTAGCATGAGACTTCATTTTTCTTTCTCAGGATACTTTTAGCTATTTGGGACACCCTGCCCTTCTAGATAAATTTGCTTATTGGTTTTTCTATTTCTGAAAAGTAAATTCTTGGGACGTTAATTGGTATTGCATTGAATCTGTTAATTAATTTAGGTAGAATTGACATCTTAACTATATTTAGTCTTCCAATCCATGAACATGGTATGCCCTTCCATCTATTTAGGTCTTCTGTGATTTCTTTTAACAATTTCGTATAGTTTTCTCTGTATAAGTTTTTTGTTTCTTTAGTTAAATTTAATCCTAAATATTTTATTCTTTTGGTTGCAATTGTAAATGGAATTTTTTTCATGATATCCCCCTCAGATTGTTCATTACTAGTGTATAGAAATGTACAGATTTTTGAGTGTTGTTCTTGTAATAAATGAGCCACTTCACTGTACTCATTTATTAGCTCTAGTAGTTTTGCTGTGGATTTTTCAAGGTTTTTGCCATATAGTATATCATCTGCAAACAGTGAGAGTTTTACTTGTTCCTTTCCAATTTTGATGCCTTCTATTTCTTTTTCTTGTCTAATTGCTCTGGCTAGAACTTCCAACAAGATGTTGAATAACAATGGTGATAGTGGATATCTTTGTCTTGTTCTTGATCTTAGGGGGAAAGTTTTCAGTTTTTCTCCATTGAGGATGTTACCTGTGGGTTTTTCATATATTCCCTTTATCATGTTGAGGAAGTTCCCTTCTATTCCTACCTTTGAAGTGTTTTCAACAGGAAAGGATGTTGAATTTTGTCAAATGTCTTTTCTGCATCAACCAAGATGACCATGTGATTTTTCTGCTTTGATTTGTTGATATGGTGTATGTATTAGTTAGGGTTCTCTAGCGAAACAGAATCAACAGGGAAAACTTGCAAATATAAAATTTATAAAAGTGTCCCACGTGACCCCGGGAATGCAGAGTCCAAAATCTGCTGGGCAGACTGTGAAGCCAACAACTCCGATGGAGGGTCTGGATGAACTCCACAGGAGAGGCTCACCACCTGAAGCAGGAATGAAACCTGTTTCCTCTGAATCCTCCTTAAAAGACTTCCCATGATTAGATTAAGCATCACTCATTGTAGAAGACATTCCCTTTTGGCTGATTACAAATGGAATCAGCCGTGGATGCAACTGACGTGATCATGATCTAATTCTATGAAATGTCCTCATTGCAACAGACAGGCCAGCACTTGCTCAACCAGATAAACAGGTACTGCAACTTGGCCAAGTTGACACATGTCTCTGACCATGACAGTGTATTACATTAATTGATTTTCTTATGTTGAACCATCCTTGTTTAACTTAGATGAATACTACTTGGTCATGGTGTATAATTCTTTTAATATGCTGCTGGATTTGACTTGCAAGAATTTTATTGAGGATTTTTGCATCTATATTCTTAAGAGATATTGGTCTGAAGTTTTCTTTTTTTTGTAATATCTTTGTCTGGCCTTCATAGAGGGTGATGTTGGCTTCATAGAATGAGTTAGGTAGCTTTCCCTCCTCTTCAAATTTTTTTAAGAGTTTGGGCATGATTGGTACTAATTCTTTGTTGAATGTTTGGTAGAATTCACATATGAAGCCATCTGGTCCTGGACTTTTCTTTTGGGGGAGCTTCTTAATGACTGATTTAATTTCTTTACTTGTGATTGGTTTGTTGAGGTCATCTATTTCTTCTCGAGTCAATGTTGGTTGTTCATGCTTTTCTAGGAAGTTGTCCATTTCATCCACATTGTCAAGTTTATTAGCATAAGGTTGTTCATAGTATCCTTCATTACTTCCTTTATTTCTGTGGCATCAGTGGTTATGTCTCCTCTTCCATTTCTGATTTCATTTATTTGCATCCTCTCTCTTCTTCTTTTTATCAACCTTGCTAAGGGTCCATCAATCTTATTGTTTTTTCTCATAGAACCAACTTCTGGTTTTGTTGGTTTTCTCAATTGTTTTCATATTCTCAATTTCATTTATTTCTTCTCTAATCTCCATTATTTCTTTCCTTTTGCTTGCTTTGGGGTTAGTTTGCTATTCTTTCTCTAGTTCTTCCAAGTGGACAGTTAATTCCTCAACTTTTGCTATTTCTTATTTTTTGATATAGGCCTTTAAGGCAAAGCACTGCCTTTGCTGATTCTCATAAATTTTGATATGTCATGTTTTCATTTTCATTTACCTTGAGAAATTTACTGATTAATCTTGTAATTTCTTCCTTAACCCACTGGTTGTTTAAGAGTGTGTTGTTGAGCCTCCGTATATTTGTGAATTTTTGGCCCTCTGCCTATTATTGAGTTCCAACTTCATTCCTTTATAATATGACAGTGTTTTTTAATGATTTTAATCTTTTAAAATTTATTGAGACTTGCTTTGTGACCCAGCATATGGTCTATCCTTGAGAATGATCCATAAGCACTTGAGAAAAAGGTTTATCCTGCTGTTGTGGGGTGTAATGTTCTAATAATGTCTGTTAAGTCTAGCTCATTTATTGTATTATTCAAATTCTCATTTCTTTCTTGATCCTTCGTCTAGGTATTCAGTCCATTGATGAGAACAGGGAATTGAAGTCTCTAGCTATTATGGTAGATGTGTCTATTTCTCTTTTCAGTGTTTGCCTTTTGGAAAATTCTGGCTCGGTGCATAAATATTTATGATTGTTAATGTCTTCTTGTTGAATTGTTTCTTTTATTAACACATAGTGTCCTTCTTCTTCTCTTTAACTGTTTTACATTTAAAAGAAGTCTAATTTGTTGGAAATTAGTATAGCTACTCCTGCTCTTTTCTGATTGTTATTTGTATGAAATATCTTTTCCCAACCTTTCACTTTCAACCTATACTTATCCTTGGGTCTAAGGTGCATTTCCTGTAGACCGCATATAGATGGGTCCTGTTTTCTAATCCATTCTGCCACAGTCTATGTCTTTTGATTGGGGAGTCTAATCCATTAACATTTAGTGTTATGACTGTGTGGGCAGTACTTTCTTCTACCATTTTGCTTTTTGGATTTTATATGTCATATCTAATTTTCCTTCTTTTTACCTTTACTGATATACTTCATTTCTACACTCTTCTCCATACCTCTCTCTCCTGTCTTTTCCTATCTGCCTCCAATGCTCCCTTTAGTATTTCTTACAGAGCTAGTCTCTTGGTCACAAATTCTCTCTGTGATTTTTTGTCTGAAAATGTTTTAATTTCTCCCTCATTTTTTTTTTTAACATGGGCAGGCACCGGAAATCGAACCCAGATCCTTGGGCATGGCAAGCAAGCATTCTTACCTGCTGAGCCACCGTGGCCCACCCTTCTCCCTCATTTTTGAAGGACAACTTTGTTGGATATAGAATTCTTGGTTGGCAATTTTTCTCTTTTAGTAATTTAATATATAATCCCACTGACTTCTCGCCTCCATGTTTTCTGTTGAGAAATCTATGCATAGTCTTATTGAACTTCCCCTGTATGTGATGGATTGCTTTTCTCTTGCTGCTTTCAGGATTCTCCCTTTTTCTTTGACATCTAACATTCTGATTAGTAAGTATCTTGGAATATGTATATTTGGAGCAATTCTGTTTGGGATATGCTGCACTTCTTGGATCTATAATTTTAAGTCTTTCATAAGAGTTGGGGAATTTTCAGTGATAATTTCCTCCATTAGTTTTTCTACTCCTTTTCCCTTCTTTTCTCCTTCTGGGACATGAAGTGTATATTCATGCACTTCATGTTGTCATTCAATTCCCTGAGTCTCTGCTCATATTTTTTCCATTCTTTTCCCTATATTTTCTTTTGCTTGTCAGACTTCAGATGTCTCATCCTCCAGTTCACTAATCCTATCTTCTGCCTCTTGAAATCTGACATTGTAGGTTTCCATTGTTTTTTTCATCTCTTCTACTGTGTCTTTCATTCCCATAATTTCTGTGATTTCTTCTTTCAGACTTATGATTTCTTCTTTTTGTTCATTCCTTGCCTTCTTTATATCCCTCCTCAATTCACTGATTTGATTTTTGGTGAGGTTTTCCTTGTATGTTAAAACATTCTGAATTAATTGTTTCAAATCCTGTATCTCATTTGAATTGTTGGTTTGTTCTTTGACTGGGCCATATCTTCAATTTTCCTAGGATGATTCACTATTTTTTGCTGGCATTTAATTACCTTAATTAGTTTATTCTGGAGAATGTTTTCACTTTTTTTTACCTAGAGTTTTCTTACTGGATGACTTTGTTGTCTTTCTGTTCTTTGACGTTCAGTTCAGCTTATTCTGGACCTCTGGCTCAGGTTTTGTTTAACAGATAAGAATTTTTCAGTTCTTGCTTTCTTGTTTCTTGCCCTGCCTGTATGGTGGCATTTCATCCCCCTTCAGGAGGGTCTACTTAGGTACTATAGACCCCAGCCAGATTTTCCCAGATGAAACTAGCCTCCTATTAGGAGGAAAGAGTCTCCTGCATCAGTTTTCCCTGAGAGTGAGACCCAGCAGATTGAAAGGCTTTCCTATGAAGCCTTCAGCTCTCCATTTTTCCTATCCTGCATGGTATGTTGTGCTTGTCTGCCTGCAGGTCCCACCAGTATAAGGTGATGTACCTTTCACTTCAGCAGACTTTCCCTGCTGGGGGCATGGTGGAGACAGGAGAGATTGTAGTCTTGTTTTAATCGCTTCACTTTTCCAGACCCTGGGGTCTGAACTCCTTCAGGGAGGGAATCCACCTGAGCTGGGCCCCACCCCTCTCCTGGGGAAGGCACAGGCTCCAGACAAACATTCAAACAAGCTTCATTCTGCCTATGCCTGTTGGCAGTGGAGCCTGAGAAGCCCTGCAGCTGTATCCAAAGAGCAGTCAAGCTATAGAAACACAGCCACCAAAACGAAAGAGAAAAATCCTTTTCAGAGCAGGACCCCCATTCCTCAGGGTTTGCCAATCAAGAGGTTAAGTTGGTACATTGCTCTGTGTATCTCCAGGTCCTATGTGCCCCTTCTTTCCTTCAGGACCCAGACCTTTTCAAATTCAAAAAAAACCTCTGTTTTTTTTTTTCTTTTTCTGTCAGCCCTGCCCCCTCTGCGCCGGGGCAAAAACCAGTGACCTTCGCTTTTACTCAAGGTTCAGCTGAGCTGTGGGCCTATTTTTAGTAGTCAGAATTTGTTCATTAATTCCACAATTGGAGTTTGGTTGTGCTCAGCCCCTGCTGCTGGCAAAGTCTCTTTCCTTTCCTCTCTGGGAAGCAGCCTGTGGGGGAGGGGCACCAGCTGCTGCAGCTTGAGGAACTCACATTTCTGGGAGGGCTCACAGCCAGTCCAGCTGGTCCAGACTAGGGTACGCTGTGTGTCTTGGTCACTGACATGGCCCCAGCAGTTGTTCTGTACTGTTCCTCGCTATTTATTAGCTGCTCTGGAGGACAAACTAAATCCCACACCCCGCTAACCCGCCATCTTGGCCAAGACCCCTCTGTTGGGTCCCATAATAGGACTTTTAACTCTTCCCACTTACGCATAATTTTGTTCTCCTTATTAAATTCTATCTATTGAATTATCCAGGATGGGCCCTTGTTTTCCAGAACGGATCCTGACTTATTGGTATATTGGGTACAGAATAGCAATATTCACATTGATATGTCCATACTAGGTGCCTGTTAGGCTTACTCATTAGCTAAATAAATGAATTCCTACATACCAAAGTGTTGATTCAAACTTTTTCTTTGTGGCAGAATTTTAAATTGTCACATGTCACAGAACTTCAAGTTGCTAAGGACTATTGAAACTGTATTTGTTAAATTAATACACAAGAGCATAATAATAATAACTCGTGTTTTGATTCATACAACATATCTTGCATTCTACTCAACTTTCACTCAAATACATTTTCTCTTTTTTTTTCTCACTGGGATATGCTTGGGCCGGGACTCAAACCCTGGTTTCCTGCATGGCAGGTAATCATTCTGCCACTGAACCCCAACAGACTAAGACAAGGTTCTTACTGACAAATAATAAACACTTATGCTGAACGGATATACCAGTAGGGTCACATTCAGGAGTCCTTTTCAGAGAATAGCAATAGAAATGCCCTGTTTATTTTGGATTTTCTTGTAGTGGAATTTACTTTTTTCTTCTGACTGCTGCATATATATGAGGAAGCCTGTTTTCGGAAGGAACAGCCACCCTGATACCTGGTTCAGGCAACCTTCTAGTGTGATGGAATGTGATTACAAATACTTCGGGCATTTGATTGGTACAGCACTGGTATGCTGGTTGACATGTTTTTATGGAAATCATGCCAGCAGGCAATACTTTACATATGACAGCACTCGTGCGTGTGCACGTGTGTGTATGTGTGTGTGTGTTTACGGAGAGAAGCCATAAAATGAGTTCTTCTGGTTTCTATTCTTGACCTGCCAACTCAGTGAGTCACTGAGTATTCCTTAGTCAGTCAGAAACCCTCAGTGCCCTTGCATGCCTTCCTCTAAAATCTCCAGGAACTCAGGTAAAAGCTACTGTACAGGCATCTGAATGTTCAGGGCTTTCAATTTTTCAACCTCAAAATGCAAGTTCTCTCTAAAGCATAAATAATATTTCTCCTTAATCATTATTGTACAGCTCATGTTTCTATGTTGAACACTGTACCTGAAGACTCTTATTTCTTAACCTTTTCCTTTATGTCCTCCAGGTTTTGCACCTTTTTTTAGAAGCTCTTCTCCACTCCAATGGGTATTTCACTTGATTTTTAAAGTGAGGCTCTAAAGGTTTATCCACAGTTGAATAGGACCAAGAAGCCATTAAGAAGATGATTGCCCACTGACCCAGGGGTGAGTGGGGGAAGAGTGACCGCTTGGCTTGGTGATTAAGCCATTACTACTTTGGCCTCCTAAATTCCCAATTCTCATTGGCACTCTTTTGAGCTTCAATTCTCCTTGGTCCCTCCTACTTCCTGCCCAGAGTAGTCCTCACTGGTGGTTCTCACTCCCTTTTTTGCTTCCCAGGGAACAACAGTGGTGTCCAGGTAAGTGGAGGGGTCAGTGTGGGTGGTACTATGGATGTTTGTCTTTCTGGTATGTGAGGGTGTCAGGGTCTGGGGCAGTGTCTAGGTGTGAAGGAAAAGGCGATTGCAATGGAAAACAACCTGTAATTTTCTATTAATTCAGTAAAGTCAAGAGTAAAACTGGATTTTGTGCTTTAGAGAATTGATCAAGCGCCAACATTTTGATCAATGATCAGATTGTTTAATGATCAAAATCTGCCTTATCTTCAAGACCAAAGGAAAAGAGAACAAAAAAAAAAAAAAAAAACAAACAACCAAGGAGGTACTATCTGGTTTTTTTTGTTTATTCGTTTTTTGTTTTGGTATTTTTCATTTTTGAATCTTTAGTCACCAATTACCAGTGGTTTTCGTATTGGCCAACTTCTTTTTGCTTTCCATTGCCTTTTCTCTCCCTTACTGTATTTTAGCCCTCTCTTTAGTACTACAAGTTTGATGGGATGGGGGTAGGGGGCGGAGATAAAGAGATGGGATCCCATTCAATCATTTTTCTGGTTAGAGTGGAGTCATATCTTATGTGATAGATTGGTTTCTAAAGAGAGAGCATAAGGTCAAAATCATGTGCAGTCAAAATTAGTCTTGAAAATTCCTGAAATGGGCCATAAAACCTGGAATACGCCCATTTTTTTGCTTGTCTGTTTTACTGCAACATTGAAACAGGTATCTGTTTCAACTAAGTACATTTGCATTTGAGGACAGATTAAGGAAATATATCTTTAGATACTAGACTCATTCTGGGTGGTGAGATTAGAACCAGCAACATAATTCGTGAGGCCCCATGCAATATAAAAATGTGGGTCCCCTTATCCAAAGATTATTAAGAATTTCTTGATGGCAATAGCAGAGCTTAAACCAAACACTAGATCCTTCCAAGTGTGAGGTCTTGTGCAAATGCACAGTTTGCATGGCCAGAAAGCCAGCCCTGGGAGAGCAATCTCATAACTCCCATAGAGAAAAGTAGGAGGCAAAACTCACTGACAGTGTTTAAATTATTCTCTTGTGCTCTTCCTTCCCCTATCCCAGCTAGATATGTATAGCTGAATTTGTATTACATTAAATCAGCACAAGATGCAGATCCACTATAAAAATTAAGTGGCTGAGAGATGGCAAATAAATATTAAAATTAAATTTTGGGGTTATTTGTGATTTTTTTCAAGAATTCATTAAAATTTAAAACTCAGATGTGTGTATAAAGAAAATAAGTATCTATATTTCTTCACCCAGAAAAAATTATGATCTGCTGTTGATCATTTGCCAAGGGCAATAGATCAAATTTAGTTTATTCTGTAATTTATAGAGGGAAAGCAAACTGCATTATTGTGAGTTCCCTAAATAGTTCAAAAAAAGGCAAATTAGAAAAATCGGTGTGAAAATGACGCCTCTTCAACTACAAGGCTAATATTTTACTGTTGAAGAGATTGCCTTTTCAAACTTTTTTTTTTTAAGAAGGTGATGAACATAACCTGAGTAAGGGGAGTTTATCCTATAACTGACTGAGCTCTGAAGAAAAATGTAATACAAGGCTGTTTTTTAAGGGACCGTCTTATGTTTTACAGTATTTTATTTTTTCAAAGTGTTTTGTGCACAAGCCAGGCTGAGAGCAGTTGGCCAAACACCAAAGTGTTTCAAGTTATTTAGCTTTGAAGTAGCAGAAGATTGTGTTTCTAGGATTTTTGTTTTTCCCATCTCGGGTCAATAATGTTATTTATCTTCCCTCTTCTCAAGTTTTTTTCCCCGCACTTCCCCTGGCATAGGTTCTCTCACCCAAGCCCTGAAACTTGACTCACTAGCTTTGACGAAAAATTGCGTCCTTGTGGCTTTGAGAGTTACATATTTCAGCTTTAAAAATAAGTGCTATGGGGTGCATGGGTAGTTCAGTAATACATGCTCGCCTTCCACGCTGGAAACCCGGGTTCAATTCCCGGACCATGCACCTTAAAAAAGGGGGGGGGGTGGTGGTGTGGGGTGGGGAATGAGTGCTGTGTTTAGGGTCAGGCAGCTGCTCACCCAGATAGACAGGCCAACCATGCTGACTCATGCTCACCTGCTCTGAGGTCTGTCATCCTGCACAACACATAACAAGTTCCTACAAAGCTAACAAGGGAAACAATGCTGCAATGTGTCATTATCACAGTTTCCAGGAGTTGGGGAGGATATTTTTGGTTATTCTTTTCTATTGTGGAATTTTTAGGGTGGTGATGGCAGTTGTTGCAGTGCTGGTTGTTATTTGGTAAGATTGAAAGTTGGAGGCTTCTGTCATCCTGGCTGCTTATTCAGCAAATGGTATAAGGTCATGTTCAAATGAAAGAATATGAGTGGCAACCAGGTTTTTTCTCTTTACTCTCTTGATTTGTCTCAAGTTGTGTATTTTAGGAGAAGAGGTGAGAAAGTGGCATAAAAATATATAAATACAAATTAATAGAAATCACCAACCGCATTTACTCATACTAGTTTGTCAAATAGTTTTAATAGCCAACTTTTATTGAGTGCTTATGCTAAGTACATTCCACTTCCCATGTTTTATCTCACTTCATCATTTCATCCTCCATAACCCAATGAAGGATGGGTTGTTTTTTTTTAATCACCATTTTTATAGATGTTAAAGAAAAGGAGAAAGATTAAACGAAGTGTCCAAAATCAGGTGGGTAGCAAATGTCAGAGCCAGGCTTTGAACATCAGGTAAGTCCATATTATAACCACTAAAATATTCCCCCTATTATAATTAACTTTCTATCCTCCTTTAAAATGTTGCCTTTCTGTTTTTCTCCAGAACAGTAGTGGCCAATCTGCCTCCACAATCCAAATGTGGGTGTAAGCACTAAACAAATACACTTCAGTCTATACAAAATTCATTTACATTTCTGTATCCCAAATAATACCGATTTACACCTGGCAGAAGATGTATTTTTATGTGGACGGTGGTTTTCATGTGCACAGATGGGGTAAGTTATTTTCTGTCTCCTTGACACATGCCTACAACCAGAGTTAAACAGTAGGCCTGACCACACCATGCCCCTCCTAGGGACTAGTTATTTACATTAACCAATGTAGAAACTTCTAGAGATAGTGCTGCCACAAATACTAGAGGAAGACGCTTTATCTTTTGCACACACACGAAGTTTACATCTTCAGAGAGCCTGGGTGGGTGTGATCTCCCGAAACTAATCATCCCTAGAAGTGAAAATCTGGAGTCGTGTTGTGTAGACACAAATATAAGTGACACGGTTGGTTGTTCACGTGCTTGGGAAAGTCCACTTGCAACGTTATTGGTTCGGTTGTCTCTGCATATGTGGACGGTGTGATGTGTGGGCATCCACTTTGGATGAGGGGTGTGGGATAGTAACTGTTCTACCCCCACCCCGAAAGTCTTTAACGTCGTGTCGAAGCGTCCTAGCTTCGGAAAAGTCCATCGCTCTGCTAACCGGTCGGCGGGCGGTTTGGTCCGGCAACCAAAGACCCGCCCCGTCTCCTAGACACCCCTCAGGCCGATTCCTCTTCCAGGGTTCACCCGGCAGCGCGGCTGCCACAGTTCCGTAAACACATCTCTCTCCGCCCCATCAGTCCCTGGGCGGTACCACTTGCAGTCTGCGGGGGGTTACCGCTCCCTCTCTCATCCGAAACCCTCTGTTCCATTCTGTTCTTTGCCTCTGTGATCCGAACATGAGGTAAACTATGTGTGTCAACGATCAAATCTGTGAGTGTTCGTCTCTAGAAGCCGGAGAAGTCCTGGAATCCTCCCTCTCCTCGGTGCGGTCGCCCCCGCGCTCACCGGTTGGCGCGATGGCCGCGCCGTGTGCCTCCCTGGAGGCCCTCCGGCCCTTTAAATGCCGCGTGGGGGGAGGCGGGGCTGCGGGTTGTTGAGCTGGTGAGTTTTTGTGGTGGTCGTGCCGTGATCGGTGAGGGGACAACCCAGAGCCCCACCCCCCGACCCGAGGTCATTCGGTCGCCTTTCTCCTCGCCTGTCTCGTCGCCGGACCTGGTGCGTACCTATCCCGGGAGAGGGGATCGCGGGCTTGGAGGTGAAGGGCCAGCGCCGGCCGAGGGCGACACCTCCCTCAGGGCATCCCGTGGCCTCCCCCGGCCACCTCGGAACCGCGTCGTGGGACGGCGGGGTCAAGGGCGATAAAGCCCTGTTCCTTGTCCCCCCTCAGATCCCCTAGTTTGACCTCGAACCGCCGTCCCGCGTGCTGGGAAGGCAGCGGGGTCAGTCGCTGTTTGTATCGCGCTGGGCGGGTGCCAGTGACCGCGCCGCGAGCGGCTTCCCACAATCAAGGTTCCGGGAGGGGGCGCCTCCTGCCCCGCGTCCCCGGCCATGCTGGAGGGGGCGAGGGCTGAGGGTGGGGGCCGGGCAGGGCCTGCAGCTTGTGTTTGGGGTTTGTTGCCGGGGTTTCCCGGGCACCGGTCCTTGCGTCCGTCGCCCCCTCCCCCAAGGGTTTGTTTTGACAGGAAACGTGCTGCTGTTGGGGAGGGGAGGCTGGAGGACGTGGGCGAGGGATGTGTAGACTCCGCGCCTGCCCCCTCGGTGTTACCCTCAGTTCGAAGGAAGAGATGGAGAAATCCCAGCCAGGCTTGGGCTCAAACTGTGGTCCTCTCAGGGATGGCTGTTTTTCCCAGAGCTGCTACTCTGGTGACACCACTCGGAGCAACTGAGATGATTTTAACTGGTAGTGAAAGAACATAGTTATGTGCTTTCTTTTCGTTGGTTTTAGAAGGTATAGATGTAGCAATGCCATTAAACCAGTGATTTTACAATGATATAACGCTTCTTTTAAAAACAAATGTATTTTAAATATAAAAATCTAGTTAAGATAAAGAAAAGCGTTTGATAAATTTTAGTATAGATGGAGATGGGAGTGTGGAAACAGTTGTTAAGAGTGGACCCCAAACGACTGAAGTTCGGGAAATATTGCAGATAGTTGTCCCCTTTAACATCGAAGAAACTAAAAGAGGTATCCTTGTCTGGAGTAGGTTCCTTAGCACCCAAGGTTGGACCCTTGGTCTTCAACCCAGTCAGAGACCTTGCTTTTTTCTACGTGTCATCGGGTAATAAGATGATCAGTAGTGGTTCCCAGATAAGGAGGCCCCCTCATGCCTCTTTCTTTTTCCTCTAGGGACCTAACTTGGGTGACCCTGGGCTGAAAATACCCAGTCATGTGTGGAAGCAACTTCAAAGCCTGTGAGGGGTGGAGAGCCCCAGAGGGGGAAGCACAGGTGTTAAAACAGGCAAGCCAGGGGTGGGGGAGAAGTGTTTTCAAGCATGAAAGTGCCTAGAAATCCTTCTTCCTGATGCTGTAAAGCCACAAGCATTGTGAACATCTGCTTTTTTAGACAATGACTGTCTTGTTGGCTTTTATCTAGCTCTTTGTTGGTTCTAATTTTGATGAAGACCAGTATTCTCTAGTAAAATGGTACAGGCACACATATTTCTCTGCTCTGTGGTTTTTTGCTTTGCTGCATGTGAATAGCTTTTTAATCTGCTGTTGGGGACTGGTTCTAAAGTAGCATTTAGCAGAAGATAATATTTTTCATGTCCTCAGAAATTTTTTTTCTTCAGTGCTCCAGTCCTATTTCTTAGTCCCTGTCCTGCACCACACATATGTAGAAGCTTGACCTTGCACCTGAACTTGATCTGGTGTTAAAGGATGGTACCCACTAGAAATTCCCCTTCTCTATTACCTAACGGTCACTGGATGGGTTCTGTTCCTCAGGGCCCTGATAGGTAATCTGAATGATTAACTCCAAAATGTTCATGACTCGTACTAGCTATAAGCAGTTAACCCTTTTCATTATATTAGGATTTTACTGCAGGGCATAAGGATGGGTGGTTCTCTGGTAGAAGAATTTCAGTCACTCTAGTGAGGTGGTTGAGACTTGTTTTGGATAATGTACTCTTGCAGTGATGTCCTTTTTGATTTAGTACTTGGGCTGCCACCGAAGGGTAAGGCCAGCTTGCTACCTACCACATGTGCAAGTGCCCACATGATAATAGGTAGATTTGGCAAAGTGGAAGTGGAAAGAATGAGCAGCACACCAAAATTTTCTCCAGCTGTCCTGGAGTGGATCCACCGCCTCGAGAAAGCATGGGTTTAGAGAATCCACTGCTTGGATGTGAGATATGCCTCTGCTACTGCTGAGAACCCTTGGGCAGGTAATTTAACCTCTTGAGTCTCAGGTTATCTGTAAAGTGGAAATAATAATATCTTAGCTAACAAGATTATACAATGAGGGTTTGAGGGTTTAAGAGATAAAACATTTAAAGTACTTGGCATGGGTCTGGATCATCATAAGCGCTCAATAATTGTACTGTGAATTTTTGCTATCAGTGAGTTTTAGAAGGTTGGAAAGACACAAAATAAAATTTTCTTTAAGCTCTGAAACTGTTTATCTTTGCTAGTTCGAATTACTGGTGCATTGGAAGTATGTTGAGCTAATCAATGGATATAACTCCTTCCTGCAAGCAGTTTAAAATTCGATTAGGAGACAGATATACAGACAACAACTAGTACTAAAAGTGACTACATAATGGTGATAGGATCAAAGTATGAGGCAGAAGACAAGGAGAACCCAAGTTGTCTTATGAATAGTAGTATGGGTTTATTTGTTCATTCACTGGATGTCTAATTCAGATCTGGTGTGTGAGGGTGTCGGTTAAGGCCACTGTTCTAGTTTGCTAGCTGCTTGTATTAGTTAGGGTTCTCTAGAGAAACAGAATCAACAGGCAACACTCACAAATATAAAATTTATAAAACTGTCTCACGTGACCATGGGAACACGGAGTCCAAAATCCGCAGAGTAGGCTGTGAAGCCGGTGATTCCAGTGGAGGGTCTGGATGAACTCCACAGGAGAGGCTCACCAGCTGAGACAGGAAGAGACAGTCTCTTCTGAATCCTCCTTATAAGGCTTCCAGTGATTAGATTAAGCATCACTCATTGCAGAAGACACACCCCTTTGGCTGATTACAAATGGAATCAGCTGTGGATGCAGCTGACATGATCATGATTTAATTCTATGAAATGTCTTCATTGCAACAGACAAGCCAGCACTTGCCCAACCACTACTTAGCCAAGTTGACACATGAACCTGACCATGACAGTCCACCCCTTGTCAACTTGGCAACTATGCATACCACCTTAAACCATACCTAATTTCTAAATAAAAAACAATAAAACACACATTTTTTTTCTTTCATCTAACAATACTCAATTGTCCTGTGTATAACTGGAAACACATTAAATCTCTCCAGAATAGGGTGCAAATCCTTGGGTAATGTTCATTCTTAAACTTGATATCTTACAACTTAAATAGTATAACATGACAAAACAGCATTACATTCCTCATTTCTGTAACTGATCACATGGTCAAAGTTCATATTTATCACTACCTTCTTCCACTACCCATTCCATGTTCTTTTTACCTTCAGCAAGCACTTCAGCTGGCTGTGGTTCTTTGCCTGTTGGGGTGACCCAAACCTTCATTCCTGAAGTTTCAGAGCCATTGGTAATCCTGCATGGATTGCACTGTTGTAGTTTTCCATTGATTTTAATCACAGGGCATGGTAGTACTAAAAGACGCCCTAGGGGATCTCCTATATTCCAAGAAAGCTCTTCTTTACCTGCATTATGTAGTTGCAGTCCTACTTCCTCCTGATGGTCAGGGTCAGTTACCCCAGACAATAATGTAAACCCCTTCTTGGTTTGTTCATCCAGTGACATAAGTAGCCCAAAGTGACCAGGTGACAGTCTTAACTTCCAGTTCAGTGGAATCATTGTTGTTTCTCCTGGAGGAAGCATTCCCCATTTTGGAATTAAAACCTGTAGACCAGCAGAGCTCAGGGTCACAGGGACAGGAGCGAAAATTTTCCTAGTGGACCACTAGGGGTAATAATGAGTGGTACCACTCCCATTTCCACCCCTTGGTTCCTGGACCCATGGATCTTTGCTATGGGAGAAACAGCACCATATAGCGGACGCTGATTCAGAGCATATACAGCTTCCTGGAGAGCATTACCCCAGGCTTTCAAGGTATTGCCACCTAGTTGGCACTGTAATTGAGTTTTCAAAAGGCCATTCCACTGTTCTATCAATCCAGCTGCTTCTGGATTATGAGGAACATGGTAAGACCAGAGAATTCCATGACCGTGTGCCCATTCCCACATTTCATTTGCTGTGAAGTGGGTTCCTTGATCAGAAGCAATGCTATGTGGAATACAATGATGATGGATAAGGCATTCTGAAAAGCCATGGAAGGTAGTTTTGGCAGAAGTTTGCATGCAGGGAAAGCAAATCCATATCCAGAGTATGTGTCTGTTCCAGTTAGAACAAATCGCTGCCCCTTCCATGAAGGGAGTGGTCCAATGTAATCAACCTGCCACCATGTAGTTGGCTGGTCACCTCATGGAATGGTGCCATATCGGGGGCTGAGTGTGGGTCTCTGCTGCTGACAGATTGGGCACTCAGCAGTGGCTGTAGCCAGGTCAGCCTTGGTAAGTGGAAGTCCATGTTGCTGAGCCCATGCATAACCTCCATCCCTACCACCATGACCACTTTGTTCATGAGCCCATTGGACAATGACAGGAGTTGCTGGGGAAAGAGGCTGACTGGTATCCACAGAACGGGTCATCTTATCCACTTGATTATTAAAATCTTCCTCTGCTGAAGTCACCCTCTGGTGTACATTCACATGGGGCACAAATATCTTCATGTGTTTAGTCCACTCAGAAAGGTCTGTCCACATACTTCTTCCCCAGACCTGTTTGTCACCAATTTTCCACTTATGGTCTTTCCAAGTCCCTGACCATCCAGCCAAACCATTAGCAACAGCCTATGAGTCAGTATACAAACGCACCTCTGGCCAGTTTTCTTTCCAAGCAAAATGAACAACCAGGTGCACTGCTCAAAGTTCTGCCCACTGGGGGAATTTCCCCTCACCACTGTCCTTCTAGGACACCCCAGAAAGGGGTTATAATGTTGGCAGCTGTCCACTTTTAGGTGGAACCTGCATATTGTGCTGAACCATCTGTAAACCAGGCCTGAGTTTTCTCTTCCTCAGTCAATTCACTGTAAGGAACTCCCCAAGAGGCCATAGCTCTGGTCTGGGAATGAGAAGGTAATGTGGCAGGAGTGAAAGCCATGGGCATTTGGGCCACTTCGTCATGTAACTTACTTGTGCCTTCAGGACCTGCTCTGGCTCTGTCTCATATGTACCATTTCCATTTTACAATAGAGTGCTGCTGCGCATGCCCAACTTTATGGCTTGGTGGGTCAGACAACACCCAGCTCATGATAGGCAACTCAGGTCTCATGGTAACTTGGTGGCCCATGGTTAAGTGTTCAGTCTCTACTAAGGCCCAGTACCAGGCCAAAAGCTGTTTCTCAAAAGGAGAGTAGTTATCTGCAGCAGATGGTAAGGCTTTACTCCAAAATCCTAAGGGTCTGCATTGTGATTCTCCTATAGGGGCCTGCCAAAGGCTCCAGACAGCATCTCTGTTTGCCACTGACACTTCCAGCACCATTGGATCTGCTGGATCATACGGCCCAAGTGGCAAAGCAGCTTGTATAGCAGCCTGGACCTGTCGCAGAGCCTCCACTTGTTCAGGTCCCCACTCAAAATTAGCAGCTTTTCTGATTACTCGATAAATGGTCTGGAGTAGCACACCCAAATGTGGAATATGTTGTCGCCAAAATCCAAAAAGACCAACTAGGCATTGTGCCTCTTTTTTGTTTGTATAGGGGCCAGATGCAGCAACTTACCCTTCACCTTAGAAGGGATATCTCGACATGCCCCACACCACTGGACACCTAGAAATTTCACTGAGGTGGAAGGCCCCTGTATTTTTGTTGGATTTATCTCCCATCCTCTGACGTGCAAATGCCTTACCAGTAAGTCTAGAGTGGTTGCTACTTCTTGCTCACTAGGTCCAATCAACATGATATCATCAATATAATGGACCAATGTGATGTCTCGTGGGAGGGAGAAATGATCAAGCTCCCTGCGGACAAGATTATGACATAGGGCTGGAGAGTTGATATACCCCTGATGTAGGACAGTGAAAGTATATTGCTGACCTTGCCAGCTGAAAGCAAATTGTTTCTGGTGGTCCTTACTAATAGCTATTGAGAAAAAGCATTTGCCAGATCAATAGCTGCATACCAAGTACCAGGGGACATATTGATTTGCTCAAGCAATGATACCACATCTGGAACAGCAGCTGCAGTTGGAGTTACCACCTGGTTGAGCTTACAATAATCCACTGTCATCCTCCAAGACCCATCTGTTTTTTGAACAGGCCAAATAGGAGAGTTGAACAGGGATGTGGTGGGTATCACCACCCCTGCATCCTTCAAGTCCTTAAGAGTGGCAGTAATCTCTGCAATCCCTCCAGGAATCCAGTACTGCTTCTGATTTACTATTTTGCTAGATAGGGGTACATCTAGTGACTTCCACTTGGCCTTTCATACCATACTAGCCCTCACTGCAAGAGTTAGAGAGTCAATGTGGGGGTTCTGCCAGTTGCTCAGTCTGTCTATACCAATTATACATTCTGAAACTGGGGAAATAACTACAGAATGGGTCCAGGGATCCACTGGACCCACTATGAGACGAACCTGAACTAAAACTCCATTATTACCTGGCCTCCATAAGCCCCCACTCTGACTGGTGGTCCAGAGTGACATTTTGGATCCCCTGGAATTAATGTCACTTCTGAACCAGTGTCTAATAATCCCTGAAATATCTGATCATTTCCTTTTCCCCAATGCACAGTTACCCTGGTAAAAGGCCGTCAGTCTCCTTGGGGAAGGCTTGGAGGAAGATTAACAGTATAAATTTGTGGCAGTGTAACAGGGTTCTTCCCCAAAGGGACCTGGCCTCCCCTTCATTCAAGGGGCTCTGGGTCTGTAAACTGTTTCAAGTCTGGAAATTGATTAAGGGGCCGTGACTCTGTGTTTTTGTAATTCAGGTTAGACTTCTGTTCACTTGACCTAGAACTCTTTTGTTTATACAGTTTGAACAAGAATTTAGTAGACTGACCTTCTATTGTATTTCTAGGTTCCGCATGATTTACTAGCCAGTGCCACAAATTAAATCTCTGCGTGTCATATAATTTTGACTCCTGCTTTGAGTTTGCTGTCTGTTATAATAGCCACATCTACCCTGTCTTTGGCAATTAAGTGCTGCCACCTGGCTTCTGCCAACTTGGGATCCTGTTATCCCCATTGTGGTTTAAAGATTCCAGCTCAGTGATAGCAGTTCCTACAGTAATATCTGACCTACAGAGAAGTGCAACCACAGAGCCCTTTAGGGATGATGGTGCTAATCTCACAAATTTATTTCTCACTGTTCTGGTAAAAGGTGCATCCTCTGGACATTCCTGGGGTATAAGAGCAGACTTTGCACGATAAATCCACTCTAACATTCCAGTAATCTAAGCCTCTGGATCCCCTCATCTACATTATACCAGGGCAGTTCTGGCATTTCCTCCTCAGGTAATGTTGGCCACCTTTTGATCCATGTTTCAACCAACCATCCAAACAAACTGTTAATACCTTTTCTAACCACTTGAGCTATAACATTGAATGCAGAATCTCTGCTTAGTGGGCCCATATCAATAAATTCAGCCTGATCAGCCTTATATTCCTCCCACCATTATCCCACACCCTTAAAATCCATTGCCACACATATTCCCCTGATTTCTGTCTATATAAATTAGAAAACTCACACAGTTCTTTTGGAATATAATGTACCTCCTCATGTGTGATACTTTGTACCTCACCTTTAGGGGCCTATTGGGACTTTAGTCTAGTTATAGGTCTGGAGGAAATGAGGGGTGGTGGGGGTGGGTCCTGAAAAGAATTAGAAATATCTTCCAAGCCATTTGCTTCAGGGCCTTTGCTTGCAGTTTCATCTGGTGAAACAGGATTAATCACTCGAGGGCTAATCCCTTCAGGAGAAGGTTGGGTGGCCAACTCCTCAAGGCAGGCTGGAGGTGGAACAGCTATGTCCTCAGGGTAAACTATTACAGGATTGTCTAGAGAAGACTCAGCATGATCCAGAGTTTCAACCTCATCCCCGACATCATTATCAATCCATATGTCACCATTTTTCAGGTCCCACTCCTTTCCGATCAATGCCCTCACTTTAACAGCAGACACCATGCAAGATTGAGATTTCAGTTTACGTTGTAAAGTTGCTACTCTAACAATAAGATTCTGAGTCTGATTTTCAGAGATCTCAAGTCTACAGCCACAGGAAATAAGATTTTCCTTCAGGATGCTCATGGAAACATCTACATCTTTCAGACGGCGCTTAAGCTTCTCGTTTGAAGCCTGAAGCCCATCCCTTTCACCCCTTAATGTAGATAGTGTATCTAACAACAACCAACCAACTTCTCTGTATCCTCTTATTTCTACAAACTCTGTGAAGGTGTCAAAAATATTATCCCCTAGAGCCTGGCACATACAAGCGAAGCATTAGGAGAATCGAATGGTGATATTTTGACTATCTCTTTTGCCAACTCACTCCATGGATTGTGAGTGTCATTATGATTACGGGAATCAGAGTCCTTAGTGTCTTTGAGTCCAGTCAGAGTAGAAAACCATTCATAAAAACCCATTTTTAAGATTCTGTTTCTTAAGAACCACTCTTGGTACCAAGATGTATTAGTTAGGGTTCTCTAGAGAAACAGAATCAACAGGGAACACTTGCAAATATAAAATTTCTAAAAGTGTCTCACATGACCAGGGGAATGTGGAGTCCAAAATCCACAGAGTAGGCTGTGAAGCCAATGATTGCAATGGAGGGTCTGGACAAACTCCACAGGAGAGGCTCACCAGCCAAAACAGGAAGAGACTGTCTCTTCTGAATCCTCCTTATAAGGTTTTCAGTGATTAGATTAAGCATCACTCATTGTAAAAGACACTCCCCTTTGACTGATTACAAATGGAATCAGCTGTGGATGCAGCTGACATGATCATGATTTAATTCTATGAAATGTCTTCATCGCAACAGACAAGCTAGCACTTGCCCAACCACCGCTTGGCCAAGTTGACACATTAACCAGACCATGACACTGCTGGAATGCAATATACCAGAAATGGAATGACTTTTAAAAAGGGGGAATTTAATAAGTTGCTAGTTTACAGTTCTAAGGCTGAGAAAATGTCCCATTAGAACAAGTCTATAGAAATGTCCAATCTAAGGCATCCAGGGAAAGATACCTTTGTTCAAAAAGGCTGATGAAGTTCATGGTTTCTCTCTCAAGTGGAAGGGCACATGGCGGACATGGCATCATCTACTATCTTCTTCTCCTGGCTTCCTGTTTCATGAAGCTCCCCAGGAGGCATTTTCCGTCTTCATCTCCAAAGGTCGCTGGCTGGTGGGCTCTGCTTCTCATGGCTGTGTCGTTCTGCTCTGCTCTCTCTGAATCTCTCATTTTCCAAAGTGTTCCTTCTTTTATAGCACTCCAGAAAGTAATCAAGACCCACCTAAATGGGTGGAGACACATCTCCCCCAATCCAGCTTAACAACCACGCTTGACTGGGTTATATCATCAGGCAGAGGATCTAATTACAGATTCAAACATACAGTATTGAATAGGGATTATTTTGTCTTTATGAAATGGGATTTAGATTAAAACATGGCTTTTCTAGGGGACATACATCCTTTCAAACCAGCACAGTCACTTTGAACTTTTGACATTTAATCTCAAATATGAATGCTGACAAGGAGCCCACCATGTGGAGACTAGGGAGAAGACCATTCTAAGGGGAGAGAATGGCAGTTGCAGGTACACCAAGGGGGGATGTTTGACAAGTCTGAGGAACATAGAGAAGGCTATTGTAACTAGAGCATGAAGGGGTAGGGGGAGAGTGGGAACTGCTTGGGAGTCAGCTCTTAAAAGGGATGATTTATTTTGCCTCTTCTGAGGGCTTTGACCTATTTCCTGTTTTATTTTCTAGGTAGTGTTTAAGAAAGACATTGGGACAAGTTTGATTGTCTAGAAGCACTTTTCTAAGAGTGGTATCCAAGCTATTATAGTGATTGATTAATGGGAGCAATCTAGATCTAGCAAGGACAAGAAACTGGACTGAATTAGAATCTCAAACTTTTAGTTCAGTGCTTCTTCCTTCTTCTCTTGTAATCTTTTATTTTGAAATGATTTCAAACTTACAGAAAAGTTGCAAGAACAGTACAAAAAGACCCTATAATATACCCTAATTTACCCAAATTCACATACTATTTTGTTCCATTTGCTTTATTGGTTTCTCTCTTATCGGAATCATTTGAGAGAAAATCATATATGTATCATGGTCCTTTATCCCTACATACTTAACCACAGTACAGTTTCAACTACAGATAATCCAATAATGTCCTTTAAAACATTTTTTCACTTCCTGTACAGGATCCAAATTAGGATCACCTGTTGCACTCAGTTGTCAGGTCTTTGTGGGTTTTTGTTTTTGTTTTTAATTTTTTTTTAGTTTGCAACATATTCTCAGCCCTTCTTTGTTTTTTGTTTGTTTGTTTTTTTAAATAACATTGACATTTTGGAATTCGGAACTTCTTTTAATAAGAATAAAATAATAGTTGACGTCTGCCAAGGATTTACTAGGTGCATGAGTACCATATTTCGACAAAATTAATCCTCCCAACATTTCTACAAGGTTGATAGTATTTTTATCCCCTTTTATAAGTATAAGTTCCCTGTTTCCAGTCAGTGAATATCAAGAGTCAGAATCAAGAACACAGGCTGCTCAATTGTGATGATAAAAAAAATATTTAAGCCTTCTAGCCTCCTATATTCTGGAGCACCTAAAAGGAAAAATCTGAGAGGATTGTATGGCAGCCCATGACAAACTCTGGGATCTGTCCTGTAACTACCTGTTAAAGAGTGCTTTGAAAACTATTACTTTTTTATTTCTTTGCTTTGTATATATGTTATACAATAAAAAAAAAGTTTAAAAAAAAGAGCTCAGGCTGCTTACTACATTATAAATAAATAAATTATTATTAATTTTAAAAGAAACCAGGCTACTCCAGAGCTAGTGTTCTTACTGCTCCAGTGACACATCATTGGTACATCTTTGCAATTCTGAACCAGCACAGCGCCTTTGTGGATAGTGTGTGCTACAGAAAGGATATAAGGACATAAAGTTTGTAGTCTGGATCCAGGCTGATAAATCACTAGCAGATTAAAAACTGATCTCCTCACCGTCTGTGGTGGGATACAGAGCTATCCCTTTCAGGTCCCGTACCCATCTCCTTCTATCTGAAATATTAGTCATGATACTTACATCTTCACTCACTCATTCATTCATCAATATACTTATTCAACAATAAATTTTTAAGTGCCTGCTGCATGCCAGCCATTGTCCTCAGAAAGAATGGCATAATATTGTGTTTATTATTATAAAAATGCTGGCACAATACAATGAAAAAAAGTAGTTATTCTAGTACTTCATTCTCTTTGATTAGTGACCTGCTGTTGTGTTGGATGCTTTGCTTGGAGTTATCTTCTTCCTTTACCTTTGATCAATGAGTAAATCCCCTAGGTACGGTGAGATGTGATGTTCTTGGCAAGTTGTTTGGTTTGCTTATGAGTTGCAGTGGTGAAAATTAAGTATATCTATGTTTGCTGGTATGAGAAGCAATACCTTTATTAAAGAAAGAGCCTGTTTTCATTATCATTGTTGTAAAAGAAACTCCAAAATAGTTTTTAAAGCTGACCCATTAACCCTCATGGCCTCAAAAGTCAAGTAGTTTTGCCCCCAGATGACTTATCTGGAAACCCCAGACCAAGAAAGGTAAGAGACGGTGAGAAAGAGCTTTCCAAAGACCATTTACCAGTGATGGGCCATTTGAATTTCAAATAACTGCAATAGTTCTGGCCTAGGTTAGCTACCAGCCTTGTTTTCCTGTAGGAGAATGTTGCTTTTTAATCCCCCTGGGATAAAACTGTTCTTCCCTCCAGAGTTTTTAATGATTGAGGTCATAAAAATTAAAAAAACAAATAATGCTAATAATAGCAGACACTTACTTGTACCTGTTCACTCTGTGAGATGCTGTTCCACATTCTCTGCATTTATTGACTAAATGAAATCTCACACCAACCCTATGAACTAATTATTATTATGCCTTTATGAGGAAACAGGCAATTTCTAAATCAAGTAATAATGATCATTTTGGCTTCAAAGAAAGGTTTCTGCTTGGATACACTGAAGAACAGTTGTATTGTGGAGGGGTCTACCAATTAAAGAGTTTCTTAACATTTTGAAGCTTTTCAATTTTCTGTTGCTCTCCGTGTGCCAGAAATTCTACCACCAGTGAATTGTTAGAAGGAAGGATAGATGCACATTATTAAATATGCCTGCCATGAGCACATTTAATTCACGAAACTCCTAAGAAGGCCTCATGGAATCCAGTTTTTTTTAGAACTATAGCATTTTAGTTTCTTGGGCTGCTCAAGCAAATACCATGCAGTGGGTCAGATTAAACAATGCAAATTTATTAGCTCATGGTTGTGAGACCAGGAAAATGTCCAAATCATGGCATCAGAAAGGCAATGCTTTCTTCCTAAGACTGGTGTTCTGGGGCTGGCTGACTGCAATATTTGTTCCTTAGCTTGGCTCATGGCAAGGTACATGGCGGCGTCTGCTGGTCTTTCTCTTCTGTTCTGGGTTCTGTTGATGTTCAACCTCTTGCTTCCTGTGGTTTTCTCTTTCTTTGAATTTCATTCCACTTATAAAGGACTTCAATAATGGATTAAGACCCATCCTGATTGAAGTGGGCTATACCTTAACTGAAGTAACCTCATCAAAAGGTCCTGCTTGAAATGGGTTCATACCCACAGGAATGGATTAGTTTATGAACATGTGTTTAGGGGGTTACATACAGCTCCAGACCACCAAACTTAGCATTTCCTAGCTGACAGGGACCTTATAGCTGACCCTACCCCTTCAGAAAACTGAGGCAAAATGCCAGTGTGATAGGCATAAAGTCATACAGCAAATTAATGGTGAACCTAGGCCCCAAATCCTGAACTGTTAAATCCTAACCTAAACCTTATTTTTAAAATCTTTGCACCTTACCACCTTGTTAAATGCCATTAAGACACCTCTGGAGTGTGTTATTGAACTGGAGTAGAAAAAAAGAAACAGACAATCATAGCTGTTGAACTAGTTCATTAATATCCATGGAAGAAAGCTTTTATGTACTTTCACTTGGAAAAATAGCCAAAGATTCTGCTCTTTTTGAGGCAGCTGTAGCGGAGAGAAATTAGAGCAGAGTATATATAGCACAGTTTTTACAGCAGAATAGCTGAAAAGATAAAATGGAAAGAAACTTTAAGATATTAAAATAAAAGTGTGACAAGGACCAAGGGATTTTGAGTTACAGACCTAATGAGGTAGGTTTAGGAGGTAGGTTCTCTGCTCAGGTCTTGGTCTTCAGCAGTGCTAGACCTGCAAATGGATCCTGATATCAGTTAACAGGTGTTCTGGTTGAAATTGTACCAAGTAAGATTCAATGATTTTGATTCAGCTGACTGCCAAATGAGTACTTGTCACTTACTTAGCAAGACACAGTCGCTGGTCTATTAAGCTAAGTCAGAAGTAGCCATAGAAGGAAAGTTAACTATATGAGGGGCTAAGTGCTGTCATTGAGATCCAAGAAATGTGCTGCAGATGCACAAAGAATAGTGCCATTAGCTGTGGCCAGAGGATAGAGGGAAGGCTGCTTGGAGAAGGTAGCATTTTCAAGCAACGTGGAATCAATGAAAAGTAAAATGTTGACAGAAAAAGTGGGAGATCTAGAGGGAGGGCAAGCATTCTACTTAGGATTTGGGGGTTTGGTGGAAGTGAGAGGATTAGAGCAGCTCCTTTTCTTCTGTCTTCTATATCTTTCCCCCCTGCAGATTGGGGTTAAAGCTCAAATAGAATCTAATTTTTAAGGGACAGAGGTTATTTTACTACTGTAGATGCAAAGATTAATGACTATTTTCTGGTCTGAATTAATGTTGGTTGGCTTTTAGGGTCTAGGATAAGGCAGATATTTGTAAATATCCTGGCAACTCCACCTTGAGCTCTGGACCAGCCCTTCAGTCTGCCGAGGCTTGCTGCCACATGATAAGAGTCAGTGCAGGCTCCTCTTAGTGGTTTTCTGTTTATGAACGTGTGGGTAGGGCAAGGGTGAATTTCTGTAAGTGGCAGGACTGAAGAGGGTTGTTTTGGTCAGACAAGGTGCAAATGACCTTGGGCCTTTGGCCTTTATGAGTCCTTCTCAGGCTCATGTTTGTTTTTGTCACTACCTGTGGGATAAAAGCACTATTTCTTTTAACAAAAGTGAAATTCCTCCCTTTAATCGTTGCCCTGCCTTTCTTTTCTGTTGCTTTCTTTGCTATGTCATGATTTCCCTTTTGTCATCCAGTAACCTAGGTACACACAGTTTTAAGAAACTGGGCCTGAGAGCCATAAGACTAGGGCCCTGTCTATTTTGTTCACTGTTAATTACTTTCTCCAGGGCTAAGCTCAGTACCTGGTACTCACTACCGGGTACACAGTTCAAATATTAACTGAATAATTGAAGAAACTGTACAAGTATTTTGTAGTTGTGGTTTCACATTCTGGCAGCTTTAAAAGGTTGGCATCCTTCATTGCATGGATAGGTTCAAGTTTAAAGGGACTCAGTAAACCATCCTTTTCATTATTGTTCATTCAGGATCTGAGGTGCCTTTCTCCTTGGTCCCAGGTTTCCCCCTCAGTGTCAGCTGACACTATACTACTATCAGGGCTAATTCCCTCCTGGCCATTTGGGCTCCTGGGCCCATACCTGGGCATCCCATGTTACCGTTATCACCTCTCTAGGTTGTGACCAGGCCCTACTGCCCTTCTTAGAGGCAATCATATGTCTCAAAATAACATTGAGGATATAGTCTTGAAACTAGATTCAAGGGCTAATTGTATGGCCTAGGAAGTCTCCTTATCCCTCTGAATCTGTCACCCTAACAGTGCACTTGGTCAGCTTATCAGGTTGTGGTGGATACTTTGTAAACTATCAAGCACAAACTAAATATTAGTTCTTACTTCTCATATCATGGCAGTTCACGTGAAAATGGAGGGGAAGAACCTAAAGATTTTTCAGCCAGAGATTTTAATCAGTCTTCCCCTTTTCCCAAGAGGCTCACAGAAAGCATATAGAGGATGATCTTAAAAATATTCTATGTAAAACAAAGCAAGATAATATTACTAATAGCCAATATTTATGTGTTGTGCTAAGTACTTTAATATTATTTAATCCTATCTAATCTTCAAACAATCTTGTAAAGTTAGTCTTTCAGCCCAGTTTTACTAATGAGGTTGGTGACTGAGACCAGAGAGTTAAGTGATTTCTCCAAGGACACATGACAAAATTCTGCATACGATTCTAACCCAGGCCCTCTGACCCCAGAGCTCCATGCTCTTACTCTTTCCTTCCCATATTTCAGCATGTTTTACCAACTCAAAAGGAGAATAGGGAAAGAGAGGGAGGAGAGAAGGAAAGAAAGAAAGAGAGAGAGAATGTGTGTATGTATGTGTAAGGATCTGGTATTGTTGAAAGCAGTTCTGTGTTCACACTGAATATGTCCCTAATAAACTCACACCTCTGGCTGTGGAATCACTCTTCTGGAAGGCAAACATCAAGGCCTAATGGCATCCAGACCAGGGTGCTGGGGAAAGGACAAAGTAATTTTGGGCTTAGTTGTCTACACTAGAAGTCTCATGAAAATGCTGATGCAGGGTCTGTTTGTCCATGCAGGTGCTATCTCTTTATCTACACTCAAGTGAAACAAAATGCCTTTCAATGACGAGAAGCAGTGTGTGGGTGAGGACCAGCCAAGCGATTCAGACTCTTCCAGGTTTTCTGAAAGCATGGCTTCGCTCAGCGACTATGAGTGCTCCAGGCAGAGCTTTACCAGCGACTCCTCCAGCAAATCCAGCTCTCCTGCTTGTAAGCCAACAGAGAAGAGGGGCTAGGGATAGGGGTGGGGGATGTTGGATTTTAAAGCTCAGAAATGAGCGAGAACAAAGCCCAGGGTTCGCCTCCTTTCTAGATGCGTCGCAATAGTACTGCAGAGGCACTGCAGCTATTTTGTACTCACTCTCAGGAATAGTTCCCAAAGTTTACAGCCTGCTGGTTTTAATTTTAATCATTGTCACTAACTTTCCTTGGTTTGACTATAAGCCAGGCCTTCCCCATCTTCTTTCCCAAGTGGTAGAAAACCACTGCTTTTAAGGTCACTTCCTAGGTCCCCCACCCTCAAGGATAAATTAAGTTGGCCTTTTCTGATTGTTTCTGATTTGCACTGACGGAAACTTGCCCCAATTCAAGGGTCAGGCAGGAAGTGAAATAATCTAAAGGTTTTCCTGCTGATTTCAAAAACTGTTGTGCAGATGACCCAAGAGTAACTACACTAGTGGTATGAGAAAGAGTTGACAGTAGCCATGGCTTAAAATTTCTTTGTGCGGGTGCTAGAGATATGTAAACCAGAGTTTGGGTTTGTTGTTTTGTTTTAGCTTTTTAATTGGCATTTTGTATATGAAGTGTAACACCTCAAACTGACAAACCAAGTGTAGAATGAAGCAACTAATATTGAAAATGATCAAATGCTCACTTTAAAAAGTTTTTTCATTTGTATCTATTTTTAATTTATACATTCTCTTTGAAGAAAATTTAGAAAATAAGCATAGAGAAAAGAAAATATTGTCCGTGATATCATCCATGAACTACCCTTGCCAGGGCTTTGTCATATCTTCATCCTGTCTTTATTGCTGATAGACATATTTGTTTTAATGTATATATACACACACAGAGACATATGTGTCTATACATTTTTAGACTCTTTTCACTTAGTATAACTAAAATGTTTACCCAGGATAACAGATTTTAAAACATTGTTTTATGAATACCTGCTACTTCATCAAGTAAATATGCCATAAATTTACTTAATCATTGATGAATCAGTGGACATTTAGTTTCCAATTATTTTTTTGCTTTGAGAAAGAGTGCTTTATGAATGTCTTGGTTCATAAAGTCTCTCTGGGAATTCCTTTAGCTATAATTAGATTATTGGACCCAAAGTACAAACATACTTAAGGGTAATTTCAATAGAGTAGAGACTTGGCAAAAGAACTTGCCAGCATCCACTGTAGGTTTCTGTGTCTTTTGTGTCTGGCAACAGGATTTCTTAGCATCCTGAAGAAGAGTTTTGCCAGTTCTGTGTATCACTCTTTTTTATTTTGTCTTGTTTTTTATTTATTTTGTAGGGTAGCAAAATATTTGCAGTAGTGCTATTGTTACAGGTCATGATTTTTAAATAACAGGACTAGACATTCTAACAGTGATTTCAAAAAGTCATGATTTATTCAAGATTTTTTTAAGAATAATCTTTAGAATTCTTTATTCACTAGTTCCTACTGAGAAGTTAATTATCAGTTTATCATATTTACTTTGTTTTGAGTTCTTAATATGGTCTTACTTTTTATTGAGTTATTAATATGTTCTTCTTTACTTAAATTATTTCATATAATCATCTCTGACCAACCCAATGAAGATAAGCTATACCTCTGTGAAGTCAAGTGGTAACTACCTGATAGCAAAACTTAGAATTGAACATCCACATTATGCTATATTGTCTATACTTTTAGAAATTATAATTTTAAAATATCAGTTATTTCATACTGTCTGTGTAAATTAATAAGAATTTTGAATTATGGAATTAAGATAGCATTATTCATTTCCCTATAGAACATTTAATAAAAAATGAAGTGATTTAATGAAAAAAACCTTATAACTTATCACCAGTAGATCTATATCAATAAGATTGTCTTAAAAACATTTGAGAATTATTTGTCAAACACAACAACTGAAACCATCAAAGAAGTTCTTAAATATTTTTTTTTGTATGCTATATGGAAGGGGTCACATTTCATACTTTTTCCATGTGAGTATCCCATTATTGCAGCACTATTTATTGAATTTTTGTTTTGTTTCTGTTGGTTTATTTTTTTGGTGGGGCAAGTACATGCGCCAGGAATTGAACCTGGATCTCCTGCATGGCAGGTGAGAATTCTACAACTGAACTACCCTCACACCCTAAATTCTTGAACTCTGTATTAAGCTGAGAGAACTCATCTGTTTCAGTTATACTCTCCTTACTTGTAAAACACTGAGAACATACATTGGAAGAACTTAAACCCCATCTGCATCAGGTTTCATCAGATGACAACATCTTTCCCATAATGCTAACTGTATCTTGGTTTTCTTTCAGCAACAAGCCCTCCCAGGGTTGTAACATTTGACGAAGTGATGGCTACCACAAGGAACTTAGCAAATATGACTCTTGCTCACGAAATTGCTGTAAATGAGAACTTTCAGTTGAAACAAGATGCCCTCCCTGAGAACAGGTAACTATTATGCATGAGTATTTGCTGAAGATTCTGTGCATGTCTGTGTGTTTGTGTATATGTATGTGCCAAACACATACACGGAGCCATACACACAAATACATGTATTTGCACTGATTCCTGAACAGTCTCGTATAATATTCACAGGTGGTAAACATTATGTAATTTTCTAACAAGCAAGGTCTTTTATTTGATTAAAGAAAAAAAAATTCCTCCAGGGTCCTTTTTACTCATAGTCTTTAGAACTCAGCTTAAATGTCACTTCCTGGGGGAAGCTTTTACTGACATTCTGGAACCTCTAGACTATATTAAATCACTTTTCTAAAGATGCCTGTAGCCACCCCTCCACCTCACCTTTGGTAAGATACCTTTTAAGTTTATGTTCAATGTCTATCTTTCCCGTTTGAAAGAAAGCTCCATTAAGAGAGAAACTATGTATATTATTTGCTGCTCTATCCATATTGCCTAGCATAGTGTTGGCATGTAGTATGCCCTCAAGAAATAGTTGCACATTGATTTATTGAAATCTGGTATTCAGACCATGAAGAATAAATGCAGCTGAACTGCCAAAATACTGAGAATAGGTGATCCAGAAGCCTGTGGATGTAGGAACCACAGCTGCCTGGGTACCTCCTGGTTAACCTCACTCCCCAGGGACTTCTGGAGACACACCCTTATATTCTACCTCAACCTCTCTGGTTCCTGTGGTTCATGACCCCCTTGGAACAAAAAGGAGAAAAGACTTGAGGCCATCACTATAGATAAATAATTTTTAGAGGCAAAGTCAGCCAATCTCACAGTGCCATATATACATCCTGAGGTATTGTCTATTAAGATAACCTACAATATTTGATCCCATTTAGAACTTGTTTGCTTGTTTTAAAGCATAAAAATAAATGATAAAATTTCCATCTTTTAAAATGTGGACCATAGAGTGGGCAATGGTAGCTCAGTGGCAGAGTTCTTGCCTGTCATGCCAAAGACCCAGGTTTGATTCCTGGAGCCTGCCTATGCCAAAAAAAAAAAAAAACATGTGAACCATAATCCTCTTGGAGGGTATTGTTCATAATAATCATTAATATTTTCTAAGATTACTAGCCAAAGTAGATGTATGTTTGCTTTTCTATGGAACTGCTTTTTTCCATGATCCAGCCCTTCATCCCAGCTTTCCTGCCATACCCTTAGTCCAGGCTACCATAATCTCTGACCTGGCCATTTTAGTCCTAACCAGCTGCTCTGTCTCCATTCTCAACTCCCTGCAGTCTATCCTCCTCATTCACACAGTAGCCACAGACATTTTTCTAAATCAGATTAGATCATTTCTTTGCTTAAAACCCTTCATTGGTTTTCTGTTATACTTAGAAAAAAATTCTGAACTCTTTATTGTGGTCTGCAAGGATCTACTTCCCCAATCCTCTCTCTTAAACTGCTTTCCTTCCTGCCTGCTTCAGCCATGCTGGCTTCCTTGCAGATTTCAAAGTATACCAAACTTGATCCTTCTCAGGACTTTGTCCTTCTTGTTTCTTCTTTTTGAATATTCTTCCACTAGATCTTCATGTGGCTGTTTTCTTCTGCCCATTTGAGTCACAACTCAAAGCCTTAGAGAAGTTTTCTTCAACCACCCAGCTAAATCGGCACCCTCCCCATCACTGTGAACCGCATTGTCTTACGTGGTCTGGCTCAGAGCCCTGAAATTTTCTTACTTATTTTAAATGTGTGCTTTTTTAATTTTTTATTTTTTTAACTTTTCTATCCCTGTTAATGTACAAGCTTCTTGAGAGCAGATACTTTTCACTGTAGTATCCCCAGTGCCTAAAGCAGAGCCTTGTACATATTGGATGCCCAATAAACATTTATTGATTGACTAATAAAATATGAATTGGTATACTTTATCAAGAACAACAAAAGATAATTTGCAAGTTTCTGTACTTAAAATTAAGAAGTTGCAGGTACAAGCTGTAGTAAAGACTCTTAATGATCAGACAGACCCTGAAGTTTGAACCCTATCTCTTCTGAGACCTAATTTGAGACTCACATTGATACAGTACTGACTACAAATGCATTAAATGACATCATGGTTATAAAAGCACTTTACATACAAGTACTTTTATACTATGGAAATATTAATTCTTCTTCCTTTTATTTTTGGCCATGTCTAGAAAATATGAGCAAGGGAAACAAAATGCAGAGTTAAAATATATTACATTTGTTAAAAAATTAAATGGCATATTATTAACAGTTAACTTTTGGATGACTCTTCCACATTGCCCCAATTTTTTCTTTTTTATATACAGCTGACTCATATTTTACTGAATATTTTTTGGGGGGGAAGAACTGGTAAAATAGGTTAGGCTTCTGATACCCAATAGGAATGCTTATAAATGATTTGAATGATTGTCCTCCCCCACTTCCCCTACCTCCCCAAGACATTAAAGAAATAAGAAGTACCTTATAGCACTTGGGAAACTTAAAATTTAAACCCTGAATTCCCTTAGGTAGCTATAAAGTTGTTTTATCTTGTTCCTTGTTGATCCTTTCAAGCCAAGTCCTTGAACCTTGTAAAATCAAGAGCATCCCAGCAGTGTTTGCCTTTCTAATTGTTCTGCAATTGCTCGAGTGAGTCTCAAACATTAGAAATAGCATTTATGCTGGACAAATTGCCTCAGGTGACTAGAATAAATTTTAACATTTTAAGTTGCTGAGTAGAATATAGTGTTTGCAATTCTATCTCGCACTCCTTAGAAAGTTAATTTTCACCTCTCTCAGCATTACTTTATACTTAGCTATTTGTTCTTTAAAAATAAAAAATAGATGCTATGCTTTCACTATAAAATTATTAATTCATTCATCATGCAGTCATTGACCTCTTAATATATACAAATTATTGTGCTAGGCATAATGACAGGTGCCTAGATAAAGAAGTTATTGCCTTTGCCCAGGACAGGTATAGCCGTATGGATGAAAGTGACTTGTGAGTAATTACAGTACAGGGAAATATGTGCTTTACCAAAAGCTGTTGCAAAATTGTGTAGAGGTTCAATAGGAATGTGTATTTTTAATGGGCACCTATTTTGGGGTATTAACATAAGGGGTGAAGCAAGGTGGCCACCTATTCTATGGTGAGCTCTTCCTAGGGGTGCTCCTATTTCAGCAGTTCAGCCTGGCTAACTTTAAGTGGGACATCTGAGCTGTTGGCAGGCATCCACATGTGTGTCTCCTTGGAGCCTATATGTTCTATTCTGTGCCATGTAATTTCAGCTGTTGAGGAAAGAACAACTTTGTGGTTCCTTAAACGTTCAATTCCAAAAATATATGACAAGACTAAAGATCTGTGTGGAACAGTAGTTAGGTAAATTTTGTCTTCTTTGGCCACAATTTTTGAAGTTATTGAAAGCTATAGTAAGGAAACATTTTTAATGGCTAGGGAAAACACTTAGGCAAGGATATTAAATGGAAAAAGTATGTACCATTGTACGTACCAGGAACTTTTAACTATGTTAAAACAATGCATTGAACAAGTAGAATGTATCAAAAGATTAATAAGATTATGGGCAATTTGTTTTATACAATTTCTACAATGAACATATTTCTTTTATAATCAGGAAAATTAATTTTATTTTAAAAAGCAATCCATTTCATTCCTGTAGCTTGGTTGGTCGAGTGAAGCACATTGTTCACCAGGCCTTCTGGGACGTCTTGGAATCAGAGCTAAATGCAGAGCCTCCTGAGTATGAACATGCCATCAAATTGTTTGAAGAAATCAGAGAGGCAAGTTGATATTGCCCTAATGAATTAATAATTTTTTCCAAAGACTATTTTCATATCCTTTATTATTGGAGACTCTTTGAAAAACTAAGCAAGTTCACTCATAGGAAGGGTTTTTCCCTGCACTTCCTGGAGCATGGTGTAGGCTGGGAGATGGGGGCAGTCAAGGGGAATGCAGGACAATTCTTAGGGCATAGAGAAGTAGTTATGAACACAGACACTATTAGACAGACCTGGTTCAGTTAAAGGCTCTCCCTCTTTAAGTTTCAGTTTCCTTCCCTGTAATGTAGGAATAAAAGTACTTACAGGGTAGTTGTAGGAATTCAATGAGATGATAGTTATAATATTAGCTAATGTTTGATAGGGTACTTGCTCTATGCCAAGTACTAGATTATTCATTTATCCTTACCATCACCCTATGAGGTAATTACATTTGCTATTCTTATTTTATATAAAACAACAAAGTTACCTAACTCACCCAGGGTCCTCCAGTTATAAGGGATGGAGAGGAATTTGAACTGAGGACTCCAGCTCAGAGCCTAAGCTCCTAACCATTTGCTATGTATATAGTACATTGTCCACTGTATATTGAATACTCAATAAATAGGTTGCTTATATAATATATAATAAATATGTTACATGTAAAATGTATTGTATCATACTAATGGAGCCCATGGCATTTTTCCATATGTGGTTTAACGGGTTCTTTTTGAGCCATGATCTACAACTTGGTCTTTCTTCACTGCACTGTTTATCTGTAAATGTTTTGAAGTCCTTTCAATAATATTGCTTCCTCACCAGTTGTTTTCATTCAGACTGTATCAGGAACTTCCCACAGGAAGGTACTTTAATTCAGCAGTTAGAACTTTCTTTTTTAGAGATGTTAGAGTGTTAGAGTCCTCCTTTGGTCCACCATCCAGTTTGTGTAAACTTCAGTGGCATCCAGAATACTAAAATATAGACAGTGAGCTTGGTCATTTACACACTGAAGGAAAAAGGAGCAACCTTAATTCACATAATAATGCTGTTGCGTTTTCTTTCATTTCCCTCTGCAGATTCTTCTCTCTTTTCTGACTCCTGGTGGCAACCGACTTGGCAACCAGATCTGTGAAATTTTGGATACAGATCTCATTAGGCAGCAGGCTGTGCATAGTGCTGTTGACATCCAAGGCCTGGCCAATTACATCATCAGCACAATGGGAAAGCTGTGTGCTCCTGTGCGTGATGAGGATATCAGAGAGTTAAAGGCAACCACCAACATTGTGGAGATGCTGAGGTTAGCACTTGTGTTTTCTTAAAGCACCTTTGAGTACATTCACAAGGGAAGTGTAGGGGTTGGGGAACACAGAAAAATTACTGGCCTCCCAAAGAAATTCTCGATCTTAGAAAGAAAACCAAATAAGTAAACAATAAGTCACCCATTTACTAAGTTCAGAGAGTTTTCATGATGAAAAAGACAGATGGAGTCCCTGTGCCCAGGGAGTTTAAAATGGAAGGGAAAGATTTTGAACAAGAAATTACAGTTGTGGTGAATACTGTGAAAGGGGGAGTAGGAGGTATTCACTGAGCCTCCAGCTGGGGCCTAATTTAGTCAAGAATCCGGAAGCCTTAGTTCGGAAAATGATAGTTGATATAACACATAAACCCTGAATTCTCAGAGACTTAACCAATAAAAGTTTTTCATTTATGTCACAGTCTGATTCAAAGCTTCTTGGTCAGGCAGCCTTCCACATGCTCTTCAGGAACCTGTGCTCCTTCTATCTTTGGCTCTACCCAGGTCTTCAGCTGGTAAATGGGAAGGAGATCATGTGAAAGAGGTTTCTCAATGTTTAAGCACTCCAGCCAGAAATGACATGTTTCATTGACTATATATCTAGTCACATGTTCCCACCTCAATTAAAGGGGTTTGTAGAATATAGTTGCTGTCTAGAAACACATTTCCCAGCCACAAATCTGACTATGGAAAGAGAGTACAACCTGTGGTGGTCAGCAAGCCATCTCTGTCTGCCATAGCTTCCTGGAGGAAGTAAGGTGTTCATTAAAATCATGAGAGTTTAGGGCGGTGCTATGTGGCTCAGTGGCAGAATTCTTGCCTGCCATGCCAGAGACCCATGTTCGATTCCTGGAGCCTGTCCATGCCAAAAAGAAAAAAAAAAAAAAACAAGAAGAAAAAAAATCATGAGAGTATAATCTGACCATGTAGGCAAAAACTTCCTAGTGATCTCAGAGGAAAGAGGAGATTGTAGCACTTTTTGTCATTGAAGGGAATTTATCTCCTTCTTTTGTCAATATAGCCACATTGAGAATCAAGGGTGTCTTTGTACAGGTTTTTTTGTTTGTTTCAGAATTAAGTTTTTTTTTTTTTTTTTTTTTAAGGAAAGACAGAGAGAAGGAAGGAAGGATAGAAGGAAGGAAGAAAGGGAAACATTTTTAAACATTTTCTTGTATTCTGTTTCTCCGTTTTTGTTACATGGGCTGGGGCCGGGAATCGAACCGAGGTCCTCCGGCATAGCAGGCAAGCACTTTGCCCGCTGAGCCACCGCGGCCCGCCCCAGAATTAAGTTTTAAGTGATGGTTTCGCAAAGGGAAAAAGGAACTGGTTTGGGTGTAGCACGTAACTTACTTTGTGGCCTTGGACAAGTTGGTAACCTCTCAAAGTCATACTTTCCCCATCTATAAAATGGATTTTATATAACCTTAGAGTTGTCCGCAGCTCAGTCAGATTGTAATTCTTAACTTGCAAGTTATCTTGTTACCCATGTATGATACCATATCTGTAGTGTTTATCTTGATCATTTATTGAGCACCTACTGAGTACCACTGTCCCTTGCACTTTGTATTCATCATCCCATTGACTCTTCACAACATCCTGCCCAAGGTTGATTTTGTCCTCTTCTTTCATGGGTGAAGAAATTGAGGCTCAGATTCCTCTATGCATGGCTACAGAGCTTTCTGGTTGCAAAGCTGGACCAGAGCACAGCACTGCCCGACTATAAAATGAAGTATTTTTTCCTCTGTGCCTCACTGTCCCATCCTTTCCTGCTTGTTTTTAAATTCCCTTAGGAATAGAAACCATATATACCATGTTTAGAACTCTTAAAATTCTAGGGGCTTTCAAATGAAAATTCCTTTTTGAATCTTTATTGTCTCTTTGTTAAGATTCATTGTTTATGTTTTTCAGTATCTTTTGATCAGTTTATAACTGGATATAGTGGATCAGCTGGAGGTGCAGTTTAGCACATAATGGATATCTGCTAAAGTAAACACTAGAAATACATTTGGAATGCATATGTTTGACCTACAAAGAGTGATATTGCCAAATGGCAATTGAAATCTCAAAACCTTTTTGGGAGTATTTATCTTTTCCAGGATGTAAATATATAACAATTAATGAAGTTCATCTTAACTTCTAAAAACCTCTCTATTTTAATTCTGTAATTTTTAGACAAATATTTCATGTCCTGGACCTCATGAAAATGGACATGGTCAATTTTACAATTAAGAGTCTTAGACCACATCTTCAACGCCAGTTGGTGGATTATGAGCGAACCAAATTCCAGGAGATTTTAGAAGAAACTCCAAGTAAGTACAATATATGGTGTATACTTATGTTGAAATTGGGTGAACATATAATATTTTTATTTTTAATATCTGTTTCGGTTTGCTACAACTGCTGGAATGCAATATACCAGCAATGAACTGGCTTTTATAAAGGGGATTTATTAAGTTACAAGTTATAATTCTAAGGTCATGAAGATGTCCAAATTAAGGCACCAGCAAGAGGATACCTTCTCAGAGGAAAGGCAGTCGGCATTGAAACACCTCTGTCAGCTGGGAAGGCATGTGGTTGGCATCTGCTGGTTGTTGCTCCCAGTTCATTGCTTTCAGCTTCTACTCTAGTGGCTTTCTCTCTCTAAGTGACTGTAGATCCTTTCTTGGCTTCTCTGGGGCAAACTCTGGATTTCATTTCCTAGCTTAGAATCTTTTGGAGGCATTTCTGTCCACATCTCCAAATATCTGGGTCCTCTCCAAAATGTCCCTCTCTTAACCGGACCCCAGGAAATAGATTAAGACTCACCTTGAATAGGTAGGGTCACATCTTCATCTAATCAGAAGGTCCCACCCACAATCAGGTGGGTCTCATCTCCATGGAAACAACCTAATCAAAGTTCACACCTAACAATAGATTGGATTAGAATAACATGGCTTTTCTGGGGTACAAAACAGTTTCAAACCCGCACAACAACTTAAGTAGTACCACTAAATGACTTTTTCCTTTCTATTAAACCTATTTTTTACTTTCTAAAATTGGCATCACAAATTTACAGTTGTTTACTCTATGCCAGGAACTGTGCTAAGTATAATTCACTTTTTCCTTAATTCAAAAAATATTTATTGAGCACATGCTATGTGCCAGGCACTATTTAGAACCTGTGGATTTATGCAGTAAACAAAGCAAAATAAAGTTGCTCTGCCTTTGGAGCAGATATTCTAGTAGGCATGACAAATAGACAAATACATATTGTCAGCTATAAGAAGAAAATAAGCATAAATGAACAGGTAATGATAGGGAAATGGTGAGGGTAGGGGACTGGGCTTTTCAAACAGGGAGGGGCTGAGAAGGTCTCGCTAATAAGTAACATTTAAGCAGAATTCTTACAGAATTGAGGGAGAGGTCATGCGACAATCTGAGGGAAGAACTTTCCAGCCATAAGGGAGCTGAAAGTACAAAGGCCCTAAATCAGAAACTTGTTTGCAATGTTCAAAGAACACAAAGCAGCCAGTGTGGCTGGAGTAGGATAAGCAAGGAGGAGAGTGGTAGGCGATAAAGCTGAGAGGTAGGCAAAGGCAGATCAAATAGAGTCTTGTTGGCAGATGAGAGGAATTTAGATTCCCTTCCCAGTGTGATTGGAAGTCACTGGTGCATCTGGTTTTCATTATTAAAGAATACTCTGGCTCTTGAGTAGAAACTAGATTATACAGGAGCAAAGAGGGAAGCGGGGAGACCAATTAGATGGTAGAACATTTGCCTAGGAAAGAAATGATCGTGGCTTGGTCCAGGTGGTATTGGTGGAAGTAGTGAGAAGTGGTCAGATTCTAGATGTATTTTGAAGATAGAGTAACAGGATTTGCTCATAGATTGGATGAGGGGAGAAAAAAAAGAGTCAAGGATGACTATGAGTTTTGCTCTAGGAACTGTGTGAATGGTGGTGTTTTAGTGAGATGGCAGAGAGTAGAGGAAAGCAGATTTGGGGATGATAATGGAATCATGAGTTCAGTTTTGGATATATGAACTTTGAGATCCCTGTTCGAAATCAATGTGGAAATGTCAAGTAGGCAGTGGGATTTAAGAGACTAGAGTCCAGAGGAATGCTGGTAACTGTAGATATAAATGTGGGAATCATCAATGTAGTTATATAATATGAAGCCATGGGACTGGATGGTGCAAACTCTTATGAACTGCTTACCATATTCTAAGCACTTTTTTATACTGATTTAATTTTTACAAGTTTAGAATATTACACAGACACACTCCATTTTATAGATGAAGTAATAGGCACTGGGAGGATAAATCACTTGTCTCCACAGCACAACTTGTAAGGAATAGAGCTGTGACTCCCCCAGGCAGTCCACCTCTACTGTATTACCCTGGATGAGATTACCTAGGGAACATGTTCTGAAAAGAACTGACTGGGGATGCTCCCAAGTGGAGAGGTTGAGAAGAAGAGGAGGATCCAGCACTGGAGATTGTGAAGGATCAGCAGAGAGGTAGGAAGAAACCCAGGAGATACTGGTGTTCTGAAAGACAAGTAAAGAAAGTGTTTGGAGAAGGAAGGTGTGATTAGCTGTGATGAGTTCTGATAAGTAGTTGTTCTAGTTTGCTAGCTGCTGGAATGCAATATACCAGAAATGGAATGGCTTTTAAAAAGGAGAATTTAATAAATTGCTGGTTTACAGTTCTAAGGCCGAGAAAATGTCCCAGTTAAAGCAAGTCTATAGAAATGTCCAATTTAAGGCATCCAGGGAAAGATACCTTAGTTCAAGAAGGATGATGAAGTTCAGGGTTTCTCTCTCAAGTGGAAGGGCACATGGTGAAAACAGAGTTTCTCTCTCTGGAAAGGCACATGGTGAACACGGTCAGGGTTCCTCTCTCATCTGGAAGGGCTGGTGGCAAACATAGCATCATCTCCTAGCTTCTTCTCCTGGCTTCTTGTTTCATGAAGCTCCCCAGGAAGCATTTTCCTTCTTCATCTCCAAAGGTCGCTGGCTGGTAGACTCTGCTTCTCGTGGCTATGTCATTCTGCTCTCCTCTCTCTGAATCTCCCATTCTCCGAAATGTTTCCTCTTATAGGACTTCAGAAACTAATCCAGACCCACCCGAATGGGTGGAGACATGTCGCCACCTAATCCAGTTTAACAACCACTCTTGATTATATCACATCTCCAGCGAGACGATCTAGTTTCAAACATACAATGCTGAATAGGGATTAGAAGAAACAGCTGCCTTTACAAAATGGGATTAGGATTAAAACATGGCTTTTCTAAGGTACATACATCATTTCAAACCAGCAACAGTGGTCAAGAAAGATTAAGACCAAGGTTTGACCATAGGATTTGCCTGCATGAGGATCGTTAGTAACCTTGACAAGAGCGATTTTGGGGTATTGGCAGGCATTAAAGTTAGACCGGAGGAGGGGTCAAATAAGAATGGGAGTAGAGAAAGTATTGCCTCATTGAAACCTCACAATTAACCAGCAAGGTAGGTACTGTTATATACCCTTCATTTTTCCAGAGAGAAAACTGAGGCTGGCTAACTGGTTCCCTTACTGACAAACCCCTGATGCCGGCGCCTGCACTCTAAGGCTGAATTAGGTGATCTCCCCACCCTCCACCTCAGTGGCCTGGGAATCTCTGTCAAAACAGTCAGTACTATAACCATATGTAAACAAAGCAAACTGGGCCACTTGTAAAGAAAACTCCAGAGGCTGGAGTACTTCTAAGAGAAAGGGCATCGATCATGGAGGGTCACACAAGGAACAGTCAGTGAAGCTGGCCATGTTCTGCTTGGTGATAGGGAATCCTTAGTGGGTAGTGAGCACCACCCTCCCCAGTTGCAATTCGGAGGCTTTGGTTAAGCTCTGTAGGGCAGACCAGGACTTGTGGAAGGGAAGTAGCAGACAGCAGGTTTTGTTTGACCTTCTGGTAATTGCAGTTTTAATGGTGGAATGAACCTCCCTATTACTAGCTAACATTTAAAAAAAAACTACTTCCTGTTATATGCCAAACATTCTACATTTATTAGTTTTTTCAAGCCTCACAATAGCCCTATGAGGCTGGTGCTGTTAGCACTCCTTATATACAAACGTGGAAAATGAGATTAAGTTACTTGCCCTAGGTTACCTCTAGTAAGTAAATGGCAGATCTTGAATAACCAAAAAATATCTCTGCCCCAAAGCGTGTGATGTACCCACTATGCTAAATTGCCTCTCTTCAAAGAAGTATTGACTGTCTGTGGTGGATATTGCAGAGGGAACTCTGGCGTGGGTGGGGGTGTGTGTGTGGAAATAAATATTTTATGACTTAAAGGGCTATATTGTTTTAGGTTCACAGGAAAAGGATTAAGGGAAGTAGACCCCCTACATAGAACCTAAATCTGAAACCTGAATTATAGTAAGTGTTCTGAGCAGCATTTTCTTGAAATTTAGGGGTTAGTTTCATTTGTGTGCCTATGTGTGTATACACTTAAGTGCAAATGTGTCCATGTCTTAACTCAAGATAGCTTGGAATCTTCAATGAATTCTTTAGTACAGGGTTTTATTACAGTTTTGTTCATCTCAAATTATTTGCTTCTCTTCTTAAAACCCAGCTTTGGTGACCTGTAATTCATTTGTACCTTTTGCATAGTCTTTATTTTTCTAGAAAGTTAAGAATAAAATAAATCCAGCTGCACAGTTGCCCAGCTCTAAATATGTTCCCAGAGAAACCGAGAGTCCAGGAAGCTGAGTCTATGTCAGCTGCTAATTATATCCTTGAGTCATCCTGCCCAGAGTCGGTCACCGTGTCCTAATATCAAAATAACAGCCTCACAATATTACACAAGAAGGACAAAAGTGTTTTTGGATTTTTGTGTGCATATGATTTTTATAAAATAACTCTTGGGAAATTAATACAGAGAAGTACTTAGGTTTTCAGATTTGACTCTTGGAAAATATTTTATTTTGCCTAAGGAAAGGTTTTATGTAATTGCCTTATTTGAAATTCATACAGAAAATCTTAGGCAATGGTTGTATATACTAAGCATCAACAGGTAACCACATGAGCTCCAACAGCTGAATCACCTGTAGAAATAATAATATTACCCCTGGGGGGTCATTCCATAAGTAATTTTTAAGATACCCATTCAGAAAGAGTTTTATTTATTTATACAGTTATCCTGTATCTGATAAAATAGTTTTATGAACTTCTTTTCATGTGATTCTTTCAACAATCCTATGAAATTTAAATTTTTATTCAAAAATATATCAAGCTGCATTATGATTGTCTGTCTGTGCCTGGCACATAAGACTTTTGGGATGTATTTATGGAACATTTTAAAGAAGAGGAAACTGATGCTTACTCAATGTCAGAGTCATACAGCTTAAGTAGTAGAGCTAGGCCTGGAAGGTGGCGGGCAGCACTGTTGGCCTCCACTGCTCCTGGGAAATTCTTAGGTAAATGCACCTATCATTCTGTACTGGCAATGCTTGTTCTTTTGTTTCTCTCCACTACTGGAGTGGGAGCATCTTGAGTTCAGAGACCTTGTTTATTCATCAATGGATTCAAACACTTGGTATAGTATCTGGCACATAGTAGTTGTTTTAGGAGTTACTGTTGAATAAATGTGCCAGTGGAGAAGCTCTTATTATCGTTAACATGAAAAACACTGGCTACACGTGCCTCGTGGGGTTGACCTGGCTTTTGGAGCCACATAGCCAATCAGTGTGCTAGTTTGTGGAAGTGAAATCTCAGCTTAGTCATTTATAACTGACACATTTAAAAGAAAAGGCGCCCCTAAGGAAGAGCCAATGGTTGGCTCTAAACATGCTTTTTCTATCTTACCAACTGAACTCAATTCTGATTGCATATTAGAACCGCTTGGGGTGTTTAAATACAGATGCCTGAACCCCACCTCAGATTGATTAAATCAGAATCTCTGGTAGTGTTGCCCAGTATCCGTTTTCCCCCTTTTTAAAGCTCCTCAGGTAATTCTAAAATCAGCAGGATTGAGAACTACTATGCCAGACCCTTGAGTTGTTTGACCTAACTATATGGGCTTTTAAATGTGTCAGTTATTAATGACTAAGCTTGCAGTAGAAATGCTTATTTCTGCTGCATTGTAATTATATCCATGATAATTTCCTCTCTCTATCCCTCCCTCCCTCTCACTCTTTATCTCTCTCTGTTGGATGTCTTTTAAATAAATACTACAAGTCTTTACTTCTTTATAAACAAAACTAGCAAACCAAACATAACATTTTTGACTGAGTGGTGAAATTATAGGAGTGGTGGTGTTCTACTGTGACAAACAGAGCTACTCAATAAATTATCCCCTCAAGTGCTAAGGAATAATTTTAGTATGACTGTTTTTTCTTTCCTCTTAATGGCTCTTTTTAAAAAATCTGCACCTATGTCCTGTCTGCATTTCTTAGCAATAAGCACCTTATAAATTCTGCCACATACATAATTTTATAAGAAATATGGTATAAAAAGCGATTTGTTTCTGTTAGGAAATGACAGAACTGGGTCTAAAGTAAAATAAAGTGAATTTTGCCCTAAGGCAGACAGCCTAGTAGTGAAATCGTGCCTCCAAACTTTGATCTTTCTAGAATAGACTTAAGTATGGCAAATTTCATTTGGTTTGTAATGTAAGAGATATTTTTTTCAACATTGGAGGACATACCTGTGAACAAATTAAATAAATATTAATTATCATCTAAGGCAGCAGTTCTCAAATCGGGATGATCTTACCCCCAGGGACTATTTGACAATATCAAGAGACAGCTTTTGTTTGTCTCACCTGTGTAGGAATGTATCCACTGTGTGGGAGTGTACTGCTGGCATCTAGTGAGTAGAAGCTAAGGATGCTGCTAACATTTTACACTGCATGGGTCAGCCCCTCACAATTACCCAATCCAAAATGTCAATAGTGCTGAAATTGGGACACAACCCCCTGTTGTTCTAAGTATGGAATGGGAGTGAGTCCATATCTTTTTTTTTTTTATTTATCTGACTTTATTTAGCATACCAATAGTTTATCCTGGTAATAAATTAATATGTACAGTTATCAAAAAATGTTGGGTGATTTCCAAGGAGGTATACACTTAACTGTTATGTAGAACCATTTAAACAGCTGTTTTTATCATTTTCAAATCCAAGTGTAGTAACATGAGGTTTTTGAAGAATAAAGTCTCTTTCTCTGTAATTCATGATTTAAATAGTTTGAGTTTATAAAGGTTTCAGATGCCATTTCAGTGCCTGTAGGCTACCAAACCTGACATTAAAGAACTGACAGTTCTGAAATCATTTGATCTAGTCACCTAATTGTACAGATAGGAATCCACTGGCATTGTCAAAGATTGCAAGAGGCAGGGCGTAGACTACAAATAGTTTCTTAAGAAGGTTCCAGAAATATCTGTTGGGCTAAATAAGGCACATATATCACATGGAACTATAGTCATATGTAAAACGACCCTGGTTTTACTTTGTTTAACATTAGATTGAATTCTGATGGTTCTTTCATAGTTCACAAACATATTTAGTGATTCATTTGCTTTGGAAGCAAAATCATTCCGACTATTGCAATTTATCACTCATTACTGATTGCCAGTGCCGTTTATACTTCTTTTATCCTGGGATGTTTCAACTTTGGCAACTTTTTTCCTGTTCTGAGCTCATAATAAACCTATGTCAGAAGGTGTCTGTTCTTGTTTGAAATTCAGCATCAGCACAGGGAGTTAACATGGTATCAATACCTACAAAACTATTACCATTTGAGTTTGGGGCAGCTCATTTAGGTCAATTGTCATGTATCCTGTTCTGTTCACTTGAACAGCTACTGTGAATCCATACCTTTGTGGCCCAAAGAAATGTCTTCATGCTGTAGGAAGATTTGGGCTTCAATAAATGAGGAAATCTTGTGGCAGTTGGACTCTCAGGGGTTTTTAGTTTGGAAGCAGTCTCATTTCAGCAGGTAATGGAAGGTAGGGACCTTCCTTTTGCCTCTTTTCCATTGTAGGGAGTGGGCTCCTTGTGAAGCATTTGCAGAGGAATCTTTTGGAGCATTTCTGGGTGGTTTTGTTGTTCTTTCTCAACAGAAATTCTAATTTTTAGGTACCCCATAAGAATAAAAAGAAAGCAATAACAATACTGTTTAAGGTCCTTATACTAAAAAAAGAAATAAATTCAAATATAAAATCTCATTTCTATTGATGCATATGTTTAATGCAGAAGAATTGAACGTAATAAGTAAACTTGTTTAAAGTGAAAGGACAACCTACTTGGACATTATCACACATTCTTTAAGATCAAATTAAGTATGAGATTTGAGTTCAGTGATTTCCTCCCTTCCTTCTCTCATCCTCACTTCTGGAATAGCCCTTGCCAAATACTAGTGTTCATGTTGGGTAAACTAGAGTTCTGTATACTTTCTAGGTGCAACTCCTTTAAGACTGACTTTTCTTTAAGGGTATCTGCTAAGATTCTACTCCCATACGCTGGCACACTGACTGGGTCTCAAAACAAACAAACAAAAGAGCCAGATTCTTAAAAAAAAAACAAACAATAGTCTTAATGATTGTCCAGCATGGGACGACCATCAGAGGCACCTTAAAACAATAAGGTAGTTGTGGTATGGCAGGCAAATAACCTAACTGGGACCTCCTGAGCTTCAGACACCAAAATAAATACAACTGGAGACAATAACCCCCCTTTTACAAGGTTTTATAGGGAGTTGAGTTAATATAATACTTGCTAACCTTAGTTCATTTCCTATATGCCAGGAATGGTTCTTACTGTTTTGCATGTAGTAATTTGTTATTTCTTCATAACAGCTGCAGGAAGGTTCCATTATTACCTCCAATTTACAGATGAGAAAACTGAGGAGACATTAAGTAACTTGCCCAAGGCATATAGCTAGTGAGTGATAAAAGCAGGACCTGAGTTGAGGCTGACTGGCTCAGAGGTCACACTCTGAACCACTGTACACAGCCATGTGTGTGCCAGGGCCTAATACAAGTTCTTAGCTATGGATTGCATTCACTTCATTCAGATTCATTTATCTGCCATGCAAATTTGACTCCACAGTCAAGCTGCTTCCCGATTCTCTGTATTGGTTTCTAAGCTCCATTATAGATCTGTTGGTGATCAGCCTCTCTGCACTGTAAGTTGCATATACTTTCTTGTCAAATCAATTTCAAGGAATAAATGGAAAAGTACCTCTTTGCCTGTTTATATTGGGTTATGTTTGACAAACACTTAATTTTAGAAATGGGCACTGGCTTGGATGCCATCTGCTACGTTTTTCAGGAATTTTATGAGCTTGTAAACAATGCCAATTATTACAGTTAAATAAGTTATATTGAAATCAAAGATAAAACTCTGGAAAACAGTTTGGCAGTTTCTTATAAAGTTAAACATATGCTTAGCATTCAGTCTAGCAATCTCAGTCCTAAGTTATTACTCCAGAGAAATACGAGCTTACATTCATCTTAAATCAGATGTTCATAGCAGCTTTATCTATAATAAAAACTAGAAACAACCCAGATGTCTTTTAATGGGTGACTACTTAGTATCATCGAATACTACTTAGCAATAAAAAAGGAACAGAGTATTGATAAATACAACAACTTAGATAAATTTCAAAGGCATTATGTTGAGTGATATAAGCCAATATCAGAGGGTTACATGGTATATGGTTTCACTTATATAACATACTCAAAATGACAAAATTATAGTGATGTATAATACATGAGTAGTTGCCCCATGGAGGTGTTGGGATAAAGGTGTGACTATGAAGGGATTAAACAAGGCAGTTTTATGTGGTAATGGAATAGTTTTGTATCCTGATTGTGGTGATGGTTATATGAATCTACACATGTAATAAAATTTCACAGAACTGTACACCAGTACCTCCCCCAAAAATAATGCAGTGTAAAAACTGGTGAAATCTGAATGAAGTCTGCATCTGAGTTAATAGAATTTTATCAATGTTAGTTTCCTGATTTTGACACTGTACTATGGTTATGGGAGGTATTATCATTGGGAGAAGCTGGGGGAAGAATACAAAGGAACTCTGTACTATTTTTCATGAGTTGTAAACTACTTAACAATAAGTTATGGAGAGAGGTTCCAAGATGGTAGCTCAGTGAGGTGTGGAATTTAGTTCATCCTCCAGGGCAGCTAGTAAATAGCCAGGAACAGTAAAGAACAGCTTCTGGGGCCGCATCAGTGACCAGACACACAGCATACACCAGTCTGGACAAGCTGGACCAGCTGCGATCCTGCACAGAATTGTAAGTCCCCCAAATGGCAGAGGCCAGCGATCCACCCCAACAGGCTGGTTGGGGGGGTGGGAAGAGACTTTACTAGCAGCAACAGCTTACCTCAACAAAGCTCCACTTGTGGAATTAATGAACAAATTCTTACTACCAAAAACAGGCCTCCAGCTCAGATAAACCTCAAATAAGAGCTAAAGGTACTAGCAGTTTTTGCCCCGGCACAGAGGGAGCAGGGCTGATGAAAAAAATAACAACAACAACCAAGGTTTTTGGATCAGACAGCACAAAATACTTGAAAAGGGTTGGACCTAAAAATAAGGCGGGGGGGCACGTACAACCTGTAGATACACAGAACAACATACCAACTTAAGCTCTTGATTAACAAACCTGAGGAAGGGGGGTCCTGTCCTGAAAAAGATTTTTTTTTTACTTTGTTTCTACTACTTAACAGCTCATTAGATAGAACTGCAAGGTTTCTCAGGCTCCAAGTGCTCCAAGCAAAGGTGAAATTAAATGTCTGAGAGACAGAGAGGCTGGTCAGGTGAAAGGAGTTAATTCTCTGGAGGCTGTGCCTTCCCCAGGAGAGGAGTAGGGCCCAGCTCAGGTGGAATCATTCCCTCAAGGAATTCAGACCCCAACTGGAAAACTGAAGCAATTAAAACCATCCTACAACCGCTCCTCTGTCTCAACCACGCCCCCAGTTGAGAGAGTCTGCTGAAGTTAAAGGCACCACAGCACATTATGCTGGTGGGAAACCGCAGGCAGACAAACACTACATACTGGGGCAGGATAGGAAAAACAGAGTCTAGAGGCTTCATAGGAAAGCCTTCAACCTGCTGGGTCTCACCCTCAGGGAAAACTGATGCAGGTGACTCTTTCCTCCTGAGAGGAGGCCAGTCTGGCCTGAGAAAAATCTGACTAAAATCTATGATGTCTAAGTAGACTGTCCAAAAAAAAAAAAAGGCTCCATATAGGCAAGGTAAGAAACAGAAAAACAGGATTTGAAAAATTCTGATCTGTTAAACAGAACCTATGCTAGAGGTCTAGAATAAGCTGAACTGAATATCAAAGAACAGATAGAGAACAAAGCCATTCAGCAAGAAAATCCTAGGGAAAAGAGTGAAAACAATCTCCAGAATAAAATAATTAAAGAAATCAAGTGCTTAGACACCAACAAAAAATAATGAGTCATACTAGGAAAATGGAAGCTAATGCCCACTCAAAGGAACAAACCAACAATTCAAATGAGATACAATAGTTGAAGCAACTAATTCAGGATGTTTGAACAGACAGGGAAAATCTCATCAAAAATCAAATCAGGGTGGGCCACGGTGGCTCAGTAGCAGAGTTCTCGCCTACTATGCCAGAGGCCTGGATTCGATTCCCGGTGCCTACCGATGCAAAAAAAATTTTTTTTTTCAAATCAACGAGTTGAGGTAGGGTATAAAGAAAGCAGTGGGCAGACAAAAAGAAGAAATCAAAAGTCTGAAAAAACAAATCAGAACTTATGGGAATGAAAGGCACAGTAGAAAAGATAAAAAAAAAATAGACACCTACAATGTTATATTTGAAGAGGCAGAAGAAAGGATTAGTGAACTGGAGGTTGGGACATCTGAAATCCAACATGCAAAAGAAAATACAGGAAAAAGAATGGAAAAATATGAGCAAGGACTCAGGGAATTGTATGACAACATGAAGCACACAAACATACATGTTTGAAGGAGAACAGTAGGGAAAAGGAGAAAGACTAATGGAGGAAATTATCACTCAAAATTTCCCATCTCTTATGAAAGATATAAAATTACAGATCCAAGCAGTGCAGAAGTACCTCAAGCAGAATAGATCCAAATAGACATACTCCAAGATACTTACTAATCAGACTGTCACATGTCAAAGAGAAAGAGAAAATCTTGAAAGCAGCAAGAGAAAAACAATCTATCACATACAAGGGAAGCCAAATAAGACTATATGTAGATTTCTCAGCAGAAACCATGGAGGCAAGAAGACGGTTGTATGATATATTTAAGATTTTAAAAGAGAAAAGCTGCCAACCAAGAATTCTATGTCCAGCAAAATTGTCCTTCAAAAATGAGCGGGGAAATTAAAACATTTTCAGATGAGAAATCACTGAGAGAATCTGTGACCAGAGACTGGCTCTGCAAGAAATGCTAAAGGGAACACTAGAGGCAGATAGGAAAAGACAGGAGAGAGAGATGTGGAGAAGAATGGAGAAATGAAGACTATCATTAAAGGTAAAAAGAGAAAAAAACTAGATATGACATAAAATCCAAAAGGCAAAATGGTAGAAGAAAGTACTGCCCTTACTGTGATGACACTAAATGTTAATTGATTCAACTCCACAATCAAAGACCTAAACTGGCAGAATGGATTTAAAAACAGGACCCATCAGTATGCTGTCTACAGGAGATGCATTTTAGACCCAAGAACAAACATAGGCTGAAAGTGAAAGGTTGGGAAAAGATATTTCACACAAATAACAATCAGAAAAGAGCAGGAGTAGCTATACAAATAGCCAACAAATTAGACTTCAAATGTAAAACAATTAAAAGAGACAAAAAAGGACACTGTTCTAGTTTGCTTGCTGCCAGAATGCAATATACCAGAAATGGAATGACTTTGAATAAGGGGAATTTAATAAGTTGCTAGTTTGCAGTTTAAAGGCCAAGAAAATGTCCCAATTAAAACAAATCTATAGAAATATCTAATCTAAGCCATCCAGGGAAAGATACCTTGATTCAAGAAGTCCGATGAAGTTCATCGTACCTTTCTCTCTCAAGTGGAAAGGCACATGGCAAACATGGTCAGAGTTTCTCTCTCATCTGGAAAGGTATGTAACATGGTCAGGGTTTCTCTCTCATCTGGAAAGGCATGTGGCAAACATGGCATCATCTGCTAGCTTTCTCTCCTGGCTTCCTGTTTCATGAAGCTTCCCAGGAGGCATTTTCCTTCTTCATCTCCCAAAGGTTGCTGGCTTGTGGACCCTCTGCTTCTTGTGGCTATGTCATTCTTCTCTCTTAGAATCTCCTGCATTCTCCAAAATGTTTCCTCTTTTATAGGATTCCAGTAAACTAATCAAGACCCACCCAAATGAGTGGAGACATATTTCCACCTAATCCAGTTTAACAACAACTCTTGATTGAGTCACATCTCCAGGGAGATGATCTAATTACAGTTTCAAACATACCGTACTGAATAGGGATTAGAAGAAACAGCTGCCTTTACAAAATGGGATTAGGATCAAACATGGCTTTTCTAGAGTACATACATTCTTTCAGACTGGCACCAATACTATGTATTACTAAAAGGAACAATTCAACAAGAAAACATAACAATCATAACTGTTTATGCACTGAGCCAGAGTGCTCCAAAATACATGAGGCAAACACTGAAAAGAGAAATAGACACCTCTACCATAATATTTGGAGACTTCAATTCCCCACTCTCACCAATGGATAGAACATCAAGACACAGGATCAATAAAGAAACAGAATTTGAATAATACAGTAACAAACTAGAGTTGACAGATATTTATAGAATATTACACCCCACAACAGCAGGATAAACTTTTTTCTGAAGTGCTCGTGGATCATTTTCAAGGATAGACCATATGTTGGGTCATAAAGGAAGTCTCAATACATTTAAAAATATTGAAATCATACAAAACTCTTTCTTGAATCATAAAGGAATGAAGTTGGAAATCAATAACAGGTAGAGGGCCAGAAAATTCACAAATATATACAGGCTAAACAACACACTCTTAAACAGCCAGTGGGTCAAGGATGAAATTACAAGAGAAATCAGTAAATATCTCAAGGCAAATTAAAATGAAAACACAAACATATCAAAATTTATGGGATGCAGCAAAGGCAATGCTGAGAGAAATTTATTGCCTTAAATGTCTATATCAAAAAAGAAGAAAGAACAAAACTTGAGGAAATAATGGTTCACTTGGAAGAACTAGAGAAAGGACAGCAACTAACTCCAAAGCAAGCAAAAGAAAAGAAATAACAAAGATTAGGGGAAAAATTAATGAAATTGAGAACATAAAAACAATTGAGAAAAATCAATAAAATTGATGGACCCTTAGCAAGGTTGACACAAAGAAAAAGAAAGAGAATGCAAATAAACAAAATCAGAAATGGAAGTGGAGACATAAGCACTGACTCTGCAGAAATAAAGGAGGTATTGAGAGGATACTATGAACAACTTTATGCTAATGAACTAGACAACACAGATGTCCTAGTTGTTCTAGGACAACTTCCTAGAAAGGCATAACAACCAACATTGACTAAAGAAGAAATAAACGACCTCAACAAACCAATCATAAGTAAAGAAATTGAATCAGTCACCAAGAAGCTCCCAAAGAAGAAAATTTCAGGACCAGATGGAGTCACAAGTGACTTCTACGTAGCATTCAAGAAAGAATTAGTACCAATCCTGCTCAAACTCTTCAAAAATATTGAAGAGGGAAAGCTACCTAACTCATTCTATGAAGCCAACATCATCCTCATGCCAAAGCTAGACAAAGTTAATATAAGAAAAGAAAATTACAGACCAATCTCTCTATTGAATATAGATGAAAAATCATCAATGAAATTCTTGCAGATTGAGTCCAACAGCACATTAAAAGAATCAGGCACCATGACCAAGTGGGATTTATTCCAGATATGCAAGGATGGTTCAACATAAAATCAATTAATGTAATATACCATATCAAATCAAAGCAGAAAAACCACATAATTATCTCGATTGATGTAGAAAAGGCATTTGACAAAGCTCAACATCCTTTCTTGATGAAAACACTTCAAAGGATAGAAATAGAAGAGAAATTCCTCTATATGATAAAGAGAATATATGAAAAACTCACAGCTAGCATCATCTTCAATAGGGAAAGACTGAAAGCTTTCTCCCTAAGATCAGGAACAAGACAAGAATGTCCACTGTCACCACTGTTATTCAACATTGTGTTGGAAGTTCTAGCCAGAGCAATAAAACAAGAAAAAGAAATAGAAGACATCAAAATTGGAAAGGAAGAAGCAAAACTCTCACTGTCTGCAGATGATATGATTCTATATGTCGAAAACCCCCAAAAATCCACAGCAAAACTACTAAAGCTAATATATGAGTACAGCAAAGTGGCACTCATATATATAATTCAACACTCAAAAATCTGTAGTGTTTCTATACACTAGTAATGAGCAATCTGAGGAGGAAATCAAGAAAAAAAATTCCATTTGAAATTGCAACCAAAAGAATAAAGTATATAGGAGTAAATTTAACTAAGTATACAAAATACCTATATAAAGAAAACTACAAGAAATTGCTAAAAGAAATCAAGAAGACCTAAATCAATGGAAGGACATACTGTGTTCATGGATTGGAAGATGAAATATAGTTAAGATGTCAATTCTACCTAAATTGATTCATAGATTCAATGCAATACCAATTAAAATTCCAAAAATTTATTTTGCAGAAATAGGAAAACCAATAACCAAATTTATTTGAAAGGGCAGGGTGCCCCAAAAAGCTAAAAATATCTTGAGGAAGAAAAATGAAGTCAGAGGTCTCATACTACCTGACTTTGAGGCATGTTGTTAAGCTACAGTGGTCAAACAGCATGATACTGGCATAAAGAAAGATACACTGACCAATGGAATCAAATAGAGTGTTCAGATATAAATCTTCTTATCTATGGAAAATTGATCTTTGATAAGGCAGTCAAGCCAGCTCACCTGGGACAGAGCAGTCTCTTCAATAAATGGTGCTTGGAGAGACCTATACAAAGAAACTATATGCAAAAGAATGAAAGAGTATCCATATCTCACACCTTATACAAAAATTTACTCAAAATGGATCGGAGACCTAAAACATAAGAGTTAAGACCATAAAACTTTTAGAAGAAAATGTAGGGAAATATCTTTAAAAATTTTGTAATAGGAGGCAGTTTCCTAGATCTTACACCCAAAGCACGAGCATTGAAGAAAGGAAGAAATTGGAAACTCCTCGAAATTAAACATTTTTGTGCATCAAAGAACTTTGTCAGGAAAGTAAAAAGGCAGCCTATGCAATGGGAGACAATATTTGGAAAGGATCTAGTATCCAGAATATATAAAGAGATTGTTCAACTCAACAACAAAAAGACAAACAACCCAATTACAAAATGTGCAAAAGACATGAACATAGTTTTTTACTCATCTGCCCATACTCTGGATAAAAGGTGTTTGAGACAAGGTTTTCACAATCACACAGTCACAATATAAAAGTTATACAGTTATACAGTGTTCTTCAAGAATCAAGGCTACTGGCATACTCAGTGTCCTTCCCCTTTCTACGTGGGACATGACTCCCAGGGGTGTAAACCTCCCTGGCAGTGTGGGGCAGAAATCCTAGAATGAGCTGGGACTCAACATCAAGCCTATGAAATTGATAGGCCAAGCCTCCAATCTTGGGGTTTGCCCCTATGAAACTTATCCCCACAAAGGATAGGCTAAGCCTACTTAAGATTAGGCCTAAGAGTCACACCCAGAGAATGTCTTTTATTGCTCAAATGTGGCCTCTCTCAACCGACACAGCAAGTGTACTCATTGCCCTCCCCCCCCTACATGGGACATGACTGCCAGGGGTTTAAACCTCCCTGGCAACGTGGGACAGAAATCCTAGAATGAGCTGGGACTCAGCATCAAGGGATTGAGAAAAACTTCTCGATCAAAAGGGGGAAGAGAGAAATTGGACAAAATAAAGTGTCAGTGGCTGAGAGATTTCAAACAGAGTGATTATCCTGGAGGTTATTCTTATACAGTACATAGATATCCCCTTTTTAGTTTACAGTGTATTAGAGTGTCTAGAGGGAAGTACCTGAAACTGTAGAGCTGTGTTCCAGTAGCCATGTTTCTTGAAGATTATTGTATAATGATATAGCTTTCACAATGTGACTGTGTGATTGTAAAAACCTTGTATCTGATGCTCCTTTTATCTACCATATGAACAGATGAGTGAAAAATATGGATAAGAAATAAACAAATAATAGGGGAAACAAAGATTAAAATAAATTGAGTAGATTGAAATACTCCCTCAGTGAGAGGAAGGGGTAAGGAGTATGGCATGTATGAGTTTTTTCTTTTTTCTTTTTCTTTTGCTGGAGAGATGCAGATGTTCAAAAAAATAATCATGATGATGAATGCAACTATGTGATGATATTGTGAGCCATTGATTGTAACCATATCAAGAATATTTATATGTTTGTTGTTTACAATAAAAATATTTTTTAAAAAAGTAAGTTATAAAAAAGCTCCCCAAAATAAGACCGAACTGAAATACTCGGGACAACATGAATATATCTCAAAAACATCATGCTGAGCACTGTGTGGCTCCACTTATATGAAGTTCTAGAGACAAAATCTGTGAAGAAAGACGCCAAAAATTATTTGGGGCAGGGGTTTTAAATTGATTGGAAAGGGAGCCAAGGGAACTTTCTGGGGTTATAGTAATGGTATATATCTTGTTTTGGTCCAAACTCACCAAATTTAAGTAGTGAGCATTTTATTGCATGAAATTATTGTATCTCTATAAAAAAAATATGTTCAAAGAAAACAAATAAAACAGAATAAAGCAAAGGTAAATAAATGCCAAAAACTCATCATTTCCTTATTATTTTACTGTTATCCACAGTCTTGAGATTTATGCCTGCTGTATCTGTATGATGAAAACACTGTGTGGCAGTTTGCTACTAGGCATCTGCTCCCAGCTGGGCATTCAGTGACTTTTTTCACACTTGCCCACACATTTTACAAATGAGAAAATCAGAAGTTCAGGAGAGAGGTGAGGTCTGGACGTCTAGATTTGGTAGTCTTTTGGAATATGGATGGAATTGGAAACCATGGAAATAAATAAGATAGTACATTGAGACTGAAGAATAACAAAACAAGGTTGATTGGAAAGAACCCTAAGAAATATCAACATTTAAGCGCCAGGCAGAGGAAGAGGAACCCAGATATGAGACAGAAAAGGGCAGCTAGAAGAAACTAGGAGAGAGTGGAGTCGCAGAAACCAAGAGAAGGAAAAGTTTCAAAGTAGATGTACTCAGAGGGCCTGATCCTCCAATGCTACAGAGAAGTTTAAAAAAAAGAAGAAAAAAAAAGATAAGCTTATTAGATCGCACCTCCAAGAAAGAGACTGGTAATTGGCCTTAGAAAGGTCAGAGAAAGAATTTATTGCAGAGCCCTTCTGTCTTGACAGATGGCACATTCATTTAGCTCTCCAAGTTAGAAATCTGGGAAGCAACTTAGAATCCTTCTTTCTCACTTCCTACATCTAGGTGATCACTAAGACCTTTGGGTGCTCTGCCTAAATACTTCTCACCTTTACCTTGCCCCACTTCCTCTACTTCCATTGCCTTTGTTCATTCACTTTCTTGCCTGGACAATTGCAGCAAGCTACTCTCCTCCCACTGATCCAGCCCTCCTTTCAGAGTGATTTTTTTCTAACCTATTTATTAGATTGTCTCTCTTCCATGTTGAAAAAGATTATTCAAGATTCTAGTCTCCATTAATGGTGTTTGTAACTTTGTGTCCATGAATCTGATAAGATAAAACGAAAATTGCTTGTACCATGTACATGTAAACCTCTTGAGAGATGCATAGCTATAATCAGAAACTCTGAGGGGTCCAGGACACAAATACATTTAATAATCAATGCCTTTAGTCAAAATACCTTTTCTGGCTAAACACAAAGCCAGTCCTAAACCAGCTTCTATCTACCCATCCATGCCATCTGCCTCTACTGTCTTTCCCCTAGTACCTTATGGGCCAGTAAAATATATTTACTAGTAGTGTCCAGAATGTGCATATTATCTGACTTTTCAGAGGCCTTGTATGGATGATTCCTCTTGCCTGGAATGCCAGCCCTTTCCTGTTGTCTGCATTTTACCTTCAAGTATCACTTTCCTAGACAATTTCTGCTCCCTGCACTCCCACTGTGCCTTCTTACATTCATTATATTCTGTTATAATTGCTATAATATACATGTCTGTCTCCCTATCTGGACTACAAGCTCCTTGAGGGGTGTGGCTATGTCATTTTATTTGTGTGTGCCCAGTACCTGACTATTTTTCATGTAGAATGAACAAATGAAGGTCTCAATCTGTTATAGGACAAATATGTGGATTCTTTACTTTTAGGTGCTCTTGATCAAACTACAGAATGGATAAAACAATCTGTAGATGAAGAGTTACTTTCTCTTTCTGAGACTGCTTTAACTCCTGGGGCTGAAAGTAATTCCAGGCCAAGTGTGAGCCCTACACTGGTGCTAAATAACAGTTTCTTGAAACTATTACAGTGGGATTACCAGAAAAAACAATTACCAGAGGTGAGTGATTTTTTTCTTCCCCCAAGTTTTCTGATATCTTAATTCTTAAATTCTAACTGTGAATCAGTTGGTCTCTCTGTTGCATGTGGTTAATGACTTTGCTGAAATCAGATAAAAATGGGAATTTGGATATTACATTGTTTATTTTACATATTCATTGTATTGAGCTTCCTTTCTGTTTTTACATCTTAAATAAATACGCTAGACACTCATGACAGATGGAGCACGTCTTCAGGAACTGACAGAAAAACTGAATCAATTGAAAATTATTGCCTGCCTGTCCCTAATTACCAACAACATGGTGGGTGCTATTACAGAAGGCCTACCTGAGCTTGCAAACAGGTTAAAAAGGATTTCAGCTGTTCTACTTGAAGGCATGAACAAAGAGTAAGTTCCCAACGTTTGCATGTGCTCCCCATTTTATTAAGGCTCTGCATGTGTTTCAGGGAACATGAATAACTGTGGACATCTGGATGTTATATTCAGGACTGTGATGTAGAGAAGCGTATGTTACACTTCCCTTTTCTTGATTTCTTTTAATATCTCTGAAGGCTTACATGTCCTTTCATAGGAAGGGAAAGATCTTTTCCATTACAAGTGCCAGGGTGAGTACAATATTATTTGTGATAAGTGTAAGCTAGAGCTCTTCTTTGACCAAAAAAGAAAAGAAAAAAAGGAAATCCACTGGGTTTGATGGTTAGAATACCCTGTCAAAGAGCCCTTCCAAGTTAAATTGTTCTATCATTTTTCTGCAGTGAAATCCTTTCTTTACTGGCTTCACAAATCCAGCTTGCTCTGAGGTCTTTAAAATTAAGTTACAGCATCTCTGTCCTTCAGAGCTATTATACCAGTCCAGTGAAAATTTTGTTTTTGCTAAATTCATCTCCCAGTATCATACCTTTGTTGAATAGTAGAATCCATTTAGATTTTGCATTTAGATCATTCCTATTGGAAATTCTGGTTCGAGACAGAAAATGCCTAATCTTGGTCAATGGCCGGATGTTTCCATGGGTCTTATATGATTCAGCTCCTCCTGCTGGTTCCCCTTTCAGGTGCTTTCAGGGACATGTCCTCTTTATTCCTGTCACTGTGAGAACATGCCCCAAACCCTCACCCCCCAGCAATTACTCAGAGTACAGATAAATAACTTGAGAGAATACTAGACTATTACGTGACAGAAAGAGTCCAAGTTATTATAGAGTCCAAGGTTCTCATTTTGAGAGGTAGCTCAGAGGGAGAAAAGGATTTGCCTTGGGTTGCACAGTAAGAAAAGGGCAAACCAAGCCTAAGCTCTCTTCCAACTCGCACAGGCCCTACTCTTTTTTCCTGTTCTGGGTGTTAACCTGCAGGCTCATTTATTTCACATACAGTACCAGGACCTGCAATGAAAAGAAGACTTCTCTGATATTGCTGTCAGCCTTACCCTAGTATTTCCCCACACTGAGTAACCATTACTTTATAGAAACATTTATTTATTAAGCCTTTAATGAACACTCAATGCTGCTTAACTATAAATAGAAAGCATATAGCAAAGTGATTACTTAGAGGACAGGCTTTCGGGTCAGTTCTGCTACCAAATTGCTGTATACCTTGCACAAGTTCCTGAATCTCTCTGTGCCTCATTTCCTTCTTTGTGAAAAGAGCATAATGTTTGTATCTACCTTGGAGTTGTTAGAACCTAAGGTAATTTGTATGAAGCACTTAGTACAGTTATGTAGCATATACTAAGTGTTCAATAAGTCAGCTATTCATAACTATCAATTGTTAGAGCATCTGCTTTTTCATTGTTCTGCCTATCTGGCGGCTTTATTGTTTTGTTTAATTATTCTTCTGTGTTAGGAAATGAATACAGTCAATTTTCAGTTATCTCCATTATGGGTAGATTAGGTAATAGCATTCATAATATATAACAGCAGGTAATCCCATATAGTCAATAGATTCAGATGTCATTTATATTTAGTTAGGTGAAGTATCTGAAAAACTAGCAAGAGTTTTACCTTCTTTATTGTAAATAGGAAACCATGGCTTATGCTAAAATTAAATTTTCCTTTAACCTCAGAACTCACTGATTAAAAGTAAGAGGAAAGTAGGGCAGTGTTTTGCAGTGGATAAAATATCAGTAAGTAAAAATTTTGCCACAAATAATGTACGATAAGACAGGATGTGTCCTGTGTGGATTTGTAGCAAATTCCCGTCAAAGCAGAACACCAAGGATTTATTTATTATTGCTGTTAATGATCATAATAGTGGTAAGTTGTCAATGATCATAGTAGTGATAACTAGTTTTTGTCTTTTTCTTCTCAAAAAGCATTTATTATGTACCTAACAATCTAAGAGCTAATATAGTTACGTAGCAAGTGGTATGTCAGGATATGATAAGTGGTAGAATCAGGATTTGAACCCAGGACCGCAAGCAACCACAGCTCATGCTCTAATTCATTGCATTGCATAGTCCCCTGTCATTGAGCTCTTCTCTCATCCTTCCCCCCCCCCCGCCTCCATTTTGCAGATTTATCTTAAAGACTTTCTGGATAATGAGATATCATTCCCATTAAATCATTCCCCAGTAGTGTGGACCCAACAATTGCCCTTTCTAAAATACTTCTTTTTTTTTTATCTATTAAATAAACCCACCCCTAATTACTTTTCATTCTTTCCTAGACTTTATGTGTTTGTGATTATTCATCAGTTGCTTGAAAGCAATAATGAGAGGGAGTTTCTTATCTTCGGTCATGATGAACAAAGAGTTCTAGGCAATTTGTCTTAAGCATTGGCTTCTGAATATCTTCCTCTCTTGTTTTTGCAGGGTGTTATAGATTTACTGCTTAGGCATATATTAATGAATTGATTCTACCTCAATTTCCAAGCACATAAGATAAATTTATGAATGAATTCACTTGAACCTAGGGATTTGTTTTCGGAAGTGACTATGTGTTTTCTTTCCCTTTCTGATATCCTTTTATGTAAATAAGGCTGCGCACTTATTTTCTGGGACCACGTTTTTCTGCCTGTGCTTTCCTGTTTAAACTCTACACGACTGAATTGTTTTAAATGCTTAAAAATCTCCTATATATGAGGATTAATGGTTGGGTGGGGTTATTATTTTCTTATTTCATACTAATAGAAGTGGTTATTGTCTTCTGTTTGAAGACATTTGAAATAAGTTTATATATACATATATATATATATTTTAACAACCTAATGAACAAAAACTGTCCCTAATGAAATTCTGTTTTATGTTTTATTATAGGACATTTAAATTGAAGGAAGTTCTGAATTCTATTGGTGTTCAGACTTACGTTGAGGTTAACAAGGCTCTGATGGAGAGAGGTTTATCCACACTAAATGCTGAGGTTCAAGCTAATCTTGTAGGTCAGTTTTCAGGCATCGAAGAGGAAGACAATCCTGTCTGGTCCTTGATTGGTGGGTCTTCATGTTTTTATTGGTTTCTGCTTCAATTCCAATTTGGCTACTGATTTTGACTAATGTTAAATTTTAATCTTAAATCTATTAACTGCTTCTTTTGGAGGATAAAAATTGAAATTTTGAAGACGGTAGTAATGTTTTCAAAGGTCTTGGACTCACTGTGTCTGTGGGTATATACAATGGAGTTGAGGGCCATGTTTTTGGGGTCTTCATTCTTACTATCCAACTAACACATTCTGTGAAAAAATAACATGATGCTGCCAGTCATGGTTTAGCATTCTAAATCAAGAACATAGCCACAAAACAATTCAAAACAGCTGGCAATATATCTACAGAAAGTACATACTAGTTCTGCTGTGAACAAGCCTAAAGGAGCTGAATCCCTTTCCTAGTCAGTCTTAAAGAGGCAAAGAATTAAAAGATTGTGGAACTTGGAGGCATAACAGGTGGGTTCTTTTTGTACTTTTTTTTGAAGAAAGTGAATATCAGTTTTAAACTGTGTTGGTAAATTGGGGAAATGGAGAATGTATCAGCTAGGACTTTTTTTGTTACCTGTGACAGAGAATCTAAGCTTCTAAACTAGCAAAAGCAAAAGAAATTACCCTTACTCATATAACTGAAAAGACCAACAGTAGAGCTAGCTGCTTAGTTATAGTTCAGACTGCATCACCAGAACAAATTTCCCATCTTCCGTCTCTCTGCACTGCCTTCCACTGGGCTGGCTTCCTTTACAGGCAGACTCTTCCCTCATGACAGCAAGATGACTTCAACTCCAGCCTGTATCTTTCCTTGCTTGAGCCGGTCTTAAAACAAAAGGAGTCTTCCTCCCTGTTTGCTTAATCACCCACCCCACGATTCAGTCATGGTGGCCAAAGAAAAACTTAAGCCTGAGACATGTGTTCTATTCCTGGAGCCAGAGTAGAGTCAGGTTTACCTGTAACAACTGGGCAGAGCATAGGGAAGAGATGGTTTTCCACAAACAAAATCAGGATATTGCGGCCATAAGGTGGAGAGGGTGATGTGTGGCAATAAGCAGGTGTCTCCTATAGAAGGTAAGGAATAAAGACTAGAAAGAAGGAAGAAAGTGCAGAATTAGATGCTAATATTCCAAAATAGGCTCTTAAATGGGTTTTGTCTTCCTTATCCCTGCAGACTTGGAATGCTGGGGAATCCAGGCCTCACAGGTGACAAGTAGCTCAAAGCCTTGATCCTTCCCCCAAAGAATACAAGTGCTTGTGGGCTGCAGAAGGGGTTACTGCTGAAAAGTGACAGGTGATAACAGTAATGGACACAATTTAACCACAGCCCTTCACTGGATAATCTTTATGTGCTGACATGCATCTGTTTTCACAGCATGTGGTCTCCAGCTGAACATCCATGCTCCCAGTTCATATCTGGGAGATTGTGTTCCTAAGAGGAAGAAGGGTGTATAAGAGACATTGCCTAGCAATCCCTGCCACATACTGCTATATCCCCACTAGCATAACGTCAGAGCATAGTTTTCTTCACTGCTATATCTCTGTATCCTGCTGGGCTCCTCAAAGACATAAAATATATTTGTGGAGTGGATGAATCCCCATTTCACAGGAGAGTCATCTGAGATGTAGAGAGATTACATAACTCTTGCCTAAAGTCATAGAAACAGCTGGAACAGAGTTGGAATTCTTACCTAGCCCGTCTTACTTCAGAGCTCAACTGCTCTGATTGGCACTGCAGTTAGAGCTGGAGTCCTGCCACTTGTTGGCTAGGCAGCCAGAAAGTCAGAGTGTACCCTGCACCCTTGCTTAGATAAGGGAAGTAATTGCAATGTCAGAAGGCAAAAGAAAGCTGTGGTGAGGACGTGCACCCCAAAGTGGCCTCTTAAAATATAGTAAAGCAACTTTTGTCCACCCAATTCTCTCTAGTCCAATTTTCCTATCCTTTTGCAAAGTGAAAGCGTTTTCTTTTAAAACCTCATTCAAAGTATTGTTGCCCTAGCAACCTTGAGTGACTCATTCCAGCGTCTCTCCTTCAACTCTGGAACCCAGAGCATGCCTTTGGCAGGGACTTCATTTGGCTGTTCCTAACTGAACAGACACTTTTGTCACTTTAGTCTTGGCCTAAAAACTGACTTGTCTACGGAGGAGACAAAACCACTTGTCGGCATAATAACAATTTTGAAAGGGTTTCATTCTTTAAACGATCTTGCAGGAAAGAGTTTGGACCATGTCTGTGATGAAAATAGACTGAGGTGAATGAGAGTCAAGCATACAGTCTAAAGGGAAATTTAGTATAGAGTTAACACTTAATTGTCTGCCTGGAGAGGAGTTAGAGTAAATTTAGTACATAGAGAGATTTCTGGGACAGAAGAGGAGCTCAACCAATGTTAACCACAGTTTCCCGCCCCTTTACCAGGGTACCATATTCTGCCTTCTTTTGTACTTAGTTGATGTGCAATTAATTTACTAATAGGACTATAATTCCACTTTACTTGTAGCCTTTTTAAAAAAAGAATTAGAAAGGGAGTTTACTCTCAAACCAATTTTTCTCAAGTGTGTACCAAAACTGGGTAAAAATTATTTATAGATTATTAGCTTTATAGATTATTTGTATGCCTATAACCATTTATTTGTTTAAAAATTAATTTTCAATTGAACATGTAATACATGAATAATTTGTCCTTGTTGAGATATTACAGATAAGGCTCAAGTCATCTTTGTCTGTCTTCTCCAGTCTCCACTTCTCCCCTGCCTCTCCTTGTTTCAGTTTGGTTTTTATTTTTTTAGACCTTTTTCATTCCATTTTTACTTAAATTCATTCAGTATTTATTATGTGCTTGCCACATGCCAGACCAAGGATGTAAAAATAAAACAAGACATAGCCGTCACCCTCAGAGAGTTCACTGTAGGAAAGAAGATAGATACATTCTCAAGTAACAATAATATGATATGATGATGTGGTGATAGATGTTAGGGGGAGCCACAGAAAGGAGGTAATTTTAGGCCCAGCTGTGAAGAATGCTTTGGATTTGGGGCAGAGATGAGGTGAGATGGAAGGGCATTCTAGTAAGAAGGATCAATTCTAAGACATGAACATGGGACAGATGTCTCTGTGTTTGGGGACTTTGAGTTCTAGGTCCATTCCAGCTGGAATACATGATTGTGGGGAGAAGTTATTGGAGATGAGAATTCCATTCATGTTATAATTGTCTGTATCCAGTGGAGTATCTTCTCCTTAGCAAACTTTATTTGTGAGGTTTCTATTTCCAAAGCCAGCAAAAGTCCTTGGGCTGCATGGGCTGTAGCACATTTAGTTTGTCCAGAATTATATATCCACTACTGTTGCAGCCTAATTATTTATACATTCACATGCTTTTTGTGCAGTAGTCTCAAAATAAAACGCACTAAGGCAATGAAGCAAGAACGGTGAGAAAGAAAGCTATGGTGCTTGTTGGGATAGGCCTTCTTCAGTGTCTCCTGACTATTTGCATGCATGGGTGATCATATAATATATTGTCCTAACCAGGGCATTTTTAAGCATGCTTTTTAAATTATATTTTAAATTATGTCAGGACAATAGGCACATACTGGGCTGTCCTGGAAAAACATGGACATGGGATCACCCTTGCCATGTGGTCATTTGGACCCCAAGTTTGCCAGATGTCTAGATTTATCAAGAGGGACCAGAAATTTGGATTTTTTTAAAATGTGAAATCCTCTGATTTTAAGTGACTTCTATTTTTAAAAACACTGTGCTATCCCAACTAGCAGTGCCAGTTAACAAACTCAGCTTTAACCTGCACAACAACAATTGTGGACATTCAGTATTGACTTTTTTGTAAAATATTACTGTCCACTCCCCAAGAACTCTACATTATCAGTTAGCTGTTGCTGCATAATAAAGCACTCCAAAGCTCAATAAATAAACATTTATTTTGTGGGGCAGTTGGGTAGTTCTTTTGGTCTAGTTGGGGAGTCATGCATTTGTGGTCAGCTGTGACTTGAGTAGATATCCCTGCTGATCTTGGCTGGGCTCTGTCATGTGTTTGGGAGTTGGTTGGTTAAAGAGTGTTCTAGTATGACTTTGGATGGAATACCTGGGCTTCCCTCCACATGGATTCTCATCCTCTAGCAGCCTCCAGCTTGTTCACATGGCAGTGGCCGGTAGAGAGAGTCGATGCAAGTATTGCTAATGAGGGCTGGGCCTGGAACTGGCACATGGGCACTTCCACCGCATTCTGTATTGACCAAAGCAAGTCACATGACAGATTCAGATTCAAGGGATGTGGAAATGACTCCAGCCCTTGCTGAAAGGAGCTGCAAAAGTCATGAATACCGAAAGGGGTAAAGAATAGGAAAAAATACTGTAATCAGTCTACCACACTTACTTATTCTCATTTTTTTTAATTATGTATTTTAATAATGGAACAGATAAAGATATCTTTTGTTTTCCTTCAGATAAACGAATCCAGATGTACATGAAAAGTCTGCTTTGTCTTCCAAGCCCTCAAAAAAGCATGCCTCCCATACCAGGAGGCCTTGCTGTCATTCAACAGGAGCTAGAAGTGCTGGGATCTCAGTATGCAAACATTGTGAATCTCAACAAACAAGTGTATGGACCATTTTATGCAAATATACTTCGAAAGCTGCTCTTCAGTGAGGAAGCTGTGGAGAAGGCAGAAGCTTAATTTCCTCCTAACTAAAGAGAAACTGACAATGGATAAGAAGATTGGAAATCTAGCACTTAGGTACCCCATCCCTTCCCAACCAACAGCATTACAGATGCAGCACATTCTCAGTACTGTCTGTCCAAGGTGCAGTGTTAGCCTGTATCTGTGTAACTCCAGTTATAGTAGCATTACTGAAGACATTTACATTATATAAACCCTACTTCTGCATCATTTTCAAGTTTAAAAAAGAGACATTTTTAATGAATAGCACACAATTTGTAATTAATTATAAATGCCTTCTTGTAAATGTTTTCTTAAGCATTTATATCTGGATTCATTTGGTCCTTCAGGAGTTGAATTTCCTGACTTGTCACTATCAAATCCAATGATTTTTAATTTTTGTACAACTTCGTAAAGGTCTGAAGGTTGTAAAAATAGCCAATGGGGTGGACATTCTGAATAAATGATGTGAAGTAAGCATAATTGTATTTGAAATATACAATGACATTTTATTAATGTGTACTAGAAACTTACCTAGTAAATTCTTAGATTCCACAAGTTTACCAAATCACCTTTTATAATACCAATTGTCAGTATTTGTTTAAAATTCAAATATAGGAAGTATATTTTAAAGTTGTATACAAATTTTAGATAAGACCTCCCTTGTTTGTTTAAACAAATCCCTTCTAAAATTTTTATTCTAGAAATTGCTTTCTTCATGCAACTTAACCTGCTCTTGGAGAGAAACGATTTTTGCACAAATAATTTAGTAAATGTGTTTGCATTTTTCAGGCTACAGATAAAATTTGTATAAGATTTTAATATTTTTATGTAAGGCAGAACCAGCTTAAAGTGGTTTACTTGTAGGAAGGAGCAGGAAAGTTAACAGGAAAACAAGATGTCACATGGAAATCCCCTTCTCAGTGAAGTTCACATCTGAAAAAAGAACAATTGAATTTTGGATTTCTTAAGCATGTAATTTAACTAGCAAATGCCTTCTGTGCTAATTAAATCCTTATCCCTGAGGCGGGTCACGGTGGCTCAGCAGGGTTCAGTTCCCGGTACCTGCCCACGCAAAAAAAAAAAAAAATTCCTTACGCCTAGAGGTGCAAGGGTAGTTTGGTGGTAGAATTCTCGCCTGCCATGCGGGGTGACCTGGGTTCTATCTCAGCCCATGCATTTCCCAAAAACAACACAAAACAATGTAAACAGCAACAACAAAATTCAACAAATGGTGCTGCAATAACGGGATAGTCGTATGAAAAAAAAAATGAAATGTGACCCCCACCATACCAAAAAAAAAAAAAATCCTTACCCCTTTGCAACCAAGATGCTCTTCTATGTGTGATTATCTTTGCCATGCTTGAGCAGTAAATCAAGCTTTGTAAAGCTGGATACTAATTATTGAGGTTTTAGAGAAACTTGCTTGTCCTGGAATTACATACTATTTTTTGAAATATTAAGGGAAGCAGTTCAGTTTTGGTATACTCAATCTGGAAAGTACTTTATTTGCATAAAATATATTTTTGATTATTTTGCTTTCTAAGGACACATTGAAACCTCAGTAATTGGTGGTGGGGGGCAGTGTCTAGGAAGTAAAAAAGTGTTCCTTTCTTCCCTAACTTCTTTTTCCTTACCACTACCTTCACCATTATAGTGTTGCTTAATTATTTTATAAAGTTCTAGAAAGTGATTTTGTGAATAAATTATCTCCAGCCTTAATGTTTTGGAGGACTGCCAAAATTTGAGGAAAATTCTGAATGTCTTTTTTTTTCTCCTAACAATCAATACCTAAATCAGCTATTCTATCCATTTAAGCAGTTGTGTAAGTGGAATCCTATTGAAGAGCACATAATTGTCTTATGCATTTTTTTCCCTTCCTGTATTTCATGGGGTTTTATATCCATGTTTTCCTACGCTTAGAGAACATAAGGTGCTGGAGACTTTTGTTTTCATTTTCTCTTAAGCCGAAGTAAGGTGTGCTTTCAACTGTGCTCACTTTAGGACATGGGAAGTAGGAAGGGTCTGACAATAGAAAGGTAATATATAGCATGATTTATTGGTGATAGTTAACAGGAAGACTGGGTGGTGTGCTTTTCATTATTAGATTGGAATCCAGCTGGTATTCTTTTATATACTTGTTTATGCTGCACTTGCCAGCAGAAAAACAATGTGCAAATATTTTTTAAATGCATTTAAAATGAAGGGCATTCTGCTTCTTTTTATTTTTTAAGTGGCAAAATAAATCTGAACATCTCAAGTTTGGACTTAGGCAACTATATTTAAATTAAGATTTTTTTTTTAGCCTTATCCCTTAGCATGTTGTTTATTTGTTTTTTACTTAAATGTTTATGTCTACTTTTGAGCTTTTCTTAACTTGGTCTTGTTTTGTAATATAAATTTTATTAAACTCCATACACATATTTTCATTCTTATTCTGCTAAAACACGTTTTGTGTGCACTAAATAAATTTTAGAACATTAAAGATTATTTCAAGATGGCCAGTGTCTCTTTGTTGTCTAAACCACCTTTAAGTAGCTCAGGGCTGGAACATTAGACTGCTTTCATTGTAGTTCCTCTAGAATGATTCTTTTGCGGATTGCCAGAGGCTTATAGACATCATCACATTCATTCATTCAGTGGGTCAGTCAGCAAACACCATTCAGCATCTACCAAGTGCTGATTATCTTAGGTGTTGTGAAACAGATGATTAGGCAGTCACTCTCCTCAAGAAGGGTGACAGCAATGAGAGGTGAAATAAAGATAAAAACAGTTCTTGGATGACATGTTAAACTTTGCCTATCTGTCTTGAAAGAGATAAAGAATCACTGAATTTTTTGAAACAGTGGAAGGCCATGAAAAAATTTGTGTCTTGGAAATATCTCTCTAAATACTATAATCAGAGAACGTTCTGCATTTTGAACAAGAGGGATTAGTCTAAAACATTTCTAACTGCCTGCCATATACACAGACCTACTTCTGAAAAGACTCGTTTGTATGATGTGACTTTATTATCTTGTCAAAACCGAAATGGCTAGAACATTCACACACATGAGCACATAATGCAAGCACTAGAAATGTGATCGGATTTATGTAAGCAGAAAAGGAATTCATTGGGTGGGTATTAAGTACCTCACAGAATCTACTTAATCTGGGGGACCAGCTTGGAAAATGGGTAGGAGCTAAGGTAATATAACCAGAAATCTAGCCAAGATGGATTCAGTGCTGTGACTTCAGAGATTGATTTCTCAACTGTCCTTCCTGCTTTGCATCATTTGCCTAAGATTTAAAGTCGCAGATATCAGCATTCATTTGGCAGAGTCTCAGTCAAGTTCCCAAGCTCTAATTTACAGGGGGACAGACTGAGGAAATAGCTGGCCCTTAGACTCCTGTGTTCCCCAAAGTTCACCCAATTGGGAATTTCTCCCAAATAAAAAGAGTATTCTGGAGAGCAGAGAGAGCAAAACTATTACATTAAAAATATACTGATTTGGTTTCCTGGCTAAAACAAATACCACACAATGGGTTGGCTTAAACAATGGGAATTTATTGGATCATTGTTTTGAAGCTAGGAGAAGTTGAAAATCAAGGCATCATCAAGATACTTTCTTTCAGAGGACTGTGGCTTTCTGGGACAGGCTACCAGTGATCCTTGGTCTTCGGCTTTTCTGTCACAATAGTAATGCACATGGCAGCTTTTCCTTGCTTCTCTGGGTTCCACTGACTTCTGCCTTCTTTCTATGGCTTTCTCACTATGTGTCTGAGTTTCATTCTACTTATAAAGGACTTCAGTAATAGGATTAAGACCCATCCCAATTCAGTTGGGATATTTTAACTGAAGTTACTTTATCAAAAGAACCTATTTACTCTGGGTTCACACCCACAGAAATGGAGTAAGATTAAGAACATGTTTTTCTGGCATATATAACTCCAAGCCACCACGTGTACTTTCCTGAGATCTTTAAAATATGAATGTATGTGTATTGGCTCTGAGAATTATTTAAAAGATTATTTAAGAAAAGGCATAGTCACATGAAATCAACTTTTATTGGACTGTATTGGTGAGCTAAATTTTAGGGACTCCAGTATAAGCTTATTTCTCAAATTATGGTCCAAAGCAAAGGATGGGGTGTGGTGTGGGGGCCTACTCCATTCACTCATTCAGATTCCCAGGCTCTATCTTGTGGTTCTGCTCTTCTCTACATCTTCATGGTCCTTTCTATTCCAGTCAGCAGATAGGGAAAGAGTTCTGAAGGCCAGAACTTAAGTCATGTGGCCTAAGCCACCTGCAAGGGAGGCAGGAATATGTAGTGTATCCAGGTGCCCAGAAGAAAAAGTTTACTGAATATCAGTGTTATAAGTCTTAACCCCAGATCCCTCCAGTTTCCTTAAATGTGACTTAGTGAACACTCTCTCCATGAAAATAAGTTTGAAGTCATGTTTCTCCTCTGATTTTTTGGTAGTAGCTCTCCAGAGCATTGTTGTGAAGGATTTTGAAGCCAGATCCTGCACAAGAAGAAAAGAATTCTGTGGCTGACAAAATCTGCTGTGGGCATAGGGAGTGCTATCTTTTATGCAACGTATTTTTCATTTCTGACTTGTAACCTTCTAAATATAAAGTTTGGCTTGTTCTACCTCTAAGGATATTTACTTCTGAAAATTTCCATGCATTTAGTGACAGTAACATGGAATTGAAAGTCACAAGACCTGAGTTTGAATTCACTTCTGGTACTCAATAGCTAAATGAATTCGAGTCAGCCTTTTAGTCTCTCTGAATCTCAGTTTCTGGGTCTGAGAAAAAAGAATTTAAATGTATCCTACTACCTGCTGATCTTGGAGTGATCTTGTGTGGATCAAAAGAGATAACGTATTTGAAATTGTTTGTAAAGTCTTAACGCACAATGAAGACATTACAATAACTATTCTTTATTAGTCCTAAATATCTTTCAAGCTTCAAAGGGTTTTACTACTATGAGGTGTGATGATCAAATATCTAAGTATATAACTCATCAGACCCATGGTTCATTAAGTCCAATATTGTCATTGAGAAAGAAGCTCACGGGCAGGTAGAAGGCTGCCGCTATTGACCTTGATGTCAACTGTGAAGGATAGTGACAAAACCCAATATGTTCTCATTTCATTCACTAATCCATTAAGCCTTTATCCTCCTTGATTTAATGTAACTTTTTAAACTATATCTTGAGATTATCAACTTATACCCTCTTGTTCTCTATTCTCTGTGTGAAGCTTTACCTTCCCATTTCTAAGCTCACTCTGTTAGCCTCTTTCAGATTTCAAGGGAATGGGTTATAGTGGTTTATTGTTAGGTTTTTGGAGAAGAAAGGAAACCCAGGAATCTCTCAGCAGTAGCATTTGCAGGCTTGGTGGAGAGCCCAAATATCATTTATTTTTTGTCTTTCAAAATATATTAATAAAGTCATAATAGCCATTAAACACTTAACTTACCACATGTCAGGGACTGCCCTAAGCATTTTATATAAATGATCTCATGTAACAGCACAACGCCCTGCGAGGCAGGCTCTATTATTACTTCCAAATGTGCAAAGCGAGTCTCAGAGAGGCTAAATAACTTTCAGAACTGGTAAATGGATCTGAACCAAAGGAATTTCACCCTGGAATGTGTGCTCTTAACTGCTTGCTGTTTTGGCTCCCTTTGGTCAGCCAAGCAAAAGGATTACTCTTTACTGTCATGATGCTGCCAAATGCTGTGTTGGCCTTTTGTTCTCTGATTCTGCTTTCTGTTGCTGCCTTTCCTTTTGGTGTGTCTTAATGAAAAACTTCCTAGGAGAGTGAATATGATTGGGTCTGTTTCTTGCTAGTCCATATGGACTCTTTCCTCTGTTCTTCCACACTGGGGAGGGTTCTCACAATAAGCCACCTCCTAGCCAAAAATCTCGGTTCCCTTACATTCAGTCTACAAGGCTGCTTTCAGCAGGTTCTTGGCTCTTTGGGTTTTGAAAAGATATAAAGTCTCCTCATACAAAATGAGGCTTTCAGAGAAAGGCTTGTGGACATGGCAGGCCATTAGAGATGTTTTAGATTATCCACTCTTGCTCAAAATGCAGAATGTTCTCTGATTACAGTATTTAGAAATTTCTGGCCACGTTCATGCTCTCCTTGCCATTTGTGAAATGATACATTTCAATGACTACTCCCTCAACTCTTGCCTTTTCAAACCAAAGAATTCTTAATTATTTTGCCCAACATTCCTTCTGGCCTTCTATAGTTCTATTATGAATTTCCTCAGGTATGGGAATCCAGACCATATATATTTTTTTCCAATCTGCATGTACTAAGGTTTTGAAAAATAGAGGATAGTCCTTTTCTTTTATTTCTTGAATCTACTTGCTGAAGCCTCTAAAACAAAGGCCTAATTTCATTAATAGAGCAGTAAGGCCAACCATGACCCAGTCCCAATGGACCATTCTCTTCTCATATATGGCCTCTTTCCTTGACAAGCCTTACATGAAACCATACTCAATTTCCAGAATATGTATAACATACTCTAAATTCCTCATGCCTTTGCTCAGGCTACTTTTCTTTGCTTGAAATATCTTCCCCTACCCCATCCTTTCCATGTGGTATCATAATAGAGTGATTCAAAGCATGGGCTCTGGGGGCAAGCAATAATCAACTTAAATAACAGCTCTGCTTGGGAAAAATTTTTAATTCATGTGAACCTTATTCTCCTAACCTGTCAAATGGGAGTAATCATACTTATCCCTCAAGTGTTAATCACGTAATCAGACAAGGAGCATAATGTGGTTATTCCAATGCCTAGTAAAGAGTAAATAACAGTAAACGAAAGTTCTTCCTATATTTCTAGGCCCGGCTTTGGTGTTTTGCCCTTTTCCTTGCTCTCTTAACCAATGTCCCCTACCTCCTAAATCCATCCCTCCCCATCCATGGCATTGGCCACGTTCTCATCTGGCAACCACAGCACAGTTATATGTAAGTAATGGGATTGTATTCCAAGACACACCCATATTTCCAGTTGGAATTTCCTTTCCCTAATTGCCCAGCTCTCTATTCAAAGCAACATTAGTATTTTTGTAATAATACCTTGGGAAAAGATATGACCAACAAAATAGACAAATGAGATGAAATAGACAAATTCCTGGAAACACACAAACAAATACACTGACTCAGGGAGAACTAGAAGATCCCAACAAACCAATCACAAGCTGTATTAGTTAGGGTTCTCTAGAGAAACAGAATCAACAGGGAACACTTGCAAATATAAAATTTATGAAAGTGTCTCACGTGACCGTAGGAACGCAGAATCCAAAATCCACAGGGCAGGCTGCGAAGCTGATGACTCCGATGGATGGCCTGGATGAACTCCACAGGAGAGGCTCACCAGCCAAAGCAGGAATGGAATCTGTCTCCTCTGAGTCCTCCTTAAAAGGCTTCCCATGATTGCATTTAGCATCACTAATTGCAGAAGACACTCCTCTTTGGCTGATTACAAATGGAATCAGCTGTGGATGTAGCTGACGTGCTCATGACCTAATCCTATGAAACGTCTCATTGCAACAAACAGGCCAGCACTTGCCCAATCAGATGAACAGGTACCACAACTTGGCCAAGTTGACACCTGTCCCTAACCATGACACAAGTAAAGAGGTTCAGTCGGTTATCAAAAATCTTCCTACAAAGAAAAGCCCTGGGCCAAATGGCTTCACAGGGGAATTTTATCAAACATTCCAAAAAGAATTAACACTAATCCTGCTCAAACTTTTCCAAGATGTTGAGGAAAAATGAACTGCACCTAACTCATTTTATGAAGCTAATATCACTTTAATACCAAAATCAGGTAAAGATGCAATAAGAAAGGAAATACAGGCTAATCTCCTAATGAACATAAATGCAAAAATTCTCAATAAAATATTAGCAAATTGAATCCAACAACACAGTAAAAGAATCATGACCAAGTGGGGTTTATACCAGGAATGCAAGGATGGTTCAACACAAGAAATCAATATAATACAGCACATTAACAAATCAAAAGGGAAAAATTGCATGATCATCTCGATTGATACTGGGAAAGCATTTGACAAAATTCAACATCCTTTCTTATAAAAACATTTCAAAAGATAGGAATCAAAGGTAACTTCCTCAATATGATAAAGGGAATATATGAAAAACTGATCACCAGCATTGTACTCAATGGAGAGAAATGGAAAGCTTTCCCCCTAAGATCAGGAATGAGACAAGGATGACAACCATCACCACTGTTATTCAGCATTGTGCTAGAAGTTCTAGCTAGAGCAATCAGATAGGACAAAGAAATAAAAGGCATCCAAATTGGAAAGGAAGAAATAAAACTTTCATTATTTGCAGATAACATGATACAATACTCAGAAGATCCTGAGAAATCTACACCAAAGTTACTTGAGCTAATAAATACATTCAGCAAGGTGGTGGAATATAAAATTAATGTGCAAAAATCAGTAATGTTTCTATACACAAGCAATGACTTAACTGAGGAGTCAGTTAGGAAAAATTTCCATTCAAAATAGCAACTAAAAGAATCAAGTACTTAGGAATGAACTTAACTAGGGATGTAAAGGACTTGTACACAGAAAACTACATAACATTGCTTAAAGAAATAAAAGATCTAAATAGGTGGAAAGACATTCCCTGCTCATGGATAGGAAGGCGAAATATAGTTAAGATTGCAATTCTACCCAAATTGATCTACAGATTCAACACAGTGCCAATCAAAATTCCAACAATCTACTTTGAAGACTTGGAAAAGCTAGTTACCAAATTCATCTGGAAGGGAAAGAGACTCCGGATAGCTAAAAGCATCCTAAAAAAGAAGGTTGAAGTGGGAGGATTACCATTCCCTGACTTTAAAACTTTTATTATAAAGCCACAGTGGTTGAAACAGCATGGCACTGACACAAAGATAGAATATTGACCAATGGAATTGAATTGAGAGTGCAGAAATAGATGACCACATCTATGGTCAACTGATTTTTGGCAAGGCCCCCAAATTCGCTGAACTGGGACAAAATAGTCTTCAATAAATGGGCATGGAAGAACTGGATATCAATAGCCAAAAGAATGAAAGATGAGCCCTATCTTACACCCTATACAAAAATTAACTCAAACACTTAAATATAAGAACTAGCATCATAAAGCTTCTAGAAGAAAATGTAGGGAAACATCTTCAAGAACTAGTAATAGGAGGTAGCTTCCTAAACTTTACACCTAAAGCACAAGCAACAAAAGAAAAAATAGATAAATGGGAACTCCTCAAAATCAAATGCTTAAAAGACTTTGTCAAAAAGGTGAAGAGATAGCCAACTCACTAGGAGAAAATATTTGGAAATCACATATTGGGCAAAGATTTGATACCCTGTATACACAAAGAAATCATACAACTCAACAACAAAAGAACAAATAACCCAATTATAAAATGGGCTAAAGATATGAATAGACATTTTTTTGAAAAGCAAATACAGATGGTTCAAAATCACATGAAGAGATGTTCATTTTCATTGGCTATCAGGGAAATGCAGATCAAGACTACAATGAGATACCACCTCACACCTATAAGAATGGCTACTATTAAACAAACAGGAAACTATAAATGTTGGGGAAGATGTGGAGAAATTGGGACACTTATGCACTGCTGATGGGAATATATAATGGTGCAGCCACTACGGAAGACTGTTTGGCAGTTCCTTAAGAAACTAAATATCAATTGCCCTATGACCCAGCAATAGCACTACTTGGTATATACCCAGAAGAGCTGAAAGCAATGACACAAACAAGCATTTGCACACTGATGTTCATAGCAGATTATTCACAATCTCCAAAAGATGGAAACAAACCAAATGCCCATGATCAAATGAGTGGATTAAGAAAATGTGGTATATACACACGATGGAATATTATGCAGCAGTAAAATGAAATGACATCATGAAGCACATGACAAGATGGATGAGCCTTGAGGACATAATGCTGAGGGAAATAAGCCAGACACAAGACGATAGATATTGTATGATTCCACTTTTATGACCATGGATATAGGTAAAATCAGAGGCTTATAATACAGAATATAGGGGACTTAGAGATGCACAGAAGCTGGAGATGGGTAAGCAGTTAGTTAATGAGGTTGAACTCCAATGTAAGGGAATAGGTAGAAGTGAAGGTGGGTCTCTAGTGGGTCTATAAGCAATATTACCATATTGAAGATGAACAAGATTGGAAGAGGTTGTACAGACCTATGAGTCCTATTGAGTAACACTAGAAATATAAATTAGTTCTTTCAAGAACTTCTTCAAAGGTATGATTCATGTACAAAGAGTGTTTAAGTCCAGGGTACAGGGGGAAAACTACTATTGCATGCTATGGGCTATGTTTAAAAGGAAAACATCAGCACTACCACAGCAACAGCAGAGGTAAATAATGTGGGGACAGACAAGAGTCAAGGTGAGTGTTCTAGTTTGCTAGCTGCTGGAATTCAATATACCAGAAATGGAATGGCTTTAAAAGGGGGAATTTAATAAGTTGCTAGTTTACAGTTCTAAGGCTGAGAGAATGTACCAATTAAACCAGTCTATAGAAATGTCCAATCTAAGGCATCCAGGAAGATACCTTGGTTCAAGAAGGGTGACGAAGTTCAGGGTTTCTCTGTCAAGTGAGAAGGCAGATGGGAACATGGTCAGGGTTTTTCTCTCTCATCTGGAAAGGCACATGGTGAACATGGCGTCATCTGCTAGCTTTCTCTCCTGGCTTCCTTTCATGAAACTCCCCCAGGAGGCATTTTCCTTCTTCATTTCCAAAGATCACCGACTGGTGGACTCTACTTCCCATGGCTATGCCATTCTCTGGTCTCTCAGAATCTCCTGGCTTTCTCCCTAAGATTTCCTCTTTTATAGTATTCCAGTAAACTAATCAAGACCCAGCCGGAATGGGTGAAGACACTTCTCCACCTAATCCAGTTCAATAACCACTCTTGATTGAGTCACATCTACAGGGAGATGATCTAATTAAAGTTTCAGGCATACATAGTGCTGAATAGGGATTAAAAGAAATGGCTGCCTTTACAAAATAGGATTAGGATTAAAACATGGCTTTTCTAGGATACATACATCCTTTCAAATCGGCACAGTAACTAATAAAGTATCAGCGGCAGAGAATTCACATAGAATCAAGAGGCTACTCTGGAGGTTGTTCTTACGCAAGCTTCAGTTAGACATTGCTACCTATCATAACCTGCCAAACCCCAACAAGGACCATTCCAGCCAATCCTAAAAAACACCTAGAGCAGTATATAAGATTCCACAAGGGTTCCAGGCATTAGAGTAACTTTCCAGAAACCTACAACTTCCAGATGAGTCTCTGGACCAGGTAAGTCATGAAACCTAGATGGCTCAGCCTCTCCTGAACATCAGATAGTTCCATCTCCCTACTCTGTATTAGTGACAGACCCTTCCGACATGAAAATGTTAGAATGGCTATAGCCCAAACACCCCTAAAGAACGGGATAGAAAGATTGAAGGTGATGGTGGAGTTACACAGAGAAGATAGGATTTAACAAAATGAATATGATGACTGAATCACTAAATTGATCTCTTTTAGTCTCCAGTATCTTAGAGCAGTTAAAAGTAAAAACCTAAAATTTGGACTTGTAACCCATGTCAAATTCTGAAATATTTTCTACAACTAATTGTGATGCTGTGCTTTGAAATTATTGCTGTTTTGTATATATATTATTTTTCACAGAAAATAAGAAAAGTCGATTATGGTGACAAAAATTTTTTTTAAGTCTTCTTGCCTCCTATATTCTGGAGCAGCTAGAAGTAAAAATTGGAGAGGATGGTATGGTAGCATATGAAACACTCTGGGATCTGTCCGGTAACTACTTGTTGACGAGTGCTTTGAAAACTATTGCTTTTTTATTTGTTTTATATATATGTTATACTATACAATAAAAAAATAAATAAAATAAACAAAATAATAAAGGAATAAAATCATCTCTGGTCTCACCAGTAGCAGATAACCAAATTAATATTTTTACATACTTGCATACCAAAGAGTCTGTCATGGTCAGGTTCATCTGTCAACTTGGCCAAGTGGTGGTTGGGCAAGTGCTGGCTTGTCTGTTGTGATGAGGCCATTTCACAGAATTAAATCATGATCATGTCAGCTGCATCCACAGCTGATTCCATTTGTAATCAGCCAAAGGGGCATGTCTTCTGCAATGAGTGATGCTTAATCTAATCACTGAAAGCATTATAAGGAAGATTCAGAAGAGACAGGCTCTTCCTGTTTCGGCTGGTGAGCCTCTCCTGTGAGGTTTGTCCAGACCCTCCATAGGAATTGTCGGCTTCACAGCCTACTCTGTGGATTTTGGACTCTGCGTTCCCACGGTCACGTGAGACACTTTCATAAATTTTACATTTGCGAGTGTTCCCTGTTGATTCTGTTTCTCTAGAGAACCCTAACTAATACAGAGTCTTAGTACAAATCAATAAATATGCGTTGAACATCCAAACTATCAAAAATTACCAAATTGAGTTTACCATGTGTATCTACAATTTTTAATTCATCTTTTTCTCACTTATCGTTATACTGAGAACTTTTCCATGTATTAAAATGTTACATTTTTTCTTTTAAATGTCAATGTTTCTGATTTTTAGCTCCAAAGAGAAACTATTTCAATCATAAAAATTACACATGCTTATTGTAAAACATTTAAACATTACTGGAAAGAATGAAGAACAGTAAATCACATCCTCCAGAGATAACCAGTTAAAAGTCCTTTCTCATAACTCTACCCATTATAAATACATGTAACATATAATTGGGATATTATTCATGTAGCACATTGTTCTTTTCCATCCCCACTTATCAGTAGATGATGCCATCTTTCTAAATTAAACACAGATATTTCCATAATTATTTGATAGATGCTTATCCATCAAATTACAAATATATAATTAGGGGTCCCATAATTACAATTATTCATCAGAGGACATTTAGGTTGTTTCTAATATTTTGTTTTTATAAATAATGCTTCAGTGAGCAATCTGTTCACCTTGTTTGTCCACATTTGTGTATCTTTTCAGTAATCTCCTTGGACTAAATATCTAAACAACTAAATTGCTGAGTCAGTGGAAATATATGTATTTTTACCCTCTAGAAATGACAAATATTGTACCAATGTGCTCTCTCACCAACAAAGTAAGAGAGTGCCTGTTTGTCCATACTCTGGGCCACATTTAATATTATAAATCTTATCCATACCAATTCGATGGGTAAAAAAGAATTTAGTTTCCATTTTAATTCTGAAGTTATACATATTTTTATATTTATGATGTTTTGCTTGTTGATATCTTTTGCCTAGATTTTTCTGTTGTTTTTTTTTCCTGTTGATTCGCATGCACTTGTCAATTACCACTACCAACACATTGCCTTCTGCCAACCAGTACTTTTTTTTTTAGGCATAAGTAGTAAAGTTTATTAAAAGAGAAGTTTATTAAAAAGAGAGTACACGTTAGAGAGGTTAATGTGGGCGTGCCCAAGGAAGGGACTCGCCAGCCAGTACTTTTAAAAAACTCTATTTATGGTAATTTTGTAAATTCTATATGGAAAAATTTCATTTTTCATGGAATCATAAAACAACGTTTAGAATTATTTAATATTATCAAATCTACCAGTATTTTTACTTTGTGCCTTTTGATTGTGTTGCCATCCTTTAAAGACTTTTCATCACCTCTAGGTTATGAATATATTCACTTAACATTTTCTTCTGAGGTTTTTTAACATTTAAGTATTTAACCCGTACAAGATTTATCGAGAAGCACATTTTTTAAAATACTAATCAGCTGTTCACCGTCATTTATTGAATAAGTCATCTTTTCCCCTACGGAATTAAAATACCATCTTTTCATACAAAATTTCGCCCTGTACATGTATTTATTTCTGGGTCTTCTGTCTGGTACATAACGCTGCCTTAATGACTGTCGTGTTACGCTCTACTCTCCAGTGTGGTGAACTCCTCCTCACTCCCATGACACGCGCGTACTCTAATTCATTTAACCAATCCCCCGGTTGATGTCGGGAAATGTCCGATTTTCCCATACTATACAATGTGACTACTCCTGGAATAAATTAAATGCATTATTTGCTTCGGTGGCTCAAGTTGCGCAAATCATCTGTTTACACTTTCCCTGAAGTTATTTTAAAAAACACAACCAATATGTTTTGTTGACCTCTAATACGGAAAGAACCCACGACGGCCGGGGGTTAGGACTACCCGGCCTAGACTTCCCAGCAACACCAGAGGGGGCAGTTCTCCGGCTCCGCCGCAATCACATCCGGTTCCACCGCAGGTTCGGGCAACATGCAGGCGGAACCTTTCTGTCGCACCTCCGACTAGCAGTCCAAGCGGGGACGGTTTAGGCCTCCGCGCACCGTTCTCCAAGCGTGCTGCAGTTTATTTGGTGCAGCGAAGGCGGGCTGGAAGGTTCTGGCTGAATTTCTTTCGCCGTTAGCAGCATGGACGTCCTAGGGGAAGAGTTCGGTAACCTAACCCCAGAGCAGCTGGTGGCTCCGATCCCGACCGTAGAGGTGAGCGCCCGGCACGCGGTTGCAGAAGGGCCCGGGACACGCTCAAGGAGGCGTTGCCCGGAGAGTTCTCGCTATGGACGGGAGGCGGGCGGGTGGCATCGCGCATGCTCAAAGCATTGCGCGTGCTTATACTTTTCCTTGGTTGGCCGCCGCTAGCGTGTGGAAGGGGTGAGCCCAGAGAGCTGTCAGTGGTTACGGAAGCCGAGAGGCCCTCCGATGGCGCTCGGGTTGGACCCCTTCCAAGCTCCTGTTCGTTTGTGTCCGAGAAGATTAGCTCTCGTATCCACCCTGTGGGGTCCTATTGCTTCTTCGTTTTCAGACATATCGAGAAAAACAGTAGGACCCAGGGAGCTTAGTCCACTTTCATGAGGTCCTCTAGCTGTGGTGCGAAAGCCAAATCGTCTGAATCTTTTACTTTCTATCTTGACTTGTCCCACTCCAATCTGTCTTCTGCTCTGTAGCCAGAGTCATCAGTTTAAACACACAAATATGGTCACGTCTCTCCCTTGGTTTAACTTCTTCAATTTCTACCCATTGATCTTAGAGCAAAATTTAAAGTCTTTATGAAGGATTACAAGGCTTTCCTCAGTCTGTCCGCTGCTTACTTTTCCAGCCGCTTTTTCCACCATTGCACTTTGTAGATTAAATCCTAGATATCTATCATATGACTCCCTCCAGAGGCCTTCCTTGATTCTTCCAGATGTTAGATCCCCTTAGTACTTGCTACGATAGTGTCTTCTCCATTCTGGAGACTAACATTTAGTTTTTCTTTCCACTAGAATATGTTTGTCTTATTTGTTGTGTGTCCTCCGTTCTTGACCTGTAAAATGTTTTTATTGAATGAATGAATGAATTAGATTGAATGAATGTGATGAGTAACTTTATTGCCTTTTCCAAAGCAATGGTATCTAGAATGGTTTTAAGGGACTCAGAGAATGCCATTTTACTCATTTTTTATTGCTGGGTGTTGTCTGCATTTTTTGCTTTATGAAGTAAAGCTATAATTTTAGTGTTGAACTAACAAGAATCGGGACGGTACTTTATAAGAGAATTTCTTTAATAACAAATGAAAATAACTTTTCCTTTCAGTTGGGAAATTGATATGTTTATTTACTTCAGTGCTTTCTCTGTAAGTTTTCCTACATAGGTGCTATTTTGCCTGTTAACCATACCTAATATATTTTTCTGTACTCTGTATGCTATCATAGCAACATGGTAGGAGAAATAACACAGCTTTGGAGTCATGTAATCACTTGTTTATTGAACAGATTTTATTGAGGGATTACTGTGGGCCAGGCAGCATACCATTCCCAGGGATTGTACAAATTCAAAATCTCCCTCCCTGTCTTCCAGGAGTTTATGGGTTAAAGGGGGAGACATGTACACATGTGGAATAACATATAGTGGATTCTGTGATAGAAGGGAAAGTCTTTGTTACAACTGCAACTGATGGGTAAAATGTGATGCTCGAACTGAGTCTTAACAGATGGGGATGAAGTGTTGTGGTGGGAGAGGCATTCTGAATAAAAGGGACGCCATGAGCAAAAGCCTGAAAGTATTAAAAAGCCCATCATGTAGTTTCATGTGGTTTGGGAGAAAGATGTGAGGCTGGAGAAGTATCCAGGGGTGAGACCACAGAGGACGTTATGCTGTAGAGTTTAGACTTCATGAGGATGGTGTGGAGGCAATGGAGAATGGTAAGGTGATGAATGACAGGATCAGCTGTGAACATGGAAAAGATCACTCTAGCTTGAGTGTTGGTCATGGAATGGAGGGAAAATGGCAACTTTAAAGTAGACTTAAAAGAAAATATCACAGAAGTCCAGGTAAAAGACTATGAGGGCCTCAGCTGCAGTAGCAGAGGATGAATGTGAGGAAATTTAAAAGGAGGTGGACACAGTGGAACTTGTTCTCCAACTGATCAAGAAGCATCTGAGAGGTAGGACTCCCTGGGGTTTTAATTGGTAATGACTGTATAAATGATGTTGTTCGCTGAGATTGGGAATAGGGCAGGCTGAAAGGAAGGGGTAAGTTGGGGGATCTAATTTTGGGTGTATTGAGTTTGAGTAGTTCCTGAGCCCTTAAGGTGTTGCTGCCTGGTAAACAGTTGGAGGAGACATATTCATACCTTGTGGGTCACTGTAGCTGTGATATTTACTCACTTATTCATTTATTCATTCATTATCTATTGCAGATCTTTTATGCTCCTGGCACTGTGGTAAATAAGGTAGTCAGGGTCACTGTCCTTGAAAGTGCTTACATTTGTAACTGGGGAGGGAGGTGGGAGATCTTGAAATGGGGATGTTAAACAAGTGGTCTTTCAAATCCTTCACACCCAGCACACTTGGGAGTGAGAAAAGAAGTGTCCAGGGATAGAACTTTGAGGATACCAACATTTGCAGAGTAGGCAGAGGAAAGGAAGACCAAGAAGGCATTCTCAGAGGTAGGAAAGGCATTAGAAGAGAATGTTGTCACAGGAGCGTTACAAGAAGGGAGTGGTCAACATGGCCGACTGCTGTGGAAAGGCTGAGGGGAGCTCTTTGGAATTGGAATTGGAATATTGGAAACATTGGTGACATTTGCTAGAGCAGTTTCGTTAGTAGATGGGTCAGAATCTTGACTGTAATTGGTAGAAGAAGGAAAGAAAAATGAGGAACAGAGAAGGTCCTCTCTGACTACTTGTTGGGAAGTTAGTAAGCTGAAGAGCAGGAGAAGAAAAGAGAAAGTTTTGAGCTGTTTCAGGGTGAAAGGATGAAGCCAGTATCCAGGAGAGTTTGAACATCGAGGGAAGGGAAGGACTGTTAATAGGGCGAGGTTTTAGTCCTGGAAAAGATTGGAAAGGTGGGTTTGAGAGTCCAGGTAGAAGTGTTAGCCTTAGACTGGGGAATGGACACTTTCTTCCTTTGATGCTGGAGAAAATAAGGTAAGAGGATAGGTATAAGGAGAGAAATCTGAAGGTATGGGAGAGGAAGTTGAGGAACTAATGAGGAGTTTTTGACCCAGTTGCCACTTCTCTTCTTTTTTTCAAACAGTTATAATTCCACATGATAAAGCGTACAGATAATAACTGTTCAGTTAGGCAAATTTTGACTCTTGTGTATACCCTAATAACTACCACCCAAAACAAGATATAGAACATTTCCACCACCACAGAAAGTTCCCTTCTGACCTTCTTTCTCCAACCACATTTTGGTTTCTGCTATCATAGCTCAGTTTTGCCTGACCTCTTTCTTGAAAAACTTTCTTTACTTTCTCCAAGTTGTCTTTCTCCCTCACTTTCTCCTACTCCATTTCAGCCTCCTTTCCTGGATATGCCTTCTACCCCTCATCTCTAAAGGTCAGATGTTGGAGTGTTCTAGGCCTCATATCATGGAACTCTTCTCTCTTAGAGGATGTCACCATGGCTTTAATTAACCATCCATTTGCTGACCTCTCCCAAATTTATATCGACAGGCCATGTTCTTTTGATACTCCAGACTCATATTTGTTGCCTACTTGACATGTCCACTAGAATGTGTAATGGATATCTCAAATTTAACATGCCCAAATCCAAGCTCCTCATAACCCCTCCACACCTAAATTTGCTGCAGCAAGTTCCCTGTCTCCTCCTCTCCATAAATGGCAACTCCTTTCCTCTAGTTGCTCAAACCCAAAACCTTGGTGTCTTGACTCATCTTTCTCGCAGATTCCCCATTTAATCCATTATCAAGTCCTGTTGGCTCTACCTTTAAATTGTATCTCCTAAATAACACCTCACTACCTATATTGCTACCACCCTGAATTATTGCAGTAAATTCCCAAATGGTCCTCCTGCTTCTAACCTTGTCTATTCTCAATCCAGCAGCCAGAGTGACTTGAATGAGTCAGGTCATCACGTCACTTCTTTGCTCAGAAACTTCCAGTGTTTCTCTAGCCACTCAGAATGAAAACCAAAGTTTTTACAGTTGTTGCAAAGATCCGGTCTCTTTCTCTTTACGTGTTTTAAATAGCACCATCCCCATCATTCTTTTCTCTTGCCCTTCTTTATTTTTCTTCATAGCACTTAGTACCACCCAGCACTTACTAATTTATGTTTATTTGTTGTCTGTCCTTCTACTAGAATGTAAACTCCATGAGAGCATTTTTTTAAAATAACTGTATGACCCTATTTAACTTGCATGAACCTTTCTTTGTACATCTGTCAAAAGGACATAATAATAACCAAGTAAATTGTGATTGTGAACATACTCAGTTTTTATTTGGTCTCTTCCCAAACCTCTATCTATAAAATAAACCATCTGTGAAATTGCTTTTAGCTCTAAAGGCAATAAAAATATTTATTGACAGTCCTCTGATAACACATCATGAATGTTTTTTAGTTTGAATAGAGTTGCAGTGTTATGCCTATAATAGTCAAGTGTTTATTTTGAGAGTTATGGAAAATCATAGAGCCTTTGTTTTTATTGTCTTTATTCTTTAAAATATTCCCTTTGTATAAATACTCTATGCCCATAAATATTTTTCTTATTGGGAGATTTCACCAGATTTTAACTCCCTTACATGGGCTATAACTGAAATAAGCAGAAAAGACTTCTAAAGAGTCATAGTAGAAGTGTCAAAGTCTGAATATTTTCCCCCATAGGAAAGCTCCTTAGGCCCTTAGCAGAAACTGTTTTATCTTGCTTTGAATGCAGTCCTAACCATTTGTCAGGTCTTCCATTAGCGACCTGGATGCCGTACATGAGAAGTGGCTTACATGGTAGGCCACTTACACCCTCAGAAAGATATAAAAAGCAGGCCCAGTAACTCAAGAGGTATGGCAGTTTGGAGCTATTTAAGGTGGGAGGCAAACCCCACGTGTATGGTCCTCCTGTAGCCCTGAGATGAGCTCTGTCCACATACTATTTGAGAGAGAATGGGAGTGAGAAAGAACTCCTATTGGACTATGAGACCCAGTTTCCCCACCAGACTTGCTGAGTCTCACTGTTCCCTTGTCTGGGTGGGGAAAAACCAGCTTATTCAGGATTTGTTATGAGAATAAAATAAAGTATGAAGAGTTCTTGGAAACTTGCATCATTGATGATAGGTTAAATTATATTCTAAGAAATCTTATATATAGGTGTATGTACATTATACATGTGTATGTATACATTTATTATATATATATGATTTCTATAAAAGTGATTACAATTTAAGCATTGTTCTTTTTGTTTTGATTTACTTTCTTTTGTTTGCAAGTAATTTTTGGTACATTAAAATAACTTCTTATGAAAGTATTGTGGTCACTGGCATAGAGTCCTGATATTCTTATTTCTTATTCACAGGAAAAATGGAGGCTGCTTCCAGCTTTTTTAAAGGTAATTGTTTATATTTAGTATTAAATGGGTATTTTTCAGTTGAAAACATCAAGCAGTTAAGCCTTTTTTATAGATTAAATTTTTATCACCACTACTTTGCTAGGTTTTAGAAATACAAGTATGAGCTAAATCTTTCCTAAAAGATGCTGAGGAATGGTTATCCACTTGTAGAGATAGGAAATAGTATAGTAAAATGTGAATGATAAAAACAAAAAGTGCTAGTTGGCAAAAGAGATGTTGCAGGTAGTCAGAGAAGGCCTCCCTAATGAGGCCAGACATGAGTTATGTTTTAAAATAAAAGCATTTAACTGAGCCGAAAGCTGGAATGCAGAGAACATGGTATCATAAGAGTGCTAAAGAGGAGACTGCCTGGGGTCTGTAGGAAACAGTGACTGGGTCTGATTGGCTGGAATGGATGGGTGGATAGGCAAGTCCAAGGAACCATTGAATATAAGTTAGGTGTAGGGCTTCAATTCGGTTCTAAAGTGCTTGGCTGAGAAGTAATGGGAACAAACATGGTGGTCCCTTCTCCTGTGGAACTTAAAGACTAGCAGGGAAAAGTGACTAAACAATTAGAAAATTAGTGGTTATTATGAGGGGAGATACTGAATGCTATGGAAGCCTATGACAATTGTATATAACCCATCCTGGAAGTCAGGAAAGGCTCCTGAGGGAAGGCACATGGAAACAGAGACTTGAAAAAGGAGTAGAGCTTTGTCTGGCTAGTAAGGTGTTACAGGAAGAGGAGAGAGTACTGGGAGATGGGCTGGAGAGGCCCTTAGGGACCAGATTTATGACACAACCTAAAAGCCATGTTAATGATTTTGGCATTTCTTGTAATGGCAGTAAGAAGCTATAAAAGAGTTTTTAAGTTCGAGAATGACAGAGAATGAAGTAAAATGGTAGTAAGGTCAAGTACAGGGATTTTTTTTAAAACAAAGTTTTATTGGGATATATTCATATACCATAGAATCCATCCAAAGTCTACAGCCAATAGCTTTTGGTATATTCAGAGTTTTGCATTTGTCATCACAGTCAGTTTTAGAACATTTTCATTACTCCAGAAAGAAAAGCCCCATACCCCTTAGCAGTCAGTGTAGTCTCAATCCCTCTATCCTTCCTCATCCCTCTGTAAACACTAAGCTATTTCTGTCTTTATAGATTTATTTAAATTTGCATTTTATATAAATGGAATCATCCAATATGTAGTACTTTGTGTCTGATGTCTTTCACTCACATGATGTTTTTTTTGTTAGAGAAGTTGTAGACTTACAGAAAACTTATGTAAAAAATGTAACATTCCCATATACCCCCCATTGTTGACACTGCATTAGTTTGTTACAGTTGATGAAAGAATATTAAAATAGTCCTATTAACTATAGTCTGTAGTTTGCATTAGGTATATTTTCTCCCCATTTACCATCCTATTATTAATACCTTGTAATAGTGTCATACATTTGTTACAGTTCATGAAAGAGCATTCTTCTATTTGTATTATTAACCATAGTCCATTGTCCACATCAGGATTCACTGTATTATAAAGTCCATGTTTTATCTTCTAACTTTCATTCCAGTAACATACACGACCCAAATCTTCCCCTTTCAACTGCATTTACCATACATAATTTACCTCTTTTAATTACACTTGCAATAATGTGCAACCATCGCCACTATCCATATTCAAATCTTTACAATCAACCTAAATAGAAATTCTGTACAAATTAAGCATCAGCTCCCCATTCTCTACCCTAACCTATCCACTGGTAATCTATATTCTATATATAGAATATACAGAGAGATTTACTCTGTGAGTTTGCTTATTCTAATAAGTTTAATTAGTGAGATTTACAGTATTTGTCCTTTTGTGCCTGGCTTATTTCACTCAGCATAATGTCCTCAAGATTCATTCATGTAGTTGCATGCATCAGGACTTCATTCCTTTTTACAGCAGAATAATATTCTATCATTATGTATATACCACATTTTATTTGTCCATTATTAGTTAATAAATGGTTTGTTTCATCTTTTGTCAATTCTGAATTATGCCAATATGAACATCATTGTACAAATATCTGTTCGAGTCCCTGCTTTCAATTCTGCTGGGTATATACCTTGTAGTGAAATTGCTAGATCATAGGGTAATTTTATATTTAACCTCCTGAGGAACTGCCAAACTGTCCAAGGGAAGGGATTTTGTGTGTGTGTTATTTCTTATTGTAAAAAAAAGATGTAAGGAATCTGTATTTAAGCAATAAGAAGAGGTAGCTTTTGTGAATCTAAAGAGGAGCCATTTGATGGTGTACAGTCTAAGATGAGGTAAAGGACTTGATACAGACATGACTCGTTATTTATTTTATTCATGTATATGTCATAAAGTCTGGATTTTTCTGTACTCAGACCACCTTGAAATATTTTTGTCCATGAACAAAAGTATAAGGATTTTAAGCCCCTCTAACTGATGACAGGTTATGCAAAGTTTGTCAGGTTGCCATGGCTGTTGGCTGACAGAATCAAGACAGAGAGGTTTTGTTAGGCTGGGAAGGTAAAAGTGGAGAGACAAATATAAATCCCTGTACTTAGTTTTGTGCAAGTACCAAATGCAGCATGCCTGACTTAATAGCCCTTTTGTGTGAGTATGAAAATCACCCCTTGAATTTTAGTAGAGGGAAAGCTCAGCATGGGTAGTTTCTTTGATAGCAATGGTATAATATCCAGAATGAGGGAATTGGTAGTCCTACTGTATGTACTGGTCAGCTTCTCAAGAATGTTGGAGTGAGTTCAGCAATGGCTGCTAAAGGGTCTAGAAGGCATGCCTGTGAGAAGTGGTTGAAGGGTGTGTGTTAGCCTAGAAATGAGAATATGAGAGATGTGATAACTAAATGAACTGACTCATAGAAGGCATTGTCTCCAATAGAGAATACATTTAAGTAGTAGAACTTTAGGAAGGCAGACCTCCAATCATTCTAAATACCGTCCCCCCCCCATCTCCCCAACAATCAGGAGTGTTTAAAAATTAAAGTTAGTGAGATCCCTGTAAGGAAGCGTAAAGCAAAGATTCTGTGCTTTCCTGTCAGGTACATTCTAGAGGTATTATATGAATTGTGCTTGAAGATTAAACAAAAATATGAATGCGTATAGTCCTTTTCAGTCCTAAGATTTTGGAGTCCGTGTGTTCGTTATCTCAGTGTTTTCCATAGCAGCACACTCCTATGTGCTAAGCTATGTGCACTGTCTCTGGGCAATTGTTGCCCACATATACTGAGACAAAGGGAAGATACAGCTAAATGTGTGTCTGATCTTAATTGTCTTGAGTTTCACTCTGCTTTCAATTTTAAATGCAACTATCTTCAGCTGTCCTTATAGAGATACGTAATTTTTCCCTCTTTGATCTTTAAGTGATATGATTGACTAGGGATTAGGTATGTGAAAATCATGAAATTGCCCAAGTTGGAGAAAGATGAAAGAGAAAATAGACATGGTTTGAGGAAGAGGTAATGGTCAACTACTATATTTTTTTCTTGGATTTTTTTTTTTATTCAGTGTATACAGAGAAAATCCTGCCTCGTTGTTTAGCTTATGGGGAGTCCAGATGTTTATTAGCTTGTGGGGACTTCAGAGGTATGTTCAAATACTCAAATGTCTTAAATTCCAAAGGTCAGGTTGCTTCACAAGGAGGAAGATTTTGAGGTTTACTAGTAAAGTGGAAGAGAAATGGAATGATGATGCATAATTAGTTTTATTAAATTAAGCTCATAGAATTTCTTTTTTTCTCAATTGGTTTTGAGAAAAATTTGATGGTCACCTGTGGGGTTATAATCTATTATATGTCTTCTATTTTGTGGCTAATCTACTTTTTACGTTTTATTTGTTTAGGTGAAAGGCCTTGTGAAACAGCATATAGATTCTTTTAACTATTTCATTAATGTAGAGGTAAGCATCAAATCTTAGAAAGAGGTTTGAGCAAAGAATTAATTTAGACTCAGAGTATTTCCTAATATTTATCTTTTCCCTTTAGATAAAGAAGATAATGAAAGCAAATGAAAAGGTTACAAGTGATGCTGACCCCATGTGGTACTTAAAGTAAGGAATCAACTATTTTTTATTTGTTATTTTGATTATCTAGCATTTTAAAAAGTTAATATAGTTGCTATTAAACCTTTAAAAAGAATTCCCTTTTTATCTGTTTAATAAGGTAAAGTGTTCAAATTTGATTTTTAATTGGTAGACTACTTATAACAACTAGAATTGTGACAGAGAAGATTACATTCCAAATGTCCTAAAAACTTACTATTTTGAAATAATTTTAGGCTTATAAAAAAGTTACAAAAATATTGCGAAGAGTTCCTTTATACCCTTCACCCAGCTTCCCTTAATATTTAGATCTTTCGTGATCAAAACCAGGAGGTTAACATTAATACACTACTAGTAATTAATCTATAGACCTTATTAAAAAACTTCCCATTACTATCCTTTTTTGGTTCGGGATTCATGCCAAGATCTCATGTCTCCTTAGTCACCTCCAGTCAATGACAATTCCTCATTCTTTCTTTTTTTTTTGAACTTTTTTTATTAATTAAAAAAAAATTAACAACAAACAAAACAGTAAGATATCATTCCATTCTACATATATAATCAGTAATTCTTAATATCATCATATAGTTGCATATTCATCATTTCTTAGAACATTTGCATCGATTTAGAAAAAGAAATAAAACGATAACAGAGAAAAAAAAAGATTATACATACCATACCCCTTACCCCTCGCTTTCATTTACCACTAGCATTTCAAACTAAATTTACTTTAACATTTGTTCCCCCTATTATTTATTTTTATTCCATATGTTCTACTATTCTGTTGATATGGTAGATAAAAGGAGCATCAGACACAAGGTTTTCACATTCACAGAGTCACATTGTGAAAGCTATATCATTGTTTAATCATCATCAAGAAACATGGCGACTGGAACACAGCTCTACATTTTCAGGCAGTTCCCTCCAGCCTCTCCACTACATCTTGTACAACAAGGTGGTATCTACTTAATGCATAAGAATAACCTCCAGGATAACCTCTTGACTCTGTTTGGAATCTCTCAGCCATTGACACTTAGTCTCATTTCACTCTTCCCTCTTTTGGTCGAGAAGGTTCTCTCAATCCCTTGAGGTTAATTCTCAGTTCATTCTAGGGCTTTTCTCAGTCCCTTGATGCTGAGTCTCAGCTCATTCCAGGATCTCTGTCCCACGTTGCCAGGAAGGTCCACACCCCTGGGAGTCATGTCCTATGCAGAGAGGGGGAGGGTGGTGAGACTGCTCGTCGTGTTGGCTGGAGAGAGAGGCCACATCTGAGCAACAAAAGAGGCTCTCTTGGGGGTGACTCTTAGGCCTAAATTTTAAGTAGACTTGACCTATCCTTTGTGGGGTTAAGTTTCATATGAACAAACCCCAAGACTGGGGGCTCAGCCTATAGCTTTGGTTGTCCACATTGCTTGTGAGAATATCAAGAATTCAACTTGGGGAAGTTGAATTTCTTCCCGCTCTCACCATTTCCCAAAGGGGGCTTGCAAATACTTTTCCAGTCACAGATCAAATCACTCTGGGATTCATCGGGGCATCACTCTGGACAAACCACCAAAATCTCTTGTCCTACCTGAGATTCCAAGTACTTATGGTGTTCAAGCAAACTATCTACATAAGTTATATTAGGAAATGCTCTAGTCAAAATATAAATTTTGTAACAAATAAACATTTTTGCTTTAGTCTCACACATAAGGTGACATTTTAAAATATTAATTGGCATCTATTTTCAGCACCCTGCAATAATGACATTCCTTTGTACTTCCTCATGCAAAAACATTTTTAAAATTTGTACATTGTACATTTCACTATTATTATACACTCTAGGCATTCCTAGATTATACCATCTCAATCTTTAACATCTGTCTTTCTTTCTGATTTCATTTATGTCCCCAGCCCTCCTCCCTCTATCATTCTCACATGCAGCTTCATTCAGTGTTTTAACATAATTATATTACAGTTACGTAGTATTGTGCTGTCCATTTCTGAGTTTTTGTATCCAGTCCTGTTGCACAGTCTGTATCCCTTCAGCAGTTACGCAATGTCTTACCCTATTTCTGTCTCCTCATGGTCTCTGTTACCAATGACATATTCCAAGTTTATTCACTAATGTCATTTCATATCAGTGAGACCATACGGTATTTGTCCTTTAGTTTTTGACTAGTCTCACTCAGCGTAATGTTGTGACGGTCCATCCATGTTGTTACATACTTCATAAGTTTATTCTGTCTTAAAGCTGCATAATATTCCATCATATGTATATACCACAGTTTGTTTAGCCACTCGTCTGTTGATGGACATTTTGGCTGTTTCCATCTCTTTACAATTGTAAATAATGCTGCTATAAACATTGGTGTGCAAGTGTCCGTTTGTGTTTTTGCCCTTAAGTCCTCTGAGTAGATACCTAGCAGTGGTATTGCTGGGTCATATGACAATTCTATATTCAGCTTTTTGAGGAACCGCCAAACTGCCTTCCACAGTGATTGCACCATTTGACATTCCCACCAACAGTGGATAAGTGTGCCTGTTTCTCCACATCCTCTCCAGCACTTGTCATTTTCTGTTTTGTTGATAATGGCCATTCTGGTGGGTGTGAGATGATATCTCATTGTGGTTTTGATTTGCATTTCTCTAATGGCCAGGGACATTGAGCATCTCTTCATGTGCCTTTTGGCCACTTGTATTTCCTCTTCTGATAGGTGTCTGTTCAAGTGTTTTTCCCATTTTGCAATTGGGTTGGCTGTCTTTTTGTTGTTGAGTTGAACAATCTCTTTATAAATTCTGGATACTAGACCTTTATCTGATATGTTGTTTCCAAATATTGTCTCCCATTGTGTAGGCTGTCTTTCAACTTTCTTGATGAAGTTCTTTGATGCACAAAAGTGTTTAATTTTGAGGAGCTCCCATTTCTTTCTTTCTTTCTTCAGTGCTCTTGCTTTAGGTGTAAGTTCTATAAAACCACCTCCAATTATAAGATTTATAAGATATCGCCCTACATTTTCCTCTAACTGTTTTATGGTCTTAGACCTAATGTTTAGATCTTTGATCCATTTTGAGTTAACTTTTGTATAGGGTGTGAGATACAGGTTCTCTTTCATTCTTTTGCATATGGATATCCAGTTCTCTAGGCACCATTTATTGAAGAGACTGTTCTGTCCCAGGTGAGTTGGCTTGACTGCCTTATCAAAGATCAAATGTCCATAGATGAGAAGGTCTATATCTGAGCACTCTATTTGATTCCATTGTTTGATATATCTATCTTTATGCCAGTACCATGCTGTTTTGACCACTGTGGCTTCATAATACGCCTTAAAGTCAGGTAGCGTGAGACCTCCAGCTTCTTTTTTTTTCCTCAAGATACTTTTAGCAATTCGGGGCACCCTACCCATCCAGATAAATTTGCTTATTGGTTTTTCTATTTCTGAAAGTAAATTGTTGGGATTTTGATTGGTATTGCATTTAATCTGTAAATCAATTTAGGTAGAATTGACATATAAACTATATTTAGTCTTCCAATCCATGAACACGGTATGCCCTTCCATCTATTTAGGTCTTCTGTGATTTCTTTTAACAGTTTCTTGTAGTTTTCTTTGTATAGGTCTTTTATCTCTTTAGTTAAATTTATTCCTAGGTATTTTATTCTTTTAGTTGCAATTGTAAATGAAATTCGTTTCTTGATTTCCCCCTCAGATTGTTCATTACTAGTGTGTAGAAACACTACAGATTTTTTAATGTTGATCTTGTAACCTGCCACTTTGCTGTACTTGTTTATTAGCTCTTGTAGTTTTGCTGTGGATTTTTCAGGGTTTTCGACATACAGTATCATATCATCTGCAAACAGTGAGAATTTTACTTCTTCCTTTCCAATTTTGATGCCTTGTATTTCTTTTTCTTGTCTAATTGCTCTGTCTAGAACTTCCAACACGATGTTGAATAACAGTGGTGATAGTGACATCCTTGTCTTGTTCCTGATCTTAGGGGGAAAGTTTTCAGTTTTTCCCCATTGAGGATGATATTAGCTGTGGGTTTTTCATATATTCCCTCTATCATTTTAAGGAAGTTCCCTTGTATTCCTATCCTTTGAAGTGTTTTCAACAGGAAAGGATGTTGAATCTTTTCCTTCTCTGCATCAATTGAGATGATCATGTGATTGTTCTGCTTTGATTTGTTGATATGGAGTATTACATAATTGATTTTCTTATGTTGAACCATCCTTGCATACTTGGTATGAATCCTACTTGGTCATGATGTATAATTCTTTTAATGTGTTGCTGGATACGATTTGCTAGAATTTTGTTGAGGATTTTTGCATCTATATTCATGGGAGAGATTGTTCTTTAGTTCTCTTTTTTTGTAATATCTTTGTCTGGTTTTGGTATGAGGGTGATGTTGGCTTCATAGAATGAATTAGGTAGCTTTCCCTCCACTTCAATTTTTTTGAAGAGTTTGAGCAGGGTTGGTACTAATTCTTTCTGGAATGTTTGGTAGAATTTACATGTGAAGCTGTCTGGTCCTGGACTTTTCTATTTGGGAAGCTTTTGAATGACTGATTTGATTTCTTTACTTGTGATTGGTTTGTTGAGGTCATCTATTTCATCTTGAGTCAAAGTTGGTTGTTCATGCCTTTCTAGGAAGTTGTCCATTTCATCTACATTGTTGTATTTATTAGCATAAAGTTGTTCATAGTATCCTATTATTACCTCCTTTATTTCTGTGGGTTCAGTGGTTATGTCTCCTTTTCCATATCTGATCTTATTTATTTGGATCCACTCTCTTCTTCTTTTTGTCAATCTTGCTAAGGGCCCATCAATCTTATTGATTTTATCATAGGTTTATTGGTTTCTCATAAAACCAACTTCTGGTTTTATAGATTTTCTCTATTGTTTTCATGTTCTCAATTTCATTTATTTCTGCGCTGATCTTTATTATTTCTTTCCTTTTGCTTGTTTTGGGTTAGTTTGCAGTTCTTTCTCCAGTTCTTCCAAGTGGACAGTTAATTCCTGAATTTTTGCCCTTTCTTCTTTTTTGATATAGGCATTTAGGGCAATAAATTTCCCACTTAGCACTGCCTTTGCAGCAACTCATAAGTTTTGTTGTGTTATGTTTCCATTTTAATTCACCTCAAGATATTTACTGATTTCTCTTGTAATTTCTTCCTTGACCCACTGGTTGTTTAAGAGTGTGTTGTTGAGCCTCCACGTATTTGTGAATTTTCTGGCACTCTGCCTATTATTGATTTCCAACTTCATTCCTTTATGATCTGAGAAAGTGTTGTGTTTGATTTCAGTCTTTTTAAATTTGTTGAGACTTGCATTGTGACCCAGCATATGGTCTATCTTTGAGAATGATCCATGAGCACTTGAGAAAAAGGTGTATCCTGCTGTTGTGGAGTGTAATGTCCTATAAATATCTGTTAAGTCTAGCTCATTTATTGTAATATTCAAATTCTCTGTTTCTTTATTGATCTTCTGTCTAGATATTCTGTCCATTGATGAGAGTGGGGAATTGAAGTCTCCAACTATTATGGTAGATGTGTCTATTTCCCTTTTCAGTGTTTGCAGTGTTTGCTTCATGTATTTTGGGGCATTCTGGTTTGGTGCATACATATTTATGATTATTATGTCTTCATGTTGAATGGTCCTTTTAATAGTACATAGTATCCTTCTTTGTCTCTTTTAACTATTTTACATTTGAAGTCTAATTTGTTGGATATTAGTATAGCTACTCCTGCTCTTTTCTGGTTGTTATTTGCATGAAATATCTTTTCCCAACCTTTCACTTTCAACCTATGTTTATCTTTGGGTCTAAGATGTGTTTCCTGTAGACAGCATATAGAAGGATCCTGTTTTTTAATCCATTCTGCCAGTCTATGTCTTTTGATTGGGGAATTCAGTCCATTAACATTTAGTGTTATTACTGTTTGGGTAATACTTTTCCTCTACCATTTTGCCTTTTGTATTATATATATCATATCTAATTTTCTTTTGTTCTACACTCTTCTCCACACCTCTCTCTTCTGTCTTTTCGTATCTGTCTCTAGTGCTCCCTTTAGTATTTCTTGCAGTACTGGTCTCTTGGTAACTGATTCTCTCAGTGACTTTTTGTCTGAAAATGTTTTAATTTCTTCCTCATTTTTGAAGGACGATTTTGCTGGATATAGAATTCTTGGTTGACAGTTTTTCTCTTTTAGTAATTTAAATATATCATCCCACTGTCATCTTGCCTCCATGGTTTCTGCTAAGAAATCTACACATAGTCTTATTGGGTTTCCCTTGTATGTGATGGATTGTTTTTCTCTTGCTGCTTTCAAGATCCTCTCTTTCTCTTTGACCTCTGACATTCTGACTAGTAAGTATCTTGGAGAACGTCTATTTGGATCTATTCTCTTTGGGGTACACTGCACTTCTTGGATCTGTAATTTTAGGTCTTTCATAAGAGTTGGGAAATTTTCAGTGATAATTTCTTCCATTAGTTTTTCTCCTCCTTTTCCCTTCTCTTCTCCTTCCGGGACGCCCACAGCACGTATATTTGTGCGCTTCATATTATCATTCAGGTCCCTGAGTCCCTGCTCAGATTTTTCCATTTTTTCCCCTATAGTTTCTGTTTCTTGTCGGATTTCAGGTATTCCATCCTCCAGTTCACTAATCCTAACCTCTGTCTCTTGAAATCTACCATTGTAGGTTTCCATTGTTTTTTTCATCTCTTCTACTGTACCTTTCATCCCCATAAGTTCCGTGATTTGTTTTTTCAGACTTTGCATTTCTTCTTTTTTTCATTCCTTGCCTCCCTCAATTCATTGATTTGGTTTGTGATCAGGTTTTCCATGTCTGTTCGTACTTTCTGAATTAGTTGTTTCAGCTCTTGTATCTCATTTGAACTATTGATTTGTTCCTTTGACTGGGCCATATCTTCAATTTTCCTGTTGTGATTTGTTATTTTTTGCTGGCGTCTAAACATTTAATTACCTTAATGAGTTTATTCTGGAGATTGCTTTCACTTATCTTACCTAGGGTTTTCTTGGTAGATGAGTTTGTTGTCTATCTGTTCTTTGACCTTCAGTTCAGCTTTTTCCAGACCTCTAGCTTAGGTTTTGTTAAACAGAGGATAATTTTTCAGTTCTTGTTTTCTTGTTTCTTGCCCTCCTTGTAAGGTGCCTTTTCCCTACCCCCACCCCTTAGGAGGGTCTATGTAGGTATTATAGACTCTAGCCGGGTTTTCCCAAACTAAACTGGCCTCCTATCAGGGGGAAGGAGTCACCTGTGTCAGTTTTCCCTGAGGGTGAGACCCAGCAGGTTAAAAGACTTTCCTGTGAAGTCTCTGGGCTCTGTTTTTCTTGTCCTGCCCAGTATGTGGCGTTTGTCTGCCTGCGGGTCCCATCAGCAAAAGATGTTGTGGCACCTTTAACTTTGGAAGGCTCTCCCTGCTGGGGGCGTGGTAGAGACAAAGGAGAGGTTGTAGGCTGGTTTTAATGGCTTCAAATTGCGAAGCCCTGGGTTCTGAATTCCTTGAGAGAGGGATTCCACCTGAGTTGGGCTTCATCCCTCCCTGGGGAAGGCACAGGCGGGAGACAGCCCTGAAAGCAGTCCATTCCTGCCTATGCCTGGGGCAGTTGCAGCCCGAATAGTTCTGCCGCTGAATCTAGAGGCAGCCAAGCCTCCGTAGAAACAGCCACAAAATCCTCCGTTTTGTCCCCTTTCCTCTTCTTTGGTTAGCCCATTAAGTGACCTCTGCCTTGACCAGGTTCGCCTGAGCTGGGGGGCCTATTCTTAGTCATCAGAATTTGTTAATTAATGCCACAATTGGTGTTTGGTTGGAGTCAACCCCTGCTGCTGTTCAAGTCTCTTTCCTTTCCCTCTGGGAAGCCACCTATGGGGGAGGGGCGCCGGGCACTGGGCGGCTTGGGGAACTCACGGTTCTGGGGAGGCTCGCAGTCGGTCCAGCTGGTCCAGACGGGGGTATGCTTTGTGTCCGGTCACTATCATGGCTCCGGGAGCTGTTCTGTACTGTTTCTAATTATTTAGTAGTTGTTCTGGAGGACGAACTAAAATGCACACATTGCTAAGCCGCCATCTTGGCCCCTCCCTTCAAGGAAGTCCTCGTTCTTTCTTGATCTTAGCACTTGAAGAATCCTGGGTAGTTGTTTTGTAGAAGGTTCTTCAATTTGGGTTTGCTTTATGTTTGCTCATGATTAGATAAGTTATGCATTTTTGCCACAGAAGTGATGTAATGCCTTTTTTAGTGCATCATATCTGAGCATACAGAGATCGATATAGCTTATTACTGGCAATTTTAACTTTGTTCCCTTGGTTAAGGTGGCATGGTACAGGCTTATCCACTGTTAAGTTCCAACTTTTTCTGTTGTAATTCATAAGTATCTTGTGGGGAGATGCTTTAAGACTAAGCAAATATCCTCTTTCACATCATACTTTCTCCCACTAATATTAGTAGAAATCACTGGCTTATCTTTAACAATTATTGCTGTAGTTTTTGCCAAGTGATAAGTCTATTTCTGTTTTCTTTCTACATTTATTAATTGGAATTCTGCTGTTAGGAAGAGCTTTTCCCTTTCCCCATGTCTCTTTCTGTCTATGTATCAGTATGAACTCATAGACATTTCTTTTATTCTGTGAGTTATAATCCAGTGCTGTCATTATTTTATTGGCTCATATTGTTCCAGCTTTGACTATAGGGACACCCTGCAAGTTGGCTCGTATCCTTTCAACACACTCCCACTATTTTTCAAGCACTTCTTTAAATTCTGGTACCACAAGATGTGATTCATCTTGTTTTTCCCAGCTCCAGCCCTGGGATCAGCTTCTTTTTTTTTTTTTTTTTTTTTGCATGGGCAGGCACCAGAAATTGAACCCGGGTCTCCGCTATGGCAGGTGAGAACTTAGCCACTGAGCCACTGTTGCCCGCCCTCAACTTTTTTATTTTTAAGGAGCCGGATTCCTTTTATTGTAAAATAGTACCTGGAAACCAATATGTGGATGCTAGTAGGCCTCAGCAGACAGAGCTAGAAAGTATGTGTATATATACTAACACATGTGTACACACACATATCCATAATTATTTCCACATTGTATCCATTTGTATAAGTTTTAAAAGCCCAGCATACTGATACCTCCAATCTAATACCACGGGACTCATTCTAACCTTCTCCCTATCTTTATTCGTAATGTATTTCCTTGATAGTGAGAAACCTGGTTGTCATTATCCACAATATATTTACTCATTTCTTCAACCCTAGAATACACTATAAAGTAGTTACAGAATTGTTAGCCCATACCCCTGTGAAAAACAAATTTACTAATTAGAGTACGATATTTGTGACCATCCTTTTTTTCTGTAGTCTTACGGTATCTAATTGAGATACTCTTTTCCAAAGTTACTTCAATTAGTACTTTCCTTCCCCACTCCCTTCAGTGTGATTATATTTTTCATTTATAATACAGTAAGGTTCATTTGTTACTGTTTGTATTCAATTTTGATTCCCTCCCCTCACATCTTGGTTGATTTTGATTATGTGTGTATTTTTTGGGTATGTGAAACACTATGGTTCTAAAAGTAAGACCTTTGCAAAAAGTATGTGTGCTCATTATGCCCTGTCATGGGCCTGGTTGATTTCTGGAGAGCATATGGAGACTCACTGATGATTAATTGATTTTTTGGTGTTTGCTTTGCATACAGTTTCCTTCTTGTAGTATACTACTTTACCATGACTTTATCTATCACTTTGAAATTTTGTTTGGCACCTTGTAGCTTTTGTTGGTATTTATGATTTAAATATTTGAATTAAACTGATTGATACCCCCCACGAGAAAAAAAAAAGTGTATTCAGAAGTGTCATGCATACACCCCCTTTCTTTCCACCCTGCTCCCAGTCACTTCGTGTAGGTAATCTATCTCATTAGTTTTTCTTATCTTTCATGGGCTTTTTATTCAAATGAGCGTGTGTGTGTGTGTGTGTGTGTGTGTGTGTATACATATATATATATACACACACACACATATATACACACACACATATATGTATGTATTTTTCCCTTATGTTCCCGTCTTTTTTATATGAGTAACATACCATACACACTCTCTTTTGCACTTTCCTTTTTTCATTATGTATCATTTTTAGGGTATTGTATTTCCAATACTTTTATAAAAAGATTTATGATTTTTTTTAAAAGATGCTTTGGTTATATTTTTCCTTCTTTGTAGAGCTGTCTGTACTATCACATGATCCTTATATTTAGGAGAATATGGAGACTCACTGATGATTTGCTTTTCAGATATCTTAATATCTATGTTGGGCTTCCTGATGTTGAAGAAAGCTTCAATGTAACTAGACCAGTGTCCCCCCATGAGGTAATTATAAATCTTATTTTAATTGTATTTGTTTCCTTTAATTAAAAGAGTCTGTGCCCTTAATATACACTCTTAAAAGATTATTTAAAAACAGGAAGAAAAATATCTCTTATGAGAAAAAGATAACCAAAATTAATGTGCATTTATGTAAGCCTATACTACGTTAAGAAACATTGTATATTATTTATTTTGTCATTTCATCCTGATTAATTTGTACTGTTATACCACTGTGTCCTATTTATGTTTCTGTCTCTTAGTGTTTCTGCACTCCTCATACTTGCACCTAGCCCAGTGCCCTGTACATTGCATGGTTCGCTCTGCACACTGCTGGAGGGTCAGCCAGACATTGTGCTAGGCAGAGCACACAAGGACTAGGAGCCTGTTGGCGAGATGGATGAGCAGGAAGGTTAAACACAAGGGTTGTGACAGAGCTACAGATATAGGGTTATAGGAGGACAGGGCCATTTATTATCGTTTAACAGATTCTGAAATCCTCCTCAAACTACTCCCCTTAGTGTCTGTAATTAGGAATTTTATCAGGATAGAAAATGATTTTTGTGAATTCATCTGGTTTGTGTTAAAATAAAACTGAAATAGAAATTAGGGAATGTAGCACAGGAACTTTTATTAAGGTAACAAGCAATGTGGTGGAGTGTTATGATTATAGATAATCTAAGCACGATTGAACAGAAAGTATGATCAAGTTATCAGACATTTTATATGGGTAAATTTTTGTATCACTTAATTACTAATTATTTATCAAGAATATATTTTGTGCCTCAACATTGAGAGATACAAAAGAAGGGAGGCACAATATCTTTCCTCAAGGAGTTTATACTCTTGTAGAGAGATTAAAATAGCAAAACACACGAAAGAGAAACACAAATACCTGGAAGGACCAGATAGGTAAGATAAAGATGTGAAATTTAATGAATAGAAAGTGGTGGTGAAGACTATGGAAAATTGGGAAATTTGTGCCCCATTTTGGTCACCCTCCCCATTCCATTTTTCTAGATCTTTCCAGGTTTTCAAGAACTAGGCAGCCCATTGGCAATTTCCAAGTCATTTTCTAAGCTACTTTACTGAGTTCAGAGAAGGGAGAAGACCACGTAATTTGAAGTCATTTACAAAGGCTGATTATGTTATAATTATTATTATGACTAGTCTTCTGTTGATGAAGAAAATATACAGGTATTATTGCAAATAGATAGAGAGGGCTCAAAGATTTCTCAGAGGGCTTTGATTCTTGGAAAGATGGGAGAGTGGGAGAGAAGCATGTGGACAGCCATAGGACGCAGCAGCTGCAGGCTCTGCCAGCATAATGTATTCCTTTGACAGGAGAGAGGCTGAGGATAGGTGGGGCCCAAGGCACAGTTTGGGACCCATGGAGTAGGTTCATTTGTACCACATCTGTTGGATTTAATTTCCTTTAAAAGGATGAGTTTGCTAAAACTTACTGGGTTTTGCCTGTTCTGGGTATTACATTAATTTTACTAATGAAAATAAGACATTATATAGTATTCTGTATCAGGCAGCATTCTAAAATATGTGTTTACACTTTTGAGAATTAAAAGTGTCATTCTCATCCCGATTTTATATAAGAGGAGTCTGGGGTGCAGAAAGGGATTTTAAAACTTCAATGGAAGAGCTGGGATTTGAACTGAGGCAGCATAGTCTGTGTCTTAATGCCCATGCCATCCTGCCTTTGGTCTGGCCTGAAGGAGGAAAGTGGGCCTAAATACAACAGAAACAATTCTTAGGATTTGGTCAATGATAGAAATATTTAATATTTGAAAATTTCACATGGTTATAAAGGCTAGAATAATTATAAATCTAACTACATTTAGTTCAATAAAAGCCAGAGAGGATTCACCGCCATGAATTGTATTATTGATATTCGGAGAGAATCTCTTTTTGAGGCTACAAACCACCCAGTGATCATCAATATGATGGAGAAGTCATCAGAAGATTTTGGTGGGGTTTCCTGTCTCTATCATGGCTCAAGCAGGGGCATCATTTAACTAGTTAAATAAAGCACATACTAATAATTTCTAAAAATCCACAGGGAGTTTGGAAATTATTACAATGACTTGATGAATAGTTTGCACTATAACTTCTATCATGTGGTCTGGAGCTTTATAATATAGTTTATAGTTTATTTGGAATATAAATGGGAGTACAGTTTAAATTTTGCTTTTGATATGTATGTGTATTTATGCATTTCAGTTAATTTTTATACTGGTTGTTAGCTGATTTGAACAACAACCCTGGCCAAATTGATTATTTTCCATGGACCCAGTTTGCAAAGAACAGTCTAATTGCATTAACGATATGGAAGTAGACTAGTAATGGTGTCAGATCAGTGAGAAGAAAATCAGTACCTGATTTATAGTTCCATTTCCAGGCTGGCAGGGGCAGGGCGGCTGTGGAGATATTTAACAAATCTGCAGCATTATTCCTCTCCAGGAGGAGGCAGCCTGAGAAGATGGTATAGCTCCAGGGAGGAGAGATCAGAGGTCTTTGAAGCTGTCAGGACCCTTTCTTTTCCAGAGCTGAAGAGCAGTAATTGATTCTATTTCAGTGCCGCTTGAGGGACATGACGTACTCTGCCCCCATTACAGTGGACATCGAATATACCCGCGGCAGCCAGAGGATCATCCGCAATGCCTTACCCATTGGCAGGTGAGACATGCTGTCCATGTTGGAGCCAGACTATCTGAATTCCAGCTCTGCAGTGTAACTTTGAGCAGGTTACTAATGTTCTCTTTTCCCCATTTCCTCAGTTGAACCATGAGGCAAATGGTACCTACTTCGTGGCCTTATTTTATGGATCCAGTGTTCACGCATGTAAAGCACTTAGAGCAGTATCCCACACATTGTCATGGTTGTTATGATTTTGTTATAGAAACCTTTTCTGTAAAGTTAGGAGAGTGCTTTCATTTCCTTCTACAACTCCAAGCTATAAGGAAAACTGTTATTAGGTAAGAGCATTCTATTTCAGTGCTGCTTGAGGGACTCTCAAACAAACTCTTAAGTGAACTCTCCTAGGGTGGTGTTCTTGCAGGATGCCCTGTATATTTTCTGTTGTGTTTTTTCTGGAAGTTTAACTGTTTCCAGTGTAGTACTCTTTAAGGGAGAAATTATATATCCGCTTGGAGCAAATCTAGAAATAGGTACCATATCAGCTAATACTTTTGCACCTGCTTTTCCTCATTAGGGGAATACATGGATTCTCCTGTAGAGATGGACGAATTCACAATATGAGTTTAATAATGGTGTTGGACTTTACAGTTAGTCCAAATAATTCCTGCCCAAATGTTTGTTTTTTTTACCCCCTCAAAAGTACTAATTGTGGCTTGCACAGTATGGCTGGTGACGTTAGGTAGCACTTGCTCTACTCTCTGTAACGGGGAAGCAGAACCGTTTCTGCCTCTTATTTCCAACAGACTCACATTTAACTTTTGCTCACAAAAAAAGCTGGAAAGATTTTATTTATTCTTTTTTTTTTTAAGTTAGTATAAAATTTTAGCAAAAAAGGAAGCTGAACACAGCTGGAACAATCCACAGCAGTGGGAAAAAAGATTTAATTTAGTTGATTTTCTCCGGTTGTTGGTTGTTCACTAATCTCACAGTGATGGAAGCTGCACATTTTTATCAAAAGGACTAAGAAGCTGCTGAAGGTTTGCTTCTCCTGACAGTAGCCTGATATAAACAAAGGATCTGGGGATTATCACATCATCCCTTGGGGACGTACTTTTGAAGGATGTGCAATGTTCAATCATAAGTGTGATAAAAACTGACAAGCAGGGAGCTTATATACTCAGTGAAAGTAGCATGTTTGTCTCCAAGACACTTTTCATTTTGAAGACATGTAGTACAACCCTCTAAGTGAAAGTACTGTTTCCCCCGTTGAAGCCTGCTGTGGATTATGGTGGGTTTAACTCAATTTAAAGCTTCTTTTATTCTTTTAAGAATTTTGTGAAGCCTTTTCGCCAAGGGTACCTGGAATTTCCAGGAAGAAATAGAGTTTCTTAATGCAGTTTTCCCATATGTAGCAGCATATTGTATGGGACTGATAAATTCTGACTACTGGTACTTGTATATTCTGGATTTCCCAAAGGATTGTGTAATTAGTCACCCAGATCAAACCCTGGAAACTCTGATAAGTGAGCTTGACCCAATAGTTATGGACCAATTCTACATGAAGGATGGTGTTATTGCAAAGGATGTCACGCTGAGAGTGAAATTCGTGACCTAATACCAGGTTCTGTCATTGAAGCTACACTGTTCATCCTTGTGGGTATTCGATGAATGAAATGAAATTGGATGGAGCTTATTGAACTATTCAAATCACTCCAGAACCAGAATTTTCTTATGTTAGCTTTGAAACAAATTTAAGTCAGACCTCCTATGCTGACCTGATCAGGAAAGTTGTGGAGGTCTTCAAGCCAGGAAAATGTGTGGCCTCCTTGTTTGTAAATCGAAGTTCTCAATGTTGCACAGTGATTTCTTCCCCTCAGAAAATTGAAGGTTTTAAACATCTTGATTGTCAGAGTACTGTGTTCAATGATTACAACTTTGTTTTTACCAACTTTGTTAAGAATCAGCAACAATAGCAAGGTTGTTTATGAGAAAAGAGAACACACAGAGAAGGTGGTGGCTGCTTTCTAGATATTGATACCAGGGATCATGCTTTCCATAACCACCACCTGGTAGTTGCAGGAAGCCCGAGTGGTGACCATAGTGTAATCACTTTAAATTGTTATATGCATTATTATATGAAGGAATTAGGTATCTTGCATGAATGCTGTCTTCTCTTTTTAGGTACTTTATGCCACTCTTGCTGTGTAATTGAAGTGCATGTAGAAAAACCCTTTTACTGTAAGAAACTTCACAACAGTTGTGAAAACAATTCAGTTTGGTTTTTGTATAGTATAATAGTTCTCCAGATACCATCCAAAATTCCCCACAGACAAGGCTTTTGTCCTCATTAGGTGTTGACCTCAGCCTAACCATCTAGGACTGTTCTGTTAAATTACTGCCTCAGGGGCCAAGATGGCAGCTTAGAAAGGTGCGCGCGCTTCAGTTCGTCCTCCAGAGCAACTACTAAATAACCAGAAACAGTACAGAACAGCTCCCGGAGCCACGACACAGACCAGACACACAGCGTACCACAGTCTAGACCAGCTGGACCGGCTGCGAAACTTGGCAACAGTGAGTTCCCCGAGCCGCACTCACTTCCCCAAGCCGCAGCGGCCGGCGGCCGGCACCCCTCCCCCACAGGCGGCTTCCCGGACCTGCTGCAAGTCTCGGAATAGTGAGTTCCCCAAGCCGCGGTGACCGACGCCCCTCCCCCACACGTGGCTTCCCGGAGGGAAAGGAAAGAGTCTCCAACAGTAGCAGGGACTGAGTCCAACCAAACACCAATAGTGGCATTAACAAACAAATTCTGACTACTAAAAATAGGCCCCCAGCTCAGGTGAAACTGATCAACGTGGAAGTCGCCTATTGGGCTAACTGAAAAAGAGGAAAGGGGACGAAACAGAGCCTTCTGCGGCTGTTTCTACGGAGGCTTGGTTGCGTCTGGACTCAGCGCCGGGATTACACAGGCTGCAACTGCCCCAAACGCAGAAGCAGGCTGCTTTCAGGGCTGTCTACCACCTGAACCTTCCCCACGGGAGGGGTGAAGTCCAACTCAGGTGGAATCCCTCTGTCAAGGAATTCAGATCCCAGGGCTTCATAATTTGAATCCATTAAAACCAGCCTACAACCTTTCCTCTGTCTCCACCATGCCCCCAGCAGGGAGAGCCTTCCAAAGTTAAAGGAGCCACAACATATTTGCTGGTGGGACCCGCAGACAGACAAGCACCACATACTGGGCAGGATAAGAAAAACAGAGCCCAGAGACTTCACAGGAAAGTCTTTCAACCTGCTGGGTCTCACACTCAGGGAAAACTGATGCAGGTGATTCCTCCCCACCAAAGAAGGCCAGCTTAGTCCAGGAAAACCCGGCTGGAGTCTGTAATACCTATGTAGACCCTTCTAAGGGTAGGGAGGGAAAAGGCACCTTACAAGCAGGACAAGAAACAAGAAAATAAGAATTGAAAATTTACCCTCTGTTAAACAAAACTTAAGCTAGAGGACCAGAAAAGGCTAAACTGAAGGTCAATGAACAGATAGACAACAAACTCATCTAGCAAGAAAACCCTAGGTAAGATAAGTGAAAGCAATCTCCAGAATAAACTCACTAAGGTAATTAAATGTTTAGACACCAGCAAAAAATAACAAATCACACCAGGAAAATTGAAGATATGAACCAGTCAAAGGAACAAATCAAATGAGATACAGGAGTTGAAACAACTAATTCAGAAAGTATGAACAGACATGGAAAACCTGATCACAAGCCAAATCAATGAATTGAGGGAGGATATAAAGAAGGCAAGGAATGAACAAAAAGAAGAAATGCAAAGTCTGAAAAAACAAATCACGGAACTTATGGGGATGAAAGTTACAGTAGAAGAGATGAAAAAAAACAATGGAAACCTACAATGGTAGATTTCAAGAGAAGAGATTAGAATTAGTGAACTGGAGGATGGAACATCTGAAATCCAAAAAGAAACAGAAACTATAGGGAAAAGAATGGAAAAAATTGAGCAGGGGCTCAGGGAATTGAAGGATAATATGAAGCACACAAATATACGTGTTGTGGGTGTCCCAGAAGGAGAAGAGAAGGGAAAAGGAGGAGAAAAACTAATGGAAGAAATTATCACTGAAAATTTCCCAACTCTTATGAAAGACCTAAAATTACAGATCCAAGAAGTGTAGCGCACCCCAAAGAGAATAGATCCAAATAGGCATTCTCCAAGACACTTACTAGTTAGAATGTCAGAGGTCAAAGAGAAAGAGAGGATCTTGAAAGCAGCAATAGAAAAACAATCCATCACATACAAGGGGAACCCAATAAGACTATCTGTAAATTTCTCAGCAGAAACCATGGAGGCAAGAAGACAGTGGGGTGATATATTTAAATTACTAAAAGAGAAAAACTGCCAACCAAGAATTCTATATGCAGCAAAATTGTCCTTCAAAAATGAATTTGTGACCAAGAGACCAGCTCTGCAAGAAATACTAAAGGGAGCACTAGAGACAGATACGAAAAGACAGAAGAGAGAGGTGTGGAGAAGAGTGTAGAAAGAAGGAAAATTAGATATGATATATATAATACAAAAGGCAAAATGGTAGAGGAAAGTATTACCCAAACAGTAATAACACTAAATGTTAATGGACTGAATTCCCCAATCAAAAGACATAGACTGGCAGAATGGATTAAAAAACAGGATCCTTCTATATGCTGTCTACAGGAAACACATCTTAGACCCAAAGATAAACATAGGTTGAAAGTGAAAGGTTGGGAAAAGATATTTCATGCAAATAACAACCAGAAAAGAGCAGGAGTAGCTATACTAATATCCAACAAATTAGACTTCAAATGTAAAACTGTTAAAAGAGACAAAGAAAGATACTATGTACTATTAAAAGGAACAATTCAACAAGAAGACATAACAATCATAAATATTTACGCACCGAACCAGATTGCCCCAAAATATGTGAGGCATACACTGCAAATACTGAAAAGGGAAATAGACACATCTACCATAATAGTTGGAGACTTCAAATCCCCACTCTCATCAATGGACAGAACATCTAGACAGAAGATCAATAAAGAAACAGAGAATTTGAATATTACAATAAATGAACTACACTTAACAGACATTTATAGGACATTACATCCCACAACAGCAGGATACACCTTTTTCTCAAGTGCTCATGGATCATTCTTAAAGATAGACCATATGCTGGGTCACAAAGCAAGTCTCAACAAATTTAAGAAGACTGAAATCATACACAACACTTTCTCAGATCATAAAGGAATGAAGTTGGAAATCAATAATAGGCAGAGTGCCAGAAAATTCACAAATACGTGGAGGCTCAACAACACACTCCTAAACAACCAGTGGGTCAAGGAAGAAATTACAAGAGAAATTAGTAAATATCTTGAGGTGAATGAAAATGAAAACACAACAAATCAAAACCTATGGGACACAGCAAAGGCAGTGCTAAGAGGGAAATTTATTGCCCTAAATGCCTATATCAAAAAAGAAGATAGGGCGAAAATTCAGGAATTAACTGTCCACTTGGAAGAACTGGAGAAAGAACAGCAAACTACTCCCAAAGCAAGCAAAAGGAAAGAAATAACAAAGATTAGCGCAGAAATAAATGAAATTGAGAACATGAAAACAATTGAGAAAATCAATAAGACCAGAAGTTGGTTCTGTGAGAAAATGAACAAGATTGATGGGCCCTTAGCAAGATTGACAAAAAGAAGAAGAGAGAGGATGCAAATAAATAAGATCAGAAATGGAAGAGGAGACATAATCACTGACCTCACAGAAATAAAGGAGGTAATAACAGGATACTATCAACAACTTTATGCTAATAAATACAACAATGTAGATGAAATGGACAAATTCCTAGAAAGGCATGAACAACCAACTTTGACTCAAGAAGAAATGGATGACCTGAACAAACCAATCACAAGTAAAGTAATCGAATCAGTCATTCAAAAGCTTCCCAATAAGAAAAGTCCAGGACCAGACAGCTTCACATGTGAATTCTACCAAACATTCCAGAAAGAATTAGTACCAACCCTGCTCAAACTCTTCAAAAAAATTGAAGTGGAGGGAAAGCTACCTAATTCATTCTATGAAGCCAACATCACCCTCATACCAAAACCAGACAAAGATATTACAAAAAAAGAAAACTACAGACCAATCTCTCCCATGAATATAGATGCAAAAATCCTCAACAAAATTCTAGCAAATCGAATCCAGCAACACATTGAAAGAATTATACATCATGACCAAGTAGGATTCATCCCAGGTATGCAAGGATGGTTCAACATAAGAAAATCAATTAATGTAATACACCATATCAACAAATCAAAGCAGAAAAATCACATGATCATCTCAATGGATGCAGAGAAGGCATTTGACAAGATTCAACATCCTTTCCTGTTGAAAACACTTCAAAGGATAGGAATACAAGGGAACTTCCTTAAAATGATAAAGGGAATATATGAAAAACCCACAGCTAATATCATCCTCAATGGGAAAAAACTGAAAACTTTCCCCCTAAGATCAGGAACAAGACAAGGATGTCCACTATCACCACTGTTATTCAACATCGTGTTGGAAGTTCTAGCCAGAGCAATTAGACAAGAAAAAGAAATACAAGGCATCAAAATTGGAAAGGAAGAAGGAAAACTATCACTGTTTGCAAATGATATGATACTATATGTCGAAAACCCTGAAAAATCCACAGCAAAACTACTAGAGCTAATAAACGATTACAGCAAAGTAGCAGGTTACAAGATCAACATTCAAAAATCTGTAGTGTTTCTATACACTAGCAATGAACAAGGTGAGGGGAAATCAAGAAACGAATTTCATTTACAATTGCAACTAAAAGAATAAAATACTTAGGAATAAATTTAACTAAAGAGACAAAAAGCCTATACAAAGAAAACTACAAAAAACTGTTAAAAGAAATCACAGAAGACCTAAATAGATGGAAGGGCATACAATGTTCATGGATTGGAAGACTAAATATAGTTAAGATGTCAATTCTTCCTAAATTGTTTTACAGATTCAATGCAATACCAGTCAAAATCCCAACAACTTATTTTTCAGAAATAGAAAAACCAATAAGCAAATTCATCTGGAAGGGCAGGGTGCCCCAAATTGCTAAAAGTATCTTGAGGGAAAAAAACGAAGCTGGAGGTCTCATGCTGCCTGACTTTAAGGCATATTATGAAGCCACAGTGGTCAAAACAGCATGGTACTGGCATAAAGATAGATATATCAAACAATGGAATCGAATAGAGTGCTCAGATATAGACCTTCTCATCTATGGACATTTGATCTTTGATAAGGCAGTCAAGCCAACTCACCTGGGACAGAACAGTCTCTTCAATAAATGGTGCCTGAGAACTGGATATCCATATGCGAAAGAATGAAAGAAGACCCGTATTTCACACCTTATACAAAAGTTAACTCAAAATGGATCAAAGATCTAAACATTAGGTCTAAGACCATAAAACAGTTAGAGGAAAATGTTGGGAGATATCTTATAAATCTTATAATTGGAGGCGGTTTTATGGACCTTACACCTAAAGCAAGAGCACTGAAGAAAGAAAGAAAGAAATGGGAGCTCCTCAAAATTAAACACTTTTGTGCATCAAAGAACTTCATCAAGAAAGTAGAAAGACAGCCTACACAATGGGAGACAATATTTGGAAACGACATATCAGATAAAGGTCTAGTATCCAGAATTTATAAAGAGATTGTTCAACTCAACAACAAAAAGCAGCCAATCCAATTACAAAATGGGGGAAAGACTTGAACAGACACTTCTCAGAAGAGGAAATACAAATGGCCAAAAGGCACATGAAGAGATGCTCAATGTCCCTGGCCATTAGAGAAATGCAAATCAAAACTACAATGAGATATCATCTCACACCCAGCAGAATGCCCATTATCAACAAAACAGAAAATGACAAGTGCTGGAGAGGATGTGGAGAAACAGGCACACTTATCCACTGTTGGTGGGAATGTCAAATGGTGCAACCACTGTGAAAGGCAGTTTGGCGGTTCCTCAAAAAGCTGAATGTAGAACTGCAATATGACCCAGCAATACCATTCATTGCTAGGTATCTACTCAGAGGATTTAAGGGCAAAGACACAAACGGACACTTGCACACCAATGTTTATAGCAGCATTATTTACAATTGCAAAGAGATGGAAACAACCAAAATGTCCATCAACAGACGAGTGGCTAAACAAACTGTGGTATATACATACAATGGAATATTATGCAGCTCTAAGACAGAATGAACTTATGAAGCATGTAATAACATGGATGGACCTAGAGACCATTATGCTGAGTGAGACTAGCCAAAAACTAAAGGACAAATACTGTATGGTCTCACTGATAGGAACCGACATTAGTGAATAAACTTGGAATATGTCATTGGCAACAGAGACCATCAGGAGATAGAAATAGGGTAAGATAATGGGTAATTGGAGCTGAAGGGATACAGACTGTGCAACAGGACTGGATACAAAAACTCAGAAATGGACAGCACAATACTACCTAATTGTAATGTAATTATGTTAAAACATTGAATGAAGCTGCATGTGAGGTATAGTTTTTTGTTTGTTTTTTTTCTTTTTCTTTTTCTCTCTATTATCGTGTTATTTCTTTTTCTGTTGTCTTTTTATTTCTTTTTGTAGGTCGATGCAAATGTACTAAGAAATGATGAATATGCAACTATGTGATGATATTAAGAATTACTGATTGTATATGTGGAATGGAATGATTTCTAAATGTTTTTTTAGTTAATTTTTTTAATTAATAAAAAAAAACATGCTTGAGCAAAAAAAAAAATTACTGCCTCAATTTTACATCCAGTTACCTCCAGTTTCTAGGATGTATTCTCTACTAATGGTATTGAAACCACTTTTTACTTCATAGAGATGTTTTTTGCATTAACAAAGTTTTTCTTCTACAAGTCAAGTCCTCTTAAGAAAATGATTGTAGTTATTCATTTTGAGAATTATTTTAACATTATTGCTCCCTCCATTGGTAGTCCTTACCATGGAGTTCCTTCTCCTGACCCCCCAAATAAAGCAATACACTGTTATACTGTGGGCTTGTAGTAATCTTTTTAAAAATTTATTTATTTATTAATTTAAAAAAATTAAGAACAAACAAAAACATCAGCATATCATTCCGTTCTACATGTACAATCAGAAATTCTTAATATCATCACATAGTTGCATATCATCGTTTCTTAGAACATTTGCATCAATTCAGAAAAAGAAACAAAAACAACAGATAAAGAAATAAAACGATAACAGAGAAAGAAAAAACGATTATACATACCATACCCCTTACCCCTCACCTTCATCTATCACCAGGATTTCAAACCAAACTTACTTCAACATTTGTTCCCCCCTTATCTATTTTCACTCCATATGTTCTACTTGTCTCTTGACAAGATAGACAAAAGGAGCATCAGACACAAGGTTCTCACGATCACACGGTTTATAGTAATCTTATATTCTAGAGGGAAAGGGGACGTTTTATTTTAAGGTCAGGTGAATTTGGTCTTTTCATTGGGTAATGGTGACTAAGTATTATAACTTGAGATTAGAGTACATGCGCAGAATTGTGTGGAAATCTTAAACCATGCCATGTTCCTTAGTAAATCAGTAAATGTGATTAGCTTATCGTGAGTACCATGCCTTTACTAACTTGCTAAGTAGTATAAATATTGTTTATCACAAAACTTATTAGCAGGGCAATTTCACTTAAAAGTTGTCCTGAATTTGGGTAAGTCAGTTCAGCTTGGATCACTCACTTTTAACGTTTCCTTTAGCAATTATTTCCACTAATTTCCATTAATAACACACTAAAGGCTTTGGTTCAGAGCAGAATTAATGTCTTTTTTCTCCTAAGACTCGAAGTTCTGAAACTTTGTGATGCATGTTATAGTGTTCTGGCTTCACCTGCTCTTCTCGCTGGTGTTCCTTTCGCCGTGATTTGATAGGATAAACAAAGTGACTGCTTAGGATGGTAGTTGTCCAGTTTATTCAGGTTTTCACAGTGAAACAGAATGCTATTCATAAAACATAACATGAAATTACAAACTAGTCAATGGGAAATGACAAGAAATATAGGTAGTCAAGAGTGTAGACATCTTTTTTAGCAAATTCTGTGGAATTTTGGAATCTGAGTGAACAGTGAAGCCATCTAAATTTTGTATTTCTTATCCTTTTTTATTCTTTCTGGATTGGTGCCATGGTGTTTTGTTCCTTCCATGTTTATAGATGAAACACCTTTTTTAGAAGTTTCTAAACAAAATCCACTTGGTTTGAAATCAGGTGGTTAGAACACTGTTTTTATATTTTAAGCACATTGTTGCAAGTTTTATTGAAGAAGCATTCAGTGAATGGGTAATCAGTTTGATTCTGTAAGTAGCATAGGACTTAATATTTTGTAGCTTTGGTTTCCTGAGGACCATTACTCACAATGGATTTTGTTCTTGAACATTATTCCAGCAGATGTGATGATTTTAGTTGGCTTGGGGTCTGAGTTTTTTAAAAAAGTAGAATTCTGCCTAGTGTTGATAAAGTGCACAAATTTATATGGAAATAAACCTAGAAAATGAAAACTGTAGATTGGATACTATTCTAAATCTGTAGCTTGGAGGGGAAATTTTGATACCATAAATTCTCCCTTCATGGTTTTGGATTTAAATCAGTTGAAATGCATTTCTGTACCATGATTTATGCTTCAATAAAAGTTTGCTTAATTAAAAAAAAGTCCTAATTGCTTAATAAACATCAGTCATTCAATAGATGTGCACTAATTGCCTGTCACTTGCTGTGCAGTATACTGGGTACTCAGGTGAATAGAAGATACACAAAATCCAACTCCTATTGGCTGACATTAATTTACACCCACAAGGGAAGGTAGACATAAGTAATGGTGGCACAATTTGGTAAGTGCTAGAATAGTGAAGTCAAAGGAACAACAGGTTTAACAAATCCTTCCCTTTATTTCCCTGAAAGGAAGGATTGTATTGTTTCTTTCCTTATTCTTCAGATGGAAAAATAAGTAGATATATTAAAATATTAATCTTTGTTTTTCGCAGGACTATTAGTCTTTGTTTGCCTTTCTATCATTAAGATGAGTGCTTCTCTTTCTTATATATGAACCATTTGTTAGCCCACTTTCATAAAAATGACCTCTATTAAATTAGAGTGTTTACCGTGTCATGTACTATCTAAATTACATATATTATCTCTTTTAATTATTTTTTTGAAGTAAAAAAAAAGATTTTAGTCAAAATAATATTTGCACTTGATAACAAATCAAGTAGTACATAAGAACATTTGATGCAGAGCAATAGCCTTTCTCCCTCCCCTTCCTTATCCCTAGTCCCATTCCTTATCCTTAACTTTTTCTGTTCTTCCTTCTGGGGTTATTACATCTATAATAATGCTGTGCGTATGCTTTTATTTCTTGATACATCAATTTTAGACACTATTTATTGATACCTTAATATGAAAGATGCAGATTAGTTTACCTCCATGACCCACTCTCCTTCTCCCTTGCTCTTCCAACTTTTGCTTCTTGTTTTTAATTCTTTAGTTATTGTTGTAACTTTAATATCTTTATTTCCTATTCCATAAGTTTAGTCAGTATCTTTATTTCCCTTTATGTAAAATGAGGATATTGCTACCCCTATCTTTCCATATGATTTCTTTTATTTAGAAGACTACTTAAAAATTTCCAAATTGGGATTTTACATCAATTTTTGGAATTTTGTTGGGACCTGTTTATTTTCATAGATGTTCCATGTGTGTTTGGAAATAGGAGTATTCTCTCCAGTTCTGTGTTTTCCCTTTAGATCAGCTTTGTTAATGGTGCTGTTCAGATGTCACATATCCTCATTGATTTGATCTGTTTGTCCTATCAATTACTGGGATCGGTGTGTTAAATCTTCTAGTATGATGGTGGGTTTCTCAATTTCTCCTGTTTCTGTGTATTTTTGCTTTTTGGAGCACTTGTTAGGTCTTAATGATGAACTAAGTCTTTATTATACATTTATCTTCTTTATCTCTAGTAATGTTTTTTGCCTGCAATTTTAATTTGTCCCCTCTTAGGGATAAGCCCATCTGCTTTCTTTTGATTGTCTTGATCCTTTTCTTTTAATCTTTCTATGCCCTTATCATGTGCTTGAAATAATCCAACATATGGCTGTGTTTTAAAATATATATCTTATCTAAGAATGTAGTCTATTTACATTTTTTGTGTGACTGGTATATTTTGATATATTTCTATCAACTTATTTTCAATCTGTCTAGTTTTTCATGTGTTTCAATTTTTTCTCACTTTTTTGCCTTTTGGATTAGTGGTTTTTTGTTTTTTGTTTTACTCTCACCCCACCAATTGGAAAGTTAGGTAAGGTATTTTGGATTGTTATGTTTACCTTAGAATTTTTTTTTTCATGGGCGGGCACTGGGAATTGAACCTAGGTATCCAGCATGGCAGGCAAGAACTCTGCCGCTGAGCCACCATGGCCTGCCCTACCTTGGAAATTTTGAATCGCATAGATCAATATCCTCTAATATATATGCCATTCTTGTGCCAAATTTTAGTTCTTTTTTTGTTTGTTTTTTTAACCCATAAATTGGAATTATTATTGTTTTATAAAGTTAATATTTGTATTTGTCCACATTATTTATCATTTTTCTTTCCTACCATATATTTTCACATTCCAGAGGTTCATTCAGCTTCTATTTTCCATTTTCTGTAGTATGTCTTTTAGAAATTCCTTTAGTAAATGTATATTACTAGTAATGTCCCTCACTTTTTGTCTGAAAAGAAGATAGTGACCTCATTCTGCATAATGGGTAACAGAATAAATGAATCTAGTTGACAGTTATTTCCTCTCAGTACTTTTGGCCTGTTATTCTACTGTCATTTGTTAATTGCTATGTGAAATTGTCTGTCAGATCTAGTCATTCTTTTCCTTTTAGGTAACCTGCCTATTTTTCTGGGGGGAGTTTAAATTATCCTTTACCTTCGATGTTTTGTATCTTGACTCTGATGTATCTAGGTGTGTTTTCATTTTATGTATCTGGCGTAGATAGATATTGTGAGTATTTATTATTCATATATTTTAAAAATTCATATTCATTTTCTCTTTGAATAGGACTTTTCACCCATTGTATTTTTTCCATTAGAAATCTGATTAGACATGTGGTAGACCTTTTCACTCTGTCCTTCCATGACTTTTAAACTACTCCATATCTGTCTCTGAAATACATTCTTGATAATATCTTCAGATCTCTTTCTAGTTCACTAATTCCATCTTCAGCAATGTCAAATTTATTCAGTCTCTTCGTAGGTTTTTACATTTCAGGGCTTGGTTTTTTATTTCTAGAAGTTTTGCTTATTTCTTTGCTTAGTTTTATTTTTTCAAAATTGGCTAATTTGGGTAGTCTGTTGTTCTTTACAGTTTGATTTGTTGTGCTATTTCTAAGTCTTTCTAAGAGTTCCTTTGTTACTATGAATGAAGAATTGCTGCCTTTCACTAAAACTTTTATGCAACAATTAAGGAAGCCAAACATTGGAGTTTTTATTGTCTGTGCTAGAAGAGCAGTGTGCCAGAGAAAATACCTAATTTCACTGGGTTTTTTCATGGAATTACCGTTCCTTCTGCCTTTTCAAACATGGTTTACAGAAATGCATATTCCCTTATTGATGAGTACATAGCAAGTTTTATATTCTTTTCATTTTTTTGTCAGTGACAATCTGTATGTTTTCTTTTGTTTTATTTTAAACAGAATGCCCATAATGCTACGTAGTTCAAACTGTGTTCTTACAGGAAAAACACCTGCAGAATTTGCCAAACTGAATGAATGTCCTTTAGATCCAGGTATGTTTGACTACTTGAATTTACCTACCCCCTCTTTTTTGCTTTTGTCTTGATGTTGCTGCTTTTATAACATGTATCTGTAAAAACAATACTATCCTTTCTGCTTTTATTTTTTTAATGGGTGGGCACTGGGAATCGATCCTGGGTCTCTGGCATGGCAAGCAAGAATTCCGCTACTGAGCCACTGTCGCACCACCCTATCGTTTCTGTTTTGTAATGAACTTATTGGATAAAATTATGTTCACAAAACATCTGGAAATTTGGTTCCAACTTTATTCAATTCACTTGTAATTCTAAAAAAATGTGCTATTTATACTTCTGTATTTCAGGTTTAAAACTTTTAAACCCCAAGTTTTGATTTATTGGCGTGGTTTAACAGCCTTTTCTTTGTATCTTTGTGCTTCTAGTGTGCTTAAGAATTCAGTTATTTCTCTAGCCTGGTGTGAAAAGATTCAAGTAGATCACTTCAGGCTATTTTAAATGTAGTAAAGGGGTAAAAAAACAGAATTTTTTTCTTTAAAAATTTAAAATTTATATCTCAGTGCCTATTTTTAGACAACTTTTTTTGTAAAATTTCAGGCTTAGCACTTAATAGAAAGTTTCTCTTGGTTCTTTAACTCTTTTACATTGATTTATTTTATTTTATAGTTACTTTAAAGTTTCATTGATATAGACTCCCAGAAAGTTTTGGGAAAAAATTCAGTAGAAGTACAACTTTGCTAGACTGTAACAAATATTGCATAAGTTAAATATGTTGCCTTGTTTTTGCTTACTGTAAGTAAAATGAAATCTTGCTTTGTCCTACTCTCAATTGTGTACAAACAAATGTGTGATAATGTTGTATAAGTTTTGTTAAGTAGTAAATGTTTTTGGAAACCTAATCTAGCACATCTTATCATTGATTTGTCAGAAAACTTCTTTTGAAGGTTTTCAGTTACTTCTGTGCTTAAAAAATCTGAAGACAAATTTTTTTAACAACTTTTCACCGGATATATATGTCAGGTGCTAGTGATACATAGAAAAATTTGTTACATTCCCTGTCTTCAAGAAATCTGTATAAAATCATGTACTGATGCCATCATTAATCCATACAACAATATCAACAACCCCCTTAGGATTAAGTGATAGCTAGTACCATGAAGCTGCAGAAGAGTTATCTTGTATTCAGGGGACCATGCCATTATTGAATCATTTTGTTTAAAGAACAGGTGGTGAAGCTTCTCTTTTTCCTTTGGGCAGGTGGCTACTTCATTGTTAAAGGAGTAGAGAAAGTGATTCTTATACAAGAACAGCTGTCCAAGAACAGAATCATTGTGGAGGCTGACAGAAAAGGGGCGGTTGGTGCATCAGTTACCAGGTATGGAAGGCTTTGGAGACAGCACTTCAGTGTGTTATTCCAGGGAAGATTAGAGCTAACAGAAGCGAAGTAGGGGACAGTGCATAGAACAAAGCAGAAAATCACCTGTGTTCCTATTGTGGTTGAGTAAAGCTTTTGGAATGTTTTTAAATCCACTAGGAATTTTATAACTGATAGGGATGCCAGTAAGAGATTCCTTAGTTTCGTTTAGTTGGCATACTGTAACATTTTGGCTTCACTGTATACCAAGATTGTATGTATGTTTTACTGGATTATTATTTTTAAAACTCATGATGTGTAACTTAATTCCTTTATTGTTTTCTCATTATGTTTTTTTCTTCAAGCATATAAAATTGGTCATGAATATATGCCCAAAACTGAATCAAAAGCAAGTCAGGTGGAAACAAAGTATTTCAAAATGAATTGGTGTTTTTCACTCATTCACCCATAAAACGTCCACCATAATCTCAAAGTCAAAGAAGCATTTGTAGTGTTTTTAGATGTTCATGGAAGCTGGGTAGGAGGAAGGTGAACATCTTTAAAATGCACTTATGAGATAGACAGGACATTACTGATGCTTAGTGATCAGTTGGGCCTTATTGATGATCATTGCTATTTCATGTTACTAGCTTGAAATTTTCTTATGTAATTTATAAGCAAAGGAGTGATCATCTCCACCCAAAGAGGATGCAGTTTAACTAACTTATATTTACTTGTAGCTCTACTCATGAGAAAAAAAGCAGAACCAATATGGCTGTGAAGCAAGGACGATTTTATCTGAGGCATAATACTTTGTCGGAAGATATACCCATTGTAATCATATTTAAGGTAAGGCTGCAGCTGTCTACTGAAAATTATAAAGAGTTATTTTCTCTGATTTATTTTCATATGTAGTTTGAAATTTGGACGATAAGGAATTCTAAGAATAGAAAGATTTATGGCATAGATAAATTGTTAGTTGATATTTTTAATAGGTATACCATAAAAAATTCCAAAGGTACAAAAGGGTATATAGTAATGAGTAAGCCTTTCACCCACCCTGTCCCTAACCACACAATTCCTACCTAAAAGGCACCACTGTTGGTGATTTCTTATGTATCTTTGTAGAGATGGTCCATATTTATACAAGCAGATAAGTATTCAGTAGGTTTTTGTTCTTTTTTTGTTTTGTTTTGTTTGTTTACTTATATACATTGTATTTCATGTTGCACTTAGCTCTTTCTTTTTGTAACTTATATGTTGAAGATAGTCTTGTATTGGTATATACAGAGCTACTGGATTCTTTTTGACAAAACTGTTCATTTTATAGATGTGCCTTATTTAACCAATACCCCATCAGTGGACATATTTATCTCTTGCTATTATAAAACTGCCTTAATATCATGTTACATGTGGGCAAAGGTAACTGTAGTCCAAATTCCTAACAGTGAAAATTTCTAGGTCAAAAAGTTTAGACAAAATTGGTTGTTCTATGTTTTGTTCATCAAAACTTATGTTCTAAGTTTTGATGAACTTCTGTGTTCTAGTGAATTACTACATGCATGAGTTTATGAGTCTATAACGGAGTTTGTTTTTTTTCCAGCTTGTTTTTGAATTGTTGACTTAGGACCCAAAACATATTTTTCCATAGAAATAATGTTTAAATGGTGTTATCTCCTCAGATAATTGCATTGTGGCTCATTTAACCTGCTCTAACACTTAAATAAGATACACATTCTGTGAACAGTTAAATTGTAGTATTAATCATTAATTATAGTATTAATCAGCAGAAATATCATTGGTATTAGGTAATATGTGATAATATAATAATAAATCTTGACAATTAGTTTAATTGAAACAGCTCATTATTTGAGGAGATACTGAAAATCATTACTGGGTACTACAGATAATTTTAGAGGTTGATAATATATATTTGTCATTATTCAATTTCACTTCCAAATCAAATGTTTCTGTCAACACTTGCTATGACAGTAGAAATGTTTTTTTGAGTCACAAAGAGAGAAAACAAAAAAATCCTTTGGGGTGGAGTAACTAAGTTGGTTAAAAAGGAAATGTATAGTTTGGGCATAACCTCAGAAGAATGAGAAAGGAGTAACTAAGTTGGTTAAAAAGGAAATGTGTAGTTTGGGCATAACCTCAGAAGAATGAGAAAGGAGTAACTAAGTTGGTTAAAAAGGAAATGTGTAGTTTGGGCATAACCTCAGAAGAATGAGAAAGGAGTAACTAAGTTGGTTAAAAAGGAAATGTGTAGTTTGGGCATAACCTCAGAAGAATGAGAAAGGAGTTGGACCTTTACTGTTAAGTTGGGACCATGTGGGAGAGTGTGAAGACTCGGGAAGGAAGAGAGGCTTCCTCATGTCAGGCTGGTGGTTGGTGGCCAGGGAGCATGCCTGGTTGTTCATAGGTATTTAAGGTTGTTCATAGGTATTGAAGGTTGACAAATCAGGTTCTTTAAGTCAGGAAATGTCCATATTCTAAATGCAATTGCATGAAGGAGGCTATGGGAATTTTTTTTTTTTTTTCATGTTTAGTTTAATCTAATGTTTCGTGTTTTTAAAAACTTTTATTTGCAAACTCTTTGTGTCTATCAATCATATAATTACCCCTTCCTTAGTCCCCTCCAAACCCCTAATAACTTCTCATCTACTTTCTGTCTCTGTGGATTTGCTATTTCTAGACATCTCTTATAAGTGACATCATACAATGCTTGTTCCTGTGTGTCTTGCTTATTTCTTCAAGCATTATATTTTTCAGGGTTCTTCCATGTTGCCACATGTCTCAGAATTTCATTCTTTCTTATGGCTGAATAATATGCTACTGTGTGTATGTACACCATTCATTTGTTGGTAGGCACTGGAGTTGTTTCCACCTTTTGGCTGTTGTAGAATTATCCGATAAACATTGGTGTACAAGTATTTGTTTGAAACCCCATTTTTACTTTCTTTGGGTTTATACCTAGAAATGGAATTGCCAAGTCATATGGAACTTCTATATTTAAATTTTTGAGAAACAGCCTTATTGCTTTCCTTCAAATGGCTGTACCATTTTACATTCCCATGAACTAGTGGTCCAATTTTTCTGTGTCCTTTCCAAAGCTTATTTTCCGTTTTGTTTTTTTTAATTTAATAATAGCCCTTATTGTAGGTGTCAAGTGGTAGCTCACTTGAGATTGATTTTCATATCCCTAATGGACAATGATTTTGAAAATATTTTCATATGCTTATTGGCCATTTGCAAACCTTTTTTGGAAAATTGTCTATTGAAATCCTTTGGGCATTTTCAAACTAATTTGTCTTTTTGTTGTGCTGAAAAAGTTCTTTATATATACTGAATATTAAGCCCTTATTTGTTACATGGTTTGCAACTATTTTCTTCTATTCTGTAGATTGTCTTTTTATTTTGTTGATAATGTCCTTTGATGTACAAAAATTTTTACTTTTGATGATGTTGTATTTGTCTGTTATTTCTTTTGTTGCTTGTGTTTTTGGTGTAATTATCTATGAATTCGTTACTGAATCCTAGGTCTTGAAGATTTGTCCCCTTCTTAACTTCTAAAAGTTTTATAGTTTTTAGGTCCCTGATTAAGTTAATTTTTTATATGGTGTGAGATAGGGCTCCTACTTCATTCTTTTGTATATGAATGTCCAGTTTTCCCAGCATAATTTGTTGAAAAGACTATTCTATCCACATTGTATGTACATACGTTGTACATACATACAATATATGTTGAAAATCAGTTGGCCATAGATGCATGGGTCTGTTACAGGATTTCAGTTCTGTTCCATTGGTCTGCATGTCTACTATCTTTATACCAGTACTATACGGTTTTGTATACAGTTTGAAATCGGGAAGTTTGAGTCCTCCAGCTACATTCTTTTTAATGTGTTTTTGAGTTCTGTATTTCCTTTTTGGAGTAATTATGATGATGATGATGATGATGAGCGTAATCATAACAGCAATACCATCATAACAGGGGGCCCAGAGAGAATTCTTTTTTTATATATATTCATCACCATGATCATTTTATAGAACATTTACATCACTCCAGAAAAAGAGGTAAAAAGAAAAAATTCATGCATACCATACCGCTTACCCCTTCCTTTCATTGACCACTAGTATTTCCATCTACTCAAAATATTTTAACCTTTGTTCCACCTATTTTTTTCTATACCCGTTACCACTCCCCTTCATTGTTCACTAGTATATCAGTCTACTCAATTTATTTTAACATTTGGCCCCCCTATTATTTATTTATTTTTAATCCATTTTTTTACTCATCTGTCAATATCTTAGATAAAAGGAGCATCAGACATGAGGTTTTCACAATCACAGAGTCACATTGCGAAAGCTGTATCGTTATATATTCATCTTCAAGAAACATGGCTACTGGAACACAGCTCTACAGTTTCAGCCACTTCCTTCCAGCCTCTCTAATACATCTTAAATTAAAAAGGCGATATCTATAAAGTGTGTAAGAATAACCTCCAGGATAACATCTCGACTCTGTTTGAAATCTCTCAGCCACTGACACTTTATTTTGTCTCATTTCTCTCTTCCCCCTTTGGTCAAGAAGGTTTTCTCAGTGCCTTGATGCTAAGTCCCAGATCGTTCTAGGATTTCCGTCCCACGTTACCAGGGAGATCTACATCCTGGGAGTCATGTCCCGCATAGAGAGGGGGAGGGCAGTGAGTATGCTTGCCATGTTGACTGAGAGAGAGGCCACATCTGAGCAACAAAAGAAGTTCTCTGGCAGTGACTCTTAGGCCTAATTTTAAGTAGACTTAGCCTATCCTTTGTGGGGATAAGTTTTGTATGAACAAACCCCAAGCTTGAGGGCTTAGCCTCTTGGTTTGGTGGTCCCCACTGCTTGCAGGAATATCAGGAATTCTCCAAATGGGAAAGTTGAATTTTCCCCCTTTCTCACTGCCAGAGAGAATTCTTAAATATGCTTTTATCACTTTCTTCAAGGTTTACATTTTTCAAACAGAGAAGTAATTTTGGATTTTTTTGTACTGATCCCACAGTGCGTAACACTGTCTTGTGTACGAAACAATGTTCAGTGACTAAGTGACTAAAAGAATTTTATCTAACTTTGTAGAATTATATCTCCAGCAGAGGGCAGTATGTTCCCATGTATCAAAAAAGGCTTTTTTTGAAAGCCTGAATGCATGAAGACTCACAGGTCCACATTAATATGCACATGCACATAAACTTATTCACTCGAGGAAAATGCATAACTAGACACATGTATACATTAAAATTTTTTAAAAACAATATTAGCTTCTTTTTTTTCCAGTACCTAACGTTTGATAAAATATAGCTTCTTCTGTCAAATGTATATAATATTTATGTTGTAAGTGTAAATGTATATGTAGCTGGCTTACATCTTTTTTTGAGAATGTGGCTATAAATGGGCATTACAATGTTTATATAAGCAGTTAATTGAGATTTCAAACTCTTCCCTTTCTTTTTCTAACTATAAAAGTCTGCCTTGTAAAAATTTTGGAAAGCCACTGAGAAGTAAAACTACATTTTTGGTTATATTTTTCCACCTTTTCCCTGTGCTTTTGTAATGTGTACATTTAATGAATTTATTACTTTTTCCACTTAACATAAATTATGAATAAGTTTCTGCATCTGTAAATTTTCATCAACATCATTAGTTTTAATGGGTACTTATGGAAATTATATGAATGTAGTATAATTTATTTAACCAGTTCCCTATATTTGAACATTCAGGTGTCATTTTTTCCCCAAGTTTTCACTCTTATTCATATCACTGAGATGACAACCCTTGTACATACATGTATGTGCACATTGCTGGTTATTTTGTGAGGTTTAATTCCTGGAAGTTAAAAAATGGGTATATACACCCAAATTTCCCGTATGGAATATATCAGTTACCCTCTAATCAGCAATGTATAGGAATCCAAAGAAATAATTTTAAATCTTTAGTTCAAATAAATGAACTAAATATATTGGGCACATATTGTCTGTGTGTGTGTGTGTGTGTGTGTGTGTGTGTGTGTGTATGTCCATAGAGCGGTATTTTAATAAACTGAAGAGGACTGATCTGGTAACCACTGTTTGGACCTTTCTATGTGGGAGACAGCACAGAATATTGGATATTTTATAATCACACAGATCTAGGTTGAATCCTAGCATCTGCACTTATTAGCAATGTGACCTTAGGCAAATTTCCCCAATGTCTTTTTTTTTTTTAATATTTTTATTGATAAATCTTCACACACCTACATTCCATACATGGTGTACCATCAGTGGCTCATAATATCATCACATAGTTGTGTATTCATCAACACAATAATTTTTTACATTTGCCTCACTCCAGAACAAGAAATAAAAAGAAAAGAGAAAAAAACTCATACATACCATCCCTTACCCCTCCTTCTCGTTGAAGGACTATTTCCATCTACCCAATTTATTTTACACTCTGTCCCCCCATTATTTATTTATTCTTTATCCATATTCTTTTTACTCATCTGTTCATACCCTGTATAAAAGGAGCAACAAAACTCTTCATTTTCACAATCCCACTTATAAAAGTTACATCTTTATACAATCATCTTCAAGAATCAAGGCTACTAGAACACAGCTCAGCAGTTTCAGGTACTTCCCTCCAGCTACTCCAATACACTATAAACTAAAAAGGGATATCTATGTAATGCTGAAGAAAAACCTACAGGATAACCTCTCAGCTGTTTGAAATCTCTCAGGCACTGCAACTTTACTTTGTCTCATGTCTCTCCCGCCTTTTTGTCAAGAAGGCTTTCTTAATCCCTTGATGCTGGGTCCTGGCTCATCCTTGGATTTCTGTCCTACATTGCCAGGGAGATTTACGTCCCTGGGAGTCATGTTCCATGTAGGGGGAGGGCAGTGAGTTCATCTGCTGAGTTGGCTTAGAGAGAGGCCACATCTGAGCAACAAAAGAGGTTCTCTGGAGGTGACTCTTACTCCTAATTTTAAGTAGGTTTAGCCTGTTCTTTGCAGGAGTAAGTTTCATAGGGGCTAACCCCAAGATCAAGGGCTCGGCCTATTGATTTGGTTGTCTCCATTGCTTGCAAGAATATCAGAAATTCTTCAAGTAGAGAAGTTGAATATTTCCCCCTTTCTCCCCAGCCCCCCAAAGGGACCTTACAAATACTTTTTCATTCACTGCCCATGTTACTCTGGGATATACTGGGGCATCACACTAATGTAAGACAAAACAATAAGATCTCACACCCTATTCAAGATTCCATGTACTTATGGTGTTCAACTAAACTGACCATGCAAGTTAAAATAGGAAATGTATTACCCAAAATATAAGTTTTGCACCAAATATACATCTCTCCCTTTGGTCTCACACAGACGTCTAAGTTTTAAAATATGGACCATATCATCCTTTACCCTATATTCTGATTTACCTTAATCCTATCAAGATCAGCTTCATTCATATCTCTACTTGAAGTCTGATCACTTTTTCAACTTTTTAAACAGTTTCTGTTTTGGGTACTGCTGGCTTTCATAGCTTCAGAACTCTAACTCTGAGTTTCAGGTATCACATAAACACTGGAAGTTTCTGGGATCCCAATGTCTTTGAATTTTGAATAACTCATCTATAAAACGAGAATTACAATTAAGATGGTTGTGTGAAGAGTGAATAACCATAATTTTTTTTTTAAAGTAGAGTGCCTAGTAATAAATAGGATGCTGTTCTCTTTCCGTAGTTCTCCTTATTCATTTAATGAAGGAAACCAGGGAAAATAAACCAGGATACCAGAAAAGTCACATCATTTTTCTTTTGTGTTGTGTGGCCCTAACACAGACCTTGACAGTCATTAGGACTTGATAGTTGTTGATTGTAACCAACAATTGGCTAAAAGTGATAGAATCAGCAGGGTTTCCAGATTCCACGCTGAGACTGAATATGACGAATAAAGCTTTTAAGACATAGATCAGCTTTATTTATGGACTTCATTCACTACAGAGGTTCTCCTGCTCATGAATCTTCCCTCGTTTGCATTTTGTATTCCCCACTATTCAGTAGTTGCTCTATGGTGGTATCTGTAGTCCGAATGTTTTTGAGGAATTTAGGACCAAATTTCAAGGGTACTGGCCATAGTTTCTTGGAGACCAAATTATATGGATATTTTTTATCTTTAAAGAGAAACAGTTTCAAAGTTAAAGAGGGTCATCACAGTTTATCTACTGGGACTGCTCTTAGTAGTGATAGATTAACTTTAGTCTACTTTAAAGAAGAATTAAGAGATTTGTGGTTATTAGATATTTTGAGAGGTTATCCCTTTTCCCTCCCTGATGTAGTGTATCAGCATTAGTGTGCATATCATCCCTTACTGCTCATTAGTATTCTTTCTTTCTGTCTTTAAAACTCACACTTTTAGTCACACTTAGTGGAGATTAAGGGAAAGAGTTCAAGCCACTTTTTAAAGAGTACCTCCCCTTATTTTTGTTCAGTGTAATTGCAAATTGCCAGACTGTGGGAGGGAGACCTTCCACTGATAGTATCCCTAATATATTATAAGGTTATAATATATAACATTTACTTTGGACCTATTAAATGAAATATTTTCAGATATCTGGAGCATGGAGAGTTCCATATAAAGCTAGTTTTCAGATGTTTAAATTCTGTCTGTAAAGTAAAATGGTTGGGCATTGTGCTGTCGTTTCCATAGCAATATGTCATTTCTTTGTAGCTGTGACTACTGAAGGCTAAATAGTCATAAAGTCAGTGTTTGGCCTTTGGAGCTGGAACACTTTTGATGACAGCCTGACAAGCACTTCTATATTTCAGTGATCTGAAATAGGAAGAATTTAGTCCTTTCAGAGCACAGCTTTGGCAGTGATCATGTTTTCAGCACATATGGTGTCATTTGCCATGTGCTTGGCATATCTTTGCTTCAAAACTTAGAAATATTTGGATTGTCTAAGCTGCTTTTTTAGAGCCATGCTAAGCCATTCCAAAATTTTATGCAATTTAAAAATTCCCACTTAGATTCAGCAAGGAGAACTTGAAATGGCAATCCGTGTGTCAAATAAGGAAGGGTTTTTTCATTATTATTAAACACCAAAAGAGATGATCAAATGGATAGTATTTTTACCTGGAGAGTATTTAAATAAAAATTGTTTGTTAAAGTAAGCTAGTTGTTCCTCCGTTTGGATGGTTTTGGTGTTCACATGCCTCAAAAAAGGTTCTGATCAGAGAGCTCCTCCCATCTCAGCTGAAGGACTCTTTCTGTCTCTGTTAGACTGTTTCCTGCTGTATCCTGTTGCATTCTTGGTTTGGTATCCATCTCATTTAGACATCTTTTAGTATTTGAGCTTCTTTTTCTGGGAAGTGAAGTACATTAGTTTAAAAAGCTTGATACCAAAACTTTTATAGATAGGTGATTGGATCCCTCTGTAAATTGGTTGCCTTAGTAAGTTTTTCTTATATTTTAATTCCGCTGAAACCCGTATGGCATGAGTTTTGAGAGATTGACAAGTAAAATGAACTTAAACTTTATTAACTGATACGTGTGACTGAGAACTTGTTGATTGACTAGGAATTTGACCAAGAAGAAAGTGTAGGTAGTTTTTCATGCATGCCATCACCATGAGAGCAGATGCTACTCAATTTGTTTGATGCAAGAACAATCCAGTTTTTTTGTTTGTTTAAAATGAAAATGGATATTTTTTTAGGATTGCAGTTTTTTAATCCACAAAACACTGTTTTAATGAAATTGTATAATTTTTAGATAGTGCAGTTTATATCCCATGTCTGTTTGAATAAATGCAATACATCCAATTAGAAATAAAAAGACTGAAAATTACAAAAACGGGGTTTGTATCCTGTGAATTTCTTTACTTGTTTCCTCAAAAGAGCAAGTGATCTAAAAGAGACAGCAAGAATCTACAGTGCCTTTTAGGACTGAGTCTCCCAAATCATACAGTGTCACTTCTGCTTTTTTTTTAATGTAGAAGTGCGTTAAGTTTGACCCACAATCAAGGGAAGGCTCCACTTTTTAAATTTGTGGATATGTTTTAAACCACCACAGTTAGACTAAAAGGAAACATAGCATTTAGCTAACTTTTTCCCAAGGCTCCAAATTTTTCAGTAAGTTTATATCAGATCCTGAAGTATCCAAATCAAATTTGCTGAATATGGACCACTGAAATTCAAATGAATAATCATAGAATTTTGAGCTGGAAGGGACCTGGTTGCGCCCTCATGTCATACAGACAAAAAATTGACATTAGAGGAAGTCACATGACAGCACCGTGCATGTTGGCCTTATTTAGGGACAAATACCTCCAATCTCTTGACTACTGGATCAGTACTTTTCTGTGCTTAATGTCTTTGAGTTCTGCATTTGGAACTTGGAGTTCAATTTTCTCTTTTTGTGTGTGTTTGGAGAACTTAGAACTAGAAATCATCAAAATTTAACTAGACAATTATCCTTTAGTTCTGTTATCTCTGCATAGGGAAGGGAAGAATTTTAGTGCTAACATCGCTTTCCTTCTAACTTCTAAGATGCAGATTATTACTCTACCAAGAAAGGTTTAGTGAGATTATGCCTTATTTCTTGATGTGGTAGAATTCCAGGCAAATATGTGAAGGAGTGGGCCTTGGTACCATATGGATTCTACAAAGACCTGCATTGCTGGCTGCCACCTTGAAACACTTAAGATAAGTGAGTTTCTTAAACGTGTTAAGTGTGTTCTTAGTTTTTAAAAATCTCTTAAAACCCGTATAAGGCATAGCATGGTATCTTTAGGTTAATGAGGTAAAACATTCTTAAAGAAAAATGCTGTTAGCCTTAATATGCATGGTGTGACAATTCTTAAAAAAAAACTTAATCTCCTGAAAAACTAATTGTGGTTTTCCTCTTTGCTTTCAGCAATGCGTGTTTTCAGATTTACTACCCTTTTTTTTTCTTTCAGTTTGCCTTATAATTGTGACCAGTTGTCTCCACTGACCTTCCTGCCTCCTTTTTTTCATGATGAAGCTCTTTGGATAGTTAAAATTTTTAGAAGATAGGACACATGCAGAAAGTGCTTGAGAATGTTTGTTTTCCTCTCCCTAATCAAAATTTCTGTTTCAGGTTTTTTTGCAGCTTGGGCGATGGCTGCCAATGCCAGATGGCACCGTTTCTGAGAGAAGAGCTAGCTTTTGCTTAGAAGTAATACCCACAAACAATGCCAAATTAGCATAAGCAAATGTCAGTGAGTTAACACAAAGCCAACACTCTTTTGGTCTTTTCTTTCCTTCCTAGGCCATGGGTGTTGAGAGTGACCAGGAAATTGTGCAGATGATTGGAACAGAGGAGCACGTGATGGCTGCATTTGGACCTAGTTTGGAAGAGTGCCAGAAAGCTCAGATTTTCACACAGATGCAGGTGTGTCTTTTCATATTGTACTTTGCCATGAAATGAAATTGGAGATTTAATGCTACTCATTGATAAAGCATTAAAATATAATCACTTTAGGAAGTATTTGTTGGATGGGAAAGGTAGTAGAAGTTTCTTTGACTCATTTATTTAGGGATTGGTGAAAGAATGTTGCCTAGACAAATTATCAGCCTATGTTGTCTAATTTAGCAGGATGTTTGCAGCCAAGAAGCTTTTGCTTGATATTATATTGAGTACTATTTTTTTCCTTAATGCCTGAGCAACAGTATTTTTTTATAACTATATTAACATAGCAACTCTTATAAAGGTTTTTTTTCCCTTCATGCATTTCTCCTTAATATCTCTCGTTCCCTTATTCCACTGGCTTTGGGTATCTAGTTGTGTGTGATTTCTGTTCCTCTTCCTCAATACCCAAGGTTACTTTAGGTAGCAACAAAGGACCAGGAGAAGTCTCTTTTACCACTATAGAGCCTTCATTGGTGTGCTTCAGGACCCCTGGTCACACCCTGGAAATTTTAGGACAAGACCCAGAGATGAAAATGGGATCTATATATACATAAAATGTGAGAAAAATAATTGCAATCCCCCCACCACATGGGCGGGACCCCTCCTAGCCATACTTAGGACTTTTAGCCCCACATTTGTAATGCGCTTTGCTAAGTGTAAATCAGTGGTCACGTTCCTGAAAGCCATCTTGGGAGGTGAGAATTCCCTACTATAGAGCCACATGAGACAGTTCTTATTTATTCATGTGTACAGTCTCTGCCTGTGGATTACTTAACAGCCTTGTATACATTCCAAACTGCTTTTTTCTTTCAAGCCTCCTGGCTGCTTGTAGAGCTAACCGTTTCCCCACTTAAATCTGTTAGTGTGTATTCTGAAAATCAAACCAGTCTTGATATTTTTGTAGAATAACCCAAACATTTAGGAAGGGTAACTGACACACATACATGCATGTAGTTCCAAAGCACAAATCATTAGGGATTGTTCTCATCACTACCTTCCTCTTTTACTGACATTAATAACTGTCTCTAGTTATTGAGTATACAGCATCAGGAAAAGTTTATTAGATTTAAGAAATTCTATTTTTGGCCTTTATTGAGTATGCAATATTTGGTTTGCATGAATCATAAACTGAAATAATATTGTCCATAGATTCCAAAAGGATGAGGAGGAAGCATTAAGAAATACTCAGGAAGTAGAAAATATATAAACTGCCCTCTGAACAGAAATAATTGGCTCAGTTTAGGGAGGAACACTTTATTCTATAAAGCTTTGTAGAGCCCTGGAAGAGCAGTTTACCTTAGTGGTACCCCCCATGGCTTTGATGAGATCTGTTATGCATTTTATTATGAACATCATTATGGCTTAAATAATCTGATATTGTGAAGCTGTTTGAGCAGAGGCAACCAGTAGATCAGAAAATCATTCATGTATTTCTGTTAAATAGGTACTGACAGAAGATTTCAGTTTACAGAATTAGAGCAGATCAACCAAAAGATGGGGGAATGTAAAATTAGTTAGCATAAGAAAAACAAATGTTCCTTTTACTTCCAAGAGGAAGTATAAACTTGGGAGGTGCTTGTCCTCTGTATGCTGGATACATTAATTTTCAGTGTTAATTTTTATTATTACTTGTCTAGAGACATGAGAATCCAAAAATGATTGATAAAGATTAGTTATCATACATTTTCAGTTTTGACAACTTGAATGTATTGTGTGATTCTCAGTGAAATTTTAGCAAATATACTTGTATAATAGAGTTTTTAAAGACTTGATACTTTAGTGGATTGTCTAAAACCAGTGGGGTTTTTTTGTTTGTTTATTTTTAAATGCCCCTCTTTAGATAGGCTCCCTTTTAAAAAATTTTTTTGTTTATTAATTTTTAAATTTTAAAAAAATACAGCAACAAACAAACACAGTCATTCTTAACATATGATCATTCCGTTCTACTAGATAGGCCCCTTTTTAGTCTCTCCTTCATTTCTTCTGTTTCAGGAAACTTTTGTTCTGTGTTGGTTATGTATGTCCTACAAACCATTGCCAAGGACTCTGGTGGGTAGAGCAGAAATTATTTATTACATTTCTTTTGGGATAGGATACAGTAGGGAGGCCATCTTGGTCTAATTATTAACATATTAGGCCTTAATCCGACTTTCACAGTATGGAATCCTGGCAAACTTTCTCTCCTGGTCCTGTTTCTTTTTCAAAGAAGTGAAGACTCTTTATGCTTTACCACTAAAGAACCAGAAGGCTAGAAGTGAATGAGGACAACTCAAGTTTAAAGAAAATAGAACTGCATATCTACTCATGGTATCCACTAATTGCTGACATGCTTTAACCCATTACTTCAGTTACTAGGTGCTGCCAGGTCACCACAACAAGTCTTTACAGATTCTTCATTTATCTTATGCTCTAATGGCCTTCCAAATGGGAAGATCCTTTATTTGATGTGCAAATCTCATCACAGAAGAGGTCCATTGTGTTTCAGGCATTATATAAAACATTGGGAGCCAAAGAAAAAGATGGCAAAGCCCCACCAATCCTCAGAATTTTGTAGGAAAGACACACATGTGAATTAATAATTAACATATAGTATGTTCTGAACGTGAATGAAAGTACTCAGTTCTTTATACACAAGAAATTAAAATAGCAGAGAAGAAGGAGCAGAATTAAGAAAGGTTTCAGAGAGGATGTGATACCTGATCTAAATTTTGAAGCTTAAAAAAGAGACTTCTTAGGCAGGTAATTGGGGACAAGACAGTTTGGAAAAGAAATGGGTATCTCAGCTCTTTCTTCTAACCACAAGTCAGTTTTTTAAAGTATATATTTGTTAACAAAATAACTAGACCTGTATGATTGGTTTTTTTTTTCTTGCATGGGCAGGCACCGGGAATCAAACCCAAGTCTTGGCAGGCAAGAACTCTGCCTGCTGAGCCACTGTGGCCTGCCCTGATTGTTTGTTTTAAAACCATTTTTTGTGGAAAAATTTGAATATATACAAAGACTTAATTAATAGTATTATGAACCTTTATATACCTGTCACCTACCTTCAACAGTTATGAACACTTTGCTGTTCTTGTTCCATCTAAATCTCCATCCACTCCTCACCCCCTACTTAATTATTGTCTGATAGTACCTCCCTTTTTTTTTTTAAGGTAAAATTTATGTGTACTGAAATGTACAAATCTTAATAGTACAATTTTTACAATATATTGAACATATCCATCAACCTAGACCTAATCAGTCTTTGCCTCCACTCACTTTTTTTCCCCACTGTTCTGATGTTTTCATCATAGATTAGTTTGCCTGTTCTAGAACTTCATATATTTGAAATCATACAATATATACTCTTTTGTGTCTAACTTACTTTGTTGAGCATATTATCTAAGATTCATCCAAATTGTTCATTTTGATTCCTTTTTTAGGTCTATTATCTATGTAGTTCAGTTCTTTTTTTTAATGCAATTTTTTTGAGATATATTCACAAATCATACAATCCATCCAAAGTATACAATCAATGGCTTACAGTATCATCACATAGTTGTGCATGCATCACAGTATTCAATTTTAGAATATTTTCATTATTCCAAAGTAATAAAAAACTGAAAACAGCCCATACCCATTAGCCCCCTCCCCTCCATTATTGACAAATTGCTGTCGTAAATTTGTTACTGTTGATGAAAGAATATTAAGATTTTACTGTTAACTTAGTTAACAGTACTAATATACCGTTAACAGTACTAACAGTATAATAACTATAGTCTATTGTTTGCAATAGGTACATTTTTCTCAATTATTATTTATTAACTAGTGTTGTAAGTTTGTTCTAGTTCATGAAATAACTTTTTTTTATATTTGTACTGTTAATCACAGTCATTATCTGTTGCAAGATTCACTGCATTGAACATTCCCATTTTAACCTCTAACTTTCCTTCTGGTGACATACATGATTCTAAACTTTCCCTTTCAACGACATACACACACAATTGAGCAATGTTAGTTACATATCTACACATACAGTCTTATCAAGCTTCCCTTGTATGTGATAGGTCACTTTTCTTTTGGTGCTTTCAAAATGCTCTCTTTGTCTTTGACATTTGACTATCTAATTAGTGTTTTGGAATAGGTCTCTTTGGATCTATTCTGTTTGGGTTCGCTGTGCTTCTTTGATCTGTAATTTCTTCAATCTGTCTTTCATAACCATTTTCAGTAATTATTTCCTCCATTATTATTTTTGCCCCTTTTGCATTCTCTTCTCCTTTTGGAACATCCATTACATGTATATTTGTGCCCTTCACATTGTCATTCGCTTCCCTGAGACCCTACACATATCTTTCTGTTCTTTTCCCTATCTGTTATTTTGTCTGTAGGATTTCAGATGTCCTGTTTTCTAGTTCACTAATCCTTTCTTCTGCCTCTTGAAATCTGCTATTGTAATTCTCCATTATTATGTTTTTCATCTCTTCTTTGGTGCTTTTCATTCCCATAAGTTCTGCCATTTGTTTTTTTTTTTTTTTCAAGCTTTCAGGTTCTTTTTTATGGTCACCCAATGTCTTCTTTATACCTTTCATGTCTTTTGCCATACCTTCCCCTCGGTTCTTTGACTTGGTTTAGCATCTTTGTTCGAACCTCTTTGATTAGTTGTTTCAACTCCTGTATCTCGTTTGAAGTGTTAGTTTGTTACTTTGACTAGGCCAAAGCTTTGTTTTTCCCTAGTATGACTCGTAATTTTTTGCTGTTGTCTAGGCATCTCATTTCCATGATTAGTTTATTCTGGAGGTCTTTTTAACTCTTTTACCTAGGGTTTTCTTGGTGGCTTTGTTCTCTGTCTGTTCTTTTGCATTCAGTTCAACTTATTCTAGACCTCTAACATAGCTTCTGTTTCACTGAGCAGAATTTTTTAGCTGTTGTTTCATAGTTCTTGTCCTGCCTATATGGAACCTTTTTTTTTTTTTTGAGGAGGTTTTTGATCAGATTTGATCGACCACAATCAGATTTTCCCTAACAAAACAGGCCCAGGTCTCAGGAAAAGGGTGCACTCAGTATCAGAGTTCCCTGGGGATGAGACCCAGCAGGTTGTCAGACTTTTCTGTGAAGCCTCTTAGCTCTGTGCTTTTCCTGTGCTGCCCAAGCAGGTAGCATTTGTTAGCCTGCAGCTGACAAACTTCCCAGTAGCACGAAGTGGTGGAGCCTTAAATTCTCAGCATACCCTAGCCCTCCTACTAGGAGTGTAGTTGAAATAGAGGTTGAGGTAGAAGGCAAGTTTAAGCTATTTCTGATTCCCGCCCCTGGGGTCTGAATTCTCTGAATGAGAGCCACTACTTAAGCTGCACCTCACTCCGCCCTTTTCCTGGGAAAGATAGGCCCTTTATGGAATTACCTCTTTCATTTGACTAAGTACTTTGTCTCTCAGACGTATCTTGACTCTGTCCTTGCCTGGGTCATTACTGACAATTGAAAATGCCTGAAGCTTTCTCTAATAAGCTACTTAGAATAGTTAAAAAAAAAATTAAAGAAACAAAAAAGAAATCCCTTTTCAGAGCCAGTCCCCAGTCCTCAAGTTTCACCAGTAAAGAACTGGAATTGGTACCCAACTCTGTGTGTCCCTCTTCTTGTGGCACAGCCCTTTTCTGGTATTCTGAACTCAAGTCAACTCCAAAACCTTCTGGGTTTTTTTGTTTTTTGTTTTGTTTTTTGTTTTTAATTCTGTCAGCCCTGCCTCCTCTTTGACAGGAGAGACTTCAGGGTTCCTTTCCTGCTTGCTCTGGGTTTATCTGTACTCCGAGCTTGTATTCAGTAGTCCACATTTGTTAACTCAAACCACAGTTGGAGCTTGGTTAAGCTACCTTCCCTTGCTCCTAGTAGAGTCTGCTTTTTCCCACAGGGAAATGTCTCTAGCACAGCTTGACATGTTAGTAGGGGAGGTGCGCCAGCCTCTGCAGTTTGGGAACTTTACTTACAGTTTTATGCTATGATCTTGGCCCTTCCACCTGTTCCAGACTAGTGAACTATATGTGGCCAGTCATGGATGTCCCCCAAATAATTGTTTCAGACACTTCTTTGCTATTTACTAACTGCTCTAGAGGGCTAACTAAATTCCAGTCCTCCCTATGCCGCCATGTTGCCCTGCCTCCTGTTCTTCTCTTTTCCATGCTATCTTGATTACTGTAGCTTTGTGGTTGAAATCCCATAATGTAAATCATCTGGCTTTTTATTTTTTTTCTAAATGTGCTTCTGCTATTTTAAGTTCTTTGAAATTCTATATGATTTATAGAATCAGCTTGTTAATTTTTACAAAAAAGCTTGCCAGGAGTATAATTAGCAATCGCAATCAATCTATCAGTCAATTTGGAGAGAATTTTAGCAGTATTGTAAATGAAAGTCATCTTAACAGGATTGAATCTTCCAGTCCTTGAAAGTGGCATTAGCCTCAATTTATTTGGGTTTTCTTTTCTCTCAGCTTTCAATGTAGACTTCATACATGGTGGAGATCTTATCCCAAAATTCTAACTGAGTTTCTCTCTGGATAGATGTTTGGTGACTGCTTTTTATGTAAATTTGTTTATGTATCTGTATTTTTTAAATTTCCTATAATGATCATATATCAGTTTTATGATAAAAAACAAATTATAAAATAATTTGCATAGATAAAGTACATTATGCATTGTGTTATGCTATTTCATCAATAGTTCATAACAGATGTTGATATTTAAGGTCCAGTGCAGCCTTCTCTATAACCAGGGTCCTTGTCTATTTTGTTTGTAGTGTTATTTATGTGTTGGAGCTTAATAAATTCTCTTTGATGATGAAGTCATTCAAACATTATTATAATTTATTCTGTTTTTTATAGGCATTAAAATATATAGGAAACAAAGTAAGAAGACAAAGGATGTGGGGAGGTGGACCAAAGAAAACTAAAATAGAAGAGGCAAGAGAACTCTTGGCATCTACTATTCTGACCCATGTACCAGTGAGTAGTACGTTTGCAACTTTGAATAAGGATGATTCTGGGGTCTATGAATTTCTTTTAGGGAATTATGAATAAGGATTTGCATGGTTTAAAAAAATCTAGTTCCTTAAGAAAAGAAAGATACCAAAGAGAACTTTACTGCCTGGTAGAAATAATCTTCCATTTTCAGCGCTTGATTTGTGCTCAGAAAATATTAGCTGTATCATCATTTTTTCTCTTATTATCATATTTATTCTCTTATGACTCTTCATTCTATCTTGAATTATAATGATTTTACATTTTAGTGATGCTACTAGATTTCATGGCTTTGAAGGGCAGAGATGGTGCCTTTTGACATTTTAAATAACTTTTTCTTTAAGTAGTAAATTGAGGGAACCACAAAATTGAGCAGAGACCACTTAAATGCATTCAGATTCAATTTTCTTATTTTAAAATACTTTGCTGGACAAATAATACAGTCTATTATTCTGTCCTTTGGCTGTCGTTTGTGTGTTTCCCTGATCTAATTCGAAGAATTAGAAAATGCTTCATATCAAAGCTGAGTCTGGACTGAATTTTAAACTCTTTTGGGTGATTGGAAACACAGTTTAGAACTCAATATAGCAAAAATGTATAATGAAGACAAGGACTTTGGAGCTAGAGAGATGAGAATTCAAATCCTGCTTTCTTACTTCTTACCTGTTTTACCTTAACTAATTTACCTTGGAATAAATTTCTTTTCTGAACTCTAGTTTTCTCATCTATATAATGAAAATAATACCACCTCCTCACAGGATTCAGAGAGACAATATAGGTAAAACTTCATGTTTCCCTGATTCCCTGACATGGATGTAGGAATCTCAGTTATCTTTATACTGTAACTGAGGAGAACATTTGGTTAATACATAACCTTAGCTGGTAGAATGTTAGATATACTGGCATTTATTTAATTAAGAAGATAAAAGAAAACATTTGTACTTTTCTGTGGTTGCAATGGGTCTAAACTACCCTTTTAAACATATGGTTAGAGAGGTTTCTAGGGAAGATGGCAGATTAGGGAGATAAGGACACATTCTTCTTTAAAAAACAGTGAGTGGACAGGTAGAAACTGTCCTCAATAGTTTGGGGACTCTGGAAACTAAGGAAGCACTTTTACTGCATCCATGAAGGAATGGTATGGGGAGACTGAGAAGCTGCAGCAAAAACTGTAAAGGAATGCTCCCATGGCAGTGGCCAATGCTGTGGGATTTGCCTTGGTTACAGTCTTTGGCTGGCTGCACTGGACAGAGAAGGGCGTGAAGGCTACTCCTTAGAAACTGGGGAGACATGGTCAAATGTTGAGTGTGACTTCTGAACAGTGAGTTTGGACTTCTGGCTCTGAATTACGGTCCTAGCTTGCCCAGAGCCGGGATCCCTGTGGTCATTGGTTCAGCATTGCCAGATGGGGGTTGAAAAACTATATTTCCATCTTAGAGCAGTGGAGAACAGGTAGTTGAAGATCTTCCTCTGCTGAGCAGGCCAAGAAGTACACATTAGGGGAGGTAAAAAAGGGTTTAAGCAGGCCTAAAGTACACATTAGGGGAGGTAAAAGGAAAAAAGAAAATGCATTTATGCGTATTTCCTTACCCTCTCCCCAGGACCCTTTGGAACTGGTCTTTGTCCCCATAATGGGTCCTGGCCCTGTTTGAATCAAACATTGGTGCTTTGTTTTGTTAATGCTGTCAGAATGCAATATACCAGAAATGGGCTGGCTTTTATAAAGGGGATTTATTAACTTACAAGTTTATATTTCTAAGGCCATAAAAATGTCCAAAGTAAAGCATCAAGAGAAAGATACTTTGACTCAAGAAAGGCCAATAGGTATTGGCCCTTTATCATCTGGGAAGGCACATTGGCTGGCATCTGCTGGCCTTTTAGCTTCTGGTTTCAAAAGTTTCCCCAGGGGCATTTTCTTTATGTATCTTCAAAGGTCTCTGTCTGTGTCAGTTCTGAAGCTTTTGCCTAAATGTTTCCACTTAAAGGACTCCAATAAGTGACTCACCTTGAATGGGTGAAGACACATTTCCCTGGAAACCACCTAATCAAAAGGTCCCACTTACAATTGGGTGGGTCTCGTCTCCATGGAAACAACTAAATACAAAAAGATCCCATCCAACAATATTGGATTAGGATTAAAGAACATGGCTTGTCTGAGGTGCACAACAGTTTCAAACTGGCACAACGGGCTGTTCTAAAGAGCTAGAATAAGTTGAACCAAGTATCAAAGAGCTTTAACACAAAGTCAGTCAACAATAAAACCTCATACAAGAGAGAAACAGACCATCAAAATAAACACATTAAGATAACCAGATATCTGGACATCGGCAAAAAATTAGAAACCATACTAAGAAACAAAACGATATGGCCCAGTCAAGGAACAAATTAAAAAATCAGAATGGATGCAGAATTTGGAACAATTAATCAAAGATGTTAAAACAAATCTAAATCAATTCAAGGATATGAAGGAAAATATGGCTAAAGAGATATAGGATATTAAGAAGACAGTGGGTGAACATAAAGCAGAGTTAGAAAATATACAAAGAATAATAACATAATTTATGGAAATGAAAGGAACAATAGATGAGATTAAAAATACAATAGAGGCATACAACAGATTTGAGCAGGCAGAGAAAAGGATCTGTGAGTTAGAAGATTGGACATCTGAAATTTTACAGACAGAAGAACAGAGAGAGAAGAGAATGGAAAACATTGAACAAGGCCTCAGGGAATTGAATGATAGCATGAAATACGCAAAAATACATGTAATTTAGCCCCTTCCAACATGAAAAAGTTAGAATGGGCATAGTCCAAATACCCCTAAACAGTGGGAGAAAGATCAAAGATGATGATGGAGTTATACAGAGAAGGTCAAATTCAACAAATGAGTATGATTGCTGAATCATTATACTGATATTTCTTTTAGCCTCCAGTACCTTAGAGTAGCCAGAAATAAAAACCTAAAATTGTGGAATTGTAACCCATACCAAATTCTGAAATCTGTTCTACACCTAATTGTTACAATGTACCTTGAAATTTATTGCTTTTATGTATATATGTTATTTAAAGAGAAGGAGGAGTAGAATAGAGAAGATAGGATTTAACAAATGAGATGACTGCTGAATCATTATGTTGATATTTCTGTTGGTCTCCAGTGTCTTGGAGCAGCTAGAAGGAAAAACAAAAAATCATGGAATTGTAACCCATACCAAACTAAAATCTGTTCTGTAACTACTTATTAAAATGTACTTGGAAATTTATTGCTTTTTTTGTTTATATGTTATATTTCACAATAAAAAAAAAAAAAAAAACATGTCATGGGTGTCCCAGAAGGAGAAGAGAAGGGAAAGGGGGCAGAAGAGAATATTTGAGGAACTAATGGCTGAAAATTTCTGAACTCATATAAAAGACTTGAATATACATTTCCAAGAAGTGCAGTGTGTTCAAAACAAAATAAATCCTAATAGACCTGCTCCAGAACTCATGTCAATCAGAATATCATATGCCGAAGATAGAGTATCTTGAAAGTAGCAAGAGAACAGTGATTCATCACATACAGAGGAACTGCAATAAGGTCAATTACTGATTTCTTATCAGAAATCATGGTGGTGAGAAGGCATTGGTATGATATATTTAAAGTACTGGAAGAGAAAAAAACGCCAGCCGGAAATTCTCTATCAGGCAAAACTGCTCTTCAGAAAACGAGGATGAGTTTAAAATGTTCACAGATAAAAACGGAAGGAGTTCATTAACAAAAGACCTGCACAAGGGTGCACGGGTGGTTCAGTGGTAGAATGCTTGCCTTTCATGCGGGAGACCCAGATTTGATTCCCAGACCATGTACAACAAGAAATACTAAAGGGAGTTCTGCAGGCTAAAAGGAAAAGATAGGAGAGAGGCATGGAGGAGAGTGTAGAAATGAAGATTATCAACTAGGGTACCTAAAAGGATAAATAGACAGGCAAAAATAAGATAAAACATAAAAGCAAAGGATAAAATGATTGAAGTAATTAGTGCCTTTGCAGTGAAAACATTGAATGTTAATGGATTAAATTCAAGAAGAAATGACAAACATAAATGTTTATGTACTGTGTTAGTCAGGGTTTTCTAGAGAAACAGAACTAACAGGAGATATCTGTAAATATGAGATTTGTAAATCTCATGCAGCCAGGAGAACATGGGACCAAAGTCTGTAGGCCAGGCAGGCCATGAGCTGGCAGCTTGAGTGAAGGTCCTCAACGAATTTCCCAGGAGAGGATGGATGGCTGAAGCAGAAAAGAGAAATTCTCTCTCCTGAATTTTCTTTGGGTGATTAAGTGGGGCTCATTGCAGAAGACACTCCCCTTAGCTTACTGTAGATGTAATCAGCTGTGGATGAAACCAAAGTACTCGTGATTTAAGTCCATGAGATGTCCTCACAGCAGCAGATAGGCCAGTGCTTGCTTGACCAGACATCTGGGCCAAATTGACACATGAACCTAACCATCACAGTCCACCCTTTGTCAACAACTTGGCAGCCATACATATCACCTTAAACCGTACTTAATCTCTAAATGGAAAACAGTAACAGACACATTTTTTTTTCATCTAGCAATACTCAGCTGTCCTGCATACAACTGGAAATGTACTAAGTCTCTCCAGAATAGGGTGCAACTCTTTGGGTAATATTCATCTGAAACTTGATATCCTACAACTTAAATACTATAACATGGACAGTACAAACTTATGCCATATGATAAAGGGAATACAATAGAGAGGAAAACAAAGATATTTCCTTTACGAATACATAGATGTTCATTACAAAGCAAGGGAGAAAACTCATACAGTATAGTCCTCATTTCTGTAACTGGTCATGTGGCCATAGTTCGTATTTATGACTGTCTTCTTCCACTACCTGTTCCAGTTCCCTTTACCCTCCCCAAGCACCTCAGCTGGCCGTGGTTCTTTGCCTGGTGGGGTGAGCCAAACCTTTATCCCTGTAGTTTCTGGACCATTGGTAGTCCTTTCTGGATTGGGTTGTTTCAGTTTTCTGTAGACTTTACTCACAGGGCATAGTAGTACTAATAGATGCCTTAGGAGGGCTCCTGTATTCCAGGAGAACTAATCTTTACCTCCATTGTGTTGTTGCAGTCCTATTTCCCCTTGATAGTCAGGATCAATCACCCCAGTAATCCCCTTCCTTGCCTGTTGATTCAGAGGAATAAGAAGTGCAGAGTAGCCAGGTGATAGTCTTAACTTCTAGTTCAATGGAATCATTGTTGTATCTCCTGATAGGAGTGCTCTTCCTTTTGGAACTGAGACCTGGAGACCAGCAGAGCTTAAGGTTTCAGGGACAGGAAGCAAAAATTTTTCTGTTAGATTACTAGGGGTGATAGTGAATGGTGCTACTCCCATTTCCACCCCTTGATTCCTGGACCTGTAAATTCTGCCTGTGGAAGAAACAGCACCATATAGTAGATGCCGATTCAGAGCATACACAGTCTCCTGGAGAAAACTGCCCCAGCCCTGCAAGGTATTACTACCTAGTTGGCACCATAATTGGGTCTTTAAAGAGGCAGCTTTCTATCAACCCAGCTGCCTCTGGATGATGGGGAACATGGAAAGACCAGAGAATTCCATGAGCATGTGCCCATTCCCATACTTCATTTTTTCTGAAGTAGGTTCCTTGGTCAGAACAATGCTGTGTGAAATACCATGACAGTAGATAAAGCATTCTGTAGGTTTTCAGTTAGTAGTTTTTGTGGAAGCATTGCATGCAGTGAAGGCAAACTCATATCCAGAGTATGTGTCTAGTCCAGTTAGAACAAATCACTGCCTCTTCCATGATGGAAGTGATCCAGTGTAATCAAACTGTCACCATGTAGCAGGCTGATCACCTTGGGGAATTTGAGTGTAGGTCTCTGCTGCTGGCAGATTGGGCACTCAGCAGTGGCCATAGCCAGGTTGGCCTTGGTGAGTGGAAATCCATATTGCTGAGCCCATTCATAGCCTCCATCACTACTACCATGCCCACTTCGTTTGTGAGCCCAGTGAGCAATGGCAGGAGTGGCTAGGAAAGAGGGTAACAGAATGGGTAATCTTATCCACTTGATTATTAAAACCTTCCTCTGCTGAAGTCATCCTCTAGTGAGCTTTCACATGGGATACAAATATCTTCATGTCTTTTTGTCCACTCAGAAAGGTCTGTCCACATATCTCTTCCCCAGACCTGTTTATCACCAATTTTCCAATCATGCTCCTTCCAATTCCCTAACCATCCAGCCAAGTAAAAGTCCTGCCAACATATACAAACACTCCTGCCAAGAACTCCTGCCAGTTCTTCCAAGTAAAATGAACAAGCAGGTGCATTACTTGAGGTTCCACCCACTGGGACGATTACCCCTCACCACTGTCTTTAAGGACATCCCTGAATGGGGTTGTAGTGTTACAGCTGTCAATTCTGGGTAGTATCTGCATATTGTGCAGAACCATCTGTGAACCAGAAGTTTTCTCTTCCTCTGTCAACTGACTGTAAGGAACTCCCTCAAGAGACCATAGCTCTGGTCTAGGAAAAAGAGGGCAGTGTGACAGGAGTGGGAGCCATGGGCATTTGGGCCATTTCCTCATGTAACTTAATTGTGCCTTCTGGACCTGCTCGAGCCCTGTCTCTTATATACCATTTCCATGGAGCACTGCTGAGCATGTCCAACATTATGGTTTGGTGAGTCAGACAATACCCAACTCATGATCGGCAACTCAGCTCTCATGGTATCTTGGTGGCCCATAGTTGAGCATTCAGTCTCTACAAAGGCCTAGTAGTAGGCTAAAAGCTGTTTTCCAAAAGGAGAGTAGTTATCTCCAGCAGATGGTAAGGCTTTAGTTCAAAATCCTAAGGGTCTGTGTAGTAATTCTCCTATAGGGGCCTGCCAAAGGCTCCAGACTGCATCCTTATTTGTCACTGACACTTCCAGCACGATTGGATCTGCTGGGTCATATGATCCAAGTGACAGGGCAGCTTAGACAGCAGCCTAGATCTGTTGCAGAGCCTCCTCTTGTTCAGTTCCCACTCAAAACTAGCTGCTTTTCTGGTCCCTTGGTAAATGAACTGGAGTAGCACACCCAAATGAGAAATATGTCGTCTCCAAAATCCAAAGAGACCAACTAGGCATTGTGCCTCTTTTTGGTCATAGGACGAACCAGATACAGCAGCTTATTCTTTATCTTAGAAGGTAAATCTTGATATGCCCCACACTGCTAGATACCTATAAATTTCACTGAGGTGGAAGGCCTTACAATTTTTTTAGATTTATCTCCCATTCTTTGACACACAGATGCCTTACCAGTAAGTCTAGGGTAATTGCTGCTTCTTTCTCACTAGGTCCAATCAACATGATAACATCGATATAATAGACCAGTGTGTGATGTCTTGTGGGAGGGATAAACCATCAAGGTCCCTGCAGAGAAGATTATGGCATAGAGCTGGAGAGTTGAAATACCCCTGAGGTAGGACAGTGAAAGTATATTGCTGGCCTTGCCAGCTGAAAGCAAATTGTTTCTAATGGTCCTTACTAATAGCTATTGAGAAAAAAGCATTTGCCAGATCAATAAATGCATACCAGGCACCAGGGGATGTGTTGATTTGCTCAAGCAATTATACCATATCCAAAACAGCAGCTGTATTTAGTCACCACCTGGTTGAGTTTATGATAATCCACTGCCGTCCTCCAAGACCCATCTGTTTTTGCACAGGCCAAATAAGAGAGTTGAATAGGGATATAATGGAAATTACCATCCCTGCACCCTTCAAGTCCTTAAGAGTGGCACTAATTTCTACAATCCCTGCAGAAATTCTGTACTGCTTCTGATTTACTATTTTGCTAGGTAAGGACAGTTCTAGTGGCTTCCATTTGGCCTTTCCTATCATAATAGCCCTCACTTCATGAGTCAGAGAGCCAATGTGGAAATTCTGTCAGTTGCTCAGTATGTCTGTCCAATTATGTATTCTAGAACTGAGGAAATAACTACAGAATGGGTCCAGGGACCCACTGGACCCACTGTGAGACAGAACTAAGCTAAAATTCCATTGATAATCTGACCTCCCTAAGCCTCCACTCTAACTGGTGGACCAGACTGATATTTTGAATCCCTTGGAATTAATATCACTTTTGACCCAGTGCGTAACAATTCACTAAATATTTGATCCTTTCCTTTCGCCAATGCACAGTTACCCTGGCAAAAGGCCATAGCTCTCTTTGGGGAAGGCTTGGAGGAAGATTAGTATTATAAATTTGTGGCAGTGTAACAGGGTCCTTCCCCAAATGGACCTGACCTTCCCCTCATTCTGGGGTCTCTGGGTCTGTAAACCGTCTCAAGTCTGGGACTTTCTGTTTTTGCCATTCACATTAGACTTCTGTCCACTCGACCTAGAACTCTTCTGCTTATACAGCTCAACCAAGAATATAATGGACTGCCCATCTATTGTACTTCTAGGTGCCCTAGAAGTACCTGGCTTCTGACAACTCAGGATCCAAGCAACCCCCTTCTGTATAAGGATTCCAGCACAGTTAAAGCAGTTCCCATTGTAATATCAGATCTGCAGAGAAGGGTGACTATAGAGCTCTTCAAGGACGATGGAGCTAGTTTCACAAATTTATTTCTTACAGTTCTGGTAAAAGACTAGTCTTCTGGACATCCCTGGGTTCTATGAGCAGGCCTTCTGTGATAAATCCCCTCTAACATTAAAGTCTCTCTAAGCCATGGCTCCTCTCATCTACATTATACCAGGGCAGTTCTGGCATTTCAACCTCAGGTAATGTCAGTGACCCTTTGATCCGTGTTTCAGCCAACCATCCAAACAAACTTTTAATGATTTTTTACCCTCTCGAGTTATAGCATTGAATGCAGAATCTTCTGCTTAGTGGGCCCATATAAATAAATTCAGCCTGATCCACCTTTATGTTCCTTCCACCATTATCCCACACCCTTAATCTCCATTCTCACACATATTCCCTGATTTCTATTTATGCAAAGTGGAAAACTTATGCAGTTCTTTTGTAGGGTAGTGTACCTCTTCATGGGTGACATGTTGTACCTCACTTTTATGGTATCTTGGGCCTTCAGTCTAGTTATAGGTCTGGACAAAAAGAGGGTGGTTGGGATGGAGCATGAAAAGAATTAGAAGTGCTTTCAAGCTAATTACGTTAGGTTATTCCTTTGCCGTTTTTTTGTTTGTTTGTTTGTTTGTTTTTGGTGAAACAGTATTAATCTCTCCAAACAGAGGAGTAAGAGATATTTCCCCATGGGAAGTGGTTACATGTCTCACAGGCACTTAAGCATTAATCTCTTCCTGTGGAGGTTGGATGACCAACTCCTCAGGGTAGACTGCAAGTCAGGAAGCCATTTCCTCAAGGCAGGCTGGACTTGGGTAGCTGTTTCCTCACAGCTGGCTGGAGATCATCAGGAAGCTCTTTCCTAAGGGCAGACTGGATGTGGGGTGACTGTGTCCACAGGTAGACCATTACAGGTTTATCTAGAAATAACTCAGCAGAATCTAGGGTTCCAGTGTGCCCACAGTCATTGTCAATCCATATGTCTCCCTCCCAATTTTCAGGACCCCACTCCTTTCTAATCAATGCCCTTACTTCAATAGCAGACACCTGCAAGGTTGAGATTTCAGTATATGTTGTAAATCTGCTGCTCTAATAATGAGACTCTAGGTCTGAGTGAGTTTCAGAGATCTCAAGTCTGCTACTACAGGGAATAAGATTTTCCTTCAGGGTACTCATAGAAGTGTTTACATCTTTGATAAGGTGCCTAAGCTGCAAATTTGAAGCCTTCAGCTTGTCCTTTTCTGTATAACTATATCCAGCATATCTAATAACAACCAGCAAACATTGTTATACCTCTTAATTCCACAAAACTTCATTAAGGTGTCAAATACACTCTCACCCAGAGCCTTGCCTCATATAAGCAGGATCAAATGGTGATATTTTGCATGTCTTTCTTGCCAACTCACCCCATCGACTGTTAGTACCATTTTGATTATTGGAAACAGTCATTAATTCCTTTGAGTCTAATCAGAATAGAAAACCAGTTGTAAAAACCCATTTTTAAGATTCTGTTTCTGAAGAGCCACTCTGGTATCAAGCTGTATTAGTCAGGGTTCTCTATTTGTAAAAGTGTCTTGCGCAACCATGGGGACATAAGATTCCAAATCTATAAGGCAGACCACAAACTGACAGCTCCAATGAAGGCCCTCAACGAATTCCCCAGGAGAGGCTGGCTGGCTGAAGCAGAAAAGAGAGATTCTCTCTTCTGAATTTTCCTTATAAACCTTTGGGTGATTAGATTTTATCACTCATTGCAGAAGACACACCGCTTAGCTTACTGCAGATGTAATCAGCCATGGATACAGTCTACGTGCTCATGATATGAGCCCATGAAATGTCCTCCCTGCAACAGATAGGCCCTTGTTTGTTTGACCAGATGACTGAACACCATCACTTGGCCAAATTGACACATGAACCTAAACAACATGTGCACCTAGCTAGGGTGCTCCAAAATAGATGATATAAAGCCTGGAAAAGGTGAATGGAGAAATAAGTATCTCTACAATAATAGCTGGAGTGTTCAGTATACCACTCTCATGAAGAAATAGAACATCTAGGCAGAGGATCAATAAGTTAATAGAGAACTTGAGTAATATGATAAATGAACTAGACCTAACATACACAGAACATTGCACCCCATAACAACAGCATATATGTTCTTCTCAAGTGCTCATAGATCATTCTCCAGGATAGACCATAAACTGGGGAACAAAACAAATCACAATAAATTTAAAATGATTGAAATCATACAAAACACTTTCTCTAATCATAATGGAATGAAGCTGAAAATCAATAACACACAAGAATGAAAAATTCACAGATATTTGGAGGATAAGCAACACACTTTTAAAGCATAGTGGGTCAAGGAAGAGAGTGAAAGAGGAATCAGTAAATATCTTGAGATGCATGAAAATAAGAATACAACATGTCAGAATTAATGAGATGCAGTCAAGGAAGTGCTGAGAGGGGAATTTACAACACTAAATGCCTACATTAAAAAAGGAGAAAGAGCTAAAATCAGAGACCTAAGTGCGACACCTAGAGAAATTAGAAAAAGAACAAGCAGAAGAAAGAAAAGAAATAAAAAAGATTAGGGCAGAAATAAATGAAATTTAGAACAAGAGAACAATAGAGAGAATCAACAATACCAGAAGTTGGTCCTTTCTGGATTTTGAGAGGTTGTTTTATATATATAATCTGATATTTAGAGATAAGAATGAAGTCAAACAGGTTGGGGTTAAAGTAATTCGAATTTAGGGGTAAGGAAGACAGTGCCTATATTTTAGAACCACACATACCATTTGAGACCATTGGAAGAAAGTTTATTTGGTCAGAACTGAAATTTTCTGTAGTGCATAATCTAATTCAGCCTATCTGTATAGCTCATTTGAACCATTGAAATACAGGGAGCACAGAATAAGAAAGAGGTCCTTTAATCCTGTATAGATTATTGTAATGCCTGGATGCAGCCTAGAGTATGTTAAGCAGATAATCAAAAAGTATTAGCAAAGTCCCCTGAGGGATGTGAGGAAGAACATGGAACTATTAAAGCTTACCATCAGGGAATCCCCTAATACTATGTCAAACTTTAGGGATACCCAAATCAATAGGCCATGCCCTCAATCATGAGGCTTACTCTTGTGAAGCCTATATAGATAGCAGAGAAGCTTAGACTGCCCATAGGCATGCCTAAGAGTTACTTCTGGAGGACCTCTTTTTTGCTCAGATGTGGCCTTAGTCTGTCTAAGCACAACTCTGCAAGTGAAATCATTGCCTTCCCCCCTACGTGGGACCTGACATTCATAGGTGAAAGTCTCCCTGGTGACATGGGAGATGACTCCCAGGGATAAATCTAGACCTGGAACTGTGGAATCAGCAATTCCATCCTGACCAAAATGGGGGTAAGAAGTGTAATTAATAAAGTATCAGTGGCAGAGAGAGTTCAAATAGAGTTAAGAGGCTACTCTGGAAGTTGCTCTTATGCAAGCTTCAGGTAGACCTTGCTACCAACCAGGACCATTCCAGCCAATCCTAAAGAACACCTAGGGCAATATATAAGATTCCACAAGAGTTCTGTGCACTCAAGTAACTTTCAAAAAACCTACAACCTCCATATAGTTCCCTGGTCCAGATAAGTCCTGAAACCTAGAGGGCCCAGCCTCTCCAGAACATCAGCTAGTTCCATTTCCCTATCCCTTATTATTGACAGCCCCTTCCAACATGAGAAAGTTAGAATGGCCATAGCGCACGTACCCCTGAAGAGTGGGAGAAAGATCAAAGATGATGGTGGAATTATACAGAGAAGGCAGGGTTTAACAAATGAATATGTTTGCTGAATCATTAAATTGATATTTCTTTTAGTCTCTCCTCTCCAGTATCTTAGAGCAGCTAGAAGTAAAAGCTTTAAATTGTGGAATTGTAACCCATGTCAAACTCTGAAATCTGTTCTACAATTAATTGTTGTGCTGTGCTTTGAAATTTATAGCTTTTTTGTATATATGTTGTTTTTCACAAAAAAAAGAAATAATCAATTGTGATGATAAAACAATATTTATTCCTTCTAGCCTACTATATTCCGGAGCAACTAGGAGGAAAAATCTGAGATGATGATATGGTAGCCCATTATAGACTCTGGGATCTGTCCTGTGACTGCTTGTTGAAGAGTGCTTTGAAAGCTATTGCTTTTTCCTTTCTTTACTTTGTATATATATTATACAATTGAAAAAAAGTTTATAAAAAATCTAATCCCTTTCTGTGGGTATAAACTCCTTTAAGTAGGATCTTTTGATAAGACCACTTCGACTGAGGTGTGACCCACCTCATTCAGGATGGGTGTTAAGCTTGGAGTCCTTTATAAGTGAAATAAATTCAGAGAAAGAAAGCCATAGAAACAAGAAGCTGAAAGTAATGGAACCTAGAAGTGAAGGGAGAGACCAGCAAATGCTGCCATGTCCTTTGCCGTGTGGTAGAGAGCCAAGGATCATTGGCAGCTGGGCTTCAGTCTAAATGCCTTCATTTAGACATTTTCACGGCCTCAAAACTGTAAGCTAATAAAAAATTCCCACACTTTAAGCTGAATCATTTCATGTTATTTTCTTGGATCAACTCAGGAAACTAAAAAATAAATGGGGAAAGTAAGTCACTATATATTGATAAAGGGGCCAATTCAGCAAGATGACATAACAAAGATACATATGGCAGAACCCCTAAATATATGAAGCAAATATTGACAGAATTGAAGAGAGAATTAGTTTTACATTAATGCTAAGAGACTTCAATATACCACTTTCAATAATGGATAGAATATCTAGATAAAAGATCACTAAGGAAATAGAAGACTTGAATGATACTATAAGCCAATTAGACCTAAAAAATACATAGAACATATGTGCTCAAGTTAATAAAAATAATCTTGTTGAGATTTTAATAAATGATTAAGGTAAATAAAAAGGAAATTTTATAATCTCCTCTGTGGACACCTATAAAATATTCTTGGAATTGGCAGGAGCTTAGGGCTTACCCTCAGAATTCATGTTTTTGGATGTTGAGAAAGTTATCTATGTAGATTTGTAAGGTTTTTGTCTCTCTAAACCTCAGACAAACTAGTACAATTGCTTAACCAGTTTTGATTTAACTTACTGATTGAGCCAGATTCATTCATATAAATTTCTGTTTGAACTAGAGAAATGGAAGATAACATTTGCAACAAATTCATTCATTCATTTATCTGTCTAGCTAACCTTCCATTCATTCACCAGACATTTTGCTAAGTGCTAGACAGTGTTTTAGTTTTTTTCTTGCTATCTATTTCTGCATAGCAAACAATTCCAAAACTTATGATAACTTCTTATTGCTATCTTTCATGGTTCTGTGGTTTGGGTGATCTCAGCTCTGCAATTCTAATTTTGAGTCTCTTATAAGCAGACTTATAAGACTGCCTCCAACTTAGGGTTGGAGTCATTTGAAGGCTAAGCTAGGGTGGGCATCCAAAATGACACCTTCATTCATAATCTGGCTCCCAGTGCTTTTCAATGTAGCATCTCTTTTCCCAAAAGAGTGTCTTGGACTTCTTATATGGTGTTTCAGTACTCTAAGAGAAAGGAGATGGAAACTTCCAGTGCACTTAAAGCTAGGCCCAAGATTGACATGGCATGATTTCTGTTGTATTCTTTTGCTCAGACTAATCACAATGCAACCCGAATTAAACTGCACCTTATGGGGGAGTGACATGAGTGTAAAGGGAGAGAAGCAATTGATAGTGACCATTTCTGAAGACTAGCTACCAGAGATATTCAGTACGAAGTTGAAAAAACGTCATCTCAGCTCTCTGGGAACTTACAAAGTAGTTGAATTTCTTTAAATAGGGAGAATCAGTTCTGTATTTTCTTATTTAAATGTTATACTATTGGTTCTTTTCTTGAGGTATTTTAGATTTTTAAGTGTATTGTCACAGAAATTTTCTCTGATTTCTGAATTACAGGTTAAGGAATTCAATTTCCGAGCCAAATGTATCTATACTGCAGTGATGGTTCGAAGAGTGATTCTGGCCCAAGGAGATAATAAAGTTGATGACAGAGACTATTATGGTAACAAACGATTGGAATTGGCAGGACAGGTGATTTGTTTTATATCATAAATCTTATTTTACCTTACCTAATAAAAATTTCAATGTTCATTTAAATAGGAGTAAGAGACAGTTGAATGAAATGCAGGTTGCAAATATTTGAATTATGAACATTGCACACATGATTTGCTGTCTCTTAAATTTAGGAATTTCTTTTAACTGTGAAAACTATATTCTACAGTTTAAAACTATACTCTGTGTATAGTGTATTTCTTATTTTGTCTTTTGTGTAATGTAGGAAGTGTAACTTTTTAATTTTTATTGACAAAACAAAACAACATACAAACACAAACATTCTTAACATATGAACATTCCATACTTGGTGTATAATCAGTGACTCACAATATCATCACGTAGTTGTCTATTCATCACCATGATCATTTCTTAGAATACTTACATCACTCCAGAAAAAGAAATAGAAAGAAAAAAGAAAAAACTCATACATACCATACCCTTATCCCTCCCTCTCATTGACCACTAGTATTTCCATCTACTCAATATATTTTAACCTTTGTTCCCCCTATTTTTTTCCTATACCCCTTACCACTCCATTTCATTGATCAATAGTATTTCAACCTTCTCAATTTATTTTAACATTTGTTCCCTCTATTATTAATTTATTTTTAATCCATATTTTTTACTCATCTATCCATACTGTAGATAAAAAGAATATCAAAAACAAGGTTTTCACAATCACACAGTCACATTGCAAAAGCTATATCATTTACAATCATCTTCAAGAAATATGGCAACTGGAACACAGCCCTACAATTTCAGGTACTTCCCTCTAGCCTCTCTACTACACCTTAAACTTAAAAGGGAATATCTGTGTACTGCCTAAGGATAACCTCCAGGATAGCCTCTTGACTTTGTTTGAAATTTCTCAGCCGCTGACACTTTATTTTGTCTCATTTCTCTCTTCCCCCTTTCAGTCGAGAAGTTTTTCTCAATGCCTTATTGCTGAGTCCCAGCTCATTCTAGGATTTTTGTCCCACGTTGCTAGGGAGGTTTACGTCCCTGAGAGTCATGTCCCACATGGGGGGGGGGGGAGGGGCAGTGAGTTTGCTTGCTGTGTTAGCTGAGAGAGGGATAGGCCACAACTGAGCAACAATAGGTTCTCTGGGGGTGACTCTTAGGCCTAATTTTAAGTAGCCTTAGCCTATCCTTTGCAAGGGTAAGTTTCATATGAACAAACCCCAAGATTGAGGGTTTGGCCTATTGATTTGGTTGTACCCATGCTTAATAGAATATCGGGAATTCTCCAAATGGGGAAGTTGAATTTTTCTCCTTGCTCACCATTCCCCCAAGGGAACTTTTCAAATACTTCTTTATTCACCATTCAAATCATTCTGGGATTTATCAGGGTATTACTCTAGACAAACCTACAAAATCTCATGCCCTATTCCAGGTTTCATGTACTTATGCTGTTCAATTAACCTGTCCATATGAGCTATATTAGGAAATGCCCTAGTCAAAATATAAATTTTGCACCAAATAAACATTTTTGCTTTAGTCTCACATATAAGTTAAAGATATATTAATTACTGTATATTTTTAATACCCTGCAGTATTGATATTCCTTTTTTCTTCCTCATGCAAAAACATTTTTAAATTTGTATATTTAGTCCCTATCATTATACATTCTAGGCATTCCTGGATTTTACCATCTCAGTCTTTATCACATATCTTTCCTTCTGATTTCATGTGTGCCCCCAGCCCTCCTCCTGCTGTCATTCTCACATTCAGCTTCATTCAGTGTTCTGACATTTTGTGCTACAATCAGGTAGTATTGTGCTATCCATTTCTGAATTTTTACAGTCAGTCCCGTTGCACGAATCCTTATCCCTTCAGCTCCAGTTACCCAATATCTACCCTATTTCTATCTCTTGATGACCTTTGTTCTTAACTGAAATTCTCCAAGTTCATTCATTAGTGTTAGTTCATGTCAATAAGACCATACAGTATTTGTCCTTTTGATTTTGGCTAATCTCACTCAGCATAATGTCCTTCAGGTCCATCCATGTTGTTACATACTTCATAACTTTATTCAGTCTTACAGGTGCATAATATTCCATTGTATATATATTCCACAACTTGTTTAGCTACTCATCTGTTGATGGACATTTTGGCTATTTCCATCTCTTTGCAATTGTAAATAATGCTGCTATAAACATTGGTGTACAAATGTATGTATGTCCTTGCCGTCATGTCCTCTGAATAGATACCTAGCAATGGTATTGCTGGATCGTATGGCAATTCTATGCTTAGGTTCCTGAGGAACCGCCGAACTGTCTTCCATAGTGGTTGTACCATCTGACATTCCCACCAACAGTGAATAAATGTGCCTCTTTCTCCACATCCTTTCCAGCACTTGTCGTTTTCTATTTTATTGATAATGGCCATCCTGGTGTGAGATGATGTCTCTTTTTGGTTTTGATTTGCATTTCCCTAATGGCCAGGGAAGATGAACATCTTTTCATGTGCCTTTTGGCCATTTGTATTTCCTTTTCTGAGAAGTGTCTCTTCTTGTCTTTTGTCCATTTTGTAATTGGGTTGTCTGTCTTTTTGTTATTGAGTTGAATAATCTCTTTATATATTCTAAATACTAGACCTTTATCTGATATATCATTTCCAAATATTGTCTCCCATTGTGTAGGCTGTCTTTATTTTCTTTGATGAAGTTCTTTGATGCACAAAAGTGTTAAATTCTGAGAAGTTCCCATTTGTCATTTTCTTTCTTCAATGCTCATGCTTTGGGTGTAAGGTCTAGGAAACCACCTCCTATTATAAGATTTTTATTTCCTACATTTTCTTCTAAAAGTTTTATGGTCTTAGATTTAATGTTTAGGTCTTTGATCCATTTTGAGTTAATTTTTGTATAGGGTGTGAGATATGGATCATCTTTCTTTCTTTTGCATGTGGATATCCAGTACTTTAGGCACCATCTATTGAAGAGACTGTTCTGTCCCAGGTGAATTGGCTTAACTGCCTTATCAAATATCAATTGCCCATAGATGAGAGGGCTTATATCTGAACACTCTATTTGATTCCATCGCTCAGTATATCTATCTTAATGCCAGTACCATGCTGTTTTGACCACTGTAGCTTTGTGATACACCTTAAAATCAGGTAATGTGAGACCCCCGCCTTAATATTTTCAGCAATTTGGGGCATCCTGCCCTTCCAAATAAATTTGCTTATTGGTTTTTCTATTTCTGAATAGTAAGTTTTTGGGATTTTAATTGGTATCGCATTGAATCTGTAAATCAATTTAAGTAGAATTGACATCTCAACTATATTTTGTCTTCCAATACATGAACATGGTATGCCCTTCCATTTGTCTAGGTCTTTTGTGATTTCTTTTAGCAATTTCTTGTAGGTTTCTTTGTATAGGTCTTTTGTATCTTTAATTAAATTTATTCCTAAGTATTTTATTCTTTTGGTTACAATTGCAAATGGAATATTTTTTCTTGATTTCCCCCTCAGACTGTTCATTACTAGTATATAAAAACACTACAGATTTTTGAGTATTGATCTTGTAACCTGCCACTTTGCTGTACTCATTTATTAGCTCTAGTAGTTTTGCTGTGGATTCTTTGGGGTTTTTGCCATATAGTATCATACCATCTGTAAACAGTGAGAGTTTTACTTCTTCCTTGCCAATTTTGATGCCTTGTATTTCTTTTCCTTGTCTAATTGCTCTGATTAGAACTTAGAGTATTGAATAACAATGGTGAGAATAGACATCCTTGTCTTGTTCCTGATCTTAGGTGGAAAGTTCTCAGTTCTTCCCTATTGAGGGTGGTGTTAGCTGTGGGTTTTTCATATTTTCCCTTTATTATGTTGAGGAAGTTCCGTTCTATTCCTATCCTTTGAAGTGTTTTCAACAAGATACGATGTTGAATTTTGTCAAATGCTTTTTCTGTATCAATCGAGATGATCATGTAGTTTTTCTGATTTGATTTGTTGATATGGTATATTACATTAATTGATTTTCTTATGTTGAATCATCCTTGCATACTTGGGATGAATCCTACTTGATGTATAATTCTTTTAATGTGCTGCTGGATTCGATTTGCAAGAATTTGAGGGTTTTTACATCTATATTCATTAGCGAGATTGGTCTGTAATTTTCTTTTCTTGTAATATTTTTGTCTGGCTTTGGTATGAGGGTGATGTTGGCTTCATAGAATGAGTTAGGTACCCTTCCCTCCTCTTCAATTTTTTGAAGAGTTTGAGCAGGATTGGTATTAATTCTTTCAGGAGTGTTTGGTAGAATTCACATGGAAGCCATCTGATCCTGGACTTTTCTTTTTGGGGGCTTCTTAGTGACTGATTCAGTTTCTTTACTTGTGATTGATTTGTTGTGGTCGTCTGTTTCTTCTTGAGCCAGTGCTGGTTGTTCATGCCTTTCTAGGAAGTTGTCCATTTTGCCTACATTGTCTCATTTATTAGCATAGAGTTGTTCATTATATCCTCTCATTACCTCCTTTATTTCTTCAGGGTCAGTAGTTATTTCTCCTCTTTCATTTCTGGTTTTATTTATTTGCATCCTCTCTCTTCTTCTTTTTGTCAACCTCTCTAAGGGTCCATCATTGTTAATGATTTTCTCATACAACCAACTTCTGGTTTTGTTGATTTTCTCAATTGTTTTCATGTTCTCAATGTCATTTATTTCTGTGCTAATCTTCATTATTTCTTTCCTTTTCCTCGCTTTGGGGTTAATTTGCTCTTCTTTCTCTAGTTCTTCCAAGTGGACAGCCAATTCCTCAATTCTTGCTCTTTCTTATTTTTGATATAGGAATTCAGGGCAGTAACTTTCCCTCTTAGTACTGCCTTTTCTGCATACCATAAATTTTGATATGTTGCGTTTTCATTTTCATTTGCCTTGAGATATTTACTGATTTCTTTTGTAATTTCTTCCTTAAACCACCGGTTGTTTAAGAGTATGTTGTTGAGCCTCCATATATTTGTGAATTTTCTGGCACTCTGCCTATTGTTGATTTCCAACTTCATTCCTTTATGATCTGAGAAAGTGTTGTGTATGATTTCAATCTTTTTAAATTTATTGAGACTTGCTTTGTGACCCAGCATATGGTTTATCCTTAAGAATGATCCATAAGCACATGAGAAAAAGGTGTATCTTGCTGTTGTGGGATGTAATGTTCTATAAATGTCTGTTAAGTTAGCTCTTTTATTGTATTATTCAAATTCTGTGTTTCTTTATTGATCCTCTGTCTAGATGTTCTGTCCATTGATGAGAGTGGGGAATTGAAGTCTCCAACTATTATGGTAAATGTGTCTATTTCCCTTTTCAGTGTTTGCAGTGTTTGCCTCATGTATTTTGGGGCATTCTGGTTCGGTGCATAAATATTTATGATTGTTATGTCTTCATGTTGAATTGTTCCTTTTATTAGTAGATAGTATCCTTCTTTGTCTCTTTTAACTGTTTTACATTTGAAGTCTAATTTGTTGGATATTAGTATAGCTACTCCTGCTCTTTTCTGGTTGTTATTTGCATGAAATATCTTTTCCCAACCTTTCACTTTCAACCTATGTTTATCTTTGGGTCTAAGATGTGTTTCCTGTAGACAGCATATAGAAGGATCCTGTTTTTTAATCCATTCTGCCAGTCTTTGTCTTTTGATTGGGGAGTTTAATCCATTCACATTTAGTGTTATTACTGTTTGGGTAGTACTTTTACCATTTTGCCTTTTGTATTTTATATGTCATATCTGATTTTCCTTCTTTCTACGCTCTTCTCCACACCTCTCTCTTCTGTCTTTTCATATCTGTCTCTAGTGCTCCCTTTAGTATTTCTTGCAGAGCTGGTCTCTTGGTCACAAATTTTCTCAGTGATTTTTTGTCTGAAAATGTTTTAATTTCTCCCTCATTTTGAAGGACAGTTTTGCTGGGTATAGAATTCTTGGTTGGCAGTTTTTCTCTTTTAGTAATTTAAATATATCATCCCACTGTCTTCTAGCTTCCATGGTTTCTGCTGAGAAATCTACACATAGTCTTATTGGGTTTCCCTTGTATGTGATGGATTGTTTTTCTCTTGCTGCTTTCAAGATCCTCTCTTTCTCTTTGACCTCTGACATTCTGACTAGTAAGTGTCTTGGAGAACATCTATTTGGATCTATTCTCTTTGGGGTATGCTGCACTTCTTGGATCTGTAATTTTAGGTCTTTCATAAGAGTTGGAAAATTTTCAGTGATAATTTCTTCCATTAGTTTTTCTCCTTCTATTCCCTTCTCTTCTCTTTCCGGGACACCCACAACACGTATATTTGTGCACTTCATGTTATCATTCAGTTCCCTGAGTCCCTGCTCAAATTTTTCCATTTTTTTCCCTATAGTTTCTGTATCTTGTCGGATTTCAGGTGTTCCATTCTCCAGTTCACTAATCCTAACCTCTGTCTCTTGAAATCTACCATTGTAGGTTTCCATTGTTTTTTTCATCTCTTCTGCTGTACCTTTCATCCCCATAAGTTCCGTGATTTGTTTTTTCAGACTTTGCATTTCTTCTTTTTTGTTCATTCCTTGCCTTCTTCATATCCTCCCTCAATTCATTGATTTAGTTTTTGATGAGGTTTTCCATGTCTGTTCGTATATTCTGAATTAGTCGTTTCAGCTCTTGTATCTCATTTGAACTATTGGTTTGTTCCTTTGACTGGGCCATATCTTCAATTTTCCTGGTGTGATTTATTATTTTTTGCTGGCGTCTAGACATTTAATTACCTAATTAGTTTATTCTGGAGATTGCTTTCACATCTCTTACCTAGGGTTTTCTTCCTAGATGAATTTGTTGTCTATCTGTTCTTTGACCTTCAGTTCAGCTTTTTCCAGACCTCTAGCTTAGGTTTTGTTTGACAGAGGATAATTTTTCAGTTCTTGTTTTCTTGTTTCTTACCCTGCTTGTATGGTGCCTTTTCCCTCCCCACCCTTAGGAGGGTCTACGTAGGTATTATAGACTCCAGCTGGGTTTTCCCGGACTAAACTGGCCTCCTATCAGGGGGAAGGAGTCACCTGTGTCTGTTTTCCCTGAGGGTGAGGGCCAGCAGATTAAAAGACTTTCCTGTGAAGTGCCTGGGCTCTGTTTTTCTTATCCTGCCCTGTGTGTGGCACGTCTGCCTGCCAGTCGCACCAACAAAAGATGATGCAGCACTTTTAACTTTGGAAGACTCCCCCTGCTGGGGGCCTGGTGAAGAGGGAGGAGAGGTTGTAGGCTGGTTTTAATGGCTTCAAATTGCCAAGCCCTGGGGTCTGAATTCCTTGAGAGAGGGATTCCACCTGAGTTGGGCTTCACCCCTCCCCTGGGGAAGGCACAGGTGGGAAACAGCCCTGAAAGCAGCCAGTTTCTGCCCATGCCTGAGGCAGTTGCAGCCTGAGAAGTCCCGCCACTGAATCGAGAGGCTGCCAAGTCTCCGTAGAAACACAGCCACTAAAACCTCCATTTCATCCCCTTTCTTCTTTTTCCATGAGCCCAATGAGTGACCTCCGCCTTGACCAGGTTTAGAGTCTCTTTCCTTTCCCTCTGGGAAGCCTGTGGGGGAGGGGCGCCAGGCACCGGCCGCTGCGGTTTGGGGAACTCACGGTTTTGGGGAGGCTTGCAGCCAGTCCAGCTGGTCCAGACTGGGGTACGCTGTGTGTTCAGTCACTGACGTGGCTCCGGGAGCTGTTCTGTACTGTTTCTGGTTATTTAGTAGTTGTTCTGGAGGACAAACTAAAACGCACACATTGCTAAGCCGCCATCTTGGCCCCGCAGAAGTGTGCATTTTGGTAGGGAAGACAGAGAGTCTTCAAGAGAACAGTAAATTAATTTGATAATTTTCAATGGTTATAAATGTTAAACAGAAAGCCAAAGCAGGTTTTGGGTGCTGAGGTGTTGGTGGGGAGGAGGAGGGTTATTTTACTACGGTGATTAGGGAAGGTCTCTTTGAAAATGTAGTATATTTTTAGCTGAGCCCTTAGATGTTGGAGCTAAATCTTGAACAAGGTAAGCAGGCAGTGCAGCCTGGGATGCTTCATTCCACAAAGAACCCTGAGCAAATGCTCACATCCCAATGCAGGAATGAATTTAGGTACGAAAGGAACTGAAAGAAGGTCAGTGAGGCTGGGGTAAGTGACTATGGGCATGCTAAGGAATAACCCTAGAGACCTAGGCAGAGGCTGGATTATCTCAGGCTTTATGGCCTTTGAAAGGGAGTTGGATTACTTTTACATGCAATGGAAAACCATCAGAGGATTTTAACTGAGAGGAGTGACACATGATTTGGAAACAAACTGGCCAAAAGTGGACTGGTTAAGAGACTATAGCAGCGTTAAAGATGGCAGATAATATTAGATACTACCACAAGTGATGTTTAAACTCTAGAATAAAAAATTATAGTCACTTTAGTTTTGGGGAAAATGTTAGGGTCAAGGCTACTGGTCAAGTTGTTTGGTTAGTGGCCAATCCCTTCAGATTGACCACTCTTCAGGGGAGTTGTAAGTATCCGCATCATCAATCCCAATTTTTACTTTTCGCAATTGGAAAAAAAGTCCTGCTGCTCATGAGTCCATTAAAATGTTAGCGTTTAGCAGAATAGGGGATGGAGTGGGGATTGGGAAGGGGAAAGACTATCCTGTTGCCCAGAAATTAGAATTAAAAAGAGGGCTCCCATGTGCAGGAAAACATAGCTTTATAAACAGTGTAAAGGCATAAAAGGCATTGTGTTGGCAAAAAACGTGTAAAAACAATAGCTGCTAATTTCACACCCCATGGGATGAGGGAGTATAAATGTGCTTTAGTTTTAGATAACAGAGTTGTATCCATTGGCCAAGCGGGTTTACAGAGCTTTTGCTCAGTCTTCCTGCCACCAGAGGGTTGGGCAGGCCAGCCGCCAGTAGAGGTGTTAGCAAACCTACCGATTTCAGGCTTAATCTTTTCACCTACCTTTTCTTTTTCGGTAATGTGTTCATTATTTGCTGAGCATTACTCTATTCTTTGTCTGAAAATTTTTTGTTTCTAATGCAGCTTGCTTTGTATGGGTGAGATATGGAACGGCACCAAAATCCGGCACCCTGGAAAGCCAGGGATTTCCACCCTGTGACAAAAGAATGCCGTCTTGACTTCAGAGATTGCCTAATCCCAGCTGTTCTGATAATGTAATTAAGGCTGCCTAATGTCTTTAATTTTGCAACCAGTTTGTGTGAAAAGGAGAATTTGGCACTCTGAGGGCTTAAACACTAAATAGCAATCTCAAGACGCCTAATTAGAATTCTCTGACATTAAGCTAATTGGTGAAACTGTATTTCAACAGCTTAACTTCTTTATTAATTTTTTTAGCATTTTCATTTAAGATCAATTGATGAGCTGTCAGTATTTTTTCCTTAAATATAATTTGCTCTTTAGTGTTCCTGTCTTAAACAGACTGCCAGATCTCATACTAATAGTGAAAGGTATTGAATATTATCACCAGCATTCCACCCCTTTAATCATTTTACTCTTTATCTAAATAATGTGGTTATTTTATATGACTTGATTTTGTGATTTCTAACTGCCCTGTGACTTGGAGAACTTTATTTCTCTTAAATTGAAAATAAGCAAACTTAGTGGTGGAGAGCTTACTAATGGGGAAATATTTCTATTGACTGTGCTCTTACTTTTTACTTGTTCAGTACCAGGGACATTCCTTGTGTTTGAATTAGGGGCTACAATAAACTCAGCTGGGATCCAAAAAGAAACTGTGTCATATTTTGAGACAAAAGAAGTGTCTAAGTGTAAGGGGCTAATTAAAATAGAAATAAGCTTTTGTGGTTTAGGTTAAGGGCATTTGATTCTGTTCAGGATGCTTATTCAAGTTCTTTTTGCATGTTTCCTCAGGAAGTTGTTGAAATGGGCTTCCTCATCCCCTCGCACCCCTCTGCACCTGTTTCAGTCCCCATATTCTTTCTTTCCATGAGTACAACTGCTGAGTCTGAGTGTAAGAAAGGATTAAGATCTTAGAGGAGGGAGTTTTCTTTTTAGAATGCTTTCTGACATGGTCAATTCAAGTCCAACAGCCTGATTTGTCTGCAAAGCTGATTTTAGTATAAAAGTGGAAGTGCATGTCTAACTTAAGGGTGGAAAACATAAAATCAAATTCCTCGTAAGAAGTCCTGTCTTCACTATTGGCTAGAGAAGAGAAGTCATTCATTTTGAATATCTTCTTCATTATGAGTCATAAAACTTCAGACTAATCAGAATGGAATTTGGAAAATCCTAAACTAGCATAGGAAGATTTCACTGAATCTCAGTTAGAATTCCTCTTTAAATAATTAGTGCATAATATAATGTCCCCCCTCAATAAAATTTTAATGTTTTATTAGGTAACATACTACAAATATATTGAGCTTTCCCCCCCCTTATTAAAGGAAAAATAAATGCTTACAAAGGGAAAACAAAACTGATAGTATTAATTTTTCAGGGAATTTAGTATTTGTAATATCTATTATATTTGATTATTGAAAAAGTATGCCTGCTATTTATTTGTAGTAAGCTACCTATTTAGTTTTGCCTAAATAGCTTAAAACAACCACCATTTTAAAATCATATCTCCCAGTTTTATGGGTCGAGAGTTCAGGCAAGGCTCAGCTGTTTGATGCTTCTGTATCTTCTGGTGCTGATGGAAATCTGTTGGTGGTACTCTGCTAGAGGATTATGGGGAGAGCTGGAAGGCTGGACTTAGCTAGGACATGACCTGTCTAACATGGTGGCATCAGGTTGGCTCAGGACTCCAAGAATGAGTGTTTCCCATGAATAAGACTGAACTGTGTGACCTTAATGATCTAGTCTTAAAAGTGACAATGTCATTTATGCCTACTCTTTTGGGGGACATGGGTTATACCTCTCTATATGTAGTTGGGGGATCAGCCAGAGATTTGGGCAAAGTTTATACATGTATATAATTTGGGGTTATCCTTCTGTGCTTCTCTTCTTTCTGGGACTTGCTCCTCATTTTCCAATGACATGGTAGCTCACATCTTTTCCTCTGGTTCTCCAATCCAGTAAGGCTGCCAATCTCTATCCAAATGTTAGCTTCCCAATGGGGCTTGGGCTGAAGCCTGCCCATAGGTGAAAACACTTTAAAAACAGGAAATGCACCCAATGCTGTTTGTTCCCTGCTGAGTGTTGGCTTTGCTCCGGTGCCTACTGCTTTTGGACACTCTCTGATGCCTTTAAATATTTTGTCAAGAGTTTGTCATTGTTATTTGTAGGTGAGTCCATCTGATAGGAGCTACTCTGGAAACAGAACCATCCTAGTTTTTTTTGTTTGTTTTTAATAACTTTATTTCATCCATTGCTCTGGTTTCCATGGTCATACTGTTTTAAATATGTCACCATGGTTCAATAGCCTTTAATTTTCATTATATAATTTTGAATGTAATAATAGCAAAGATTTTTTAATATATATCTAAGCTATGAAGCATACAAATAAAATGAATACCATAAAGCCACTACCTAAGAATTAGATATTATCTGTACTGTTTCTTAGGTATTATCCCTACTGTTCCATCTTCTTCCTTATTCCATTCCCTTTTTCACCCCTCTGTTGCTGAATTTTTGTGTTTATTATTTTCTTGATTTTTTATTACATCATTTATCTTTTTAATTTTAAGGTATTAAAATATTTTGTAAACTGTGTAAGTTTTTTCTTGTTCCTAGGCTTTGTGAAAAGATTCAGACCATATATGTTCTTCTGCAACTTGTCCTTCTTTCAATATCTTAAAATTCAACTGCATTATTACATGTCACAATAATTACATTATTGCATGTCATTTATCTGTTTTATTTCTATATTCCATTTTGTAAGGAGTGACAAAGTGTGACAAAAACCACTTGGTCAAGGACTTTGTTTGGTTCCCCATTTTTCACATTAACCTTCATATACATATTTCCTGGTACCATAATACAAGAATTTCTGCAAGTATAATTGACTAGTCATAGAATATGTAAAGCTTCAGTTTTGCTGGAGAATATCAAACTACTTTTCCAAGTATTTGTCCATTGTATATGAGTTCCTGATGATCTCCATTCTGTAACTTATCAAACTTTTAAATTTTTATCTGTGTAGTAGATGTAAAGTAGTATCTCCTTGTGGTCTTAGTTTACATTTCCTTCATTACCAGTGAAATTGAGTCATTTATTTATTGGCCAGTGTTGTTTTCACTTCTTTGAAATGCCTTTTGAGTTGTTTGCATTTTCCTTATTAATTCTGCCCCCCACCTCCACTCCCTTTTGTTGTTGGTGGTGGTGGTTTTCAGATTTTGTTTTGCAAATTTAGAAGTTAGGTCACTGATTAATAGAATCTAAAAATCTGGGAGTGACTGACCTAAATTAAATGTCTTTGCAGAGATTATGTCATCATCTTTGCTCTTATTCCCATCACTTAACTAAGTGCTAAGCATATAGGAAATTACGTACATATTTATTGTATCAAATTTTGAAATATATTTTTAGTTTTTGTCACTTTTAAGCAGTTTCTCCATATTGTTTTCTAATAAATCTTTAATCATTATTTACATTTGTCAAAATAGCCTAATAATGCACTTAGAAATTTCACTGTTTAATTTTCTTTTAGCTCTTATCTCTTCTTTTTGAAGATTTGTTCAAAAAATTTAATTCTGAAATGAAGAAGATTGCTGACCAGGTGATTCCTAAGCAAAGAGCAGCCCAGTTTGATGTTGTGAAACATATGCGTCAAGACCAGATTACCAATGGCATGGTGAATGCCATTTCTACTGTAAGTGTTTGGTCATTTTTGGGGGATTTGTCATTTGTTTATAGATCCATTTTATGGAATAGATATTTAATGTACTTTGACAATGTAGGTGAAAATATATGTGTGTATTTAAATGGATGTTTATAAATCTCAGCGTTTCTATTTTGAAAGGTAGTTCACAGTTTAAATATTATCAATAGGAATTTTGTTTCCATAATAATTTTATTGCCAAATTATAGCTCCTGCAGTCTTACATAGAGAAAAAACCTTTTAGTTTGACCATTAACAACCATTCTTTTAATGTATACTTTCCTCCCTTTTTTTCTTTAATAAAATTAAAATACTGAAGCAGATTTATTAATTGGCAACCTATGCCCAAACCAATACAAATTGCTTCATTTCACTGTAGGTTAATATCTTCAAAGGGCTATCAGCAGTTCCTCACGTGAGTGATGAATTCAGTCCATGCCAGCTGCTGTATATTCAAGGCCTCCAGCAATTCATAAAGGGTTATCAGATAGACTTTTCTCTCTTTTTTAAAACATAACAACTGTAAGTCTATCTGATGAAGTCAGGTTTACTTATTGTATGCCAGACATAAAATTAATTTTATGGATGGGGTTCTGCCCCAACAAAGAACTAGTACAGTGTAACACATTGATTCCCTTAACAATGAAAGAATTAGTAGCAGACTTGCTGCGATACATTAGAAATGTATGGTGGATCTATGTGCACAGCCCTTGCCATGACAGCTATATGTCAGCTTGAAGTGAATCAGGTTGTGCCTGTTCAGGCACATTAAACTCTTGAGGCTCAAACTTGTCGAAAGGTAGATTCATGAGAATTTGAAGAAAATGCTCTAAAGAGTATTTGAACAAACTTTGTTAGAGTTGCTTTTCCTTCCTCGTTTATGACTTCGCAGATTTTTCCAACCCATGATTTTCAGATCATAATGATACTGCTTTACCTCCCTAAGTGGATTGCATATTAGAAAATCAGTAGTAGGCTTTGTTGCAATCTGCTGACAGCCAGACAAAGATCAATCTCTATGATTCTGTGAATGTTATAGTTTCACCAAAGAAATTTTCTCAGAGGAGCAGCTTTAGTCCCTTTGTCAGTTACTTCTCTCCCTTTTGTAATAACTCTGCACAGTGCTAGAACAAATTCTCTTGCAGAACATCTTGGCTTCACTCCGCATCTACTTCCTGTTGGCCAACAGCTGCATCCTTAGCTCTGTGCCAAATATTTACCTTACCTTATTCTTATTCTCTGGGCATATATCAGTTTATAAGATTCACTCTTGTTCCAAGCATAAAAGGAATTAACTGAATAAGCAATATAGGAAATTTTGTTTATGGGATATATGTATTTGCTCTGTTTCTTTGCTTTGTGATGGGTAGAGTTTCTTCCTAGAATTTAACTCTTTTCCAGGTTATCAAAAACTCAAGATTCTGTAGTGATAAATCTTCATTGTAATAATGGTGAAACTTTAATTTGTGAGAGAACTTCCCTGAAGTCATATATTTTAATTTAAACAGATCACCTAATCTGCTTCTAAAACCCTAGTAGGTTTTTCTAGTACTAGGGTTTTTAACCTGGGATCCATGAGTTTTTCTTTCCCTGAAGTTGAATGTAAAATTTTGTGTTCATGGTCCTATATATATTTTTCTCAGAAGGGTGTTCATAGCTTTCATCAGGTTCTCAAAGGAAGGATAAAGAACCACTTTTTAGCTGATGCAGATTTTTCTCTGTGGAATCAGAAAAATAATTGAGTCAACCATTTATTGAAGATTTTATTTTCTACTTTTCCATGTGTACTATTTTCTAATGTTACTATGAATTAAAAGTTTTAAAAATTCCTAACCTTATTTTTTAGATTATCTTTTAGAATAGTATTTAATGTATACAACCAGTGTAACAGTAAAATTAAATATAAAACTAAATATAAAATAATACTATATATTTAATGCATAGGAGATAAAGTAAATTTAATGTTCAAGGTTTACTTCATATGAATCTATTGAAGAAACGCATGATAGCCACAGACAATGTATAAATATTTCCTAATGTGAGTATATATACATATATGTACGTATTAGATTCCTCAAGCCTTGATTAAGAAGCCTACAGTTCAGTCATTATCTCTAATAACTGCCATGAGAGTAATTTTTCTGCTGCTGTATTTTCCTCTAATTAAGGCTAACTTTGAAAGACATCCAGATAATGGCACATTCCAACATAAAATTATCTCTTGATCTTCAAACGAGTTTTACCTTAAATGTATTTAGAAATTGCTAATGTTTTATTAGCTAGCTCATTGCTTCCAGTGAAAGTATAGTTGAACTGGCATGTTCAGGATATTATTAGATCCTCAGAAAATGACTGTTCTGATGTGATAAGGTTGATACATTGAAGTATTCTGAGATGGTTGCTAGACACAGGTAATATTCATTAAATTCATAGGAAACCCCGGTGAATGACCTGGGTAAATTTTAATTTGAATTGTGATGTTTGATTTCTTACTCTATCATTCCTCTAATTTTATACACAAGTAGTTTCCATGACTCAGCTTATCAGAGTGACTACATGAGATCAAGCAGCATATAATGGTTTGGAAATAGTCTTAAGTCTTTCTTCTCTCTATAGGGAAATTGGTCCCTAAAGAGATTTAAAATGGACCGTCAGGGTGTGACTCAAGTGCTATCTCGCTTGTCATATATATCTGCACTGGGCATGATGACAAGAATCTCTTCCCAGTTTGAAAAAACAAGAAAAGTGAGCGGTCCTCGATCCCTCCAACCATCTCAGTGGGGAATGCTCTGTCCTTCAGACACTCCTGAAGGAGAGGTAAGCAATCTAAGCAGTCTCTGTGCTGTGTCAGAGGTAACATATTGGCAGTGTTTTGCATCTGCTCCCATTCCTCCAGGACCCTTTTTTGGCCAGCCACTTCCCTGGCATAGAAATAACAGTTCTTATAGCGTTCCGAAACCAGTACATGCAGAAACATTTGATTTGTTATCTTACCTAGAGACTTGGTCTACATTTCTCCTGCTTATTTTAGCTTATCCCATGAGACAAATCATGCATTGGAGAGGGTATAAGGAAAATTGTGAAGGGAAATTGAGAGAACCATTACTTTAGGTGCTTACAAGGTGCTTATAAAACTACTGTATTGAAGTTTAAAGCTATTTTTATTTCTTTTTCATTTTGAAATAATTCAGACTTATGATGTAGTTTCAGAAATAGTACAGACAGGTTGATGTGATGGCTCAGTGCATCCCAGAGTGATTTGGGCAAAGAATAAAAGTGTGTTTGCAAAGTCCCCTTGGGAGACTGGGGAGACTGGGGAGAAAGGAGGAAATGTTAAACATCCCTATCTGGGGAATTCCTGATACTCTTGCCAGCAGTGTATCCCATTCAGTAGGCTGAGCCCTTGATCTTGGAGTTCACCCCTATGAAACTTATTCCTGCAAAGGAGAAGCTAGGCCTGCTTATGATTGTGCCTAAGAGTCACCCCCAGAGAACCTCTTGTTGCTCAGATATGGCCTCTCTCTCTAAGCCAACTTGGCAGGTGACCTCACTGCCCTCCCCATATGTGGGACATGATTCCCAGGGGTATAAATCTCCCTGGCAACATGGGACTGGACTCTCATGGATGAACCAGGACCTGGCATCGTGGGATTGAGAAAGTCTTCTTGATCAAAAAGGGGAAGAGAGAAATGAGACAAAATAAAGTTTCAGTGGCTGAGAGATTTCAAACAGAGTTGAGAGGTTATCCTGGAGGTTATTCTTATGCATAAAATAGATACCCATTTTTAGTTTGCAGTGTATTATTGGAGTAGCTAGACGATTGTTTATATAGCTTTTAAAATGTGACTGTGTGATTGTGAAAATCTTGTGTCTGAAGCTCCCTTTACCCAGGGTATGGACAGATGAGTAAAAAAATAAATAAATAATGTGGGTGGGGTGATAAGGGATAAAAAAAATTGCGTAAATTGAAATATATTGGTCAATGAGAGGGAGGGAATAGGGGTATGGGATGTATGGAATTTTTCTTTTTCTTTCTTCTTCTGGAATGATGCAGATGTTCTAAAAAATGATCACAGTGATGAATGCACAACTATGTGATGATATTTTGAGCAATTGATTGTGTACTTCGGATGGACTGTATTTGTGTAAAGATATCTCAATAAAAATATTTTTTTAAAGTAATAGAGAGTTTCTTTAAACCTTCACCTAGATTACCCAAATTTTAATATCTTACATAACCAGAATATAGTCATCAGCCTCATGAAATTAACATTGGTAGCAATATTATCCTCTATTATAGACCTTACTCAGATGTCGCCAGTTGTCCCACTGATGTATTTTTCCTGGTCCAGAATCACACATTGCTTTTAATTGTCATGTCTCTTTAGTCTCCTTTAATCTGGAACCATTCTTAAGTCTTGCTTTGCCTTTCATGACCAAGAAACAAATTTAGAGTACTAGCCAGTTATTTTGTAGAATGTGTCTCATTCCAAGCTGGAAGTTTTATGTTTTTATCTAGGCACATTTATCATTGTTTTCCTTTAGTATTTTTATAGAATGTTGTGTTGATGACTGTGTGTTCCATTGTCTGGGAATAATAGCTTATGTAATTACTTTATTTGTTAAATATATATGATGTCATTATTTACAATTGCAAATAGTGCTGGGCCTAATAGTACTGTGAGCTTTCTTTACCTAAATCTATGTTTATATCTTTGCTTATTACCTTAAGATAATTGCTTGGGTTAAAAGGGTATGTACATTTGTAAGGCTTTGGGATGATTGCCAAAGCTTCCGCTATGAGATTATATTCCTTTGGATGGCCGTAAGAAAAGTAGAACTGTTTTCAGACATTTACTATATTTTGTATTACTAATCTGCATTCTTAAAAATTATTGTCTTTTGCTTTTTAGGCTTGTGGTCTGGTTAAAAATTTGGCCCTTATGACACACATCACAACCGACATGGAAGATGGGCCCATTGTTAAGTTAGCCAGTAACCTGGGAGTGGAAGATGTGAATTTATTATGTGGGGAGGAGCTCTCTTACCCAAATGTGTTTCTTGTCTTCCTCAATGGTGGGTATATTAAACAATCCATGGGGGAGGAGGAAGGAATCCATTATTACCCATGTATTTAAAATACAGTCTACTTTAACTCTGGGCCCAGGTTGGCTTTTAAAGGTAGGAAAAAATAACAGTAAATTATTCCATTGGCTAGGTTATCCAGGTTCTGAAATGATTTGGAGCTGGCAGTTAACATTACAGAAACTGGCTGCTTTCTACCCTTTCCCAGCTGTTGGCAAAGCCACAGCGACCATAAGGCTTTAACATGGCATCTTTACGTAGTACAAGTTACGTAGCTGTGTCAATCTGCCAAATAATCAGCAGTTTGATAATTGATAAGTCAATAGCACCAGTGACTCCTTTCACATACCCCTTTCTTTCATTAAAAGTCCTTCGGAAGATGACTCCCAGGGATGAGCCTGGCCCTTGTACCATGGGATCAACAAGCCATCCTGACCAAAAGGGAGAAAAGAAGTGTAACAAATAAGGTATTAGTAGGGGAGAGAGTTCAAATAGAGTCAAAGAGGCTACTCTGGAGGTCACTCTTATGCAAGCTCCAGTTAGACATTGCTACTTACCATAGCTTGCCAAAACCCAACCAAAACCATTCCTGCCAAAGAACACGTACGGCATTATGTAAGATTCTACAAAGATTCCATGCACTAGGGTAACTTTCCAGAAACCTGCAACCTCCAGTTGGGTCCCTGGACTAGATAAGTCCTGAAATGCAGAGGGCCCAGCCTCTCCAGAACATCAACTAGTTCCATCCACCATCACATAATACTAACAGCCCCTTCCAACATGAAAAAGTTAGAATGGGCATAACCCAATTACACCTAAACAGTGGGGGAAAGTTCAGAGGTGATGGTGGAATTACACAGAGAAAGAAGGGTTTAACAAATGAGTATGGTCACTGAATTATTCATATTGATATTTCTTTTAGTCTCCAGTAGTTTAGCGCAGCTAGAAGTAAAAACCTAAAATCATGGAATAGTAACCATACCAAACTGTGAAATCAATTCTATAACTAATCATTACACTGTGCTTTGAAATTTATTGCTTTTTTGTATATATGTAATTTTTTACAACAAAGAAGGTAAAAGTCAGTCGTGATGATAAATGCATAGCTATATGATATTTGAACCATGAGTTGTGCACTTTGGATGATTAAATGGTATGTGAATATATAATGTATATCAATTTAAAAATATGTAAATGTATCTATATAAGAGGAAAAAAAAATCATCCAGAGACTCAGCAGTAAGATATGTCCTCATTTCTTCTGCTTTTGGTTTAACACTCTGGGGTTATCTCCTCACAGGTGTACTCTTCCCTGCCCACTGACCTCACGTGTCTTTTCCCTTCTCCCTCTCCCTCCCACTCTGGGAGGGAGTAAGCCTTTGCTGTGTATGCTGGTAAGAAAGCAAGGACTCAGTACCTCAGCAGAGCTGTTAAATGGTATCTCATTCAGTACATCCCTCCCAAAGGGCTGTACTTTGGGAGTTACTGGGCTTTTACTCTCTACTTTCACCCAGTACCACACTAACCCAGTGAGGCCAAGACCATTTTCCTCATTTCACAGATGATTGCAACAAGAACTTCTTAACAAAAGCAGTTGCTAGGTACCACACAGAGTTCACATAGGTCGACTCATTTAATCCTTCACTGCCACCCTGTGGAAGTGATAGAGCCAGTGTTCAAACCCATTCTGTCCAGACCCCAAGTTCGTACTCCCAGTGCTATGCTGACAGGTGAGGGAAATGAGGCTGAGTGTTCCTCAGCCAACACACAGTGAGGCTGGCCCTAGAGTCCAGGTCCCTTTTATTACCCTTAACTACTCCACCATGTTGCTTCCTCACAGTATGTGGACTGGCTGCATTCAGTTATGAGCTTTCAAATGACTACCCAGTGTTGCTGTTTATTTTTATGGGATAGATATGTTAAATCAGATTAGATTTATGTTTTTATTTCATTCTAAAATACTTTGTTTCTTTTTGCTTAGGTAACATCCTGGGTGTCATTCGAGACCATAAGAAACTAGTGAATACATTTCGACTGATGCGAAGAGCAGGTTATATCAATGAATTTGTTTCCATCTCAACAAATCTTACAGATCGATGTGTCTATATTTCCTCTGATGGAGGAAGGCTGTGCAGGTATATATTGCTGCAATAAGTTTTCAAGAATTCTTTATGTCTACTTTGGAAAGAAATAGACTTTTTTTTTTATTTTGAAACTGTTTTAACTTCATTCATTGTTAAAATAAGTTTAATTCAGTTAACGAATACTTCATGAATATGCATGCTAGGTACTCAAGATACAAAGATTAATGGGAGACAGTCTGCCCTCAGAGAGTTTAGTCTTCTGGGAGAGGATGAAATAATTTACTACAAATAATCAACTATGCTAATAAGAAGTAATGGCCATTCTTTATTATTTTTATAGATGTACTATTTAAAAGCTTTAGCTATATTCAACTCTAGGAGTTGGAATTGCTATTTTTGTTTTTTAAAAAAAATGCAGAAACTGATTCAGTGAGACCAAATAATTTACCCAAAGCTAAATAGAGGTGAATTCTGTTTTTTACCCCAAAGTCCTTCAAATTCATTTGACTCTGATAATCATGATTTTACTCGCTATATTGTGTTACCACTAACAGAGTTTTAAAGGATGAGTAGAGTTATATTACCTGAATGAAGAGAGAAAGGAGAGATGGAAAAAATAAAAATTTTGGAGGCATGAAGAAATAAGTAACAGTAGACCCAATAGAAAAGTAGGTTCTGTTTTATTCTTAGAAAAGAATGTTTATCCACTCAGAAAAAATTTATTATAGGCTTATTATGTAGAGGTACTGCCTAGGAGCTGGCGGTATAAAGATGAATATGAATAGGTTGTGGTCTTTTGGAGATCTGCAGGGACATCAGCTGAGGATGTTGATTCCTAAGCCTTCATTGTTTTACTGTAGCAATTCTTTGTAGACCTCAGGTAGTGTAAAGATACAAGGAAGTGAGCTAGCAACAGGGTAGAGTGGTGGAAAGAGCTTAGGCTTGGAAGTCTGTCAGAATTGGAAGAGTGGAATGCCATTGTTTTCCCAGCATCCATTTGTCCTGAAAACACTGCCTCGTTTCCCTTTGGGGACTGCCTCTCCCTTGGCTGTCTTTATTAAAACTGTCAGTCAGGTGCCCTTTCCTCTCCAGCCAAGGGTCAGACGTGTAACTCAAGCTAGGCCAGTCAGACTCTTTCCTCTGAGAAGTTGGATCCTGAATAAAAGAACTCAGGGGTGTAAAAGGTTGGAACTGACTCACCTGGCAGTGACAGCTGAGAGACGCTGTTCATTTTTCTCATTTCATGGATCCTGGGGATTGTTCTAGATCCTTTTCTTTCTGAGTCTGAGCTTTCATCTTTTTCTTTGGTTTTGTAAACTATTTTATTCCCATCTTTTTGGTAAATTCCATTTTTGCTGAAATTAGCCAGAACCAGTTTCCATTCTTTGCAACCAAAGAACCCTACCTGTATACAGACATTCTAATCCTAACAACTAACTTGTGTGATTCTGAGTATATTACTTAGGCACCTGAGTCACATTTTCCATTTGGCTGTCAAATGGAAAAAATTCTACTTGCCTATAATTATTCTGAGAACTACTCGATACTTATTATGTTTAGTACCTTGTAGATCATCTGAAACACAAAAGGTGTTCATTGATAGCTGTTAGCAATATCTTCCAATTGGGGAGGGAAAGACAATGACATTTTCTAAGTTACTCTTTTTTAGGATTGTTTTGTTTCATTACATATCCAATATAATATAGCATGTTCGGTAAGAAAACTAATTTTCTAGAAGTAATTTTTAAAGGTACCACATAGATCTGGCAGGAAGAATTAGTAGAATTTATTGAATAAAGAGCAACTGAAGTAATTAAATGTGGTCCCCTCCCTCTCCTGCTCCTGCTTCTGTCATGACTTCTGAGCCTCTTAACCTGAACAAAACTGCAGCTCTAGACTGAGGCAGCAGTTTTGTTTTACTTTCCTACCAAGAAGCAGCCAGAGTTTTGAGATAAAGTTCAGTTCCATTAAAAGCTCACCCAGTTCATTTTTCAGCAACTTGTGTCCCCCTTTTGTAATTGTGCAGCTCCTCTTCTTAACTGTTTAAAAGTGCTCATTAGTCCTCAAATAGATATTTGGACTTTAGGGCAGAATGCATAAGTGTCTCTGGTCACTTGCTTCTCTCTGTAGGAGCTGCTTATCCAAATAGCAACCGCCCTTGACGTTTCGATGCTGCATGCCATCCTTTGTGTCAGTGTTTCCTCGTGGTGGTGAAGCCCTTGGAGAAGCAAGTCTCCACTGACAGTTACAGGTTAATCTAGCAGAACATGGGGACTAAAAGCTGTTTCCGCCTCATACCTATTACATTACTAAAGTAACAAAGGAAGGAAGCCTTATTCTCTGCAAGCTTATAGCCTCTCCTTTTGCTCATATGTAGCTTTAAAGTAACCTGCTAGTCTAGCTCCATGTTGCCTGTCCTAAATCAAACCATTCTAAACAGTTGGGCGTTCTTTAGACCCTCACTACAAAATGTCATCATTATTCTCAATAAAAGTGCTTCTTTGCCTGCTGACCCCATGGGTAGTACATCAGATATCCCCGATGGGAAATCTGGATACTTTTGACATAATGCATTTATAGTTTTAAAAAATAAGACATTAAAGATTTTCTTGCTTTTCTAGACTTTACTGGGTATTGTTTTTACATAGCCTTTTCATTTAAAACAAAATATTTCCTAAGATATACTTGGAAGAAGTACTATATGTTCATATACGTGTATGTGTGCCCACACACTCACATGCACATGGGCTTATGAATGTGTGTGTATATATATATATATAAAAGAGAGAGAGAATGGGCCCCCCCACACTCATACATGTAAAAAATACCTGGTGTCTTAAAGCAGTTCAGCAATGAATCTGATCATACCTACATCCTCCCTCATTTCAGTATAGTAAACTTACTTGATGACTTAATTCTTCTGTTGAACTACTATGAATTTGTTTTTGTTGTTTTGTGTTTTTTACTCCATTTTAGACCCTACATAATTGTTAAGAAACAGAAGCCTGCAGTAACAAATAAGCATATGGAAGAGCTGGCTCAGGGGTACAGGTAAATAAACAGATTGATAAGTTTTGCTTTTGGTTAATACTCATAAATCATTTCATCATCAGTAATATTATTTGATCTGTGTTTTGATCATATTTAGGCTCTTAATTCATTCTTACAAATATATCAGCCCATTAAAAATGTATTCTCTATATTAACTTGCTTGGACATTAAAAAATACTTATCTTTTTAGATCCTGAAGATTATGAAGCCTTGGTAAAAATTAGTGCACTATTCAGTATTTCTAGTAAGAGAAGGACTTACAGCAATATGTTGATGTAGGCACTGCAGGACCTCATCATATGGAGTTTCTAAAATCATAGAAGTTTTTTTTTTTTTAGACTAGTGTGACAAGAATTCTTCAAAAATGGAGACCAGATTGACAAGAACTACATGTGTTTTAATTTCAGCAATTTGTGATCAAACTATGATCTAAGAATAGCACTTTTGTGTGTCTTAGTATATTGACACCCTCTGGGAGAGAAAAGTGCTTGGGGCCTTTAAAAAAAAAAAAAAGGCCAGTGTCTTCTGCTATTGCTTCTTACAGTCAAATACTATTTAATGTCGTCTTCACCAAATTTCCTCAGGAATTTCGAAGATTTCTTACATGAGAGCCTGGTTGAATATTTAGATGTGAATGAAGAAAATGACTGTAACATTGCACTCTATGAACATACAATTAATAAGTAAGTAGAATCCAAGCCACCATAATTAAAACCTATTCCCACCTTCTCTTATCATTGTCATCTTTACCCTTTTTATCATGTATTCTATTTGGTAGGAACTATTAGAAGTATTCTATTTTTGGGGGAAGGACGGGTGTTGCATGGTCTGGGAATCAAACACAAGTCTCCCACATGAAAGGCCAGCATCCTAACCACTGAACTACCAACAAGTATTCTATTTTATAATGAGGTGTAACCCATCATTTATCCCAGTGTAAGAATATCACAAAAGTACTAACAAGTTATCTTTAGATATAATTATCATTTCTATTCATATTATACTTAATGTGTACTTTTATTTTTTTATTTTTTTATTTTTTACATGGGCAGGCACAGGGAATCGAACCCGGGTCCTCTGGCATGGCAGGCAAGCATTCTTGCCACTGAGCCACCGTGGCCCGCCCCTTAATGTGTACTTTTAAGGAGGATTTGCTTCCCCAATTTTAATGTTTCATTACTACCAAAATTAAACTAATGACTCAGGCCATGTAAAAGTATATTTATGTCTTCTAGAGAGGATTTTTTTTTTTTTTTTTTGCATGGGCAGTCTCCAGGAAATCAAACCCGGGTCTCTAGCATGACAGGCGAGAATTCTGCCACTGAGCCACCATTGCACCACCCTCCAGAGAGGATTTTAACTGTGGACATTTGAATTCTTATTTTTAATGCAGGAACTCCCTACATAGTATGTTGTAAAAATATATCTAAGATTATATACAATATAAACATGACATTTTTAGGAATGGTCTTATGTACCCTTTGAAATACACTAGAGGACACTTCTGTAACTTGCTGGTCGAATTCATATGATGATATTCCACTTACCTGAAATTGGAATATTTGTGGTTATATTGTTCAGTAGTTGGGGAATTTACTAGTATACCTGATAACTGTTTATGTTTTCAGTCAAGAACAAGTACTTTTCTGTTCTCTGCTACCAGATGAAATATGCCATTATAATAGCTTAGTAAATAATGCTTTTCAGTTTGAATTGTCATTCCCTTGAAGGTGTGAATCTCTCAAGTACTATACTTTCACCCATTTCAAGGTTGAATATTAAAGAGGAATATTTTATTGTAACCCAGGAAATAGCAGTTCTGTCTTTCCCATTCCTCAAGCAAAAAACCTAGAGCCCTGACTCCTCTACTTCTCTGCACACCACATCTAATCCTTCAGCATCTCTTGAGAACTTTCAAAAATATTTCCAGAATCTGAGCTCTTTTCACCATCTGCACATACCCTCCTGGTCCAAGCTTGCTGTAGCTTGCCTACATTCTTAGAAAAGGCTCTCGACTGTTTTTATACTTTTCCACACACTGTCCATCCTAATAGTCTAGAGTGGTCATGCCACTTCTCTTCTCAGTACTCCCCAGTGGCATTCCATCTCACTCAGAAGTCTTTATGGAAGGCCTCAATTCTTATACGATCTGCCCTCCCACCTTTACCACTGAAGCATCATCTCCTGCCTAGTCTTGCTCACTGTGTCAACCGCACTAGCTTCTTCAAACACTGCAGGCACGCTACTGCTTCAGAACCTTAGCACTGGCTCTTCTATCTACCTGTGACACTCTGTAGATACCTGCATGGCTTACTTTCTTATCTCCTTCTGATCTTTGCTCAAAGGTCATCTTCTCAGTGAGTCTTTTCCTGACCACCCCATTTAAAACAGAAACACCTATCCCTAATCACCCCTTCACTGCTTGATTTTTGTAATGCTTATTTTACTGTACAGTAAAATCTATAATATCTGTGTTTTACTGATGTATCTGTCCATTGTTTATCTCCCTCTACTAGAAGCATCATAAGGGCAGGGATTTTAATCTGTTTTGTTCACGGCTATAAGTGAATATAACTATCAATATCACCCAACCAACAAGCTACTTCATGCATCAAATTTGTTTTATTTTAAAAATAATTTTTGTACTATTTGAATAATAGTATACTTATGAATTTTTTTAAATACTGAAATGCATAAAGTAGAAAGAATGAATTCCCTTCATTCCCCATCCCTCCAACCTTTTCATCCTCTAGAAGTATTAGCACTGCCAATGCTAGTAGTTTAGTATGTACTCTAAGATTTTTTTCTAAATGAATGCAGACATACATAGATGGTCCCACAGAATGTATGTGTATAAAACAATGGCAACATATTTTCAGTGACTAGATTTTTTTAACTTAACAGTATATTCTTGATATTTTTCCATATTTGTATATGTATGTGTATATGTACTTATATGGAAATACGTAAAGTAAGTATACACATTTTTCCATTGCTACTTTTATTTCATTATATTCCTACACATAGTTTAATTTGTTCCCTGTTATTGAATACTTAGTCTGACTTTTCTGTTTTAATTTGAGCTGATTTAAAGCAATATATATGGTGAATAATAGGAAGTCTAATTACTGTTTAGGATAGAAATTTATGGAACTGTGGTTTTGAAGGAAATAATATTTTTTTCTTTTTTGTAAAATCAGAATCCAGGGTGTTTGAACTTTCAGTAATTATTGAATAATACATGATCTTTTATGTCATGAAAAAAGAACCCTCACGTTTTTCCCTCCTTTATTTTTCAGCTTACTCCAGTCTTTACATCTGAAAAATTGTCTTTCATGTATATGGGAAATGTCAGCTTGACCAATATTTAAGCAAAGCAGTACATTAAAATAAACCCTAGGGCGGGCCATGGTGGCTCAGCAGGCAGAGTTCTCACCTGCCATGCTGGAGACCCAGGTTTGCTTCCTGCTACCTGTCCATGTAAAAAAAAAAGAAAAAAAAGTGTAAAATAAACCCTGTTTTGTTCTAGGCTATAAAATATAGCTTTAAGCTGATGTTCTTAAAAATTACACAACAAAACCTTGCGCCCCCTTCCTCCCCCTCTAACAAAGGCATAAAGCATCTGAGAGGATTGTGGTTCTGCCAGGCCATAAGGTTAAAACTGTGTTCTTCAAACCAAAAGCTACCTGAAAAACATCTTCTCTGAACAAATGGCACATAGTTTTACACGTGTGTATTGAAAACAAAAATAGATGGGTAACTGGATAAGTGGGAAATCTTTTATGAGGTACATTGCAACTATACTTAATTTCCGTGATGGGTTGGCACTGGTTGTCTTGGAAATCACTCCTCTCCACAGGTACTGTAAACCATTGAACTTGTTAGGGTTATGCTTCAAAAGCACTAGAGGTGGACACAAAGCAGATTGTGAGTAAAGGCTAAAGTGAATGAATGAAAACAAACACTTGAGGAAGGAATAGAGGGTCAGCAGAGACTACAGATCCTGGGGGGTTATCTGTTACCTTCAGCAAAGGTCCATAAACTGTCTGACTGCTCTTTTCCATTAGCATATCTGAGTTGCTTTATCATTTAGCAAAACCTGAGTTTCTGCATAAGTATATTATAAAACTCGCCAAGATTTTGACACCTATTAAGGAGCATCAGTTTGTGTACAATGTCTGTAGCAGAGTTATCCCATAAAAATTTAATGTAAGCTACCTATATAACTTTAAATTTTCTGGTAGCCATACTAAAGAGGTAAAAGGAAACAAGTGAAGTTAATTTTAATATTTGTTATTTAACCCAATATATCCAAAATATTGTCATTTTACCATGTAGTCAATATGAAAATATTAATGACGTATTATACATTCTTTTAATCCTACAAAGTCTTCAAAATCTGGTGTGTGTTTTATGCTTAATGCATCTCAATTTGTACGCTAAATTTTTTTTGGTATACTTGATCTGTATGTATTAGGTTTCATAACATCTACAATAAAAAAAGTAGATTTCACAAATGTAATTGTCCTAAATGTATTTAGAAGTTCTTAAAATGCCAAATTGAGTTATTTAATTTAGATTTGAGTTTTTTAATTTAAATTAAGTAAAATTAGGGAAAATAAAAAATTTATTCAGTTGCTCTGACCTAACATTTCAAGTGCTCACTAGCCCCATTTGGCTAGTGGCTATGGTATTGGTCACTGCACCATTTCATTTATTGCTAAAGGGGATATTTTCCTCTCTCTGAAATGGTGGTTCAACTTTCTCATTAATGGAAGTAGGAAAAACAGGCTGTACTTCATGTGGATATTTTAATACTGAATTATTTAATGTATGATAATTCTTTAATTTTAATATCTAATAGACATTCCATACTGTCTCCCTTATTTCTATCACTAATATAAATGATTATAACTTTCTGTGTTTTATCATATTTTATTCAATTGCTTTTATGTCTCAGTTTAATTGCATCAAATTTTACTGTCTTATAAATCCCTCAGAGACCTAGGGTAGTAATATTTTATATCCTATAAGAGACATTTATTTTAGTATCTGATGCCTAAGACATCTAACTGTTAATTAACTTGATAGAGACACTACCCATTTGGAGATTGAACCCTTCACTCTTCTCGGCGTCTGTGCTGGCCTGATTCCATATCCTCACCATAACCAGTCCCCAAGAAATACATATCAGTGTGCCATGGGGAAACAAGCCATGGGTAAGATTTCTTTCTTGAATTCTTGAATATCTTCTAAATAGTTGGGGAAAGACTTATATCTTTATTTTTACTTTACCAGTATTGCAATATTTGACCAAATCAGGGCTTGGTAATACCTGTAGCTCAGCAGGTTACCTGGGAAATCTGAAATACTTAGTTATCCCTGTCATGTCTAAAGCTTAAACAAAAATGGTGATAACTCTCTGAGTTTGTTTCCATGGCCAAACAAAGGGACACATAATAACTCATAGAATTAAACATAATAAGAATATAAAGAGAAAAGCCTACACATATGTAAGTTGTTAGTCAATAGAGAAGCCAGTAGGAAGAAAAAGCAGAAAAAGTCAAGGGTACCAGAGAGGAGAGAGAGAGAAAAAATAGAGATAAATGTGTAGTGTGTATTAGAATACATCTAATAATTTTCTGAAGGCCACACCTTGAATCCACCATATCTTGGCAATTTCTGTTATCGCTCATGAAACTTATCCAGGTTGTGTCATACAAATTTCTGGGTTCTTTTTCTTTCCTTCTTTCTTTTTCTTTCTCATCTACTCAGCTATTCATTTATCTGTCCAGCTATCTATTCATCCATCTATCCATGATGTTTATAGAGCATCAACTACAGATGGTGAGACATGGATGGAGCTGGATTCTGAAAATACAAAGATGAATGAGCCCTATCTTCGGGGAGTTCAGAGTTTAGTAAGAGACACCAACATATAAAGCAGAAATTCAGTATAGTTTGATAAATGCTATAACAGATAGCCACGATCTAAGGAAATCAGGGTAGAAAGGCACTTAAGGTTAAAGAATGAATTGTTTCTGAAAAATAGAACTGAGCTGAGTCTTGAAAAACAGTAAGTATTTTTCAGAAGTATGGAATTGTAGGCAAACATTGCATGGAAAAGTCTCCTTGGGTATGACTGTTTAGTACAGTGTGAGTGTAGAGGTGTGCTGGAGAGGTGCCATATATTGTGGAGTTTGGGTTTTATCTTGAAAGTTATACAAAGATGATACCAGGCAAAAAAGTTTTCCTGAAAAGCTTTTATCCTGACATGTGTCTTAAAATCATTTAAATCCTAACAAAAGTAATAAATTTTGCTTTAATTTTTCTGTGACATCAATATGACTTTTTATCTCTGATTTAAACATGAGACAAAGGAGCTTCATAAAGAAACTGCAGTCATGTTGAGGGGAAGGTTTTTGTGTTGTCTTTGGGTAACAACCAGAATACATGTAGTTTCTCTGTTCCAACAGTCAACTATAGTTGACCATGGCTTGACAGTTAAGGAATCCTATTTCTTCATTATGGATAGAGAGTATATATTTCTTCTCAAGTTTTTATACTGCCTTTTGGTTGGCTACCAAGAATAAAAAGCATGTTTCCTGCTACCCTTTACCTGAATGATGTAATGCCTGGATAGTTCAGAATAATTCCCAGTGGGAAAATCTAAACAGCGGCTCATCAATTTAGCCTTTTCCATTCATCCTTAGCAGCAGTGGAGGCTGATTTCCCGCTTCTGCTTCTGACTTGCTAACAAGTTGAAATATACAGTACTGAACCCTGTGTGTCATGAAAGGGCTATCACTTCTATTGGGCTTACCAAACCATTTTGTTTCATGATGTGAATCCTGGCTGAAACAATACACCTTTTGTATATAACCTACAGCAGAATTAACGGAAAACTAATCACTTCATCGCTAATGCCACTCTTTAGCATGTGTTTTTGAAGATTTGAAACAGAAGGGGCCACATCTATCTCCTTAACGCATCTTTTTTTTTTAAGAAAGCAGAGATTTAAATGAAAGAAATAATATTTTTATTTTTATAACCCCCGTCCCCGCAAAGAAAAGCCTTTATTTTGTGGCCATGAGTATCTGAAATGTTTCGTTAGTTACCACACACAGTTAAGCAGGAGCAGTGTGTACAGAAAGCCAATTCAGTGTCTGTAGAGTTCTTTTGTAGTTTTCTGTGTGAAGGTTTTTTTTCTCGTTTTGTTTTGAGTGTCATTTGCAATTCATTGTCTGTGTTTTCTGAGGTTGGTGTATTCAGCTGCTCTGACCCTGGGTCCTGCACATTTAGCTCCTTGGATACAATCCTCTGACGTTACTGCTGACGCTGAGAAGACAAAAGCCACTGAATATCTTAAGTAATAAAAAAAAAAAAAGCCTTTGTTACTGTTTGTTATTATAAAACACCTGACTGGAAAGAAAAGCAGTGAGATAAAAGTGCATTTAAAGTTGGCCCATAACATGGCCACATTCCTCTTTGGACACTGAAATAGCTGGAGAAGTACTAAGTGAGGTCTATATGAATAATGACAAAAGGAGAAAGGCCAGCAGAGGGAGAAAACCTACAGCAGGCGCCCACGTCTGTAAAGCAGTCCTTGCACTTTGGGTAGGTCTTCTCTGCATCATTTTAATTCCATGTGGTCTTGACAGCTGATAACTAAAAGTCACCTTCCATCCCATTTTCAGTATGAACCATTGCTGAAGACTGTGTAAATCTCACAGACATTCCATGTGGTTATTCTAAAATAATATTTTAGTTGCTATCCATCTATCAGTTAGTCCATGTGGAAAGTAGAAGACTATGGCCCAAAATTAATTCACTAAATATTCTAGCCAACGTGGAAAATTTGCCATCTACCATTCACTACAACCTCCCCCTAACGGAGTGAAGAAATGAGAGAAATTCATTTTTTGTCACTACACAGAGAAAAACCAAGACTAGCACAAACCAAACCAAGAGACTGAAAGTCTTACCTTGTACATAAGAAAGAGCTGACTTAAATCTTAGGCTCTTTATTCTAAGTTATTAATATAGTTCAAGTTTCCTCACTGCATCTTTCTGTGCTATACTGAGAAACCTCTCTTCCATGGATCTGGCTCTGTTTTTTGTGACATGGTTCAGAGTAAGAAAGTAGATATGCAGACATGGTAAACTCCAGGTCACTCAGTGGGACAAGTAAAAAGGCTGTATGGCAGTGTGTGTTGTGTATGCGCCCATTGATGCCAAGTTCATGAGTCACACTTTCATATCCTGCCCATTTTATTTGTTGGCAATCCTCTAGTGGAACACTTTCTCTTATTTAAAAGGATCTTTAGGTCACTATTAACTCAGTTAATGAATATGCATCACATAACTCCCCAAAGCCTATACCCCCCAATTTCACACCACCCCTTCCCCTTCAACTCCAAATTGCTGTGACTTTTTTTTTCTTCTAATTTAAGATCTAATGCAATTTCTGTTTTTGTTTTTGTTTTGTTTTCTTAAATGTATTCTATTCCTAAGCAGATAGTTTCTTCCCTTGTGTTCCCCTGCTTGACAGTAGAAAGCAGCATACTGGAAATAGGCTGAGGGATTTGGGGATATTGAAATGTGCATAATATTCAAAGTTCCTCAAAGTTTTGTTTCATTCTGAAGTTCCCCTCCCTCACTTTCTGTTTGAATTCTTTTTTACCGTAAATATTCTTTAACCATTTGGGGCTACAAAATGAAAAGATGCTTCGGCCAAATGATCTGGCAGTTCTTTTTTAGAATTCTGCTCTTGGTTAGAAAAATAATCAGACTCATCACAGCAATTTTAGTTATGAGCTTATGTGGTGTTTGCCTGAACTGGGATGTTGACAATGAATACTTACGGAAGTAAAATTAAACTAAAGTTCAGTATTTAAGGTTAGAGTTGGAGCTAGAATGGGTAATAATGCAGGGTGATGTGTGCACATTTTTTACTTTACTGTTATTGTTAAAATTAATCATAATGAAAGTTGCCAGTTATAAAGTAATCATGCTTTACATACATTTTTCTCCATATACAATAATCCTGTAATAATCATAAAAGTATGATACATACCTTTCTTTTTTCTAACAAGGAAACTGAATCCCAGCTTGATTAAATAACTTATAAAAGGTTACGTTATATATTCTGTCGTACTATCATTTATAAAATTTTCCAAAGTTCTTCTCAGCTGAAACTAACTTCTTTCCTCATTTTTTCTTGTTCACTACGGCTCATAATCAAGGCTGCCTCCCCTACAAGACTACATTGTAAATTTCTTGAGGACGCGGACTGTGTCCGTGTTATTAATACACATCTGTTCCTGGCCTAGGGCCAGGTTAACAGGTAGAGTCGAATAAATGCCTAATAAATGTTTCACAAATGGATGAGTGGGCGCATTAGAATTGTTAAGAAATCAAAGGCTGAAAGGGCAGAAAACAATTTTTTAAAGAAGAGCAAAATTAAAAGACTTATGCAAACTAATTTTAAGACATATTATAGAACTACAGCAGTCAAGACAGTGTGATATAAGGATAGACGTATAGATCAAAGGAATAGATTCAAGTCTAGAAATAAATCCACACATTTATGGACAGTTGGTTTCCATTGTCAAATTGTCAAGGCAATTCATCAGGGAAAGGCTTCAACAAATGAAATATCTGTGTATCTATATAGAAAAAAATGAATGTCACTTCTACCTCACACCAAACACAAAAATTAACTCAAAATGAATCAAAGACCTAACTGTTAGAAAGGTAAAACCATAAAGCTTGTAGAAGAAGCATAGGTAAAAATATGTGCAACCTTGAGTTTGGCAAAGATCTGTTAGATAGGGTCAAAAAAAAAAAAAAGCCTGACTCTTAAAAAAAAAAATTGCACTTTCTCAAAATAAAAATCTTGGAAAGTAATTGTTAAGAATATGAAAATACAAGCCACAGAATGGGGAGAAAATATTTGCAATACATGTATTTCATAAATAATTTGTATCCAGAATTTATAAAAGAACTCTTCAACAATGAGACAAACAACCCAACTAAAAAATGGGCAAAACAAAAACCAGACACTTCACAAAGAAAGTTATAGGAATGACCAGTAAGCACATGAAAATATGTTCAACTTATTAGTTGCCAAGTAAGTGGAAATTAAAACCACTGTGAAATACCACTACATATACACCTCTAAGTAGGATTAAAATTAAGAAGATTGACATACTAAGTGTCAGTGAGGATGTGGAGCACCTGAAGCTCTCATATACTTCTGGTGGGAATGTAAAAGAATATAATCACTTTGGTAAACTGGCAGTTTCTTTAAAGTTACCATACCCTTACCAAAGGACTTAGAAATTACACTCGTACGTATTTACCCAAGAGAAATGAAAGCACACAAAGACATGTAGATGAATGTCCATAGCAGCTTTATTCACAGTAGCCAAAAACTGGAAACAACTCAAACATCCATCAGTAGGTAAATGGATAAACAAAATGTGATACTACTCCGCAGTAAAAAGGAATGAACTACTGATACACACAACTACATGTAGGAATCTCACAATCATTCTGCTAAGTGAAAGAAGCAGACAAAAGCATATATGCTATATGATTTCATTTACATAAAATTCTAGTAAATGCAAACTAATGTATAATGATTAAAAAAAAAAAAAAACAGATCAGAGAGCCCTGGAGTCAGAAATAGAGGCAGGGATCTTTCAAGGGCGATAGAAATGTTCTGGATCTTGTTTGTGCACGTGGCTTCACAGGTATAGTTGTGTGTTATCAATGTGTGTACTTTAAATGGATGAAATTTATTGCATTCAATAATGTTGATTTTGGGCGGGCCGCGGTGGCTCAGCGGGCAAGAGTGCTTGCCTGCCATGCCGGAGGACCCCGGTTCGATTCCCGGCCCCAGCCCATGTAAAAAACAAACAAACAAACAAACAAAAAATAATAAAAATAAAAATAAAAAAAAAATGCTTAAAAAAAAAATAATGTTGATTTTAAAAGAAATTGGGTTCGGGAAAGCAGAGAGGAAAAAACAGTTAAATGTATGAAACTTGATTTTATTTTTATCAGTATACATTTTCTAAGTACACCTTACCTTTTTTCATCCCATGTTAAAAAAAATAAAGCGCTCTTCACCATGTCAGACTACATTTATATAGCTTGCTATGCCAACTTGTGATTTCTCAAGAAAATTATCAATGAAATATGACTTCCTAAAAAACATTTATGCCCTGGGTATTGAGAAAAGGAAATCTTTGGAGACTGTAGATATAACAAAATGGAGTAGTGGGAGGAGAGTATACAGCTTGTAGATGTTCTCATTATGTGAGTTATTATATATGTGTAGTACCTTTTTTAAGGAAACTGAAAGTCAGAATAATAATAATAGAGGTGCCCTGGCTTGAACAGGTGCTTCACATAGGCTAGCCTTTTAATTGTTACATAATATTTTCTCAACAGCAACAAAAAGCTTGTGTATTAACAAAATAGCTAGTCAGCCATTCTGTAGCTGATAAACCCTAATTTTTATAAAATTTATGGGGGTCTGACAACATTTTTGAAATTTTGTGATTTAGAAGGGATAGTTTATAAATCATGTTCTAAGTTACACATCTAGGGTCAGTGCTGCTGAAAATGTGTATGTACCTCTGTACTTCCGGAGTTCTTTAAAAAGTCTTGAAATTTTTTTCTGATAGGGTAACACGCACAAAACCTTTGTGATTTGTTTTGCTGTTTGCCCATTCAGCGTTCAGTCATAATGCTGTAAAGCATATTCCAGGCCTGGTAGCACAATTTATAGCAGGATCCAGTTTCTTTCACCATTGTTTAGGGATGCAGCCATTTATGCTTCTCTGCTGCATGATAATGCATGTCTCAGGTTTCAGAAGACATGCTTGGCAGCCTGGTGGGACATTGCTTGAATCCTTGTCTCAAGCTGGGTGAAGTATACAATTGGAGCTGAAATTGCAACATAAATTTTAAATGATTTCATGTAAAAGGACAAACTTATTGTCAGTGAACTTTTACCACGATCCCAGCTGCAGTGATTTTATTTCTAAGGCAAACTGATCTATTGCCAGTTATTCTGCCCAGTTTATTAGTTGGCACAAAGGTAGCATAAATTAATTGGCAGTTTATAGTACAGACTCCACAAAAAGTTCATGTGGTTAGTATGGTTTTTGTTTTTCAGCTGAATCTTGATAAATTTTCTAGAGGTTTAAGCACAAAGCCATACTATCATAAAAATAACGAGACCCATCTATTTAATTCACTTGACATCAGTCTTGAGAGAGGCACTGGACTAGGTACTCATTTCTTTGGTATACCCCTTCAGATTTGCTTATTGTTATTTTCAGTGGTAATTGTCAAGGAGTACCATATCATTTCTGATACTTGAATAAGTTATTTTCATCCCTCTGTTAAGATCAATATTGATTTAATGTCAAGAGTTTATGGAAAAAAGTTAAAAAATAAATATTGTGTTTTCCTATCTGCTCACCCTAGGGCAGAACTCCATTTATGGTGCATAAGCACTTTGGGATGTGGATGTTGTGACTGTCACTGGGAAGGCATGGCTGGAAGAGCCCATCCCTGCTTATGTCCTAATTCCTTAGGGGAAGGGATCATGCTTTTCCCCATTTTATCACCAGGATGTAGCATATAGCAGATGTTAATCAACTGCTTAATAAACGTGTTTATTAACTGCTTACTAAATGAATAGTTAAATGAATAAAGCCATTTTCCCCTGCTTTCACTCGAATTCTTCTTTCTTCATTCCATTCCTTCCCTTCTTTTCTGCTTTCTTTTTCATCTAGAACTTTTCTAATTGTTGAATACTTCATGTGAAATGAACCTGTCATCCCTTGCATTGTCCTCCAATTTACCTTTCCCCAACAACTGGAACTGTGCCTAGATCATTGTGGAACCAAATACAGAACTTTTGGCTCACTTTTGGAATAAATCAATGGAAACCAGAATTCCTCAAAAAGGATTAACTATATAAATCCAAAAAAAATTGACATTATTTGGATTAGCATACCCTGAGTGTAATTTTTCTTTGTAGAGTTTTAAATATTAGTAAGAAAAAAAATGCTTTTAAAGGTTAATGCCGCTGTTTAAAAGTTAATGGCCACTGGGGGTATTGCTTTTGAAATGTTTGATACTGAAGATTTTGTTCATTTTAATTGATTAAGTTAATGTGTGTCTTATGTTCATTGCTACCTCATTATTTCATATAATAGAATGTTGCATTCCCTTTTCTCCAATGTCAACAAAGGTACCATTGGATACAACCAGCGAAACAGAATTGATACTCTCATGTATCTACTGGCATATCCACAAAAACCTATGGTTAAAACAAAAACCATTGAGTTGATAGAATTTGAGAAACTGCCAGCTGGACAGAATGCAACAGTTGCTGTAATGAGTTATAGTGGCTATGATATTGAAGATGCTCTCGTGTTAAACAAAGCCTCCTTAGACAGAGGTAAGGGAATTTTCAAAGTTTTAACACCAAAGGCACTTTTTGCAGAATTAGTTACAGAGGTGATTAGAACAAAAAAAGAAAACAAAAACACTTGGTGTTAATGCATTGTCAATTTCAAGTAATTTGAATTTTATAACATCAAAGAGAAAGTGATTGTATTTGGGTGTTAGCTTTCTTTTTTAAATATATGTTATGTAGAGGTAATTTGTTAAATGTACTACTAAGCAATCTATTTTCTTTGTTGTATTACTTTTTAGTGACTTGAGCCCATTCCCCAACAGAGCAGAAACTATAAGGATTTGTTTATTTTATAGTAGGAATTAAATGATTTGTGTTGTTTTTCCTTTTTTAAAAAATGTATCTAGTGACATATTCAACAACAAATTTGAGAGGGCAGCAACAATTGTTGTATGTAAATGGCTATTTTTAATTGTGTATCTCAATGCTATAATTATTATACCTTCTTTTTGCTAAATGACAAAAGTTAAAAATATACATACACAAACCCTGGTTTGTATTTTCTACACCTTTTTGTTTGTTTGGTTGGTTGGGGTTTTTTTGACAGTTTAGTTTTGCAAGTCATCACTTCATGGTTTATTGCCCATCACCTGGTCTGAAGTCTGACTTCTTTATTCATAATCCTGTTTCTCTTTTACCCTCTGGCATACCCACCATGCCGTCCCCTTCCCTCTTGTAGTTGCTAGGCACCCATAATAGTCCTCCTAGACATGTGTCTTTGGCATTAATGTTGGCTGCACTTAATTTATGCCTCTTTTTTTCCTCCAAATGACAACAGCCATGCTTTAAAACTAGATGTTTTCCTTTCTGATTAACTGGTAACGTTTATGTGGAAATCTGAAGACTTTGTGATGTCTGTCAGAAACTCGGCAACACAATTGAATGATCTGAGTTTACTGTTCCTGGCTTTTAAGCCATCACCTGTAAATAAAATGTCCATTTACACTTAGAAAAAAACACTTCTTGATTTTATGCGGTTCAGATTCACACTATACTCCCCGGCATGTTGCCATTAATGGCCATTGTAAGAAATTTCAAGATCATGTAATGTTTCTAAAGCAGTTGGCTCTCTAATGTGATTTTATTAAGGCCGTACACAATTTACTAGGTGCTGTGATGACTAAGACCTTGCTCAAAGACATACACAAACATCTGCATTTACTGTCCATTGTAAGAATTTATTTCATCACATAGTCGCCTTCATATTTTAAAATTACATAAGAGCATTGAGATTTTATTTAGAAATCCACTTTTACCTGATTCATTTTACTGTCATTCATTTTATCAGTAACAGCTAACATTTGATCCTAAGACATTTTCCTATTTAAATGAACTATGGAATGTCTCCTTATATCCTGGGGAAATTTGATAGAAAATCCAGTTTAAAATAACTGCTTGCCGAGGGGCAAGGGGTATGGTACGTATAGTTTTTTTTTCTCTATTATCATTTTATTTCTTTTTCTGCTGTCTTTTTATTACTTTTTCTAAATCGATGCAAATGTACTAAGAAATGATGAATATGCAACTATGTGATGATATTAAGAATTACTGATTGTATATGTAGAATGGAATGATACCTAAATGTTTTGTTTGTTAATTTTTTTTAATTAATAAAAAAAAGTTAAAACAAAAAATAAAAATAACTGCTTGCCCAAAGGGAAAAAAAGAAAGAAATACAGGTGCAGGGTCTTGGAAATATTTAGTGTTAAGGGAATGACAGCCCTTTTGAGCAGCTCTACAATTGATAAATTCTTTTGAGATATTCAGTGGTTGAGTTTTTGTCCCACCCAAAGGTTTACTTCTGTCCCTTATTACTTATCTTTCTCAAAAAATGTTTAGATTGTTAGTTGATCTCAGGACTTTTCCCTCATCCACTAGATAAATGTGGTCTAAAAATGAACTCTAAGTAAAATTCTTTATCTTCAGGGCAGAGGCAGACCACCTCTCCCATTAAAATCATTTAATTGGTTTTTTTTTCTGTTCTTATTTTTTTATTTGTTTGTTTGTTGTTTTTAATTATCTCTCCTATTGGAAAAAAGAAATTTTTTCATTTGTTTGTTTGGGTCTTCCTCCAAATGCCAAAATCAGAAAAAGGAAAACTTCCAGGGAGGGTACCAAAAAGAGATATGTACCACGGGTCCTGGAACAATTGTGGACTTTCTCTGTTCTCATCCCTACTGCCAACTTGCTAGGTGACCTTGGGCACTTAATTTCTCTGGATTTCACTCATAGTACCTATAAAAGAAAAGGATTAAACTAGTGATTTTTAAGGCCCTTTCCAATTCTGACATTCTGTGGCTATGCTCTGAAAGAATCACAGTTCACTTTTTTACTTCTCTCATCTTCCTCCTGCATAACAAAGAATATTCATGCTGAGAAATGCTTGTAGAGTTTCCATAGTCTATACTGACAGTAGGTAGGGGAGAGGTCATGAGCCAGTTCTGGTTATCAGATTGTTACTTGGGTTTTGCCAGGTCCCAGATTACACAGATGTAGAAACAGTTTTTTGTTTTCTTTCGTTTTCTCTGTGTGTGGCAGGGGGAGCATTGAATGAAACAAATCAGTGTTTTCTTGTAGTTTCGTATTACTGGTGGGTCTAATGCCCATTTTGATTTCATTTTAGGCTTTGGCCGTTGCCTTGTATATAAGAATGCAAAATGTACATTGAAACGATACACCAATCAGACTTTTGATAAGGTGATGGGTCCTATTTTGGATGCTGCTACAAGGAAACCCATCTGGCGACATGAAATTTTGGATGCAGATGGTATTTGTTCTCCAGGTGAAAGCCTTTTTTTTAAAAAAAAATTTAAATATATACCTTTTGAAATTATGAACATTATTAAAAATGCATATTTCATAAACAGTGGAGAAAAGTAACAGCCTTAAATACCACTATCCTAACTCAACCAACTGCAATAATTTTTTGTGGATTTCTTTTCAGTCTTTTTTTTTTAATGCTTTTGTTTTACATAGCAGTAGTCTATTTTAGTTATAATATTCTGGTTAAAATTTTGAATCATAAAAAAGCCACTTTAAGGATATATTTAGAATAGGGTCTGGTACCTGTGTCTACATTTTGTACATTTATCTTACAAACTAACTTTAGACTTTCTTCCCTTAAGATGGACTCCATTGTAATTACAAACTTGTAATGAATTTTGTTGATGCAACCCACAGCTCTTGCCCTTATGGGTCTTACAGACTAGTGTGGGAGCCTAACGTTGATCAAAGGATCACACACCAACACATGTCAAATTATAAACAATTAAGGAATCATATTGGGAGTTATGAGGCTATTTTATAGCGGGAAGATCAGAATGGCTTTCCCCAAAGAGGTGAGCTAAAATATAAAGGATAAGCAGGAGTTAACTAATAAAGAGAGGAGGGGAATATGTTCTAAGCAGTGGGAAAGGCTGAACAAAGGTCTTAGAGCTTGATAGTTAAAAGACCTGAAAGAAGCCCTGTGGGGTTAAAATGAAGAGAATACAGGAGAGTGTGGGGAACATGTGGTTGAGAGAGAGGGAGGCAGGGGCCAGACTAAGCAAAGCCTTGCAGCCATGTTACCATTTTCATTATGGTACTACAATTTATGGAAAGCCACTGAGGAATTTTAACTGGACAGGTGCAGCTATACATTTGAAGTGATCATTCTGACTACAGCATGAAGAAAAGATTAGAAGGTAGCCAAAATAGAAGGGAGACCAAATGAGAGCTCTTTCTGTGGACCGCGGACAGAGAATGGCATGTGCTTGGATGCTGGGTGAAGGTGGAGGAAACAAGCTGGGTTGGGAAGGTAGCTGAGAGAGGAAATCCACAGACCTTGTCATGGGTGGGGCATGGGGCCTGAGCGCTGTGTTAGCTGGGATTCCACAAGGCACATAGCTCATGGCTTTCCCCTCCTCTCTGCCTCATTTTCTTGGAGATTTTATCTCACTCTTAACTCTGGTCAGTGTGGCTTAGAAATAAGTGCAATAACAGAATCATAGTAATTGGTCTTGAGTTTACCATGAAAAGATTCAAAGCAAAGATGGATATGGCAGGGAAGTCAAAAAAGATTTTGAGTGCCTCATTGCCCATGTACGTGGGTGGTGAGTAATCACTGCTTAAAATAAAACAAATGTCCCAAATCTGCTCTAACACTTTAAAAGATAAATGAAATTGCTATGTACTGAGATGCTTTTTTTGTGTTTCTGTGGTCCCCTAATTCAGTTTCTTAATTTTATAACCACCCTTTGTTTTGATTTGTTGTTAGTGGCTTGCAAGATTACAAGTAAGCCACCTTGTTGAATTCTGTTTCCCACTTCATGGACTTATTCTATTCCCCCATGTCTGAATTCCATGAACCTTATAGTTTTATGCTTTAATAATCTTTGCATTCTGCCCAAGATGATAACAATATGTCTAACACTCTCTTGTTTTACTTAGGTGAGAAAGTAGAAAATAAACAAGTGCTTGTCAATAAGTCCATGCCCACGGTGACTCAGATTCCTCTGGAAGGAAGTAATGTCCCACAACAACCACAATACAAGGATGTACCCATTACGTACGTATTGGTAGTGCCTTGGTAATACATAGAAAGGTTAGAAAAAAAGAAGGAGTAAAAGAAATTAGAAGTAGGTCTTAGAGGATTAGAGAACTAGAAATAGCAGTGTGGGTACTAATAGTACTCATGAAGATAGCATAGCATAGGATTAAAACTCAGCTGCAAAATCATCTAGACCTTTTAACCTGATTTTAGTTATGGTCCATGTAAGGATTGTGTTCCATGTGGAAGGAACAGCAAGGCAAAGGGCACATAGACATAAAAGTGCCTGGGCCTTGGACCAGTGCAGCTTGCTAGGGCCAGATTATGAAAGAATTAGAAATTCATTCCATAGGCGGTGAGAAGATTGCACAGACATGACATGGTCAGATCTGTGTTTTGTTTGGTTTTGTTTTCACATGGGCAGGCATCAGGAATTGAACCCAGGTCTCTGGCATCAGATTTGTGTTTTTAAAAAACAAAAAACAAAGCACACTGGACATCACCAATACACTAGAATATAGCCCAAGTTCTAGTACCAGTTTTGCTATGTATTATATTACATGGGTAAAACACTTAAACTGTTTTGGCCTCAGTGTTTTCATCTGTACGATGAATGAGCTAAGACTCTTTAATCTGTAAATCTCCTTTAAACTCTAAAATATAATGGTAGCAACAACACTGTGATATATAAATATAGCTTAAAGAGGTAACAAGTTATCTAACCTAGCCAAAGTGAACCAGGTTAAGTGAATTCGAAAGGGCGGTGCTCAGAACAGGGGTATAGGAGAACTGGACTCCTGAGTTGTAGAAGGCAGGTTAACTTATCTATTCAACATACATTTGTTTGAGTACTTTTGGTATACCAGCCACCACACTGTTTGTGCCAGAAATATAGAACTGAACTAAGTCACAAGCCTGCCTGCTAGAAGTCACATCTTGTTGATTGGGCAAAGACCTACACAAAAATAAAGGATATTTTTGTAAATTTTACTTACAAGTAATAGGAAATAGAAAATATACAGTATAGTTGCTGTATGATATTTTAGAAGGCATTAAGTAATAGCAAGAAAAATAAGGCAAGGAAAAGAGATTTCAGATAAGAAGTCTGGGCTGGATATCAACCAGAGAATCTTTAGCCTCTAAGCTAAATGAGATCACCAAGATGGTGTAAATGCTGTAGAAGGCAGATAGAAAAGAGATCTGTGGTATTAGGCCTGGGCATTAAAAATGTAAGTACAAAAGATGAAGATCCAGCAAAAGAAATTGGAAATGACTGAGGTAGGAAAAAAACAGAAGAAAGTGATGTCCTGTAGGTGAAGAATTAAAAAGTCTTATAAGGGGTGGGCCATGGTGGTTCAGTGGCAGAGAGTTCTCACCAGCACACTCCAGAGCCCCAGGTTCGATTCCCGGTTCCTGCCCATGTAAAAAAAAAAGAAAGTCTTATAAGGAGGAAGCAGGGAACATCTATAGCAAGAGTCAGGTTGATATCAATTAAAATGAGTACTGATGTCAGACAGAGGAAAGCATTCTGTGATCATATTTTAATACCAATTTGGTCACTCTGTGACTCCAGGGAAAAAAGGTCAAAATATATGAATGTGAAGCAAATGTCTATTTTGCTCAACTTATCAGATGTTTTCATATTCTTATGGTAAGTAAATTGTCTTGTGTTTCTACCAATAAAAAATAGTTACAAGTACATATAGTAGCTTGAGAACTTAGACTGTACGATTTACTGTTCTGAGCATTTTACATGTGCTAGCTCAGTTAACCCTACTACCACTTCTTAAGCAATGTTCTCTTAGTATCCTGATTTGAAAGATGTGGGAACTGAGGCACATAGAGGTTAAGTAACTTACCGAGGTCACACAGCTACAAGTGACAGAGCAAGGATTTGAGGTCATCCAGTCTGGCTTCAGACCCACTCTTGACCACTGTGCTAAATGCAGCAGAGTATCATGGTGCTTTGGATTCATCACTAGGGTGGGAGTGCAGAGGAGAAACCACTGCTTAGGAGAGGGGTAGGGACCTTTGCACTTAATCCTTCAAATGAAAAGCTATTTTAAAAATGCAAAGATGGTTATGCTAGCTGGTTTCTTCCCATGCTGAAGGATGATGTGTCTCTCTTCCTATTCAGAATGTATCCCTCTTCTGCCTGGGTTCTTAGTTTTGTCCACTCTTTTCAGGGACCTTACTCTATCATTTTCTCTTTTATCCTCCCATATTTTCCACCTGTTTTCTGTTGACTCTTTCCCTACAGACTATAATATAAAATGTGTTCACATAGTCCTTATCTTTAAAAGAAAATAAACCCTTATTCTTCTTAACTTTAAAAGAAAATAAAACCTTTTCCTGGATTTTGTATTCCTTTCTAGCCACCACTGTATCCCTCGTCCTTCTACTATGAAACTCCTCAGAAGGATAGTCTGCAATGTCTGTTTCCACAGTTCCTTGTCTTCCACTCATTCTTTCAGCTCTCTGAGCCTGCTTTCTACCTCCTCCACTCACTTATGCGGCTCTGGAAGAGGACACAATGACATATCCTTTTCATTCACTTCATCCAATAAATATTTATTGAGCTCCATATAGCCTCCTCCTCCTCCTCCTCCTTCTCATTCTCCTGAGTGCCTCCAGGTGAATGGCACAGCCACCCAGCCAGTAACTCACAGGAACAATGCGACTCCTTGCCTTTACCAGCTACACACACCCATTCACCAAATCCTATAGGTTAAATCTCCGTAGGGATTCTCATATCCTCCCCCTCCTCCCTTCTCCTGCTGTCACCACCTGAGTTCTGGCCCTCTTCTCCTGCCTGGATCTTGGTTGTTACTTCCAGTTTTGCACCTTGCCATACTTCTCAGGGGCGCTCTCTATATTACTGCCAGAGTGATTTTTCAAACTTACTCATCTGGCCATTTTACTGTCTTGCTTAAAATCTCTTCATAACACTGTTACCTGTGAGATGAAGGCCAAATGAAATGGGAAACGTGCACAACCTTCCACAGTCTGGCCTTGGCATACCGTCCAGTCTTATCTCTTTATTCATAACGTCCCACATTTCTAATAAGTTGCCTCTTATTCTCTAAAAAGGAACCATCCTACTGGAAATCTCCATGCCTTTGCTTATGCTGCTTCCTCTGCCTGAAATGCCCTACCCTGGTCAGGTCTCCACTCTACAGTGACCGCCTCCGTAAAGCAATCCTGACAGGCCGCCCCCTCCCTGCCACCCCTGTCATCCCCAATCATCCGGTAGGATTGAGTGTTGTCTCTCTTGGGCCTTTACTTTTTCCATACAACTGATACCTTTACCTTATTCACCTTACTCACTTTAATTGGATTTTGCTTTCCTTTGGGCAGGTACCATATTCTACTTAATCTTTGTATTTTGTTGTATGAAATGTTTGTTGTATGAAAACCAGATAAGAGACAAAGTATGTGAAAAAATTAATAATGGGAAAGCTGAGTAGATAAAAGCAATATTAAAAAAGTGGTTGAGAGCTTGGAGTCCAAAGCCTGACAGGCTTGGGCTCAAATCCCAGTTCTACTTCATATTAGTTGTGTCCCCTTGGACAAGTTACTTAACCCCCAAAGGATCATTTTCCTCATCTATAACAAGGGAATAGCAATAAATACCTCATGGTCCTGCTGTGAAGGATAAATTGCATTGTGCTTGCCTTGTAGTAAAAGTTTAGTAAATGTTAGATTTAGTAAATCTTAAACTAGGACTGTGAGCAGGAAATTATAAAATTTGAATTTTACATTTTTCAGAGCCCAAAATGGGAATTTCAGAATATTCAGTGATAGACATAAAATAAAATTTGGCATGTGAGTGATAGATTGCCAATGGCAGTTTGAGAACTCCTTTTTAGTGACTTTCTCTTAACATTAGCTACAAAGGAGCAACGGATTCATACATTGAAAAAGTGATGATATCTTCAAATGCCGAAGATGCTTTTCTGATCAAGATGTTGCTGAGACAGACTAGGCGTCCAGAGATTGGAGACAAATTTAGCAGTCGTCATGGGCAAAAAGGTAAATTGTATCATTTCTCAACTTGTTTGTAAAAGTGAATTACTAAAATATTTATTAACCACATAGGGAAGCAATATTTCATACCTCTTCTTTATTTAAAAAATTTAGTGTTTGAAAAAGTATTGCATTACTACTAAAATTATTTGTTTTATGCCCTAAATTGTAATCATAAATGTATTCTAGATGACTGACTTATTGAAGTACATGTGGTTGTTCAAAAAGCAAATAGTAAAAACTTAGAAGAAGTCATATCTTTGAAATACTGTATGTTCTATTAAGTCTTAATATCATAGACTGTCAGCACTAGATGATGCCTTAGAATTATCTGCCCCTTTATTTAACAAATAACAAGGTTCATACCTTAAATAGCCAGTCAGGGGTGCACAGCTAGTTCTTTGCTGAGCTGGTGTTAGATCCCAGGTCTCCTGACTGCCAGTGCAGTGCTTTGCCCAGTGCATGGTGGCAGCCATCCCTAGAAAGTGTTTCTCTGGCCAACACTATTGGTGACCTCATTGTTTTCATTAATGTTTACTGCTGGGTTTTTTTATCCATTTGTGGTTTTGTTTTGTTATTTTCATAGCACTATATCGCTATTGATGAACTCATTTTTGGTTCTGTCTTTTTTAGTCCTGGGGTTTGACTTTCAGCTTTGGCTGCCATTTACTAGCTTTATAGACAAAAACAACAGCTAACACTTCTGTAGTACTCAATGTGTGTTTGTCAGGATTCTCAGCACTTATATATACGATCTCATTTGATTCTCACAACAATCCTGTGAAGTAGGGACTGTTATTTTCTGCATTTTAGCTTGCCCAAGGTCACACGGTTGGTGGCAGAATTGGTTTTTTAACCCTGGCTTGAGAAGTAGTCATGGACGTTGGCTATTATTCATTCTTTTGAAGTGTATTTGATATGAGCCACTTTTCTTCAACTTTGAATCTCATTTTTCCTTATAAGTTACTGGAGTTTTGTCTTCTTGTTTTTAATTTTTTGGCTTGAAGATAACTGAACATTATATTCTTGCTGATGTTAAATGTTTATTTACCAGGTAAGTATAACAATTCTTAGTTTGTCAAATGAGTCCTGTCTTGGTTGTCATTCCACCAACAAAGCTATTTCAAATACAAGTACTGTTTCATCCAAAGCAATTTTAGTTCACTTGATAGAATCATGATTATTTTAGTCTGTCAGTATCTTATAAGAAAGAATTTGGTCTATCTGTAAGTATGAATTTGACACCTCTAATTCATACAGTTCCCTGAGCTGCTAAATCTTAATGCCTTTTAAGTGTTTTTAAGGAATATCCTGAGGTTCTAATATTTTCAACTACTTGCTTGTGAAAATCAAATTCCTTGTATAAAAACTATTTCTCATTGTCTTGACAATTTCTGAGATAAACACATAAGGCATTCAGGTGTAACTATAGCCTTGTTTACTGTCTCTATTTTACCTGACCTGTTACGTGGACAAGAGCAAACATCTATACTCTTATAAAATGTTACTGGAAGCTTTGTAAAAATGCACATAAGAGAACATCCCAATTCTGAATCAGTTTATAAACTTCAAATACCCTAGTCCTTGTGGCTTCGTTCTATCAGAATATTTTGTAGAGAGTTGAAGGCTGGCAGTCAATCCACTGAATTCTAACTTCACTTAACTTCTCAAGGGCGAGAACCATGTCCTTAGACTCCCCAGAAAGCCTGGTAGGACCTTGTTCATATAGATACTTCATAGATTATTGGTTAAATTAATGAATGGTTGAAAGAATGCTAGAAGATAGGGGAAGTGAAAAGGGACAGATTCTGTCCCCTTGATGGATCTATTTTATTCAGGTTTTTGTCTGTACGTCATGTGAGTATGTGTATATGTATAGAAAAGCATCACTTTTTGTTGTTGTTGATTACCAATTGTGTATTGAAAGCAGTAAGAGGTTCCACAACACCAAATAAACCAGTTCTGAGGTTATTTTTCCCCAAGATAAAGTTTTTAACAGCTCCAGCCTCTGCAGTATTTATCGAAACACAAAAGGAAAAAAAGAATAGAGGTCATCTTTTTCTGAAGGTAGATCTGATTCTGGCAGGAGGAGGGAGTGAAAGCTACTTCACAACAATACAGACTGGGGTGCTCTGAGATGGGCTGTGCATTCTAGAATGAAATGATTCTCCAAACTTAAAGTATTGCTTCTGAAAATGAAACTCTACCTGATTAGTAAGTTCCAGTAAATACAGACCTCTGGGTAAAATGTCAGTAAGTCTTTGTGCTGTAGCATTTTTCCATGCTGTTAATACGATAGGGATAACGTTCGTTGACAGAAGTGATTTCCAGTTTGTGATGGCTTGAAACATAGCAGATTTTAGAGATCTGTTCAAACTTAGGGGGCTTCTGACTTGTACATCTCTGTATGAAACTGAAATAAGTCCTCCTGGGTTTAGGTGACCTTTCACTTGTAGTGAGAACCTTGTCTTGTTAGTTTTCCTTTTCCAGATGGCTTTTAATCCAAGGGTAAAAACCTGATTAGACTAGATTCCCTTGATACTCTCTCCTCTTACATTTTCATCAGATTTATTGAAAAGATTGGGGAAAAAAAATAGGTAGTGTAAGCTTTAGCAGATTGATGAAAGGAATGACATAAAAATCTTAACTGGACATAGTTTTAATTTTTTTTAACTATAATGTTTTATCAGTAAGACATGCAAATGGTTTCAAAAGGTCGAAAGTTAAGGGGCAGGCCATGGGGCTCATGGGGTTCAGCAGGCAGCGTTCTCACCTGCCATGCCGGAGATCCAGATTCGATTCCCCAGTGCCTGCCCATGCAAAAAAAAAGAAAAAGTTTTTTTTGTACTGAAAATCGGTCCCTGGTTTTCCCCCAATTCTGCTCATTTTGCCTTCATATTTATAAATGTTATTCTTAAACAGCTATATCATCATTTTTTATATTACAATATTGACTTCCTGTTATGATAGATAGGACAGCCTAGCATTTTCTTTCCTCTTTTCCCCCCTCCCCAATCCTGCATAGATTTATATAATTTTTGGCTACATAATTACTTAGGTTATATTACTCTGTATAAATATTATTCACTCCCAGACCGAGTAATTTTTAGTGTATTTCCTTGTTATATAACTTGATTTTTTTCTGAAGTTAAAACATGCCTCATTTTTTAAAAATTCCTTAATTTCCTTTAATCCAACTGCCATTCATTTCATGCCATCAACAGCCCTTCAGTACAATTTCTCACATAATCAGTAGTCTGTTATGACATTTTTTTCCCCAGATCTCCCTCCTAGAGTCTCTTCTCTTTCTGCTCCAAAATGTAGTGGTTAATCTCTGAGCCCAAGCTTCCCAGCCAGTGTGCCAAGAATTGGGAATATGTGAGCTGAGAGCCTGATCCCCTTAGCCCTCAGCTATCTGGGCAGCGCCTGGGGTGGGCAGAGCCATGAGCAATCTTGTTATCTTGTACGCCTACAAATACTTTCAAACAAGGTTGGGAAGCACTAACCTGCTGCATGATAGTCGGACGATTAATTCCCTTTTGAGCCTGTTTCTTGCTCCTCCCATGTTATTTCTTTTCCTATTAGTTCCTCTCTCTCGTGGTAGAAAATTTCATTTATTAAATTGCTCAGAATGGATGCATGGCAAATTAATTTTTTGAGATCATATATGTCTGAATGTATTCTGTCTTCATATTTGACTTATATGTGGGTCGTGTATAGAATTCTAAGTTGCAAATTTGTTTTCCCTACGAATTTTGATGGCACTGCTATATTATCGAGATTCCATATTATTTATAAGAATTATAATGTCGTTCTTATGTCCTGGTCTTTTTCTGTGCCCTGTTTCTCTTTCTCTTTCTCCCTCTCTTTCCTTCCCATTCCTTATCTCTCTGCAAGTTTTTACTATCTTCTTCTCTTTTTGGAATTCTGACATTTCATGGGCTTTTTTTTCCCCCCAGTCCTTGTGCTGGGAACTCAGGGCACCTTCTTATTCTGAAAATTAAAGTTCCTTCAATTCTTGAACATTTATCTATACTATTTCTTTGATGATTTCCTCCTGAACATTTTCTCTGTACCCCTTCTGGTTTTCTTATTAGTCACAGCTTAGAACTTCCAGATTGATGATTAATTTTTTTTTAATCTTTTCTTTTCCATTGTCCATTTCATTTTCTTTTTTTGTTTTTCTGTCTAGGAAATTTGATCAACTTTATTTTACAGATAATCTAATGAGATTTTTATTTTACCGCTCATATTTTTAATTTAACTTACTGTCTTTTTTATAGCAACTAGTATATGTTTATGCTTTTCTTTTATTAGATTTTAGTTTTAGTTGTTTAGCTTTTCTTTTTAGTTTTCTTCTATTCCTATTTTCCATTTCTTGAGAGATTTTTTTCCTCCTATTTGTTTTCTTAAAATTTACTCTTTTTTTTAGAGAGTTGTAATTTTATAGGAAAATACAGACTTCCCATATATCCCCCCCTCACAAATGCAGTTTTCCCTATATTAACACTTTGCATTAGTGAGGTAACTATTACAATTGATGAAACAATATTATTATAATTATACTATTAATTATAATCCATAATTTACATTAGGGTTCACAGTTTGTATTGTAAATTCCTATGTTTTTTATTTTAATTTTTACTCAAGTAGCATACATATAACCTAAAGTTTCCCCTTTTAATCACATTCCAATTATAATTCAGTGGTGTTAATTGCATTTGAAATGTTGTACTACCATCAACACCATCCATTGTCAAAAACTCTTCCTTAGTCCCATACAGAAACTGTGCAATTAAACTTTCCATTCCCTATCCCTACCCTAGCCCTTGGTAATCTATATTCTAGTTTCTCTATAAAGTAGCTTATTCTAATTACTTCATATCAGTGAGATCATATAATATTTTTCCTTTTGTTTATGGCTTATTTCACGCAACATGATGTCTTCAGAGTTTATTAATGTTATCACATGTATCAGAGCTTCATTCCTTTTTCCAGCTGAATAATATTCCATCGTATGTATATACCGTACCTTGTTTATCCATTCATCTGATGATGGACTCTTGGGTTGCTTCCTTTGGCAGTTGTAAATAATGCCACTGTGAACATTGTTGTTCAGGCTCCAGCTTTCAGTTCTTCTGAGTATGTACAGAGAAGTAGAATTGCAAGGTTGTATAATAATTGTTCACTTAACTTTCTGAGGAACTGCCAAACTGTTTCTCACACAGGTACACCATTTTACATTCCCACCAATAGTAAACCCATGTTCCTATTTCTCTACATCATCTCCCTTGTTATTTTCCATTTTATCCTTAACAGCCATTCTAGTGGGTTTGAAATGGTATCTCATTGTGTTTTTGACTTGTATTTCCCTAATGGCTAAAGATATTGAGCACCTTTTCATGTCCTTATGGGCCATTAGTGTATCTTTGGGAAAATGACGATTCAGGTCTTTTGCACATTTTTTTAATTGGGTTGTTTGTCTTTTTGTTGTTTATCTGTAGGATTTCTTTATATATTCTGAACATTAAACCTTTATCAGATGTGTGGCTTACAAATATTTTTTTTCCATTTTGTAGTTATCTTTTTACTTTCATGATAAAGTACTTCACTGTGCAAAACTTTTTAATATTGATGAAATTTCACTTATCTATTTTTTCTTTTGTTGGTTATGCTTTTGCTATGAAGTCTAAGAAACCATTGTCTGACACAAGGGTCCTAAAGATGCTTCCCTATATTTTCCTCTAGGAGTTTTGTAGTTTGAGTTCTTATATTTAGGTCTTTGATCCATCTTGAATTAAATGTTTGTAAATGGTGTGAGGTAGAGGTCCACCATCATTCTTTTGCAAATAAATAATTAGTTTTACAGCACGATTTGTAGAAGAGACTATTCTTTCTCCTTTAAGTGGGCTTGACACCCTTGCCAAAAATAAGTTGGCCTTAGTGTATACATATGATAGACTGTTGTGTGGCTACAGAAAGAAATGAGATGTGAGGCATGCAACAAAGTGAATGGACCCTTGTGGACATTATGTAGTGGAAAATAAGCCAGGACCAAAAGGGCAAATATTGTATGGTCTCTTTTTAAAAGTACTTATAAGAAAATTGGGGCCTAGATTGTAATCTCTTATCGCAGTCACATTTAGTATAGAATTTTAGTGTATTTCTAGATTCTGAGATGCTGTACTATATGTGTATAACCTGGTACTTCCATGGAACTTCAGGTACCTGTGTGACACATAAGACAGAGTTGGAGTTCTGCAGTTCTGAAAGTCAGTATTGCTACATACAACAACTGTTAATGAAACTGAAAAAGAGACCAAGCTTCAGTTAGAGATAAGAATGAAGCTGATTTGGTTGGAACTAAGGTAAATCAGAATACAGGGCAAAGGATGATATTGTCAGTATTATAGAGCTTCACCCACTGTATGAGACCAAAGGCAGAGAGGTTTATTTTGTCCAAAACATAAATTTTCTATAACATACGATCTAAATCAGCCTGCCTGGATAGCTCATCAAAATGACCCAAATACATAGAGCCCAGAATGGGGGTGAGGATTGTAAATCTGTGTAGCTTTATGTAATGCCTGCATACATCCCAGGATATGTTGAGCAGATAACTAAAAAGTATTGGCAAAGTCCCTTGAGGAACTGGAGAAAAAATGTAAACTATTCAACTTTCCCTCATGGGAAACCCCTAAAACTCTTCCAGACATTAGGGACTCCAAGTCAATAAGCCAACCCCTTGATCTTGAGGCTTGTTCTTATGAAACTTATTTCTGTAGGGGAGAAGCTAAGCCCAGCTGTAACTATGCCTAAGCATTACTTTCATAAGATCTCTTTTGTTGCTCAGATATGACCTCACTCTCTCTCTTAGCCCAACTCTGCAAGGAAAATCATAACCCTCCCCACTACGTGGGGCATATCATCCAGGGGTGAAAGTCTACCTGACAATGTGGGACATGACTACCAGAGGTGTGCCTGGTCCTGGCACTGTGGGATTGATGATACCTTCCTGACAAAAAGGGGGGGGGGGGAATGTAACAAAATAAGGTTTCAGTGGCTAAGAGAGTTCAAATAGAGTTGAGAGGCTATTCTGGAGGCTACTATTAACGGAAGCTTCAGCTAGATATTGCTAATTGCCATTGTTCTAGTTTGCAAGCTGTTGAAATGTGATATACCAGAAATGGAATGGTTTTTTAAAAGGGAATTTAATAAGTTACAAGTTCACAGTTCTAAGGAGTGAAAGTGTCCAAACTAAGGCATACATTAAAAGGTACCTTAACTCAAGGAAGGTTGATAGGTCAGGAACGCCTTTACCAGCTAGGTAGTCATGTTGCTGGCATCTGCTGGTGCCTTGCTCTTGGGCTCCATTGCTTTTAGCTTGTGTTCCTATGGGGGTTCCTCACTTTACTTGTCTGAGGCTGGCTTTCATTTCTTGGTTTCCCTTGGCTCTTTCCTGGTTCTGGCTTGCTTAACATCTCATGGTGACATCTTCTGGGTTCCAAGCATCTCCAAATATCTGTGTCTCTGTTCTCCAAGTGTTGGCATCCGTGTCAGCTCTGCTCTGAAGTTTCTATCGGCTCTGTCATTTCTGTCAGCTATGAGGTTTCCATCATTTCTCTCTCTAAAATGTTTCCTCTTTTAAAAGATTCTAGTAAACTAATCAAGACCCACCTGGAATGGGTGGGGTCACATCTCTATCTAATCAAAAGATCACACCCACAATTGGGCTGCCATATCTCTGCACAGATAATCTAATTAAAAATTTCCATGTACAATATTGAATCAGGATTAAAAGAATTGGCTGCCCCCAGAAGATTGAATCAGAATTAAAACATGGCTTTTCTGGGGTACATAATAGATCCAAACTGGCACAGCCATGATTTGCCAAACCCCAACAAACATTCCTGTTAACCAACCCTAAAGAACACATAGGGCTCTATATGAGATTCTACAGAAGTTTCATGTACTAAGTTTACTTTCCAGAACCTATAACCTCCGGATATTTCTGAGGCCAGATAAGTCCTGAAACCCAGAGGGGCCAGCCTCTCTGAGAACATCAACTAATTTCATCCCCCTACCCTATATTGTCAACTCCCCTTTTCAACTTGAAAAATTTAGAATGGATGTAGCCCAAATATCCCCAAAGATTGGGAAAAGGATCAAAGAAGAAGGAGGAGTTATAACTGAGAAGATAAGATTCTACAAATGAGTATGACTGCCCAATCATATATTGATATTTCCTTTAGTCTCCAGTGTCTTGGAGCAGCTAGAAGGAAAAACCTGAAATTACAGAACTGTCGCTTACACCAAACTTTGAAGACCCCGTTCTATAACAACTTGTTAAAATATACTTTGAAATTTAAAAAAAAAAAAAAAAAAGATCAGTTGACCATAGATGTAAGGGTTTATTTCCAAACTCTTTAATTCCATTGGTCTATATTTCTGTCCTTGTACCAGTTCCATGCTGTTTTGATTACTGTAGCTTTTAATATGTTTTAAAATTGCAAAGTATGAGTGTTCCACCTTTGTTCTTTTCCATGATGACTTTAGCCATTTGGGGTCCCTTACGCTTTCATATAAACTTGATGATTGACTTTTTCATTTCTCCAAAGAAGGCTGTTGGAATTTTTATTGGGATTGCATTGAATCTGTTAATCACCTTGGGTAGAATTAACGGCAAAACAATATTTAAGTCTTCTAATCCGTGAGCGTAGTACGTCCTTCCATTTATTCATGTCTCGTTTTGCCTTCTTTTAGTAATGTTTTGTAGTTTTCCACATAGAAGTCCTTTACATCCTTTGTTAAATTTATTCCTAGGTACTTGATTCTTTTAGTTGCTCTTATATTTGAATTGTTTTCTTGATTTCCTCTTCAGATCATTCATCACTGGTGTATAGAAACACAAATGATTTTTTTGTGTTGATCTTGTACCCCTCCACTTGCTGAATTCATTTATTATCACTAGGACCTTCGTTGTTTTTTTTTTTTTTCAGGATTTTCTGTAAATAGATCATATCATCTGCAAAAAGGGAAGGTTTTACTTCTTCCTTTCCAATTTGGACACTTTTATTTCTTTCTCTTGCCTAATTTCTCTGACTAGAACTTGCATTACATTACTGAATAACAGTGGTGACAGTGGGCTTCCTGGTCTTCAGTCTTTCACGATATGATGTTTGTTACCTATAGGTCTGTTTCTCCTACATACCTTTTATCATGCTGAGGAAGTTTCCTTCTATTCCTAGCTTTCTAAGTTTTTATCAAGAAGGTATTCTGTATTTTATCTTAAGCCTTTTGTGTGTCAGTTGAGATGATCATGGGTTTTTGTGGGGCTTTTTGTCCCCCTTTGTTCTCTTAATGTATTACATAAATTGATTTTCTTATGTTGATCCAGTCATGCATACTGGGATAAATCCCACTTGATTGTGGTGTACAGTTTTTTGAATTTGCTGTTGGATTTGGTTTGTTTGTATTTTATTGAGGATTTTTGTGTCTGAATTTATCAGAGATATTGGTCTGTAACTTTTTCTTGTGGTATGTTTATCTGGCTTTGGTATGAGGGTGATATTGGCCTCATAGAATGAGTTAGGAGTATTCCTTCCTCTTTGCTTTTTGGAGAGAGGTTGACCAGGATTGGTGTTAATTATTCTTGGAATATTTGTAAAAATCACTAATGAAGCCATACGGTCCTGTGCTTGTCTGTCAGGAGTTTTTTTTTTCCTTTTCTTTTGTTTTGTTCTTCTTTTTTTATTATTTTATATTGATATATATTATATATTCACATATATGTAATCATCCAAAGTACACAGTGGTTCACAGTATCATCATATAGCTGTACATATATCATCACAATAAACTTTTTTTTTATTTTTGTGAAAAATAACATAAAAGCAATAATTTCAAAGCACATCACAACACTTAGTTGCAGAACAGATTTCACAGTTTGGTATGGGTTACAATTCCATTACTTCAGGTTTTTACTTCTAGCTGCTCTAAAATACTAAGAGACTAAAAGAAATATCAGTATAATGTTCAGCAGTCATACTGGTTTGTTAAATTCTGCCTTCTCTGTATAACTCCACCATCACCTTTGATCTTTCTCCCACTCTTTAGGGGTGTTTGGGCTATGCCCATTTTAACTTTTTCATGTTGGAAGGGGCTGTTGATATTATGAGATAGCGTGATGAAACTAACTAGTTGATGTTCTGGAGAGGCTCCCCTCTGTATTTCAGAATTTATCTGGTCCAGGGAGCCCTCTGGAAGTTGTAAATTTCTGGAAAGTTACCCTAGTGCATCTTATATAATGCTCTAGGTATTCATTAGGAATGGCAAGAATGGTTTTGGTTGGGGGTTGGCAAGCTATGATAGGTAGCAATGTCTAACTGACACTTGCAGAAGTGTGATAGCCTCTCGACTCTATTTGATTTCTCTCAGCCACCGATATCTTATTTGTTACACTTCTTTTCCCCTTTTGGTCAGGATGACATTGTTGATCCCATGGTGCTATGGCCAGGCTCATCCCTGGGAGTCATCTCCCATGCCACCAGGGAATCTTTCACCCCTGGATGTCATATCCCATGTAGGGGGGACAGCAATGATTTCACTTGCAGAGTGGGCTTAAAAAAAGAGAGAGGCCACATCTAAGCAATAAAAGCGGTCCTCCAGAAGTAACTGGTATTTATATTGCCCATATGGTCTATATTTCTTTATGCTACTTTGATTCATTGTCTAGTGTCCTTTCTTTTCAGCTTGAAGAACTCCCTTTAGCATTGCTGATAGAACAAGTCTAGTGGTCATGAACTTCCTTAGCTTTTGTTCATCTGCATATGTCTTACTCTTTCACTCGTTTTTAAAAACAGTCTCACCAGTTGTAAAATTCTTGGTTGGCAATTATTTTGTGTCCACACTTTAAATATTTTGTCCCTTTGCCGTCTTACATCCATGGTTTCTGATGAGAAATTGATGCTTAATCTTGTTGAGTCTCCCTGTACATAACATGTTTCTTTCCTCCTGCAGCTTTCAAAACTCTCTCCTTGTCCTTGGCATTCCACATTTTGACCACTTCGTGTCTGGGCATGGTTCTCCTCCAGTTTATCTTGGTTGGGTCATTTTGATTCTGGAATTTGTATATTCATATCTTTTTTTAAATTTGGGATTTTTCTTGCCTGTTACCTCTTTGAGTATTCCTTTCACTCTTTATCCTCCTTTGAATACTCCCTTAATATGTATTGGTATGCTTAGTAGTGTCCCATGGTCTCTTAGGCTCTGTTCACTTTTTTTCATTCTTTTTTTTTCTTTTCCTCAGCCTGGGTCATTTCAGTTTTCTTTTCTTTGAGTTCACTGATTCTTCTTCCAATTCCAATTTATTGTTGAAACAATCTAGGGAATTTTTCATTTCATTTATTGTAGTCTTCAACTCTAGTATTTCTTTTTTGTTTCTTCTTATAATTTCTGTCCCTTTATTTGGGTTCTTCTATAGTTTATTCATTTTCCCCCTTAACATCCTGTAGTTCTTTCTCCCTCTTTTCCTTTATCTCTTTGAATAGATCATAGGTCATTTTTTAAAAGTCTGTCATATATCCAAAGTTATATCTGTGTTGATGGTTTCTTGATTTTTATTTATTCCTTTGGGTGGCCAATCATTCTGTTTCTTTGTCCTGAAATATTTTCTTACACACTGTACATTTTAATATTTTAATATGTTAACTGTGGAATTTAGTCCTTGAGCTGTTTGTTCTTTATTTTGTATCCAGTTAGTGATGTGGCAGAGATTTCCTTTAGTGCCAGGAGCTAACAAAAACAAACTAATCAATGCAAATAGACACCTTTAACACCCTTTTCAAATTGGCTCTAAATTGACTGGTGCTGTCCTCCAGAGTTTAGCACTCCTATCAAGAAGACCAGCCTGAGGCAAAAGTGAAATGCTGGGTCTGCTTCATCTTTTCTGTGTCTTTGTCTCCTCCTGGGTTTATGCTTTCTTACTGGAATCCCAGTGTCTTCTACACTCCCTATGAAAAGGTTGCTCTGTTTTATGTTTAAAGCTGGTGATCCTTAGCCTCAGTCCACTTCAACTTAATTGTTTCTTAGGCTGCTTTCACTCCCCACAAGCTTCTTCTGCCTGCAGGGAAAGTCCTGGGATCCGTAGACCAAGACCAGTTTCTGATACAGTCTTTCAGACTACTACCTGATAGAGCAGCACCAACATACAGGCACCCTAGTATGTTCATAGGGGTTAATCTACTCCCTTCTGAACAGGGCCAGGGAACCACAATGGGAACCCAGGCCAGCTCCATTCTACACCGTGGAAGAGGTTAGAGAGGGTTGTGGTAGGGATTGAAGACGGTTCAGCAAGAGTGCCATGAGTTTCTCCTACCATTTTTAAAGCTGTGTTTTCTTAATTCAGCCCTAGCCCAGTTGCTGCAGTCCTCCAGAAGTAACTGGTATTTATATTGCCCATATGGTCTATATTTCTTTATGCTACTTTGATTCATTGTCTAGTGTCCTTTCTGGAGTTTTGAGGAAGATGATTTTGCCATTTTTCCCTAATTGTTCCGAGACTCTCCGGGGGAGCAGCACCCTTGGCTAACCAACTCCTGTTTGGGGTTTTTTGTTTGTTTGTTTTTGGGTTTTTTGCATGGACAGGCACCGGGAATCAAACCCAGGTCTCTGGCTTGGCAGGCAGGAACTGTGCCTGCTGAGCCCCTGTGGCCTGCTCCTGATTGTTTTAATATCTGGTTTGTTGCTGCTGTTGATGGAGCCTTTTGTCTAATGCCTGGTATAGCTTTTAGCCCTAAAAAGCAATGGGAAGCACTGCATCCATGTATAGAACTTGTGACTGGGGGACTGTCACTATAGGGTGATCAGGCAGTGAGTCACTTTTCTTGCTGGTGCCATTCAGCTCCTACATAGTAGGATCTTTCTAACTCCTGCCTATAGGATGGAGCTAGGAGTGAGGGTGAGGCAGCACTTAATCCTGCTGACTAAACTTCTTTGTAAGGGTAAGATGCTAGAGCTCACTCTTCAGTGCACAGATTTTTGTTTAATTCCTCTGTACCAGACTGCTCCCTCACCATGTGCTCTGCTGTGCTTACTACCCCTGGGTCCAGGGTCTTTCTGGTTCAGTTTCTTTAGGATTAGGGAAGAAGGGTAGTTTCTTGGATAAATGGGATAGGGATAGAAAGTTAGAAATTCAGGGATCTGACAGTTTCTTATACAGACATGTATTTATATAAATATTTATTAAGTGTCCTCTGAGTGCCAGGTACCACCCCACACCTTGGTGATAAGCAGTGAGAAAAACGAAAACCCCATCTTTTTCACTGGGGCGTATATTATAGTGGGCAAGAGAAATAAGTGCTGAGATGGAAGTGAGGAGCTGGATAGGAAGCATGGTGTTTTAGTTTGCTAGCTGCTGGAATGCAACACACCAGAGACGGATTGGCTTTTCATAAAAGGGAATTTATTTCGTTAGTTATTCAGCGGAAAGGCAGCTAACTTTCCACTGAGGTTCTTTCTTATGTGGGAAAGCACAGGGTGATCTCTGCTGGCCTTCTCTCCAGGCCTCTGGGTTCCAACAGCTTTCCCCAGAGCGATTTCTTCCTGCATCTCCAAAGGCCTGGACTGAGCTGCAAGTGCTGTGATGAGGTATGCTGAGCTGCTTGGGCTGTGCTACGTTGAGCTCTCTCATTTAAGCACCAGCCAATTAAATCAAACATCATTCATTTCAGCAGGCACACCTCCTAACTGACTGCAGATGTAATGAGCAAAGATAAGTTTCACGTGCCATTGGCTCATGTCCACAGCAACAGAACTAGGTACCTTCACCTGGCCAAGTTGACATCTGCATCTAACTACCACACATGGGTTGAAGGGAAATAGTGAAATTTTGTATAAGGTGGTTGGAGAATGCCTCATTGAAAAGATGACAGTTGAGTAAAGACCTGAGAAAAATAAGAGAGCGAAACCTCTCTCTGAATGAAGAGTAGTCAGGAATGAGGTCAGACTCCGGGCCTTTTACAAACTTTGGCTTTTGCTCTGAGTGAGAGGGAAACCACAGGAGCATTCTGAGCAGAGGAGAGACAAGATCTGACTTACTCTAGCTTCTGTGTTGAAAATAGACTGGAGAAGGGGCAAGGCAATAACCCTAGTGAGAGTTGGCATGGTAATGGCTTGGAAAAGCATAATAGTAGTGGAAATGGTCAAGGAGTCAGAATCACAATCCACCTTAAAAGCAGAGCCCACCGGAATTGCTGATGGATTGAGTGACTTTAAATCAGTTCTCTTTCTTTCAGCCCCACACATCTCACCTAACCTTTCAGTCCTGAACCTTCACATGCATGGGGTGAGAGCTGGGTTGGCTTGCCTCTTCACATCCTCTCTTCAGATAGTTAGATCTATCTTTCTCCTTCTGCTAAGTCATTAGCTTTTCTTTCCACTACTCATCAGCTTTCAGAAGTGTATAATAATCTGGTCAGTTGATTATATATATAATCTCATATATTCTGTATGAGAAAATGTAAAGATTGTTTTTATTTCATGCATCTGTGTGCCCAACGCTCTTTTTTTCCCTTCCGTTTAGAGCATTAAATTTCTTATTGATGTTCAAAAAGCAGTATGACCTTGCAGATTGCATTGTGTTTTGCTAAAATTTACCTTGATAGAACTGTGGTTAGAGATTCCTTTTGTGCACAGATGGCACAAAGATTGCATTTGTACACCTAATACCTCTTAATATGTCCAATCTAACAATTAGACTTGAAAATTTAGTTTCAGAGAACATGATTGTCTATTCTGCTGAAGATTGATCATTTCAAAGATGGTAGGATAATTCGTAGTTAAACGAAACAAATGTTAAGAGTAAGTGAAGGGCCACGGTGGCTCAGCAGGTAAGAATGCTTGCCTGCCTACCCCGAGGACCCAGGTTTGATTCCCGGTGCCTGCCCATGTAAAAAATAAAATAAAATAAAATAAAACTAAGAGTAAGTGAAGCAGAAGAAGTTATATATTACATGTTATAAGAAAGCTCATGAAGAAGACTAAAGGGGATAGAATGGATAGGTAAACTGGAGCAAGAACTAAGTAGTTAGGATTCTACATCAGTGCTGTGTGATCAACAAAGATTGAATGTAACCAATCAGAAGACAATGAAAGTGTTTCATCAGTAGCAGTTTACTAATGTGACAGCCCCAATAAGGAACATCACCTTCTTTTTGTGACCTCATAAAAGAGGACGACTCAGCAGAGAGAGCCAAGTGTTGAGGAAGGAGAAAAGGATTTCATAAAGAAGATGGTGTCACAATTAACATAAAGACTATACCAGGCTCAGAAGTAGCAGGATTCATTCACAGCATACTTTTTAAATAAGGGAATTTCAATAGTGTCTTCTAATTAGAAACTCAAAGAATCTTAACAAGTGCAGCTCTTCTTTGTGAGGTTAATTATGTGTCTCACTAATAGATCAGTGTCTCCACACCCCTCTCCAAAGAGCTGGGTCTTAGATCAAGAATCTCTGGAATGGTTATCCTTCAATAAAATGCAAAATACCAGAAAAGGTGAGATTGTTTAGTAATAATCTTCTGTATGACAAAATTGTGAATTTGTTGTACATTTGTTTACAAAGGAAAGAAGGTAGTTCTTTGTGTAGTTCTGTTTTACATTCTGTAGGGGAAAGTACTTTGTGGGTATTGAACCATGTCCTCTACAAAAGGCATGCAGGTCCGAACCCCTGGTCCTTTGTAAATAGGACCTTCAAAGATATTAGTTAAGGTGTGCCCAACCTGAATGAGGGTGGGCCCTCATCCAATATCACTGAAGTTATTATAAGCAAAGGATTGAACTCAGAAAGAAGTCAGTGGCAACAACCGGAAACTGAAAGTCAGTAGAACCCCGAAGAGAAAGGACATCACATTGCCATGTGATGGAAAAGCCAAGGTACCCTGAAGATTGCCTGCCAGACAGAAGATATCAACCCCCAGAGGAAGCAAGCTTGCTAACCTCCGAAACCATGGGCCAATTTTAGTAGTTGGAAGATTGAGACAATATTTAAATCCTGAAGTTTTGATCCGTTTTCCCAAGTGGACTTCTACCTAGAAGCCTACTTCTATTTCACTTACATTAGAGTGAAGCCATGACTTATGTGATTGATGCATAATGATGCCCCAAAGGGGAAAATAGAGCGGAGCATGGGTCTGGAATGCTCTTCGTGCTTTCTCTCTCTTCTTCTTCTTTCTTAATCAGCTTTATAGATAGAGTTAAAGAATAGAAAAAGACTTTCGCATATAATGCTGATGGAAATCATGCTTGTACCTAGACTTTCTGTTACAATAGAGATAACTTATAAAGCTTCTTCAACTTTGGAATAAATTCTACATGAGGGCAACCGCTTTATCTTGAGCCTTGCTTTCTCTAATGGCTAGTGCATTTATTAGAAGGATAAACAGACTTCCTGCTTTAATTATTATTTTTTTAATAATTTAACGAAAGTTATCTGTCAACTAGGGAATTCCCAAGTTGTTTCATTTTAGTGTATAGTCAAAACAAATTATTATATTTCCAGATTTCCTCTTACTTTCACTGCCTTTCACAACGAGGGAGGAAAAAAGTAGATTCCTTTGATGTGGGGATAAAAAAAAAAGGCAATATATCACTTCCCTGAAAGAACATTTCTCAGTCTCTCATGTGAAAAAGGATTAGCACCTCCAACAAAGGTCCTGTAGATCACAGAACTGGGCAGCAATACCAAACAGTATTCCTAAGGAGAGGAAAAACTGTATTTGTGCAAGAATGTTTGTCCTGACAAACAGGCTTTTTAATAACTGCAATCTGAAATTATGACATAGATTCCTCAGTATCTCCCCCTAAATTCTTAAGGACCAGGCAGCTAATTTAAGTGGAGTAAAGTTAACCTTTATTTTAAAGTAAAAGTGTCATCTTACCAAAATGTAGTTTTTTCACTGAATAGTTCAGTATATCTTAGGTTCATAAGAATTACACATATATGGATAAAATTGTTTGGAAGTTTCATCATTGATCCTCAAAAGTTCCATTATAAGGTCATTTGCCTCCATTTTGCATTAATAAAAATTGTTCAGTAATCTGCTGAATTAATTTATTAAGATTTTGATAGAATGCTTGTTAGATCTACCCTGACTTTCCAACACATGAAATAATCCTTATATGATAGGTTTAAGGAAGTTGTAGGAAGTAAGAAAATATTAATTCATAGGTGACAGCAAAGCTAAAGGGAAAGTTCGTTAGACAAGGATCAGTTAAAAATTTTGCTTTTGCCAGACTTTCATTTATTTCTTCCCATTTCTATATTGTGTTTTCTAAACTTGTGAGAGTGAAAAGATTCTTATTTAAAATAATAATAACACCTTGTACTTCTGTAACACTTTAGACGACCTAAAATCCTTTCTGCTAGTCCGGTGCTTTAAACAGTCTGGATATCTTTGGCTCCCTACTTTACTTGATCCTGCTTGAATGAAGGTTTCAAAGTGGGAAGGAAGGAAAGGGCTGTTGACGCTAACTGTGTGAGCCCCAAGATAAGAGGTGTATGATGCCAAATGATCCTTCAGAGTTTTGGTCCAAAATGAAATACAAGTGATTCTTACATTAACATTAGAAATCAGGATTATTTTGTACATATATAGACACCTTATTATAACAAGATTTTGTTTAATTTACTTTTTTAAGAGCAAATTTTGGTCTTCAGTAGCTAGCCAGTAACCCTCTGACCTTTCAGTCAATATCCAACGAAAGCTTTGAAATTAGGGTGTTTAGTGTTTTATGGCCCAGAATAAAAATCTCCAATTCTGTTTCCAAATAGTGTAGCCTCAACACATTAAGCTCTTGACACATTCAGCCGTGTGTATTTTGTAAAGTTCCTATGGTTATTGTTTTACAATAGCTGCTTCCAGAAGCATTGTAAGGGTTTCAATTAATCAGCCCTTTGTGTGCTTCAGACTATGCAAATTTATCACATCAAACCATTCAACTGCTCATGGGAAAGCCATGTAAAAACTGCATTGTCTTCTAGCGCCTCCTCTCATTTAGAGTGATGTTTTAATAAGAAAGCTAATCAAGTTTTCTTATGCATTATTTATCTGTTAACATGTAAGGAAGAGCCGAATTAAAATGATGTCAACTGGGATATGGTAAGTGATGTGATAGATCTGGAAATGATTCAACAACAGAACAAAGCTAATATGATTCAACAGTTTTTGTCTACTCCCCTCTCCCTTGGGATTATTTAAGGTGGCAATATGAAAAATAAGAGAAGGTTAATTCAATGACTGGAAAAGGGGAAGGGGAGTAAGGAGTAACCATGTGTGTTAGCCTTCACATTTTGATTTAGAGATTTACATTTCTGAATGTAGAAAAGCTCATAGAGATGCCCTTATTCAAAGCAAAATATTTCTTATTTAATAAGAACAGTTGGACTTGAAAGCATTCCTGCTGCTGCTTTGGTCCATTTATTGCCATATTCATCAGCAGTGAACTATTTCCCACTACTAGTCCACAGCCCCAGGACCTGTGAAGTTCTAAAATTATAAGGAGACACAGTCCTGATGATGTTAAATGACCTGAACAACCCACTCAAGAGAGAGCTTCTTTTCGCTCTTCAGCTAAAGTCAGTGCAACTGCAACTACTTCTAATAGAATTCATTAAGTCGGTCTCCTTGGCTTTGCTAGTTTGCTTCCTGCTGAGAGGAATTAGGGTTCTTATATAATAGTAATGCCTTTATTTAGATGCAGCCTTTCTCTCAAAGCCCTCAAAGTACCTCTCAGACATTAGCTCATCTGTCCTTCCAACACAATTGCCTCATGAGGTAGGTGGCTAATTATTCCCATTACAAAGACCAGACAACTAAGGCTCACCAGAATGTAGTGTTTTCCCCCTAAGGTAAGTAGTACAACAGAGTCAAGTGAGAGTCCCTGATCTGCCCTCCAAAGATCTGACCGCCTGAGGGGTGATGAGCTTTTTCCAGACTCCTCTCCCCCACTTAGGAACCTCAGTAACACTAGGCGTAGGCTAGGCCCTCACTCCCCTAACTAAACGCAGGCCCTCTTCTTTGGTGACTGGGAGAGTAAAAGTACAGCATCATGAATTTCACTCTTTGTTCAGTGCGGAGAAGGGTAAACTATGCAGAGTAAATATCCTCGTCTAACAGTTAAGTATCTGCAAGAAGTAAATTAGGTAATTTAGATTCTATTTACTAATTTCAGCAGAACGTGTTGCCAGATTTGCCCTGCACCACTTAGAGCATTACAGTATGGCAAGCTGAATTGTGTTAATGCTTAGTTTTCAATACTCAGATCAATCTGGGTGGAATACCTCTCATGTGGAGTTGAGGCGCTGAACCCATTCCTCCACCTCCATCGCAGCGCTTGTCATACAGCAGATGCTTGGTAATTGTGGGAAACGATCGTCTCTCTTTCCTCACTCGCAAGCAGAAGAATGACAATGCATATCAACCTCAGAGTTGCAATTTAATCCAAAAGTAGTTATACGTGGCAGGCAGACTTGCTAAATAAGAATGAATTCAAATGCTGAAGCAGAATATGATATTAAGATGAAACCTGGTTATCAACAAAACAAAACCATTTGCTAGTCAGTTCTCAATACATTGAAGTCATAGGAGAAGCAGCTGTTGAATTAAAGATGTTGCTGCAGTTGTCTTCTACAGTTGGTCTCATTTTCCTATCTTGATAGGTAGCAGAATGCTCTCACTTTTCCTTACCATTTTCCTTTTTCTCATCTTTTATTTTTTCTATTTAGTTAAAATAGGTCCATCGCACAGATCCATTGCACTAAAACTGCAATGTTTTTTAAAAAGCAAAAAATAACTTATGAATAGTCAATTACTCTTTATAATTAGAAACACTGTCTAAGAAAACCAAATAATTCAACAGATTAGCTGGGCTTTTGCTGGGAAAACTTATTCTTAAAGTGATATATATGTTCTGTGAAGTCACAGAAGTGGAAATAAATTGGTGTAAGAGCCTCTTGTGTCTGGGACATGACATAGGGAGAACTGTGGCAGTGGGTCCCCAAACTGCCTTTCCTCAGACTTGTGGCTTCTGGAGACTCTCCCTAAATTCTTTGCCCTTACAACTTGAAATTAAGATTAATGATGATGAAATAATATTTTAGTGACTAGGCATCTGCAGTCTTTTTTTGCTCTAACTTTCCATGATTGGATTTTTCCTTATTATCTGTTTTCATTTATAAAAAGTCCTGTAGTCTAACTTGTGGTCTAATTCCCAGTTGGCTCCAAAGAGTGCATTAAATTTTCCTGGGCATGTTAAACTGGTGTATTTGCATTTCACTGCCAGAAGGTTGTGCTATAAACAATGGGGTTGGGACACCAACATAAGCCAAGGGACAAATTTTATTTTTAAATCTGAAATGCTGTGTAAGCATTTAAGGTATGAATCGGTAATTATTTCACAACAGTTTCCATTAGATATGGTTTATTTGTAGTCCATCCTCTTTTCAGAGATCCAGGGGAGTATTAACACACTGAAGCGGACTGCATATCATTTACATTTTTAAACCAGTATTAACTGGTTTAAAAACCATAACTTTTAAGAGTTCTAAATACTGGAAGGAATTCTGTGCCTCTGTCCCTGGGGAAAACACAGTTTTAATTTTGCATTTGAAAATAAGGAAAGAGACCTTCCCACTTTGATTAGAGAGTTGATTAATTCTGAAACAGAGAAATAAATACCTTTTTTAAAAAAGTCGTTTCTAAGATTGAGTACTCTCTTTTTCCTCTTAATGAACTCAGTAAAATACAAACTCTTAAAAATCATCTGTCTAATTTGAGATTCGAGATCATCAAATTCTGTCTAAATATTTTGTTTTAACTTCTAAGCTCATTATGGTCTCTTTGTGTTAACTTGTATTAAAATCTGTCAGCTATGACTGGTCTCATAAGCACAGTCAGTGGACCAGAATAAGTTAATTATTTACTTGTGTCACTAGTGCTCTTCATCTAATGAAATGCACAGCTGTGTTAGATCTGCAGTTGGATGTGTAGCTGCCATTGTTCCGCAAGTCAGCAGAGGGTAGAAGCCGCGATGATGGAGAGCCCTCAGTTCTTTCTGCTGTTCTGGCTTTCTGTGTCGATTTCATGGATCTTTTATCATTCACTTTCACACAAAACAAACAACACAGGGCTGTCTGCTATGGGAACCATCTTGGCATATAAAAGGGTTTTCAGAGCCTTAAAGTAATTTTAAGTTTGCCAAGATTGAATTTTGGGCTTACAGGTGCCCTTGGTTCAGATACAGGCAAAGCAGTTCCTATAGTGAAATGAAAAAAATCTGAAAACAACAGTACTTATATGTATTTTAAATGAAATACCAGGACAGGGCTGATAAGGAAATAACTTCCCAAAAAGGAAGCTCTGCACTACCTATGAGTCAGATCTCAAGCAAAGCTGTTAGAGATTCTGATTCCTGGGGAAGGAGCATCTTTTCATTTAATAACACCATAAAGTTGAATTTGCATTAAAAGTGTCAAGTAAAACTGAAAACACAAAATGCAAGTGAGCTCTCCCCTTCCCCCTCCCCCCAGTAAGTATGTCATGCTTCCTGGGTGAGCGTGCCTACCTCTGCCACTCACTCCCACCTTCTGTTGTTAGAGGGTGGGCAGGCAGCCTCCTCCTGCGCAGACGCCGGCGTCCTCCTGTGAACTGCTGCTTCAGGGGTGCTGGGTTTTTTCTTTGGTTTTGTTTTTAAAGGATATAGCTGCATCCTCCATCTCCTCACCAGCCAAAATTGCATTCCTACCCAAACACGTTCCAGGATCAGTCTCTTATTGAATTGCCGTTTTTTTAACATTTGCTTCACTGCTATACAATGTTGTTGTCGGTGCACCTAGATTTACAATTTGATCTCTTTCAGAGTAGCTTTCCCAGTAGCCCCAGTGATTTGTCAGATAATTTCAGTGTGGACAAGATGGCTTTTTGGAGGGAAGAAAGAAGGATCACACGCTCTGCTTGATTTAAATTCTAACACTGTAACTGAATTTGCAATAGCATGAACTGAACGATTGTTTCTTTGCTTCATATAGGAAAGCGTTATGTTCTTTAAAATTTCAACCAAAAACCCAGGAGTATCCACATGCTGTAGAATTCAACTCCACAAACCTAATTATCATATTGTTGGCAGCCACTGAAACTCAGAATAGTAATAGTGATATTAAATAAAATGACATTTTTTTCTTTAGACTTTAGCTCTTGGTAATTGTATCAAATCATGATTTTATTTTAAAACAGTTTGAGCAGTTACGTGTAAGACAAACTGGAGGATGAAAAATTTTTTGAGAGCACTTTATTTTCAGTAGATGTAGATCGTTGGTAAGTTTACACACAGGGAAAAGGAATTTTATCTTGCTACAAATATGAAAGCATTTTTTCCTTAGTCCAATACCATTGTACACTAGTTTTTCAATTCTAAATTATGTCAATTACGGTTAACAAATCTAATACCCCTACTCGTGTCCCCAAGAAAAAGAAATCTCAGAAATAAAAAACTATTTAGCAATAAAATCCACTACAGGTTAGAATAATATTAATGAACTAATAAAGTACAATTAATTTAAGAGAACACCAGTAGAGTGCATATAAATGGTAGGTGTGTTTTGTTCCATTTCACTCTTAAAATCCTATTTCTAATTCTAGTAGCTTTCTCCAAGAATGATTAGGCATTTCATTTTCTCGTCTAACTTTGAAATTCAATCAAAGATAGCTTTTCTACTACATCATAAACTTGGAATTAAAATTCCTTAGGGCAGGTTAGGTTCAGCCAGTAAAACCCTGGCAAAAATCAGCCAACCAGCCTGTGCTTTGCAGCTAATAGATAGACCTGTTATCACATCAGCTACACACAAGTACTTTTTGTCAGTTTTTTTAAACTGCAATTTAAACATGCCCATCATTTATTCAGTTCTGTTTGGTGGTAAGAGAACTTGGATTCCTGTGATTTGGGTGCATAACATAGGAGATCATGAACTGGCTGTTAAGGGATGAAGTTGCTGCTGAGTTGAAGCTTCAGAGCCACCGACAGGCCCTGGGCCTGGTGAAGTCACTGCTGTTTGGCCTCTGTGGCACGAGAGGCTGGGCAAGCAGCCTGACAGCACCATTGTGTGTTGTGCCAGCAGGCCGATCCACAGCCTTTCTGTAAGAAGAGCTGTTTTTACACTGTGTGGCTAGCAGGATTGCTGGGAATTGCTTTGGTTACTCTTGATAGAGACCATAGGGAACATTTTTCAGCCGTGGAAATAGAGATAGCAGCAGAGAGATCCCAATTAAGTACGGTATCCTTCCTTTCTGCTGATCTGCTGTACATCGCGTGATATCTTCTCTCCCCCAGGTGTTTGTGGCTTGATCGTCCCTCAGGAAGACATGCCATTTTGTGATTCTGGCATCTGTCCGGACATCATAATGAATCCACACGGCTTCCCATCACGCATGACGGTCAGTTTCCTTTATGTTTTTCGAAGGTGCTGCTTTTTTTTGGGGTGCATGGTCCATGAATCAAACCCTGGTCTCCCGCATGGAAGGTGAGCATTCTACCACTGAACTACCCGTGCACCCAAAAGTGCTGCTTTTAAGGAAGAAAGCATGCCATTGGTTTAGTCACAGTCCATGAAGGTGATGGAAACCTGTTTTTAAAAAAGGACCATTTGGCCCTTTGTCAAACAGACAGGTTCCTAGCCCCTGGTTGTTGTGGGCCGCTGTCCTCTACAAAGACAGTGAAGAGTACATCTTTACTTTCCTTCAAGCACAGAGTGTTCTGAGTATTGAACTTATCCCTCAGAAAAGAGAATCCCTTATATTTAACCTAAAGAGGTTCCCTTTAAGTGGTTATTTTTTTTAAATCCTAGCTCACCACTTACCAGCTGGGTGACCCTGGGGAAGTTACTTAAACTTTAGTCTCCTCATTTGTAAAGAGAAAAATAATAGTACCTATCTCATAGGAGTTTTGCAAAGAGTAAAATTAGCTCGGGTAAAAAATTTTTAACAGTCTGTCACCCAGTAATAGAAAAATATGTATTTGCTGCTGTTAATTTTTTACTAGTAGTAATTAGTAGTAATAGTCATGGTCTCATATACTTCGGGAAAAATAGGCCAGAAATAAACATACAAAACTTCTGTACTACAAGGAGGTGGTCACTTAATTTGTTCCCATCTCGTAGGTGGGAAAGTTGATTGAACTGCTAGCTGGCAAGGCTGGCGTGTTAGATGGAAGATTCCACTATGGCACTGCATTTGGAGGGAGTAAAGTGAAGGATGTATGTGAAGACCTTGTTCGCCATGGCTATAACTACTTGGGGAAAGACTATGTCACATCTGGCATCACAGGGTAAGTGTGTGATTTAGACTTTTAAAGAAAGAATGGTTTTATTAGGGTCAGAAGCAAGAACCCTTACAACTTTACTCCTTTAAGAAATCTGATACCAAAAAATTCAAATTTAGAAAACTGGTAAGTTGGGGAGTATTATTTGTACTGATAAAGCTATAATTTTAGAAGTGGAAAAGATTTAATTTATAAAAATATTATTTCTACCCAACTTTTAAGAAGCACATCAATTGTATATAATACAAAGATTTCCCTTATATTGAGTTTTTCTCTGCATTTATATGATGAATGTCAGATGATTAGTGGTTTGATAGATGTCTGAGGCCTAACATTTGCTCATTCATTCACCAAAAATTTGTTAGCACCTAATATGTGCTGGGCCCTTGCAGAGTATTCTTTACATACTCTGGGAGTATGTAAATAGTCACGGTCCCTGCCCGTTGGAGACACAAAATAGACACTGTCCCTGCCCAGTAGAACTTACCATTTAAATTTGTTTCTAGGCATCAAAAAATAACAGGCACAAGTAACTTCTCAGTGGGGCTTATCCTAACTACCTTACTTAAAACTAAAACCCAATACTGTCCATTCCTTTTCCCTGCTTTATTTTTCTCAGTTTACATCCATCACTATTGAATACATTATCAAATACTATTGTCTGTCCACCCCCAACCAGAATGTAATCTCCGTGAGAGCAGGGCTTGTCTGCTTTGTTCACTGTTTTATTTCCAGTACCTAGCCCAAGGCCTGGCACACAGCAGACAGTCCAGAAATATGTGTTAAATGAAGGAATAAAGACAAGTAAAGATAAGCACAGGAGGTCTCATCAAAATGAAGTAAAAGAATAGGTTAAAAGACTCCTTTGAGGAGGTAGATATTTAAGCTGAGATATGAAGGATGAGAAGATGCATTTGAAGAGTGTTTCATTCAGAGGAAATGCATATTTAAGTACCCCATAAGGAAAAGAATTTGCTTATTGTTCAGGGAATTGGAAGAGGCCAGTCCTGCTGGAGTGTAATGAGGGAGGTGGCAGAGCAGGGCCTGAGGTAAGATTGGAGAAGGCTGTAAGAGCCAGCACACAGGCAGGATACTGGGTCTTCCTGATAACATGGGAGAAACAGATATCTGTGAAGTTATCATGATTGACAGGGTTTTCAAGCTCAATTTCTACATAGTTTTAAAAGATCAAATCAGTTTAAGTTAAGGCACACGTATATATTTTCTGCCATATAAAACTCTGGGTCATGGTGTTTATACTGTTCTTTTGAGGTTTTAAACTGCTTAAATGTGAGTTTGAAATTCAGAGTAGAAGCATGTGTGAGAACACAGAGCTTGATTTTAGTGCTTTTGAAAATGATCTCTCCAGCCTGTAGTAGTATGGATTTCTTTGTCAGACTCAAAATGTTATAGTAAAATCCACATTACAATGATAAACTAAATCAGCTAATGGTCTGTTTCTAAAAAGCAGTTGTCAGTGCTAAATCGATCATCTCAGTCCTTGCTTCTCCATCCAGATGTTGACCAGGAATTGAGCAAAACCACAGATTTGGACGGGTGCAGAGAGACCAGGTAGTAGATACCCTGTTGCAGTTCAGGCAAGAAAGAATGGAGGCCTGGCCAGGATGGTAGCCGTGAAGGAGGGGCCATCCTGTATATACTATTTAATAAATATTTATTTTTTAATTAAACAATTTATCTTTTAAGAAAGGTTATGATACTTCTATATTTGCGGATATAGCCTTTTTAGCTACAGACCAAAAAGCATTCTCACACAGTCAGTCACTGATCTATTCATAAACAAGTAAGAACTTCCCAGAGATGGGTCCTAGAAAAGACTGTCTCTTGTCAGCCCAAACTTAGTTTTTTAAACCAAAACTCTGACCTTTCTTTCAGTGAGCCTTTAGAAGCCTACATCTATTTTGGCCCTGTCTACTATCAGAAACTGAAACACATGGTGCTGGATAAGATGCATGCCCGGGCCCGAGGACCACGGGCTGTCCTGACCAGGTAAGAGAATGCATTCATAAAAAATGTTGTTTTTCAGATATAGCAATAAGCCTCACAGAAGTCTTTTAAGATGTCAGAATTTTGGATGTTAGGCCTCATCAAAAATTGCATATGTATGATGAACATGAAAAAATAGCAACCATTTAAAGCATCATAGGCACAAGAGCAGACCCACCATAGGTCTTATCAGTGGTCTCCTAACAAAATAGTTTATTGTATACCAGTTTGCGAATATGGTCCTGTTCATATGTAAGAATGTATATACACACATACCCTTACACATATCCATTTACCTGCATGCAACCACATGTATACAGAAAACACTCAGTATTTGATAGCCCAAACCACAATTGTAATTTTTTTTAACTTCTATTATTGAAGAATAAAACAGCTTTGCTTGATGCTTATTTAAGCAAGTTCCAGAAGGTAGGGGTCCACGTATGCCCGTTGTGTCTTCAGTATAGTGCCTATGTGTTGATAAATAGGTGTAATTGGTGGGAAGAGGAATTACTAAGTTTTGCATGTTCTTAGTACTCCATTTTGCAATTGGAGATGCATAGTCTAGAGCAGTGGTTCTCTTCAGGGGGCAACTTTAACAATATCTGGTGATATTTTTAGTTGTCACAACTCCAGGGGAGGGTGGTTGCCATTGGCATCTAGTGAGTAGCGGTCAGGGATACTGCTATACATCCTTCAGTGCACAGACAGCACCCCCCCACACACACAAAAAACAAAGAATTATTCAGCTCAAAATGTCAGTAGCACTACAGTTGAGAAATCCTAGCCTAGGGGTGGGGACACAGGCCTTAGTGCCAGATAGATAAGAATTTGAAACTCATCTCCACCTTTCAGCATCGTTATGAGCCTTGGATAGATCACAACTTCTCTTAGCCTCAGTTTTTCTTATATATGAAGTGGAGACTGTAAATACCTACTTCACAGGGTGCTGGTGGATGTCTAATGTTTGAATATTGAATGTATTCAGATCCAGAGGAGATGTTGAACACATACCTGGATACCTCCCCACTTTCACTGAGCACTGCTTGTATGTTACAGTATAGGGGGAGGGAAATGACGCAGCTAGTGCAGTGTTGTGTTGTTTTGTTTTACCATGGGAGAGGTATAGATGACTCAATCCCTTGACCATTTAAAATTGAGCAAATACACGTCTGTTGAAGTGATAGACATATGTGTACTTAAAATTGCAGAGAGAGAAAAAAAGTTGAGATTCTTAAGACGGTAACCACCTCAACAGTAAGACCATGGTCAGGTTAAATATGTTTCTCCCCTGGACTTCCATTTCAGTTACAACTTCCAGAAATTACTTAATGCTTGCATAAATGTCAAAGCAATTATTTCCTACTTTTTGCTTCGTTGTATCAAAGAAGTTACAACTTTATTACTGTTGTGCATTCCGAAGACAGCCTAGGGTGTACTTGTTTGTAGTCAGTTATCACTGTTGGTTAAAACCCAAGTGCTAGATTCTGCCCTCATGTGATCTGACTACCCTACCTTGGTCAGTGACCATCGGTAGAGAAGCCCCTACTCACGGGTCGTTCTCCCAGCAGGTAAAAGTACGTACATGTTGTGCTCACTAATGTTTCTGCTTTTGTGTGTTCGTTTAGAAAACCTTGTTGGTTTTTCATATTTGTTTATTTGTTGATTTTCTTTCCACAAATTATCTACAATTCAAATTGATTTTCCCTTGTAACTTTCAACAACAATGAAACAAAAAAAAGATGCATGGAAATTTCAGCATATGTTGGCATGCACTGTGGTTTACCTCCTAACTCTTGGGAGGCTGGCAACAACTACAACAAAGATTAAAAGATGCTATAGAATAAAGCAAACAAGGTGGTTAAGGTCCTTGCTGCCCAAAGAGCACTTCTGAGGAGTATCACTCCAAAAGAAGCCAGCCAAAGAGCTCACCTGTTTTTTAAAATAAGAGATGTCATCACTATCTAAGCATGGTTGCCTGAGATATTTCAGCAGTCCTAATTTTATCTACATCTCTGTGTCCAATTCTTGACCTTTGAAAGTATTCTTATGCCCAACATACATATAAGCCACCGGGAATCCATTCAAGGGCTCACAGCTTCCCATTTAAAAATGCCCCTCTAAAGGGGAATGAAATGTTTTCATACGTGAAAGAAGGACCTGAATAGAACACACACAACTTTTTCAGTCCCTGGGGAACCCTCCCATCTGGCTCAGGCATTCCACCCTTCTAGATTATTCCTGATCTATTACAAATTTTATAAGAAACTTTATTTCTTAATGTTGAAACTCTTCCCTGGAGCTCTGGCAGTAACCACTAGGGGACCCAGACTTCTTCTACAGTCTATTCTGCTTTTAAATAATGGAGTACAAAGACGTCTCTAAAAATTCCCAGAAGATATTGTTCCCTGATTGTTCTAATAACAATGACAGCGATGGTAATAGTAATGCCAGCACTGATGTTTTTTTGTTTTTTAGCACTTGAATCTTTTTGTTTATTTATCAGCCATGGTATTTCATATAACTATATTTTTTAATAAATTATCATATGATATATAATATAATTGTATTATTACTTTCATTTAATAATAGTAATGACCACTAGTATTACATCCTTTCACATTTGTGGCACTTTGACATAGGTGTTATTACGTCTGTTTTACTAATGAGGCCGAGAGAGACTAAGCAGCATGCTCAAGATCTTGTAAGTGATTTGAATCCAGGTGAGCACAGCTCCAAAGTTTTGTGCTCCTAGCCAGTGTGTGCTGCAGCCTCTTCGATTTAATACAATAATAATAATGCATTTGTCTAATAACTTCTTTCGAAGGCAACCCACTGAAGGTCGATCTCGTGATGGTGGTTTGCGTCTTGGAGAAATGGAACGTGACTGTTTAATTGGTTATGGAGCCAGTATGCTTTTACTAGAGAGACTAATGATTTCGAGTGATGCCTTTGAGGTTGATGTGTGTGGGCAGTGTGGACTTCTGGGGTATTCCGGATGGTAAGTTGAGTACCGTATATCTCTCACACCATACTCCTTGCCTCTTAAGTCACAGCTAAAGAATCTGCCTTGGATCATATCCCACCGCCACCACCACCATTCTCCAGCTTTTGCCCATGACCACTATCTTACCCTTCCCCATCAAGGCATTCCTATAATTGGGGATCCTCCCTGTGCATGTTTAAGTTGACTACATAAAGATCTTTCTACACTGTTAGCATTTAAACTTCCGAAGAGCATGGACTTGATCTTCTTTTTTAATATTATTGCAGATACCTTTTATAACAGTATTCATCTATAAAAATCCTAGCAGCTTTGTTGTTAGATAGAATCACAGAATATTACAAGTAGAAAGATTTTAGAGAAGATTGTATTGGATACCCTTATTTGTACCTTCAGACTAAGAGAAGCTGGGTGTATTGCTCCATTGGTGACAGAGCCAGAATCAGAACCTGGTGACTGGACCCTTTGTCCATTATTTTCTCTGCTGTGGCAAGCTCCTTCATTGCTTCTTGGACTGTACATTCCATGAAGGCATAGACCATGACTGTCTCAGTCATTCATCCATCAAACATTTTAGTAAGAATCTGCTCAGTGCCAGACCCCTCCATCAGCCTCAGAGTAATGAACAAAACAGATAAGTGGTCGCTCACAAGGAGCTTATCTTCTACCTCATTCGAGTTATATTTTGCCCTGTTTACCCATGCTTCTCCAACTGGGGACCTGGTAGATGCTTAATAAGAAGTAATTGCTAAATGGGACTGAGCCTGTTTCGTATTGCCAAGAGGTAAATTATGTAATGCACAAAATTCTTAATTTCTGTATAAACCTCAGTATACAAATGCCAGCTTAGAAGACGATACTATCTATTTTTTGATTTTGTTTATGGGAGTACCTTTCTTACTTGTAATGATTCTACTCTGCCACCAAAGAACAAAAAGCTTTACCTAGAGTCAGTCATGATCCAGAGCCCTGAAATACCCGCATAGGCAAAAAATCCTGTGGCTTCCCAGTCTTTATTCAATTTGCTATCAGAAACAGGTCTAATGAGGTCAAAGTCAGACCCTGCAGGGCCGGGAAACAACCCCCATCTCCCCTCACCTGCCTTCCCAGCGCCCCTTTTTGTTAGGGTTGGGGGTTGGATACAGAAGATCATAGTTAGGCCCAGATGAGCATTCATTGCCAGGATTTGAGGAATACATGGGCCACATTTTCCTCGCTGAAACTTCTTGGTTTCTTGTTAAATAAAACAAACCAAGAGTCAGAAAGATGGGGCATGTTGGGCACAGTGATTACCTTGCTAATTAAATAACAAAACCTTTTAGCCAATTTAGATTCTGATTTTGATGTAGAAGAATTAATGAGACCTCTCTGTAAAGAAATCATTTAATTTCTAAAATTAACACAAGAGCTGGCCATTTGTGGTTCATTCTTTTCATCAGGTTGCAGGAATGGGGTGACGTTATTCTGAAAATCAGCCTGGCTCTTATATCAGTGAAATGGGGAGCTACTTATGGTTTCAGTCCTGAGATGTCTACTTATCTTTTGAAATGCACGTTGAATTTGGCTTTTTATAGTCCTGGCTGTGTTACCAAAAAGAAGAAAAAAGTATAGGAAGATGCCTGGAACCTAGTTCCACTATGCTTAAGACTTCACATTGGCACCAAGATTTTTAAATAAATTACTTTGAAGGGATGGTGCAGAAGAGTCATTAAAAATAGGAGTCATGAAACTTCAAAGAGAGTTTCTTTTCTTCTCCATCCTCCCTGCACTCCTTCCACCGCTACTGCCACCACCTCTCCCCACCCCAAAAGAAAAAGAAAACAGTAAACCTGATCTGCACTTGCACTTGGAAAACCTTAACTCTCTCCTCCTCTAGATATATAGGGAAACAATTGAATGCAAGACCTGTAAACAGTAATTAATCTCAATATTATGATTGTTATAAATTCGTATCTTCTTTCCTGCTTCGTTTCTGTCTCATTTAGAGATTGTCTGATGGCAGTGCCTGACTTTGAACCTCATGTGTTCAGAGTGTATTATATTTGAAATCCTTTGAAAGGATTGAATCAGGTTATACAGTTTAAGTCTTTACTGTAATTAAACAGACCTTACTATCCTGTATGTTTGATTTAGTGTGGCCTACATATACCCTTGTTGCCAACAGAAAAAAATCCTAATCCAGTCTAGTAGTTTAGCAGCCTCCTTGTGTGCTGCGCTCTGGCAGAGATGTGTAATGATGCTCTCATTTTTCCCATCATTACCTGATCATGTATGCTGGGTTGTGTAGGAGGTAGCACGGGCGTTTGTTGGAGGAAGTTCTCTTTAATGAGCAACACAATGGAGGCTGGGTAATTAGAGCAGTTCAGAACCTTCAAACTGGCCTTTTGTCAGTGATTTGCACATTAGTAAGGCATTGCTATGGGGATGTTTACAGCAAGACTGTTGTTCTACAGAAGACACTAAGGGCATAAGTCACAAAAGAGAGGTCCAGAAGGAGAACAGCAGAGAAAAGCAAATCCCTGTTAAGATAATTAGCTCATAGAGGATATTTCACTGGACAGTCATTTCTTATGTGAAGCCACAACCTCTTTTTTTTGCTGCTTTTACCCTAAAAATTCCATTTATTTTCCAAAGTTTCTGCTTCTGAAAATTGTTCAGATATATATATATCCATCCATTGGGACACTGTAAATGATGGAGAAATATTTAATAATAGAGAATATTAATGGGCTTTTGGATTATGAATCAGCACATTTGGAAATTTGGATAGATTATTTTGGATTAAGGTCCCAGGATAATGTACTAAACCAGGGGAATCAGCAAGCAAGGAGTTCAATCAGTTTTCTAGAATAAACGAGATCAATCCAGCACTTTAAAAACTAAAATGCCTTAAAAAGGTCTTTAGGTAGTCTTTTAAGAAAAAGGAATTAACCAAGTTTATATTAAGACTGTCGATGGAATCAAATAATCTACAAGTGATTAGTGCCCTGCAGACCCCTAGTTGTGAGATCAAGGATGCAGGCCGTGGCAGTTCATGCCTTTTCCTACTCTCTTCTCCCCAAGAAGTTCTGTATCTACATATTTGTTTGCCATCACTCTTTGGAATTGTCAGCCTTAGTGCTTGCTTTCCTAAAATAAAAAAAAAACTTGATTTTGCTCATGATCCCTGCTCATTATAAAATATTCAAAAGTTACCAGAAAAGGACAGTCACATTAATTCCCATACCAATACATGAGTACCATTAGCATTTTGGTGGCTCTTTTTTGAGGGATTTCTGCTTGCCAGTAGTTCTTTATTTTCCTTTGGATTAGGAACCCTTTTGAAATTCTGATAATGGCAGAAAAATACAAATATGCACACATTCATAAAGTTTTACATATGATTTTGGGGTCTCCATATACTTACTGAAACTCATCCACGGATTCCCTTGGGACAATATTATTTAGCCAACTCCTTTTTTTCACTCCACAGTGTGTCCTGGACACCTTGTCATTTCAGTAAATATGGATCTACATTGTCATATTTAATGCACAGTATTTTGAATGCATATTCTATAACTATAGAACCTGTTCCTATTGAGCATAGCTTTTTGCTATTATAAAATAGTACCTCTGTGAACATTCTTAGGCACATATCTTTTCTACTTTTGTGATGACTTAATCAGAGAAGATGCAGATTACACTTGTTTACCTATTACCATACTACCTTCCAGTATGGCTAGACTAGTGGGAGACTAAAGTCCTTTCTTCCAGTTCCTAGTCAGCACTATTAATTGGGGTGCCTAATTTTCTACCTACTATGTCCCAGGATTTGTGATATCTACTGTCCCACCTGTCCCAGATTTGAGGAGTAGGGGGAGGTTCTATTTTTATCTGAAACCTGGGAGAATGCTCTTTCTCCCAAAGGGCTCATCTTCAGTATGACCATTGAGTAAAATCTAGGTTTAGTTCACAGATCTTCCTGAGAGAATAGCAGGCATAGTGGTTAGGATATTGGGCAGCTGTAGGGATTAAAGGGAATATATGCATGTATGCATACACACATCCTTAGTTTTGCAGAAGGGACCACACATGGTAAATATGATAGTTTCTGATACTGAGAGAAATAGCCCAAAGCTTGAAAGAGCATTGGAAAAAATAAGTAGCATTTGATTGGCTGCCACCTTCCTGTATAAAAGTCTTCTTTCCCATCAGACCTTAAGTATCCCCTGTGACTGGAGCCAAATTATAATTGTTGAGCATCTTGCCTTAGAATATATGCTAGTGTAGTAAAACACTTAACCAGATACATAGATTGCTTGAATTATTTGAAAACAGTTTCAACAATGAAAAGAAAATCAAAATCTGAGTAAATTTGATATGGCTCAGCCTTTTTGCATTTTAGGGAGAAAGGTCTGAAAGTGTGCCAGAAACTGATTCAAGTTCCATGCTTGTAAAACTGGGGGCATTGTTTGGGTTTTATTATTTTATTTGGGTTTTTCATTTGCTTGCTTGGATGTTTGTTTTTATTTTCTGACCACCTGTGTACATACATCTACAGTAGTGTGACTGAACACTTAGTAATGTAAAACTAACTAATTTGCTAGAATGGCAATAGGATTTTACAGGAAAGTCTCCTTTCCTACATGCAAGCCCTCATCTCTGTGTCACTGTCGCTCTAACACATTCTGACTTGGGTTTCAGGTGCCATTACTGCAAATCCTCGTGCCACGTGTCTTCCCTCCGCATCCCGTATGCCTGCAAGCTGCTCTTCCAGGAACTGCAGTCTATGAACATTATCCCCAGATTAAAACTATCCAAGTACAATGAATAAAGATGGAAAAGATTTTTATTTAAAGAGAACAATCGATATGTCCAACTCAAAGGAAAGCTTAGGAGGGATTGAGGACTCCTTCTGTTTCTGTGAATAATTCCTTTGTGTGTTCTCTCTCAAAAAACTTCTGATGGAGAAGGATTTTATACCCTGAAATACTGACTGAACCAACCTTGACGAATGACGAGGAAGGATGCCAACAGTATGAACTGTTTTGCAGTCACTTGTGTGTTTACTGATTTGAGTCACAAATGGAAATCACCCAAAAGATAAATAAACTTTTATTTGTGTTCTGATATCTTGATACTTATTAGTAATAAAGACTTACTCCTAAAAAAGAATATTTTGGGTTAAATTTTCTGTGATAGCTCCTGACAAACAAAACTCAAGATTTTTGTGAAACTTGAAGTATGTGAAAAATCTTGTTTGAATTGCTTAATTTGACCTTTGTTGAGATGGAATGATTCTGAGCAATGTGTGAAGGAGAGACTGTATGAAGCCTAAATATCAGCTGATAAAGTGATGACTTTCCTTGTGGTACTGTGTAGGCATATATTTTACAAACCATTGAATCTTATCTTTACACACCCATAATTTTCCATTTTAATCTTGAAATATAAAAAATATATTCCTACCTTCTTAAGCAAGTTTACCAAGGATGTCACCTTTTTTTATGAACTCTCAAGTGCTCCTGTTTTGAATTTCCCTAAATGTTCCATGCAATAATATTTTTTGAATGTCTGTATATAAATCCATAGATGCATTGTAATTTTTCTGTCCCTTCTATTCCTGCCAAGATGTCAGCCATCCATTTTCTTTTATCTGACAGCCTTCCTTACCCATTTCTAATTTCTTAAAATTGGAGCAATCTAAGACTGCATTCTGTAGTACGCCACGTTGAACACTAGTTCTGCAGGATACTTACTGTTATTGTACACCAAGAAGAATTAAGTTCAAATATCAAAAAGTGTGAGAAAATGGGTGTAACAAAATTAAATGTACCACAGGAATTTTTCAAAGCCTTTACCAAGCTAATGTGATTGCAGGTCTCCCAGAGGGAGCCAGATTAGTCATTGACTTGAGAACCCAACCCCTACATCATTTCATTTGATTATGGGACAGTCCACAGGCGAGCAGGCCCTCCCAGACTGCCACTGCATCTCCATTCACTGGAGGGACCGGATGGGTGTTACAAGGACAGGGTGCTCCGAATGCCCAGATCTTTGATGATGCCCTTTGTTCCTGCTCTAGTCTGACTTGGTGGTTCTCCAAATGTATTGGTGCATAAAGATTATTCCACTGGACTTAATATGCAAAATATATATATTCTACTTGGCAGGCTATTTAAGGAGTTTTCTAGGGTGATTTAGACTGTTTCACATTATGAGACAACTCCTCTTAGCCCTATTGAAGACACACACCATTTTCATCAATACTCAGAAGGCCCACTTAGCAAGAGGAATGTAGTGTGCTTGGTATTATCGTGAGTGCTACATCATGTATCTTTCAGTCCTGTTGTGAGAGACTGTATTAAGGATAAAAAGAGAGCAGGACATGGCCTCTGCCTGAAAGAGTTCTCATGGGAATGTAGGAGACAGAGACATATCTGTTCATCATAGCACACTGTTCCAAAATAAATGCAATGGATTAACCTAATCAGTGTTAGGGATTAAATGAGTAACTATGAAGATTTGGAAAGACTTACCAAGCATTGCATCCCTTTCTAACAGTTGATGAAATGGAAGCACTGAGTGGTTAAGTGACTCCCCCAAGGCCACACCACTAACAAGGGAGCAGATGGGCTTTGAATCTAGTCTCTCCGACTTAGATTAAATTTTCAGTCATCAAAATTGACAATTTTTCCTTAATTCAAGTGCCACTACGGAGTTGTATTTCTTAGATAAACATTGCATTTTGAAAATCATTCCAGGCAATTGTGAGCATTTTGAGGGGAGTCCTCTTTAACCTTCTAGAAAATTTTATATTCTCTAAATTTACAAGATCTAGAAAGTGGGCATTCCAAATTGAAACATCTTTGCGGAGGGAATTGTGACAGGGTGATAAAACTAGCAGATACCACAAATAAGTAGCTATTTGAGATACTTAAAAAATAAAAACAGCCCAGAATTGGTTGGCCCTATTACAATTTTATTTCTAGAAGTTATTTGTAAGCTCCCTATTTTAAAAATTACCAAGTAAACTTCCATTTCCAGTAATAATAACTTTCGCAGACCACCCTTGAAGCCCTTTTTCCCTCAATGCCTTTGTCAGGTCAGAAGTAGTACAGGAACAAGTGACTAAAATGCCGAGTCAAAGCCACTGAAAAGCTGCCATCCTGACCTGCGCTTTTGTCAGAATCAAAGAGCTAAGGGGACAAAATGTGGGCTCTGAATTACCAAGGTGCCAGGACTAGAGGCCAAGACCCCAAATAGAAGAGAAGCTCATTGAGGCAATCCCAGCTTTTCTCCACCACTTTTTCCCTTTAGGTATTTGCCAACTCATAACAAGGCAGGCCAAACTTGGCAATAGCTACTAAAGCTGAACATAATATGAACTATAACTCAGCAATTTCATTCCTAAGTATATGCCCAATAGAAATGTGTATTTTGTTTTATCAATAGGTGCATGTAAAAATGTTCATAGTAGTATTATTTGTCATCACCACAAATTGTAAATAACCCATACCCATTAACAGTAGAACAAATTGGGATACGTTCATATAGTGGAGTGAAAGTGAACTGCTGTATGTATCATGGATAATCTCAATTATAATATTGGGCAAAAAAGTTAAATGCAAAACAATGCATACTGCATAGTTTGATTTATATAAAAATTTTAAATGGGCAAAACTAATCTGAGAAGTCATGATAATCATTCCTTTTGCAGAATGGGTGGCTAATGACTGAGAGGGAGAAGGAAGGTGGCTTCCAGGGTGCTGTTAACATTTTTATTTTTAATCCAAATGTTTGTTACATGGGTGTGTTCATTTTATGAAAATTTATTGAACTATTTGCACTCAGTATTTCTCATTTCTCTGAATGTATATTGTACTTTAATAATGAACTTAATTAAAAAAAAAAAACCCGCCAGCTGACATAGTGGTTAAGGATAACTCCTCCGAATCTGTGTTTCAATCTCTTCACTTCACAAATATGTCACTCCAAATATAACATGTTCACATTGTCCTTTTAGTCTTCCCATTTTCAAAACAAGGATAGTAATAGTACTAACACAGAGGGCTATTTTTTTATTGGGGTAACCTGTATACAACATAGCATTTCCTATTTTAACCATCTGCTGAGCATACAGTTCAGTGGCATTAATTACCACACAATGTTGTACTACTGTCACCACCATCCCTTTCCAAAACTTTGCCATCACCCCTAACAGAAACTCTGTACCCATTAAACATTGACTCCCCATTCTGCCATAACTCCCTCACACCCACCCCTAGTAACCTGTAACCCATTTTCTGTCCCTGTAAATTTGCATGTTCTCCTTATTTCTTATAAGTGAAATCATACACTATCTGGCCTTTTATGTCTGGTTTATTTCATTCAACAAGATGTCTTTAATATTCATCTATGTTGTAACATTTCATTCCTTTTAATGGCTGAATAGTATTTCATTGTATATGTACATCATTTTAGATAAACAGTTTGTTAATGAACACTTGCACTGCTTCCACCGTTTTGGCTATTGTGAATAATGCTGCCATGAACAGCAGTGGAAAACGGGTATCTATTCAAGTCGCTACTTTCAATTCTTAGGTATATGTAAGAATCGAATTGCTGGGTCATGTAGTAATTTTAAGTTTGACTCTTTGAGGAATTGCCAACCTGTTTTCCATACAGCTGCACTATTTTACATTCCCACCAATAATTTACAAGTGTTTCTGTTTCTCCACTTCCTCACCAACACTTACCACTTTCCTTATTTTTTTTACATATTAGCCATTCTAGTGGATAAGAGGTAGTATTTCATTGTGGCTTTGAATTGCTTTTCCCTAATGGCTAATGATTTCGAACATCTTTTTATGTGTTCGTTGGCTATTTGTACATCTTTGGAGAAATGTCAGTGCAAGTCCTTTGCCCATTTTTTAATTGGGTTGTCTTTTTGTTGTTGAAGTGTAAGTGTTCTTTTTATATTCTGGATATTGAACTCTTAAAAGATAAATGGTTTCTAAATATTTTCTCCCATTCTATAACTTGTCTTTTCACTTTCTTGATAGTGTCCTTGGATGCACAAAAGTTTTTAATCTTAGTGAAGCCAAGTTTATCTATTTTTTCTTTTGTTGCTCATGCCTTTGAATTAAACACTAAGAATCCACTGCCTAATACACACAGGGCTCTTTTTCAGATTGAGACAATGCATCTAAAGGGCTTATCAGTGTGCTTAGCATGTAACAGGTCTAGCAAATGTTTATTATTTTCATTGCTAATAATCACATCATAATCCTTATTAACAGCATTGCCAGGATAGCTTCAGCAGGAAAGAGTTAGGAAAGGCAAACCTCCAGTTCCCTGTGGAAAACAGAGTTTGGAAACTAGGACCAATTGCAGAAACTATAGAGTTTTGCAAAAGCTATTTATGAAAGCCGCTCTGTTTAACTGTGATGGGGAGGAAGGAAGGTGATGAAATTAGAGAAACACACTTGCCTGGAACAACCATTTACCACTCACTTCAAAGTGAGGCCTGTTGCCGGTGTGGAGTCCCGGAGCAGTTTCATGAAGACCACAGAAACGCTTCCATGTGGTGTGTGTCAAGGAAAGGAATTTTTTTTTTAAGTCCTTGATTGGGTGCTACATAATGGGATAGTTTTCAGCTGCTTCAGAGTATTTTGGGCCAACACCTTTATTTGAAGTAATGAGTCACATGAGAGTGAGCACATTAGGACCAGTGCCTGCTTCTCAGCCATCTGAGCTATGGCTCTAGAAGCCGGCTTTCTGAGAGACCTGTAAATAATTGGTTGTGAAACGGATGGGCAGAAAAGTAACTGTAAAAGTAGCACCTCTTTACCATCCGTATTTACTCCACATGTGACTTGAGAACAGTTTATTTCATTTGCTGACCAAAAGTTGGATTTTTACTGCATTAGCCCCACATGACCAAGGTTGATGGGAAATTAAAGACAAGCTTTAAAAAGGCAGTTTCAAATGGAAAAAAAAAAAAAAATGATGGTGATCCAGTGTTTGTTACTACCAAAACCAAGCTACCAATCTGAATTTCAGACACAGGCTCCAAAAGCAATGAAGAGATTTGCTTCAGTAAATCAAACTGACTGTAATCAAGATATCATGGCAAAAAAATTCAGAACAACCTGAAATTCACATTTTCCCTCACATGACTAAATTCTCACACTGTGGTCAAGGAGCTAAAGTATTTTCCAAGTCCAGGTAATTGTTTTCATTCCATGCATAATAAATTTTAAGTCTGCTTAACTCCCAGTCTTCCAATTTAAAGGAGGCAAGTTGTGGTGTGAATAAATTAAAGCAAATAAGAGGTCCAAAATCCTATTTGACACTAGAATGATGTTTGCATTCACATGTTGACTATAACTTGAGTGGAAGTTTGTGAATTTGCTATACTTTTAATAGTGACTCCTATGAACACTGAGGAAACAAGAATAACGCCCTTTATGTCAAATAATTAGGGGCCAACCTGAGGGATTAAAAGCCTAACACAGCCAGGATGCTTCTAGGCCAGTGGTTCTCAAAGCGTGGTCAGCAGCACCTATCTCACCTGGAAACTTAGAAATGCAAGTTCTCAGGCCTCACCCCTAGACCTTCTGACTCAGAAACTGTGGGTGGGGCCCAACGAGCTGTGGTTTAGCATGCCCTCCAGGTAATTCCAATACGACCCAAAATGTGAGCTCCCTGTTGTACGCTATGAGAAGTGCTTTGGATCGTACCTCTCTACAGCCAGTTTTAGGGATGCCAAAGCTCCCACGCCTTGGTACTTTTCTCTTATTGCCTGCTGGCATGACTTCCTTGTAAGCAGGGCGGGGCAGCACTTGAGAGCGCTTTCCCCAGCCTCCCCTACATATAGGATTAGCTCTTCTCCAGCAATTTAGGATGCTGCTTCTCACTTGCCTCTCAGGCCCTGAGGTTTCAGCTTTCTCCCTCTTCAGCTTCCTTTCTACTCCCTCAGGACCTGCCTACCGTTCGCACAATGACATCGCGCCTAAGGTAACCTTTCTGAAGTGATTGCTGGAAGGCCATAGTTTCTGTCCCTATCTGGGCTGTTCATTCTGGTCAGTTGTCCAAGTCCCCGCAGGGGCACGCAGCATCCCCAGTCTGGAGCTAAGCACCGAAGTCCACAGCAGTACTCTCGGTGCCACGCAGCTTCCTTGGGCCCCTGCAGAAGTCATTTGGTGTTGGGATTTTTCAACTCTTTCCAGGTGGTTCAGCCTGCAAGGGTGGGGGAGCCTCCGGAGCAACTTACCTTGGTGCTTCCAACCTGAAAATATATCGGCAGCGGGGTTATCACAAAAGGAGATAGCAAAGCCGCTCGACCCTTTCTTGAATTCCATGCATTTGGAGAGGACAAAGGCACACACAGCCCATGCTCTGGGCGGGAGTTAGAATACTCTGGTTCTCCCTTTCGTAAGTTGTCTGAGCATTCTCATCTGTTCAATAGGGGATAACCAACTACCCCCCTCTCCCACCCACACGGGACTTTACACGGGTAAGTAGAATACCCCTATTCTATAGGTTTGCTGTGGCAGATAAATGAGTTAACTCAGATAAAGCACCTGGAACACTGCCTGCCCATGGTAAGCAATAAATGTTGGCCCTCTTCTGCTTGGGCTTCTCAGCCTTGGAATTACTGACATTTGGGACTGGATAGCTCTCGGTTGGGGGAGGCCTGACCTGTACACTGCGGGATGTTTTACAGCACCCCTGGCCTCTACTCACTAGATGCCAGCAGCATGCCTCCTCCAGTTGTGATGATCCAGAATAATCAAATGTCCCTTGGGGGAGCAAAATCACCCCCATTTGAGAATCACTGAACTAGGAAATGTTTATGAAACTGATTTAAATTACAGAGCAAACGAGAACAGTTTCAAAATTTTAGATACACAGGTCTGTCTTCCGCAAACCGACAGCTGCTGATTTGCTTCTGAATAATCAATTAACGCTACTAAAAAATGTTAACGTGAACTATAAAGCCTTTGTTCGTTCCTTCAGTGTACCAGTTGCAAATGTCATCAAATAAAACATGCCAGTCACACACTGATCATTAAGTTAAACAAATTTCACTCCTATTGTACCGTATACTTATCTGTTAGGATAATGCTAGATATTTAAAAATAAGCTTAGTTATAATCTCCATTCTTATCCACATTTGCCCACAGCCTGGTTTTGTTTTAGATTGAGACTACTTTTTATTTTTATTAAAGACATACTAGGTTTCATCCTTTCCTCAGTCATACCGCAGCCTTTGCATCTGCCAGCCTGCATGTTCAGCTACCAGGCTACCCCAAAGCTGAAATCTCCACCTTCCCTTTGAATGGCCCAGGGTGAGTAAGGGGAACATAAGAACCAGGAACTTCTCCTAGGCAAGCTAAAGTTTTGATTGCACTTGAAGATGTCAGCAAGAGGGGTGGGTCCCAGAGCAGATATCTCAGCCTCAGCAACTGTCTTTCTGATTCACAAAAATATTCTTTCATCATTACACTGAATCTTAAGTGTTCCAAGTAGAGCTACAATCTGTCAAGACCTGAGATATACACATGTTGGTCCAGAAAATGAACCTGGAGGCTGTTAGCATTTCATTACCTGCTCTGCCTACAGGAAAAATTATTTTAATTACCTTATTTAATGTCAGATGTTACAAAAATCTAAGAGTAAATATTTGTCGAGATCATAAGACAGACACAATTCTGATAGTACAGATGTTGTAGGGCCTGTTCTTTAAATAAAATCTGGGATGACAAACACACCTCCATGTGCTTCCATTCTGTGTCTGAGGCCCCTTGGCAGCATCTTAAACAATCGCACAGTCTGTCCTGCTGAACCCGGATTTGGCCTCAGACTCTTTTATTTATTTATTTTTTTATTTCTGTTACATAACCGCATACAAACACAAACATTCTTATCATATGATCATTTCTTTCTTGTTATATAATTAATAACTCACACTATCATCACATAGTTGTATATTCATCATCATGATCATTTCTTAGAACATCTGCATCAATTCAGAAAAAGCAATAAAAAGAGAACAGAAAAAAATTCATCCATACCATACCCCTTACCCCTCCCCTTCACCAATCACCAGCATTTCAACCGACTAAATTTATTTTAACATTTGTTCCCCCTATTATTTATTCATTTTTAATCCATATGTTTTACTTGTCCATCAATAAGGTAGACAAAAGGAGCATCAGACACAAGGCTCTCACAAACACACAGTCACACTGGGACAGCTATATCATCATACAGTTATCTTCAAGAAACATGGCCACCGGAGCACAGCTCCACATTTCCAGGCAGTTCCCTCCAGCCTCTCCATTATACCTTGAGTAAACACAGCATATCTATTCAATGCGTAAGAGTAATTTCCAGGATAACCTCTTGACTCTGTTCGGAATCTCTCAGCCATTGACACCTTATTTTGTCTCATTTCGCTCTTCCCCTTTTTGGTCGAGAAGGTTTTCTCAATCCCTTGATGCTGAGTTCCAGCCCATTCTAGGATTTCTGTCCCACGTTGCCAGGAAGGTCCACACCCCTGGGAGTGATGTCCGATGTAGAGAGGGGGAGGGTGTTGAGTTTGCCTGCCCTGTCGGCCGAGAGAGAGAGAGAGAGAGAGAGAGAGAGAGAGAGAGAGAGAGAGAGAGAGAGAGAGAGAGAGAGAGGACCTCGGACTCTTGAACACAAAGCTCAGACCTAACAGCCGGGAGGCAGGAGCGTGCTGTGGTCGAGAGCAAGGACTGTGCCATTGGGCCACCTGCCATCAAATCCCTGCTATGTGATCTTGGGTGGATTATTTTGCCCCAGTTTCCTCACCTGCAACATCGAAGTAATAATAGTACCTGCTTATAGGGCTAATTGAATCCATTTGCATAAGCCATATAATAAGTGGTCAATGAATATCAGCTAGCATTAGGATTAATTGGAAGAGGCCTCCTTATGAAACCCATTTGCCATCCCTGCGTAATGACTTCTATCCTTAATTAAATTCAGTGCAGCTATATGACTCGTTACCTTAGTGGGGCAGTTTACCATACTGAAAGGTTAGGGCTTGAGCCTTGTAGGAGTAGTAAGTCTAAACATGCTGACACTTTTGTTTGAAAACTCCCAAATGTGTGTCTTTGGTTACAATGGAGAGATTACAATGGTCAAGGAACGTGGTTGATGGAAAGTGAATTCATCTCCACTCTTGATAAATGAACAACTTAAAGTATTTACTTAATTCTGGTTAGGAGTACAGTCCTCAAGAAGTGCACAGAATTGCTCTTTTCATCCAGCAACCCACTCCCTGGAGTTCCCGGATTATAAATATAATATATAGTACGCTGTGTGCATCGAACTCAGCACTAATGTCCTCAGTCTAGGAATCTGATGACTTATGTAAGAAAGAATTTGTGTATGGAGGAATCTTTGGCTTATGTGCAAAGGAAAAAGTCTCCCCTGGAAAAATGCAGGCCTTACACATTTTGCAGACCTTCATGTCCGCAGAAACAGTCATTGGCAATTAGGCAACCGCCAGAAGATCAGAGGCAGGCGCTCTCACATGAAACAGAGGCGGCCGTGAAGATCGCCGCCTTCTATCTCTGAGTTATGGGCGGCCGAGGTTGCTTCCCTCTGTGTCCAATCTGCTCTGAGCCTTTCCTGCTGTGGACTGAGGCCCCAGAGACTTTTATGCATCCCAGTTTTCATGCAGCTTACTGATCCCTTTTTCACATGAATGAGAAATGCCTTTGATTTTGAATACTCACGTCTGTTTCGTGTAGCACTTAACTGATGTGCCAGAATCATTCTGTTCCTTAAAGGGGGTCTCACTCTGGGTTATTAAAATCAGTCCTTCCATGAGGAGTCATTTTGCTCACTTAGAGGACAACCCCTGGCCTTTCTTAATGGTGCTTGTCTCGTTAAACCTGGACTAGAGAAAAGAGGAACAAGCAGACCAGCACTTGGAATCTGGCCAGGGCCTATCAGTGAGTTGAGTCCAACCACAAGAGAAATTTTAAAGTATCTATTATCTGCTGATCAGCTGATCTGGAGCTTTCTAAGCCTTTCAGCCCTGCTCTGCTTTGGGAACACATGATTCAGAAAATTAATTCCGGTTAGAATCCTGGTAAGCCAATAGAGGCCTTGAGCCAGTGGCTCCACTTCATTTTTCAGATGACAAAATGGGTTGTTTCATTATCCATGGAGCCCCTCATCACTGGAGTGGCCCAAGAAAAAGTTACACCATTTATCATTTCAACCAGTACTCTCTGTGTTTCTTGCAGGTAGCATGTGTTCTATTAAGTTCTGGAACTGCAGTGATGAGTTAGATGATGTCCGTGTCCTCATTGGGCCCAGAATTGGAAGGGAAGACAGAGAAGCTACAATACACAGGGAAACCCTACCATTCACACGTGGAACCTTGGCAAAGTCAACTATGCATGCTCAGCAATGGAAAAGGAAAAGGGGATGGTAAGTTTTTAAGCAAGGCAAACCAATCCATTCCCACCTCTGTAGTTAAGTCTAGATTGAGTGAAATGTAATCTGGTCTCTCCTCATTCCTCCCACAGGGCAAGCATCTGTGTGCTCTAATGTAAGGCTCTAGAGTTATAAAATAGATTGTGGGCTCTTTAAGTTGTTGTACATTTTGGACCCGAAATTTAAGATAGGGCCTCATTGGGTGCTCAATTAAAGAAATAGCCAACTGTTCCAATGTTGAGTGGTTAAGGTGTTTGCAAGGATAATTTTGACTTTATGTGGTTTTGACTTTGCTGACTACAGAAGCTAATGCCCCATGTATTAATTAGGATTCTCCAGAGAACTAGAACTAAGAGGAAATAGAGTAGGTGGAGGAGCTGTATAAGGAATTGGCTCAGACAACCATGGGGGCTGGAAAGTCCCAGCTCCACAGGCTGCACACTGGCACTGCCAGTGTAGGTGATGTTGAAGTGTTTAGTCTGAATTTCCCAGGGGAAGTTGGCTGGTTGGAAAATCTGGAAAGAGCCAGTGCTGAAGGTGAGGTAGAAATTCTTGTGACCCCTGAAATCCTCTGTTCTGGATTTTAAGACCTCCAACTCGTTGGATGAAGAGACTACTCATTGCTGAGAGCAACCTTTGTTGATTAGAGAAGCAATCAACTGATTATAGATGCAAATCCTTTCTGAGAAATACCCTCACAGTATCAAGCAAGCCAGTACTTGACCAAACAACCAGACACCATAACATAGCCAAGCTGACACAAGAAATTAACCATTACACCCCATGAGACAGGATTCCTCTGTCATACAGCAGAAGGGAAAGTATGCCTGTGGAACCATAAAGCATGAGTTCTTAAGCAGTCAGGGCAAGTTTCCCAGAGGAGTTGACTGCCAGAGCTGACTTTGAAGAATGAATGGACATTAATCAATGGAAGGATGATTAGAGATGGGGATGGGCTGAGGAGGAGGGTGGGTGTTCCAGGCAAAAGTAGCAAGATTAGAGGCGCTTGGCCTATTTGAGGAAATGCAAGTACTACTGGGGACGGGAGTGATCAAGGGGGTGGCAGGGGAGGCTGGAGAATGGGACAAACTCTTGAAGAGCTTTATAGACCATATTCAGGAGCTGGTAGTTTAATCTGAGCAAATGCAGGAGTCATCAAAAAATTTTAAGCTGTGATCAGATTTGAAGTTTAAGAAAGATCACTTTGGTCATAGTGTGGAGAATAGATGGAATGGAGGTGGATATGGTTGCCCAATCTAAGCGAGAGGTGATGGTGACTTTATCTAAAGTAGTGGCCGAGAGGATGGAGGGGGATGGGTGAAGAGTAAGGAAGTAGAATTAACAGGATATTGTAGGAGGAGTGAGAGAGTAAGCAATCAAAGAGCTCTGAATTTATGGCTTGGACAGCCATGGGGGACTGGACCACCAAGGAAAGGAACTACAGGCAAAAAGCCAATAATGCTGATGCCGAGTATGTTCCATTTGGAACATCCTGAGTTGGTTACCTCCAGGACATTGGAGAGAGGTGTCCAGTCAGCAGGCCATCTGGAGATGAGAGGCCAGGCTGCCAAGGCAGATCTGGAAGCCGTCAGTGATTGAGGACATGGCAATGAGTGTTACCTCCCAGAAAAGTGCACCTGGGGTAAAGAGAGCCAGAGATGGAACTCTGAGGACACCAACATGAACGGCATAGTCCAGAGAAAAGAGACTTCAAAGGAGTCCAAGGAGGAAAAGCAAAAGAAAGCCAGAAAATAACTGTCCAGCAAATCAAAGGAAAAAGAGTTCAAATAGAAGACGGGATCAAGAGTTGGATGTCATGAAAAGAATCAAGAATTTGAGGTCTAAGAGGCATCATTTGGAGCTCTCAGAGCCCCAAGAGCAATCTCACCATGTGGAGAAGGTGGCAGTTAGAGGCAGGAGATGGAGGAGTGAGGAGATAGTAGCTGTTTAATAGGTGCTAAGAGTTCTGCGTTTCCCGCCTACTCATCGGTTCTAACAGGGGCAAGCAAGGCAGGGAAGCACATTGGCCTTTGGGTAAGCATGGTGTGATGGTTTCAACACTTATTCCCAGAATTTCTCCCATCAGCCTGCCTGAAATACCTACCAGAGACTCCCTGCATGCAAGTCACCAGAAAAGGACATTAACTAATTAATAACTGATCAGTTTAATGTGATGACGATAAGATGAGCTAACTTAGCTGCTCAGGTCCCTGAAGGAGTGTACAAAATTTAAGAAGAACAGTGAGGGTAGCAAGAGAGTGACAAAGTGAGCAGACCCAGTAGGGTTTTCCTTCCCCATTCTATCCCACTACCATCCCCTGGCTCCTGGATTCATGATCAGAGGGAGAGGATGATGTGAGAACAAGGTGACCCCCTCCCCAACAATTTCCTTAGATTCGAGTTTGACCAACTAGACCAAACCCTGCCTTCTAGAGATGTGTTTAGATTTATTGATCACCTACTGTGGGCTGAACTCTCTACATAACACCACCCAATCCTGCTAGATAGACATCATTCATGTGATGGGGGGAAATGTCTTAACACAAAATCCTCCATTTTTTTTGAGAAATGCTAGGTCAGCTTTGAGTAAGAGCATATTATATGTTCCTACAAGCTAATGTTCCATAACTGACAATAATAATTAATCACTCTGATTAAGGCAGTCCTAACATGTGCATTCATAATCTCATCGTATTCATACCCCAGCCTGTCAGGTGGCTCTTATCTCAGTTTTGTGAGGTTAATTGGGTTTTGGTTTTGTTGTTGTTGTTTTTAATTTTTATTAGAGAAATTGTAAGCTTACAGAGAAATCATGCATAAAATATGAAATTCCCATCAATAGCACCTTACATTGATGTGGTTCATTTGTTACAATTGGTGAAGACACATTTTTGTAATTGTGCTATTAACCATAGTCCATGGTTTAGCTTAGGGCTCACTGTTTGTATGATGCAGTTTCATGGATTTTTTTTTAATTTATCCTATTATCATATATACAATATAACATTTTCCCTTTTAACCATATTCAGATATATTTATTTCCATACTGTTAATTATGTCCACAGTGTCGTGCTGCCATCACCACCTTCCATAACCGAAACATTTCCATCCCTCCAAATAGGAGCTCTGTACATTTTTTTAAAGAACATAAAAATAAAAGTAAAAAGAACATCCAAAACATCCCGTCCCCCCACCCCCATCCCCCCTATTATTTATTTAATTTTTGTCATTTTTGTCTTACTCATCTATCCTTACACCGGATAAAGGGAGTGTCAGCCACAAGGTTCTCACAATCACACAGACCTTAACAGCACTATCGTTATTCAGTCATCTTCAAGGATCAAGACTATTGGATTACAATTCCACAGGTTCAGGAATTTCCCGCTAGCATATATAGATACCCCTTGCCAGTTTTTGATGTATTGGAGTAGCTAGAGATTAAGTGGTTTGCCCAGTATTTTCCAACTAGTAAATGCCTGAGCCAAATTTGGCTCCAGCTCTGCTCCTCTCCTGTTACTGCCTCTCCTCCTCTGTCCGAAAGCTCTGGGATGCCTTGCAGGCCCTCTATCCTGAAGGTTTTCAAGGACCAGACCCAGGATGCCAGCCAGGGCCTCGGCACTGCCCATGAGCTCATCAGTTTCTCCCTCAAGAAGCAGCGTTTAGACTAAATGTTGTCTTATGTAATGCTGCGTCATCCCTGAGTTTTAAAGCAGGGCCCGAAGGACACGCAGTACTGGTTTTTGTTTTTTAATTCTCTCCTTTAACCCTTTCACCTGCCTGACTTCCAGGATCAGCTTCTAATGAGAAATCTCATTTGGTGCTTGCATCCAAGTTGTAAGGTCCCTGAGCCCTCCCCATTGGAACCACCCTGGATTTTATGGCCAAAGGTCACCCCAAGGAGACCTCATGAGTCAGGGCTTTCCAGTTCATACAGGCGTGCCCCGCTTTATGAAGACCTCTGTTCTAGTTTGCTAGCTGCCGGAATGCAACACACCAGAGATGATTGGCTTTTAATAAAAGGGGATTTATTTCGTTGGTTCTTCAGAGGAAAGGCAGCTAACTTTCCACTGAGGTTCTTTCTTACGTGGAAGGCACAGGATGGTCTCTGCTGGTCTTCTCTCCAGGCCCCTGGGTTCCAACAGCTTTCCCCAGGGTGACTTCTTTCTGCATCCCCAAAGGCCTGGGCTGAGCTGCTAGTGCTGAGATGAGGAATGCCGAGCTGCTTAGGCTGTGCTACATTGCGTTCTCTCATTTAAGCACCAGCCAATTAAGTCAAACGTCACTCATTGCAGAGACACGCCTCCTAGCCGACTGCAGATGTAATTGGCAACAGATGAGGTTCACCTACCCTTGCCTTATGTCCGCAGCAACAAGATTAGCTATGCTTACCTGGCCAAGTTGACAACTGAATCTAACTAACACAACCTCCTTCATGAAAACCCCAAACCTCTGACATCAGGGTACCAGGACCTATAATTCTTTCACGTGGCAGGGGCCTTCTAAGTCTGGACCTCCACAAATATCATTGCAGAATAACTACAGATTAGCTCAAATAAGGAATCCCCATAATCCTATCATGCACCAATAAAATTGTTAACCATTTTGGTGGGTCTGGGCACTGGAGGACTACACCACTCTACACAGAAGAAAGACAAGTAGATTCGTACCTAGTGACATGAAAAGCTCTCTAAGTTTTAAGAAAAAAGAAAGTTAATTTTAGTAAAAACATATGGATGGATGACCAGATCAAAGATAGAGTTATCTGCATACAGAAAGACATCTGAACGGATAACAAACTACTAAGAGAGGGATGAGGGGAGGAGGAGAGGAAGATCCTTAGGAAGAAAACTTTCCTTTTTTAAATTTTTTTTCCCCGCTTTGTTTCTTTTGTTTCCATTTACTTTTAATTTGTTACATCACACTGTGTTATTTTACAATTTAATAGATTTCACAAATTAAAACTAAAACGAATTGGCACATTTCCTTTCAGATTTTTTTCTATTCAAATATTTGTGCATGCACACAGGTACACACACACAAAAAAAAATTTCTTTTTTTTTTAACTTTAATCATGGAAAATTCCAAATAGTTACAAAAGTAGAGCATGATGTAGTAGACCTCATGTACCCATCATCCAATTTCAACAATTATCAATGCATAGCTAATCTTGTGTCATCTGTAATTCCACCCACTTCCCCTCAGATGATGAAGATGATTTTGTATGCTGTATGGTGGGGTCACATTTCATTCTTTTTCCATATGAGTGTCCCGTTATTGCAGCACCATTTGTTTATTTTTTTTAGTGGGTGGGGGGAGTCCATGGGCCAGAAATCGAACCCAGTCTCCCCCTTTGCAGGCAAGATGAACTACCCTTGCATCACCCACTTCAGATTATTTTGAAGCAAACCTCAGATTGGCAAACATCATTTGACACATAAATATTTCAATATGTGCCAATAAAAGAACCTTTTTGAAAAACCAATAACCACTGTACCATTGTCCCACTTAATAACAATCTCTTAATATCATCAAATATCCCGTTGGTGTTCACATTTCCCAGTTGTCTCATAAATATTTTTTTTTCCAAATACTTGCTTCGATTGAGATCCAAATAATCCAATACTTGCTTGAATTGAATTCCAAATTCCAATTGGAATTGTCCTTTGAGTCCTATGCCACATTTTAATCCTGATCCAATCTTGTGGGAGCAGCTGTTGCTTTTAATCCTGATTCAGTATTGCAAATAGAAACTTCTGATTAGACTATCTCTGCAGAGATGTGATGCACCCAGTTGTAGGTGTGACTTTTGATTACATAGAGATATGACTCCACCCATTCCAGGTGGGCCTTAATTAGTTTGCCAGAGTCCTTTAAAAGGAAAACATTTTGGAGAAAACTCAGATACAAACAGTTGCTTCAGAGCTGACAGAGACACAGATGTTTGGAGATGCTTAGCGTACCGACAGAGAGAGCAGATGCCCAGACACGGGCATAGCCCAGAAGATGTTGCCATATGAGATGCTAAGCAAGCCAGAACCCAGAGCTGTGTCCTGGAGAAATTAAGTAAAGGCCCACAGATGCTTAGAGAAGAAACCACTGGCCTCAGAAGCTGGAAGCAACAAACTGGAAACAAGGACCAGCAGATGCCAGCCGCGTGCCCTCCTAGCTGGCAGAGGTGTTCTGGATGGCATCAACCTTTCTTGAGTGAAGGTAACCTCTTGTCGGTGCCTCAGTTTGGACATTTTCACAGCCGTAGAATTTTAAACTTGCAACTTAATAAATTCCCCTTTTAAAAAGCCATTCCAGTTTTGGTTTAACATGCTGGCAGCTTACAAACTAAAACAAGTCCCTTATACGCTCTTTTCTCCTCTTCCCCACTCTCCATTTTTATGTGCGGATCATTTGTTGAAGAAACAAGGTTATTTGTTTCATGTCATCTGGACTTGGTTGATTGCATCCCCTCAGCATTGTTTAACATAGCACCCTGTATTCTGTAAATCTGCAGTTAGATCTAAAGTCTTGATTGGATTTAAGTTTGATTTTTTTGAGGGGCAAGTCTAATGCATTGTAGTCTTCCATAAGGAGACATATCCAACCTGTCTCTGTTTTTGTAATGTCAGCAGCCATTGAAGCACAATACCTAGATCCATTAATTCATTAGATGATTTAAAAATGTTGATATTCTAATTCTATAACTTTTACATTTACATTTATTAGTTAGGATATGTCTGTTTAGAGAAACTGCCCTTCATCAACTACTTGGTTGCCTACAGGTATATAGTAAAGGCAGGACAGATGTTGGATTCTTTTCCTTTCCTTATCAATTTTCAAAATACTGAATTAATTGGCTTAGCATCCTTCAATGAGGACCAATGAGCGTTTAGAGTATTTTCATTATGAGCTTGTGGATTAAATATTTCTTATGTGTCAGAATCCATTGCAGGTATTATCCTTATGATGCTCAAATTGTCCCATTTTTGGCCAAGAGAAGCGATTCAAGCTGGCTCCTGAGTCCTTTTCATACAAGCCCAGTCACCTTTGAAAACTTCCTTGCTTTCAGGTATGCCATAATGTTCCAAGCTTCTATTGTACATTTCCTGTTCCAGACCAGGACTCAAGCCTTTCTCCAAGGAGCACTGTTTACCTTTTGTGGGAAACAATATTTCAAAGTAAGGAGGCACATCATTATGAAGTAGGTAATTGTTTCTAGGTCTTTTTTGGTGGTTAAAGCTAAGAAATGTCTGTGCGTGTCTGTGTGTATGTGTGTGTATTTAAGATAAACAACATCACGACTTCAGGACTATAAGGTTTTCTCAACTGCACCAATCTTCCATATATTTCTTCTTTCTCTCACACCCAAACTCCAGGTTCTCAGCAGCACCAACCTAATTACTCATTTGCTCTCCCAGAGTATGTTCTGCACAACAATCTCAAAATAGCAACACCAACCAACATTACCACCACCAATATGATTTCTGAAGAAACTTTATTTTTATGCTTTTGCAATTCTTTCTATTTTCACTGGTTGTAAAGTAACTCAGAATTGCTGTTCTCTATGAAGTTACTACTAACTGTGTTCAAACTTAGGTTCATTTATTTTGTTTTGTTTTTGATGTTTAAGGGTTCCTTTTTATTTAATTTTGTTTTACATTAATGTGAAATATTTATGTGGTTCCAAAGTCAAATTTACAGAACAGGATATATCTAAAGAAGTCTAGCCTCTATCCCTGTCATCTCCACCCCATTCACTTCTACCTCCCATATGTAACTTTAAAAAAAAATTCGTTTATATTTTTATTGTTCTTAAAATATAAACATATATCCTCCTCCTCTTATGAAAACAGAAACATACTTCATAGGCTTCACTGCTTTTTTTGACCAAACATTATTTCCATGAGATCCCTCCATGGTAGAATATACAGAAAATAGGTCTGTCTTTCAATGGAATCAGGTATTTCACACTATTTTGAAACATGCCTTTTATCACTTAATAGCCCAGAAACTTCTGTCCCTCTCCCCCTACTGCTTTGGAAATACAATCTGATGAACAGCCGGTTCTGTGTGCAGGTTCCTATGGCATCACTTCTCAGGATTTTGGTTCACCCATCAGTTAAAGAAAATTTGGTACATCTACCAATTTTAGTTTAAATAATGTTTAGTTTTTCAAAGTATTTCATAAACAATAAAAAGCAACATTTTAAATTATTTCTGCTTGTTTTAAAACAGTGAGAAGGATGATAGTTCCAGCTTCTTGATGATGAACAGCTGGAGACCTGGGTCAGGATCTGCAGGCAGCCCCTTTTTCTTAATTCTTAATTTTTACTCAGGTAGAAACTCTTAACTTACACAAGGATTCAGTTAATAGATCATTCTGGATGTTACTGTGGAGACTTTTTCTGTTGTTCTATAGCAAACTACCTCAAAAATTGGCTTAAAACAGTGGTGAATTATTTCTCACAATTCTGTGGATCAGGAATATGTACAGGGCTTGTCTGGGTGGTTTTTCTGCTCCATGTAATGTCAGCTGAGGTCATTCCCTCAGTTGCATTCGGTTGGGTTGGGCTGGAAGTTTCAAGAAGGCCTCACTTGCATATCCAGGGCCTCAGCTGGAAATGTCTGGAATGGCTAATGGCCTCTCTCTTGGTTTCTGTTCATCTGGCTCCCCAGAAGGGTGTCCAGATATTGTACAATGGCAGCTGAGTTCCAAGATTCTGTGTTCAGAGAGGACATCCCAATCATGTATCAAACTTCTACATTTGTCACATTTGCTGATATCCTGTTGGTCAAAGTAAGTCACATGGCCTAGCTCAAAGTCAGTGTGGGAGGGTATCACACAAGTGTGAATGCCAGGAGACGTGGTCTATTTGGGCTGCCAAGTCAACAGTCTAGACTGGAGATTCTCATTCAAGCTTCCTTTCAACTCTACGCTAGACTCTAGGCTGGAAGTATAATGTTTCAATTTAGGATATAGTGGCAAATGTTCCTTTTAATGCAGTCTTAGATTTCATCTGAAAATTGTGTCCTCATTTCCACTGAAGCATTTGGATATGTTTGTTTGTTTGTTTTTTAAAGGTTCCCTGATCATTGATTTATTGAAGTATTGGGAAAGATTCAAACTTAGCATTTAAGTCATCTATGCCAGTTGTGCTTCTTAAGAAGACTTGATATCTATTCTTACTGGTAAAAATCATGAAATTTTGGCCCTGAAATGATAGGCTCTGGCTACACAAAATATTTCCTATTTCACTGCTGCTTATCTAGAGCGAGGTATTTGAAATCATGGAAATGTTATCAGTGTCATGGAAAAATGTTTTTATTTCATCCCTTATTTTAATAACTCATAATAATAGTTACTTCTAGGGCAGGAAATAGAATCAGGAATGGTGATCAGGGGTCTTTAGCTTCATCAGTAGTGTTTGATTTTTTAAATATAAGAATATTCTCATGTACTATTTGTATAATTAAATCTTAATTTAACAGAGAAGAAACATCTTGCATGAGCACCTTCGTTCTCCACAGCAAACATACTTCAGGCATAGAAAATCCTGGTCTTATGCTTGTTTAACTTCATATGGGTATCTGAGATTGGGTCCTGTCACAATTTTCACTGTTTTTATCAATTCTGAGTCCATATCAGAGGTCTGTTGTTACCTCTGACTGTTCTCTTTGATTCTACCATGTTCTGATTTGCTAGTTGCTGGCATGCAATATACCAGAAATGGAATGGCTTTTAAAAAGGGGGATTTAAAAAGTTGGTAGTTCACAGTTCTAAGGCCAAGAAAATGTCCAAATTAAAGCAAGTCTATAGAAATGTCCAATTTAAGGCATCCAGGGAAAGATACCTTGGCTCAAGAAGGCCAATGAAGTTCAGGGTTTCTTTCTCAAGTGAGAAGGCACATGGCAAACACGGTCAGGGTTCCTCTCTCATCCGGAAGGGCACATGGCGAACACGGCATCATCTGCTAGCTTCTTCTCTTGGCTTCCTGCTTTATGAAGCTCCTTGGGAGGCATTTTCCTTCTTCATCTCCAAAGGTCGCTGACTGGTGGACTCTGCTTCTCATGGCAATGTCATTCTGCTCTGCTCTCTCTGAATTGCTTATTCTCCAAAATGTTCCCTCTTTTATAGGACTTCAGAAACTAATCAAGACCCACCCAAATGGGTAGGGACATGCCTCTACCTAATCCAGCTTAACAACCACTCTTGATTGAATCACATCTCCAGGGAGAGGATCTAGTTACAGTTTCAAACATACAATACTGAACAGGGATTAGAAGAAATGGCTACCTTTACAAAATGGAATTAGGATTAAAACATGGCTTTTCTAGGGTACATACATCATTTCAAACCAGCACACACCACTTTATGCATTGGCCTTTAAGGGCAACCCCTTGTTAGCGAATACCCTTCTTGCCTTTTTGTCACTGCTTGTCCCAGCCTACCATGTGCAATCCACATCATGGCAAACAAGAACCAACCACTAACCAAGTAGGAAAAAAGTCTCCTCCCATGTGTCAGGGTTTTTGTTAATAAAGAGACCCCAAAATGATTATGCTGTACATTTTTACTTCATAAGAGTACTGCAATACATCATAAGCAGATCTGCACTCTTGCTAGAGGTTCTCTCCATCTGGGCAGGGGCATATCTGCAAACACATCTCCATGAGAGTAACTGCTGGTACACCTAATATGCACCATACAATACATCATTTGTAAAAGCAAAATTGCCAGATGCTCACTCCACTCTATGTTAGAACATAATGTTAATGGTGGTGGATTTCAGAAGCTTCTTCTAGGATAGCATGACTCATACCCTGGAAACAGCTGTAAGGGAAGTTAGGAGTGAAATTTGGATGGCAGGGGCCCGGGTTTGAAGCCCAGCTCTGCTACTTGTTGGTTGTACACACAGGCCATCAGATGGGTGACCAGGTTCAACTAGTGTAGGAGAACTACTGCCTGTGCCATGGCTTGATGCAGGAGTCCATAGAATGACTTCGGGTGGTAGTGGAGAGAGAGACTCAGTTGCAGCTTTCATAAGCTTTTCAAAAGCGTTTGTGACCATAAAGAATGAAAATTTATTGATGCAAAGAAAGCCATGGCTTCTTTAGTTATTCTGGCTTGACTACCAGGTAAACAGGTCCAATAAAGAAGGAACCAGAAGTTATAGTTTTCAGTGTTAATGGAAATTGAAATTGAAATTTTTTCATCCCTCTATATTTTTATCCAGATGAAACCCCAACAGCTGAGAACAATAGTGTCAGTGACAAGTGTCCCCACTTGCTAAGTGGAGGTGCTGGACCTGCTATGCAAGACATGTCAAACATCAGGAATCACCCAGCTGTATTTTACAGAAGGGAGGTGGTTGAAGAGATTAAAGGGGCAGAATTTCTTTGGAGTAAGAAATTGGATTGCTGTGGCATTTTCCCTTGCCCTTACCAATGAAAGAGGTATTATGGATTGAATTGTATCCTCCACAAAGGTATATTGATGAACCACTCCCAGTATCTGTGAATGTGAACTTATTTTGGAAATAAGATCTTTGTGGATATAACCAAATTAAGATAAGGTAATGTTGAATGAGGGTGGCCCTAATCCACTATGACTCGTGTCCTTATTATAAGAGAGGGCACACAGAGGGAAGAAGGCTATGTGAAGACAAAAACAGAGATTGGAGTGCTGCAGCTACAAGCTATGAAACACCAAGAAGTTAGGAAGAGGCAAAGAAGGATTCCTCCCTGAGAGGGAGTGTGACCCTGATGACACCTTGATTTTGGACTCTAGCCTCTAGAACTGTGAGAGAACAAATTTCTGTTGTTTTAATTCACCTAGCTTATGGTAATTTGCTATGGCAGCCCTAGGAAACTGACACAGTAGAGTCAGGGAATTTTTCCTTCTCTTCACTCTAAGAGGGAGGAACTTCAAGGGAACCATTTGGAGGCTTGACAAGAGTCAAATCTAAAGTCTGATAAATGCCCAAAAAAGTCACTGGGCTGAGGGAGCAGAGAAGAGGAAGAGAACTCTGCATTTTCAAGAGAGTCTGAAAAGATAAAGCAAATGTCAGAACCAAACGCCGATATGGCACAGATTTTATTATTGGACAAGGAATTTAAAATAACTGATAAATGTGTTAAGGAATCTAATGGAAAAAGTAGAGAACATAGGAGAACACACGTGTAACAGAGCTATGGAAAGTCTAAGACGCAAAAGGAAATTCTAGGAATCAAAAGCACTTTAACAGAAATGATGAATGTCTTTGATGGGTTTATAAGTAGTCTTAAAAAAAAGCCAAAGAAAGAGTCAATGAGCTTGAAAATAAGTCAACAGAAACGTCACAAACCGAAATGTAAAGAGGAAAAATACAGGGGGATAAAAACAGAATGAACATATAAGAACTGTGAGATAATTTCAAAAGGTATAGCAGAGACATAAATTGGACACCGGAAGAAGACAGAGAAAAGGGGAGAGTGGGAAAATTCGAAGCATTAATATCTAAGAATGTACCAAATTTAATGATAGACACCAAACCATGGATCCAGGAAGCTCAAAAGATACCAAGCAGAATGAATACCCCCCAAAAATTACACCTATCCACATCATATTCAAGTTTTAGAAAACCAAAAAATGAAGAGAATATTATAAAAAAAGAATACAGAGGGAAAGACACCTTGTTTATAAAGGAACAAGGACAAGAATCACAACAGACTTCTTGTCAGAAGCCACGCAAGAGAAGACAGTGAGAGGGAAAAAGGACTAGAATAAAATAGTTAAGACATTGGAAGAAAGAAAAAAACCCTCCAGCCTATAATCCTATATTCAGCAAAGTTATCCTTCAATAATGAAGGAGAAATAAAGGTATTCTAAGACAAACAAAAACTGAGGGAATTCATCACCAGCAGACTTGACCCATGTGAAAATATTAAAAGATTTTCTTCAGGCTGAAGAAAAAATGATGTAGGTCAGAAATGCAAATCTACACAAACAAAGGAAGGGCATCAGAGGAGGAATAAATAAAGGTGAAATAGAATATTATTATTCTTAATCTATGTTCTAGTTTGCTAGCTGCCGGAATGCAATATACCAGAAACGGAATGGCTTTTAACAAGGGGAATTTAATGACTTGCATGTTTACAGTTCTAAGGCCGAGAAAATGTCCCAATTAAAACAAGTCTATAGAAATGTCCAGTCAAAGGCATCCAGGGAAAGATACCTTGGTTCAAGAAGGCCGATGAACTCCAGGGTTTCTCCCTCAAGTGAGAAGGCACATGGTGAACACAGTCAGGGCTTCTCTCTCAGCTGGAAGGACATGGCAAACACGATGTCATCTGCTAGCTTGGTCTTCTGGCTTCTGGTTTCATGAAGCTCCCCGGGAGGCTTTTTCCTTCTTCATCTCCAAAGGTCACTGGCTGGTGGACTCTCTGCTTCGTGGTGCTGCAGCAGTCTCTGCTCTCTCTGAATCTCTATTTTCCAAAATATTTCCACTTTTATAGGACTCCAATAAACCAATCAAGACCCACCCAAATGGGTGGAGACATGTCATCCCTTAATCCGGTTTAACAACCACTCTTGACTAAATCACATCAACCAGGGAGATGATCTCATTACAGTTTCAAATATACAGTGTTGAATAGGGATTATTCTACCTTTATGAAATGGGAGTTATATTAAAACATGGCTTTTCTTAGGGGGCATACTTCCTTTCAAACCAGCATAATCTAAAATATAATTTTATTTAAAGGAATAATAATAGCAATGTGAGGGATGATTATACTGTATGGAAAATTGAAACTAATGATAGAAATGTCATAAAGGATGGGAGGGAAGAATTGGTAATACTCTGTTATATGGTACTTGCATTACATGTGAAATGGTATATTGCTATTTGAAGGTGGATTTTTATTAGTTAAAAAAGTATTTTGAGGGTGGTGTGACAGTGGCTCAGCAGGCAGAGTTCTCATCCGCCATGCCAGAGACCCAGGTTTGATTTCCGGTGCCTGCCCATGTGAAAAAAAGTATTTTGGAAACTTTAGAGCAACCACTAAATATTTTTTTAAATCAAGTACAATTTATATGAGAGAAGATGAAGTGAAGCACTGCTCAAAACTGTCAAGGTCATCCATCTAAAACAACAAAAGTCTGAGGAATTCTCATAGCCAAGAAGAGCTTAAGAAGATGAGACTGCAAAAAGTAATGTGGGACTTCCGGAGAAGATGGTGGCTTAGTAAGGCGCACGGGTCTTAGTTCCTCCTCCAGAACAACTACTAAAGAACTAGAAACAGTATAGAACAGCTCCCAGAGCCACGACAGAGACCAGACACACAGCGTACCCCATTCTGGGAACGGCTGGACCGGCTAAGAGACTCCGCTGCGGTGAGGTCCCCGAGAGGCACGCGCTTCCCCGGGCCGCGGTGGCTGGCGGCCGGAGCCCCACCCTCCCTCCTTCCCAGGCCGGCTGGGAGCTTTGGATCGGCGGTTCCCCAACCCGCGGTGGCCGGCGACCGCAGCCCCTTCCACACATGCGGCTTCCCGGGCCGGCTAGGAGCCTTGGAACAGTGGTTGCCCAAGCCGTGGCGGCTGGCGACCCTCCCCCACAGGCAACTTCCCGGAGGGAAAGGAAAGAGTCTCCAACAGTAGTAGAGACTGAGCCCAACCTAACACCAATAGTGGCATTAATGAACAACTTCTGACTACAAAAAATAGACCCTCAGCTCAGGTGAAACTGATCAAGACGGAAGTCGCCAATTGGGCTAACTGAAAAAGAGGAAAGGGGGCGAAACAGAGCCTTCTGCGGCTGTTTCTATGGAGGCTTCATTGCCTCTGGGCTCAGAGCTGGGATTATATAGGTTACAACTGCCCCGAATGCAGAAACAGGCTGCTTTCAGGGCTCTCTACCACCTGAACCTTCCGGCAGGAGAGGGGAAATGCAACTCAGGTGGAATCCCTTGCTCAAGGAATTCAGATCCCAGGATTTCACAATTTGAAGCCATTAAAACCAACCTACAAATGGTATGATTTCTAAATGTTGGGTTAATTTCTTTTTTCGGTTAATTAATAATAAAAAAAAAAAAACTAAAAAAAAAAAAAACCAACCTACAACCTTTCCTCTGTCTCCACCACACACCCAGCAGCGAGAGACTTCCAAAGTTAAAGGAGCCACAACATCTTTTGCTGGTGGGACCCACAGACAGACAAGCACCACATACTGGGCAGGATAAGAAAAACAAAGCCCAGAGACTTCACAGGAAAGTCTGTCAACCTGCTGGGTCTCACTCTCAGGGTAAACTGATTAAATGCCAAGACGCCAGCAAAAAATAACAAATCACACCAGGAAAATTGAAGATATGGCCCAGTCAAAGGAACAAACCAATAGCTCAAATGAGATACAGGAGTTGAGACAACTAATTCTGAATATATGAACAGAAATGGAAAACCTCTTCAAAAACCAAATTAATAAATTGAGGGAGGACATGAAGAAGGCATGGGATCAACAAAAAGAAGAAATGGAAAGTCTGAAAAAACAAATCACAAAACTTATGGAATTGAAAGACACAGTAGAAGAGATGAAAAAACAATGGAAACCTACAATGGTAGATTTAAAGAGACAGAGGCTAGAATTAGTGAACTGGAGGATGGAACATCTGAAATCCAAAAACAAACAGAAACTATAGGGAAAAGAATGGGAAAATTTGAGCAGGGGCTCAGGGAATAGAATGATAATATGAAGCACACAAATATATATGTTGTGGGTGTCCCAGAAGGAGAAGAGAAGGGAAAAGGAGGAGAAAAACTAATGGAAGAAATTATCACTGAAAATTTCCCAACTCTTTTGAAAGACCTAAAATTACAGATCCAAGAAGTGCAGCGCACCCCAAAGAGAATAGACCCAAATAGACGTTCTCCAAGACATTCTTACTAGTTAGAATGTCAGATGTCAAAGAGGAAGAGAGGATCTTGAAAGCAGCAAGAGAAAAACAATCCATCACATACAAGGGAAACCCAATAAGACTATGTATAGATTTCTCAACAGAAAACATGGAAGCTAGAAGACAGTGGGATGACATATTTAAATTACTAAAAGAGAAAAACTGCCAACCAAGAATTCTATATCCAGCAAAATTGTCCTTCAAAAATGAGGGAGAAATTAAAACATTTTCAGACAAAAAGTCACTGAGAGAATTTGTGACCAAGAGACCAGCTCTGCAAGAAATACTAAAGGGAGCACTAGAGTCAGATACGAAAAGACAGAAGAGAGAGGTATGGAGAAGAGTGTAGAAAGAAGGAAAATCAGTATGATATCTATAATACAAAAGGCAAAATGGTAGAGGAAAATATTATCCAAACAGTAATAACACTAAATGTTAATGGACTGAATCTCCCAATCAAAAGACATAGACTGGCAGAATGGATTAAAAAACAGGATCCTTCTATACGCTGTCTACAGGAAACACATCTTAGACCCAAAGATAAACATAGGTTGAAAGTGAAAGGTTGGGAAAAGATATTTCATGCAAATAACAACCAGAAAAGAGCAGGAGTAGCTATACTAATATCCAACAAATTAGACTTCAAATGTAAAACAGTTAAAAGAGACAAAGAAGGATACTATCTACTAATAAAAAGAACAATTCAACAAGAAGACATAACAATTATAAATATTTATGCACCAAATCAGAATGCCCCAAAATACATGAGGAATACACTGCAATCACTGAAAAGGGAAATAGACACATCTACCATAATAGTTGGAGACTTCAATTCGCCACTCTCATCAATGGACAGAACATCTAGACAGAGGATCAATAAAGAAACAGAGAATTTGAATATTACAATAAATGAGCTAGACTTAACAAACATTTGTAGGACATTACACCCCACAACAGCAGGATACACCTTTTTCTCAAGTGCTCATGGATCATTCTCAAAGATAGACCATATGCTGGGTCACAAAACAAGTCTCAACAAATTTTAAAAGATTGAAATCATACACAACACTTTCTCGGATCATAAAGGAATGAAGTTGGAAATCAATAATAGGCAGAGTGCCAAAAAATTCACAAATACGTGAAGGCTCAACAACACACTCTTAAACAACGAGTGGGTCAAAGAAGAAATTACAAGAGAAATTAGTAAATATCTCGAGGTGAATGAAAATGAAAACACAACATATCAAAACCTATGGGACGCAGCAAAGGCAGTGCTAAGAGGGAAATTTATTGCCCTAAATGGCTATATCAGAAAAGAAGAAAAGGCAAAAATTCAGGAATTAACTGCCCACTTGGAAGAACTGGAGAAAGAACAGCAAGCTAACTGCTTGCCAAAGGAAGCAGAAGGAAAGAAATAACAAAGATTAGAGCAGAAATAAATGAAATTGCGAACATGAAAACAATAGAGAAAATCAATAAGACCAGAAGTTGGTTCTATGAGAAAATCAGTAAGATTGATGGGCCCTTAGCAAGACTGACAAAAAGAAGAAGAGAGAGGACGCAAATAAATAAGATCAGAAATGGAAGCGGAGACATAACTACTGACCTCACAGAAATAAAGGAGATAATAACAGGATACTATGAACAACTTAACGCTAATAAATACAACAATGTAGATGAAATGGACAAGTTCCTAGAAAGGCATGAACAACCAACTTTGACTCAAGAAGAAATAGATGACCTCAACAAACCAATCACAAGTAAAGAAATTGAATCAGTCATTCAAAAGCTTCCCAAAAAGAAAAGTCCAGGACCAGACGGCTTCACATGTGAATTCTACCAAACATTCCAGAAAGAATTAGTACCAACTCTGCTCAAACTCTTCAAAAAATTGAAGTGGAGGGAAAGCTACCTAATTCATTCTATGAAGCCAACATCACCCTCATACCAAAACCAGGCAAAGATATTACCAAAAAAGAAAACTACAGACCAATCTCTCCCATGAATATAGATGCAAAAATCCTCAACAAAATTCTAGCAAATCGAATCCAGCAACACATTAAAAGAATTATACATCATGACCAAGTAGGATTCATCCCAGGTATGCAAGGATGGTTCAACATAAGAAAATCAATTAAGGTAATACACCATATCAACAAATCAAAGCAGAAAAATCACATGATCATCTCAATTGATGCAGAGAAGGCATTTGGCAAGATTCAACATCCTTTCCTGTTGAAAACACTTCAAAGGATAGGAATACAAGGGAACTTCCTTAAAATGATAGAGGGAATATATGAAAAACCCACAGCTAATATCATCTTCAATGGGGAAAAATTGAAAACTTTCCCCCTAAGATCAAGAACAAGACAAGGATGTCCATTATCACCACTATTATTCAACATCATGTTGGAGGTTCTAGCCAGAGCAATTAGACAAGAAAAAGAAATACAAGGCATCAAAATTGGAAAGGAAGAAGTAAAACTATCACTGTTTGCAGATGATATGATACTGTATGTCGAAAACCCGGAAAAATCCACACCAAAACTACTAGAGCTAATAAATGAGTACAGCAAAGTAGCAGGTTACAAGATCAACATTCAAAAATCTGTAGCGTTTCTATACACTAGCAATGAACAAGCTGAGGGGGAAATCAAGAAACGAATTCCATTTACAATTGCAACTAAAAGAATAAAGTACTTAGGAATAAATTTAACTAAAGAGACAAAAGACCTATACAAAGAAAACCACAAAAAACTGTTAAAAGAAATCACAGAAGACCTAAATAGATGGAAGGGCATACCATGTTCATGGATTGGAAGATTAAATATAGTTAAGATATCAATCCTACCTAAATTGATTTACAGATTCAATGCAATACCAATCAAAATCCCAACAACTTATTTTTCAGAAATAGAAAAACCAATAAGCAAATTTATCTGGAAGGGCAGGGTGCCCCGAATTGCTAAAGGCATCTTGAGGGAAAAAAACGAAGCTGGAGGTCTCAAGCTGCTGGACTTTAAGGCACATTATGAAGCCACAGTGGTCAAAACAGCATGGTATTGGCATAAAGATAGATATATCAACCAATGGAATTGAATAGAGTGCTCAGATATAGACCCTCTCATCTATGGACATTTGATCTTTGATAAGGTAGTCAAACCAACTCATTTGGGACACAACAGTCTCTTCAATAAATGGTGCCTAGAGAACTGGATATCCATATGCAAAAGAATGAAAGAGGACCCGTATCTCACACCCTATACAAAAGTTAACTCAAAATGGATCAAAGATCTAAACATTAGGTCCAAGACCATAAAACAGTTAGAGGAAAATGTAGGGAGATATCTTATGAAACTTACAATTGGAGGCGGTTTTATGGACCTTAAACCTAAAGCAAGAGCACTGAAGAAGGAAATAAATAAATGGGAACTCCTCAAAATTAAACACTTCTGTGCATCAAAGAACTTCATCAAGAAAGTAGAAAGACAGCCTTCACAATGGGAGACAATATTTGGAAATGATATATCAGATAAAGGTCTAGTATCCAGAATTTATAAAGAGATTGTTCATCTCAACAACAAAAAGACAGCCAACCCAATTACAAAATGGGAAAAAGACTTGAAAAGACACCTCTCAGAAGAGGAAATACGGATGGCCAAGAGGCACATGAAGAGATGCTCAATGTCCCTGGCCATTAGAGAAATGCAAATCAAAACCACAATGAGATATCATCTCACACCCACCAGAATGGCCATTATCAACAAAACAGAAAATGACAAGTGCTGGAGAGGATGCGGAGAAAGAGGCACACTTATCCACTCTTGGTGGGAATGTCAAAGGGTGCAACCACTGTGGAAGGCAGTTTGGCGGTTCCTCAAAAAGCTGAATATAGAATTGCCATACGACCCAGCAATACCATTGCTAGGTATCTACTCAAAGGACTTAAGGACAAAGACACAAACAGACATTTGCACACCAATGTTTATAGCAGCATTATTTACAATTGCAAAGAGATGGAAACAGCCAAAATGTCCATCAACAGACGAGTGGCTAAACAAACTGTGGTATATACATACGATGGCATATTATGCAGCTTTAAGACAGAATAAACTTATGAAGCATGTAATAACATGGATGGACCTAGAGAACATTATGCTGAGTGAGTCTAGCCAAAAACTAAAGGACAAATACTGTATGGTCCCACTGATGTGAACCGACATTCGAGAATAAACTTGGAATATGTCATTGGTAACAGAGTCCAGCAGGAGTTAGAAACAGGGTAAGATAATGGGTAATTGGAGCTGAAGGGATACAGACTGTGCAACAGGACTAGATACAAAAACTCAAAAATGGACAGCACAATAATACCTAATTGTAAAGTAATCATGTTAAAACACTGAATGAAGCTGCATCTGAGCTATAGGTTTTTGTTTTTTGGTTTTTGGCTTTTTTTGTTGGTTTTTTTTTGTTTTCTTTTTTTGTTTTTGTCTGTCTGGTTGTTTGTTTGTCTTTTTTTGCTTTTTTTTACTATTATTATTACTTTTATTTTTTTTCTCTATATTAACATTCTATATCTTTTTCTGTTGTGTTGCTAGTTCTTCTAAACTGATGCAAATGTACTAAGAAACGATGATCATGCATCTATGTGATGATGTTAAGAATTACTGATTGCGTATGTAGAATGGTATGATTTCTAAATGTTGGGTTAATTTCTTTTTTTCCGTTAATTAATAAAAAAAAAAAAACTCAAAAATGGACAGCACACTACTACCTAATTGTAATGTAATTATGCTAAAACACTGAGTGAAGCTGCATCTGAGCTATAGTTTTTTTTTTGTTTGTTTGTTTTTATATATATTTTTTGTATTTTTTATTTTTATTTTTTCTCTATATTATCATTTTATTTCTTTTTCTGTTGTCTTGCTATTTCTTTTTCTAAATCGATGCAAATGTACTAAGAAATGATGATCATACATCTATGTGATGATATTAAGAATTATTGATTGCATATGTAGAATGGAATGATTTCTAAATGTTGTGTTAATTTTTTTAATTAATAAAAAAAGAAAAAGAAAAAGAATCTGTTGAAACCTAAAAAAAAAAAAAAAGATTGTCAATAAGATGGAGGAAGATTATTCCAAGCAGAAGGAATAGTAAGTGCAAATTAATTATCATAGGAATGTATTTACTATAGTTGGGGAGATTTCAATGAGACCAATAGGAATCGAGAAAAAGGTGATTAGTAGATAGAAAGAAATGAGGTCACAGGAAATGGGGATAGATTATAAAAGCTCTGTAGGTGAGTTTCAAACTTTGGATTGAGATTGAAACCTATGGAGAATGACATGATCTGATCTATATTTTGAAAGGGAGGCAAAGGTGGAAGGAAAATATATTCATTTTGACCTTATGGAAACTTCCAGGTCTTTGATCTTTCCATTTCCTTGTATTCCTCTCTTCACCTTTAATTTTATTACATTTTCTTCTAATTCAGTACTTTAAATTTAGCATTCAGTATATACTTGTAATAACAAAAACAGCTCCTCTTAATTCTTTGAACTACCTACCAGGTGAAATTGTAATATGGGAAAATCCTTAAAATATTTCCACTGATGCTCTATGAAGGAAACTCAGTTCTCTATGAAAAAAAAGTGCTCATTTGTATGTTCTCTAATCTTATTTAAAATACAACATTTCTTGCCAGATCTTTTCCTTGTATTTAGTCAAATATCTCTCCCTTTTCCTTCAATAAACTGTTTTAAAACATCAAAAAAAAAAAAAAGTAATGTGGAATTCTGGGTGGGATCCTGGAACAGAAGAAGTACATTTAGGTAAAAACTAAGGAAATCTGAGTAACTGGATTCTGGTTAATAATGAACCAATGTTGGTTCATTAATTAATAAATGTATCATACTAAATGTTCCAGCCCAGCACAAGTCTGAGACCAAAGAATATGCTACACAGAAAATAACCCATTGGTTTTGATTAGGAACTTAGGAACAGGAGAATAACTCCACCCAATAAAGGCCAGCTGGGAAATGGAAGTCTGCACTCTGCCCAAAACCAAGGGAGGGAGGAATGCCAAGGGGGTGACTTGAAAAGTTTGGCAAACTCCTTGGAGAGTTGCCGACCTACAGTGATTAGGGGAGGGGAATTTTACATCCTTCAGGCTTTGACTGCCACAGTCATGTGACTTGCTATCAGAATAGGGGAGGGGAGTGTCTCCATGCCCTGGGTCCTTACACTAAAGTTACATGTTAATAATGAGGGAAGCTGGGTGTGGGTATATGGAAATTCTCTGTACAGTCTTCACAATTGTTCTGTAAATCTAAAACTCTTCCAAAATCTAAAGTTTTTTTTTTTAAAAGAACAGTGTAAAAAGTTGAGAGTTCCTCAGAACTGCAACTGGAATTATCTAAACTGAAATTTAATGTCTCACAGTAAAAAAATAAATGAAACAAAAGTTAATACTTACCTTCTTTAAAAAATAGGATTAGAGAAAAACCGCAGGAGACGCCAATATACCCATTAGACTAGCTAAAATTTTTTAAACTGACAAGATCAAGTGTTGGTAATGATGTGGAGAAATTAGAACTCTAATACATTGCAGATGGGAATGTAAAATAGTATAACTCCTTTGAAAAACTGATTTGACATTTTCTTATGAAATAAAACCTACATTTACCATATAATGCAACAATTTCAGCCCTAAATGTTTACCCAAGATAAATGAGAGCATATATACACACAAAGACTTGTACATGAAAATTCATAGGAATTTTGCTCATAATAGACCCATGCTGACAACCCAAATGTCCATTGTTAAGTAAATGGATAAATTTTGGTATATTTATATAAGAGATTATTACTCAAAATTAAAAAAGGAAAAAAGACTACTAATATGCAACAAGGTAGATGCATATCAAAAACACTGTGCTGAGTAAAAAGAAGCCAGACACAAAAGAGTACATATTATATAATTCTATTTTTATGAAAATCTAGGAAAGACAAATCTAATCTATAGCAACAGAATTCCGGGATTAATGGTTTTCTGAAGCTGAGGATGGGAAGTTGAAATTAAGACGGAAGGGGAAAAGGGAACTTTTTAGGATAATGAAAATGGCACATATTGATTGTGGTGGTGGTTACACAGGTGTGTACGCTTACCACACTCATCAAACTATACTTAACATGTAAGCATTTTACTTACATAAATTTATACTACAATGGAATTGACTTCTTAATAGGATTAGAGAAAAACATGACAGGTACGGAAGATAAAGATTCAACTTATGCAAAATTGGGATACGAAGCAAGTGGAACCCAAAAAAGCTTCAAAAATAAAATTTAGAAAAACTTTCCACAAATAAGAAGCCTCAAATTCACAGCTTCATAGGCCCTCTATATCCCACAAAAGTATTTGATACAGAAAAAAGAGTATATAGTTGTACAAAGATATATAAAGATATATTTAAGAAGTTTGAAAGATAACTAAAGGTATAAAGAAAAATACTAGAACTAAAAATCATAATATAATATAATTAAAAGTAAGTGATAGAAGTGATGGATTGAAGATAAGGAGATAGGTGGAAGCATACTAATTACTTTACTGCACATAATCAGGAATCAAGAATTATATAAAATTAAACCACTAAAATAACCAAAATCATCGTCACTAAAAATAACTAAAGAACAAGCTAAAAACCTTCCAAATCATCAGAAACATGCATAGACAGAACAAACTATGAAAAAACACAAATCAGATAATGAAGAGATTTTAAAAGGAATAAAAAAATACATAGTGTAACTTAAAATATACAACCTCACTTACCTGTTTACATCAATAAATACAAATATGTAAAATAACATTAAGAAGAACATACTCAGGCTGGATGACAAAGTGAAACACAACTATTTGTGGTAATGAACAGGCACATCTAAAACATGGTAACCCAGGAAGTTTGAAATATAGATCTTAGGCAAATTCTAGGAAATATAAGCAAAAGGAAAGTAAAAACAGTATCTTAATAGCAGAGAGGGTTGAATTCAGGGCAAAATACATCATATGGTGCAAAGAAAGGCATACGTGGTAAATTCCACAACGAAGATCTTATATTTATTTTTATTTATACTCCAAATGCAATACCATCCAAATACAAAAAACAAAAGCATCAAGAAGTAAAAGAAGAAAGAGAAATAGGAAACTTCATCTCTCAGCCTATGACAGATAAAGTTCACAAATTAATAAGTAAGCTGATAGAAGACCTAAATAAAATAAGACAATTTTTATGCATTGAATTCTGTACAACCAAAACAGAATCAACTTCTTCTCAAGAACTATACCATATTCATCCTCCAGTCACATTGCGAGAAAACTAGAAACCAACGACAAAACTAGAAAGCAACCCCACAAAAAAATCACAACTGTTAAATCAAAAAGGAAATCAAAACAAAAAATTGCATAATAATGAAAACATTTCATTTAAAACATAAAATATGACTACAATAAGGTTGAGAGGAAAATTCATAGCCAAAGACATTAATATTTACAAACAAAAAAGAATTAAAATTAATTCTTCAATAATCTAACTCAAAAAGTTAGAAAAACAGCAATAGAATAACCACAAGGAGAGCAGGAGGAAAACTGATATAAAAAGAATTTAATGTATTAGAAGTAAAAAGGTAGAACTAATACATAATTCCAAAAGTTAGAGTTTTTAAATAAAAACAATCAAGAAAAAGAGATAATTTTTTAATAAAAACAATCCATAACAAAATAACAAGAATGGGGGAAATAATCTCAGATTTAGAGTACACTAAAATAATTATAGGAGGATTATTTGTTCAATTTTAAAATGGATAGATCATTTTCTAGGAAAATATGACTGTCTGACATTCACTTTAGAAGAGAAAAACATTAAAACATGCCAATCATCACAGAAAAATTGTTTTAAAGATTTAGCCAGCTATCCACCACCAAAAGAAAAGCCCAACATTTCAAAAATCTAATGCTTTAATTTTTTTTTGGAACATTTAAAGAATGTGGCTCTGTAAGTTCATGCATTGAGGGACTCTCTTTTTTTCAAACAAATAGCAATAATGGACAAAATATGCAACAAGAAAATTAAACCGACATAGCCAGGATCAAAACCAAATGAAACATCTCCATGCACTAGGAAACCAAGGAAGAACCTCAGCTGAAAACAAGAGCAAACTGCTCAGAAGCTCCCACAGCTCCTGGGAGTTTATCTTCTGCCGGGTAACTGGGTCTAAAAGTGATCCTTTGCAGCCAGAGCCATCGCCAGAAGCCAAGGACTGCACCAGGACTCCTCACCTGAGAAAGATGGGTAAGAAGCATTCCCATCTCTGCCTGGAATAAGCTTTGAATGAAGCTGTGGTCCTAGGGAGGCAAAGGGCACAGCGCAGTTTATGACCAGGAACCAAACTGTCCACTGAGAGCTTGGCAACATGCCTGTCACTTCTGTGATATCACCATGGAACAGGGACCCTACAAATGTTCAGGACTGAGGGGACTGGGTGGGACCACTGATAATGGGGTGAAGGAAGAGAGAGAGGAAGAGGGAAAAAGGGATGGAGAGAAAGAGGGAGAGAGGGAAAGAGAGAAACAGACAGAGACTCTCACTCTCAAAATGAGCCTGCAAACAAAATTCCAAAACACATTTTAAAAATCTTAAAATTACGAAAGACAAGAAGTTAAAAATACTGGGGTATGGATTCATTTCTGATGAAATTAAAACAAAACCTGTAAATTAGTCCTTTTAGGAGCCTTAAAGTAATAAAAGAAAATATAACATCTATAAAGAAATAGCGGTATGAAATGAAACAGACATGAAAAGAATAAAACAGCTTATGGAAAATGTCCAGTTAGAAATCTGAGGAACAAAAAATATAATCATTTGAACAAACTCAATAGATAAATAATAATAAACCATGGACTGGACTTAGAAGAGAAATAGTGGATTGAAAAAATAGTGCTAGATTTAATCATAATGACACATAGAGAGAAATATATATATTTTTAATGAACAGTGTGGTTAAGCTATACTAAGGACAGATCAAAAGGCTCTGTAATATATTTTACAGAACCAGGAGAAGGTAATACAGGAAATGTTGGAAAAGCAATTTTTGAAAATATAAGGATGAGAGACTATATCAGAACCAAAAGAAGGCAGACCAGAAGTGCTCTTCATGTTCTGAACAGACAAATAAAAATGAATCTGTCTTACACACCTTATTGTAAAACAGAACAACAGTGGTAAAAAGTAAGTCTAGGAGCAACTCAAGTTAAAAAAAAAAATTAAGAAAGAATAACAATGCTCTACAATTAGGTTGACATCAGGCACAATTGGCAACAAATGATGACAGATAAAATGGGGTATTTTCTTCAAAGTCCTATGTAAAGTAATTTGTCAACTTGGCTTTTATACCCAGCTAAATTTTAATTCAAGTGATACCAAAATAGACATTTCCAACATACAAATACTAAGGGAGTTTATCACCCATTAAAGTGTGTAATTCAGCAATAAGAAAAGTGAACCAAGCAGAAAGCTGTGGGATTCAAGACACAATAGTGAACCCAGAAATTAATAAAAATGTGTTGATAAATTTAATTAACTGTATATTGTAAAACCCAATAACTTTTGTTTGTAGAAAAGTGAAACAAATTCTAGAAATCAGTATCAATTGGGAGTTATGGTGAATGGATGGCTAATGTATACTAATGTTTTTATTTTATTTGTGACTTCAGGCTATTTAAAAGAAGATTATATATGTTAAAACTTCAAGGACAGTCATAAAAAGAATAGGAATATAATTGCCAGAGAAGGGGAAAAGAATATAGAAAACCTTATCAATCCAACAGAAATCAGGAAAGGAAATAAAGCAGCAAATAAAAAGGATGGTAAATAAAATGCAAAAATGTGTTAAAAATTAATCCAAACATGCTATTTATCACATGCATGTAAATGGGTTGACTTACCTATTGTAAGAGACTATCAAGTTGATTTTCTTATTTGTTCAGCTTTTTAAAACTTTTTTATTGTATGATATAACATATATACAAAGCAAAGAAAGAAAAAAGCCATAGTTTTCAAAGCACTCTTCAACAAGTAGTTACAGGACAGATCCCAGAGTTTGTCATGGGCTACCATACCATCCTCTCAAATTTTTCCTTCTAGCTGCTCCAGAATATAGGAATCTAGAAGAGAGAAATATTTTATTATCATCATAATCGACTTTTTTCTTTTTTATGGAAAATAACATATATACAAAAAAGCAATAAATTTCAAAGCAGAACACAACAATTAGTTGTAGAACAGATTTCTCAGTTTGGTATGAGTTACAATTCCACAATTTTAAGTTTTTACTCCTAGCTATTCTAAGATACTGGAGACTAAAAAGAATACCAATTTAATGATTCAGCAATCATATTAATTTGTTAAATCCTACATTCACTGTATAACTCCACCATCACCTTTGATCTTTCTATTCTACTCATTAGGGGTATTTGGGCTATGGCCATTCTAATTTTTTCATGTTGGAAGGGGCTGTCAATAATATGGGGTAGGGAAATGGAACTAGTTGATGTTCTGGAGAGGCTGGGCCTTTTAAGTTTCAGTACTTTTCTGGTCCAGGGACCCATCTGGAGGTTGTAGGTTTCTGGAAAGTTATCCTAGTGCATGGGATCTTTGTAGAGTTTTATATTGCCTTAGGTGTTCTTTATAATTGGCTGGAATGGTTTTGGTTGGGGTTTGGCAAGTTATAATAAGTAGCAATGTCTAACTGAAGCATACATAAGAGTGACCTCTAGAGTAGCTTCTCGACTCTATTTGAACTCTCCCAGACACTGAATACTTTATTAGTTACAATTCTTTTCCCCGTTTTGGTCAGGATGGAATTGTTGGTCCCATGGTGCCAGGGTCAGACTCATCTCTGGGAGGCATCTCCCACGCCACCAGGGAGACTTTCACCCCTGGATGTCATGTCCCATGTAGGGGGAGAGCAATGATTTCACTTGCAGAGTTAGGCTTAAAGAGTGAGGACACATCTGAGCAACAACAGAGGTCCTCCAGAAGTAACTCTCAGTCATACCCATAGGTAGGCTAAGCTTCACTACCTACATGAACTTCACAAGAGTAAGCCTCAAGATCAAGGGCTTGACCTATTGATTTGGGTGTCCCTAATGTTTGACACAGTATCAGGGGATTCCTTGATGGTAAGGTTTAATAGTCCCATGTTCTTTCTCACATCCCTCAGGGGACTTTGCTAATACTTTTTGATTATCTGCTTAATATACTCTAGGATGCATCCAGGCATTACAATAATCTATACAGGATTAAAGGACCTCTTTCTTATTCTGTGCTCCCTGTATTTCTATGGTTCAAATGAGCTATACAGATAGGTTGAATTAGATTATGCACTACAGAAAATTTCAGTTCTGACCAAATAAACCTCTCTTCCAACAGTCTCAAAGGGTATGTGTGGTTCTAAAATATAGGCACTGTCTTCCTTACCCCTAAATTCGAATTACTTTAACCCCAACCTGTTCGACTTCATTCTTATCTCTAAATATCAGGTTATATATATAAAACAGCCTTTCAAAATCCAGAAAGGACCAACTTCTGGTATTGCTGATTCTCTCTATTGTTCTTTTGTTCTAAATTTCATTTATTTTTGCTCTAATATTTTTCATTTCTTTTCTTTCTGTTTGTTTTGGGATTGTTTTGCTGTTCTTTTTCTAATTTCTCTAGGTGTTGCACTTAGGTCTTTGATTTTAGCTCTTTCTCCTTTTTTAAAAGTAAAGTTTAATAGTTCCACAACTTTTCTCCCATCCTTCAAGGGACTTTGCCAATACTTTTTATCAGCTTAATATATTCTAGGATGTATGAGAATTGCATTAAGCTATACAGGATTAAAGGCCCTCATTCTTATTCTGGGCTCCCTGTGTTTCAGTCTTCAATGAGCTATCCAGACAGGTTGAGTTAGATTATGTGCTATGGAAAATTTAGGTTCCAGACAAAATAAACGTTTCTTTCTTTGATCTCAAAGAGTAGGTATGGTTCTAAAATATAGACAATATCCTTACCCTGTGTTCTGAATAACTTTAATTCCGACCTGATCAGCTTCGTTCTTCTCTCTAAATACCAGGTTATAGATATGTAAAACAGCTTCTCAAAATACAGAAATAGTAATTATCCTTTTGGACTAAATGTGTCTGCTATAAAAAGCCCCTGTTTTCTTATAAGCATTTTCTAAAGGAGACCATACAATAATTATTCTTTCATTTCTGGCTTATTTTGCCTCACCGAATTTCCCACAGGTTCATTCACAACGTTGCATGCCTTGCATCTTTGTTCATTTTTTGTAGCAGCACAATATTTGATCGTACGTATACACCATCATTCACCAATCTACTTCTCAGTCAGTGCATCCTTCAGGCACCTTTATCATGGTCATAAATGTGGAGTCATACAGTATCTATCCTATTGTGTCTGGCTTATTTTGCTCAGCATTATGTCCTCAAGGCTCATCCATCTTGTTATATGTTTCAGGATGCCATTTCGTCTTACTGCTGTATGATATTCCATTATATTTTTAGACCATATTTTGTTAATCCACTCATTTGTTGATAGGCATTTGGATTGTTTCCATCTTTTGATGATTGTGAATAACGCTGCTATGAACATCGGTGTGCAAATGAGTGTTAGTGTCACTGCCTTCAGTTCTTCTGGGAATCTATGAAGTTGTGCTATTGCTGAGTCATAGGGCAACTTGATATTTAGTTTCCAAAGGAATCTCCAAACTGCCTTCCATAGCAGCTGTACCATTATATAGTCCCACCAGCAGTGCATACGTGTCCCAATTCCTCCACATCCTCTCCAACATTTATAGTTTCCTGTTTGTTTAATAGCAGCCATTCTTATAGTTGTGAGGTGGTATCTCATTGTAGTCTTGATCTGCATTTCCCTTATAGCTAATAAAATGAGCATCTCTTCATGTGCTTTTGAGCCATCTGTATTTGGTCTTCAGAAAAATGCCTATTCACATCTTTAGCCCATTTTATAATTGGGTTGTTTATTCTTTTGTTGTCAAGTTGATTGATAACTTTAGTATACAGGATATCAAACCTTTGTCCAATGGGTGATTTCCAAATATTTTCTCCCATTGAGTTGGCTGCCTCTTCACCTTTTTGACAAAGTCTTTTGAGATGCAGAGGTATTTGGTTTTGAGGAGTTCCCATTTATTTTTTCTTTTGTTGCTTATGCTTTGAGTGTAAAGAATAGGAAGCTACCTCCTATTACTAGGTCTTGAAGATGTTTCCCTACATTTTCTTCTAGATGCTTTATGATGCTAGTTCTTATACTTAGGTATTTGATCCACTTTGAGTTAATTTTTGTATAGGGTGTAAGGTAAGGGTCCTCTTTCATTCTTTTGGCTATTGATATCCAGTTCTACCATGCCTATTTGTTGAAAAGACTATTTTGTCCCAGTTCAGCAGATTTGGTGGCCTTGTCAAAAATCAGCTGACGTTCCGGGTCAAGATGGCAGCTTAACAACGTGCGCGTTTTAGTTCGTCCTCCAGAACAACTGCTAAATAACCAGAAACAGTACAGAAAAGCTCCTGGGGCCACGCCAGTGACCAGACACACAGTGTACCCCAGTCTGGACCAGCTGGACCGGCTGCAAGCACCCCCCAAAACTGTGAGTTCCCAAAGCTGCGGCAGCCAGTGCCCCTCCCCCACAGGCCGCTTCCCAGAGGGGAAAGGAAAAGACTTTACCAGCAGCAGTGACTGGGCACAATCAAACGCCAATTGTGGAACTAATTAACAAATTCTGACTACTAAAAATAGGCCCCCAGCTTAGGTGAACCCAATCAAAGCGGAGGTTGCTCATTTTTGCCCGGGCACCAAGGGGGCAGGACTGACAGAAAAGGGGGGAAAAAAAAGAAGGAAACAGGTTTTTGTGGCTGTGTATCTACAAAGGCTTGACTGCCTCTGGATACAGCGGCAGGACTTTTCAGGCTGCAACTGCCCCAGGCATAGGCAGGAGTGAGCTCTTTTGGGGGCTTATCTGGAGCCTGTGCCTTCCCCAGGGGAGGGGTGAAGGCCCACCCAGGTGGAATCCCTCCTTCAAGGAATTCAGACACCAGTACTTGGTAATCTAAAGCCATTAAAACCAGCCTACAACTTCTCCTCTGTCTCCAACAAACCCCCAGCCAAAGTTAAAGGTACTGCATCATCTTATGCTGGTGGGACCTGCAGTCAGACAAGCGCCACATACTGGGCAGGATAAGAAAAACAGAGTCCAGAGACTTCACAGAAAAGTCTTTCAACCTGCTGGGTCTCATGCTCAGGGAAAACCGATGCAGGTGACTCTTTCCTTCTGATAGGAGGCCAGTTTGGTCTGGGAAAATCTGGCTGGGGTCTATAATATCTAAGCAGACCCTCCTAAGTGTGTGTGTGGGGGAAAGGTACCACACAAGCAGGGCAAGAAACAAGAAAACAAGAACTGAAAAATTCTCCTCTGTTAAACAAAACTTAAGCTAAAGGTTCAGATAAAGCTGAACAGAATGTCAAAGAACAGATAGACAACAAATTCATCCAGCAAGAAAACCCTAGATAAAAGAAGTGAAAGCAATCTCCAGAATAAACTAATTAAGGTAATTAAATGCCTAGATGCCAGCAAAAAATAACAAATCACACTAAGGAAATTGAAGATATGGCCCAGTCAAAGGAACAAACCAACAATTCAAATGACATACAGGAGCTGAAACAACTAATTCAGAATATACGAACAGACATGGAAAACCTCATCAAAAACCAAATCAATGAATTGAGGGAGGATATAAAAAAGGCAAGGAAGGAACAAAAAGAAGAAACTGAAAGTCTGAAAAAACAAATCACAGAACTTATGGGAATGAAAGACACAGTAGAAGAGATGAAAAAAACAATGGAAACCTACAATGGTAGATTCCGAGAGGCAGAACATAGGATTAATGAACCGGAGGACAGAACATCTGAAATCCAACAAGAAACAGAAACTATAGGAAAAAAATTGGAAAAATATGAGCAGGGACTCAGGGAATTGAAAGACAATATGAAGCGCATGAATATACGTGTTGTGGGTGTCCCAGAAGGAGAAGAGAAGGGAAAAGGAGGAGAAAAACTAATGGAGGAAATTATCACTGAAAATTTCCCAACTCTTATGAAAGACTTAAAATTACAGATCCAAGAAGTGCAGCATACCCCAAAGAGAACAGATCCAAATAGACATACTCCAAGACATTTAATAATCAAAATGTCCAAGGTCAAAGAGAAAGAGAGGATCTTGAAAGCAGCAAGAGAAAAGCAATCCATCACATACAAGGGAAGCCCAATAAGATTATGTGCAGATCTCTCAGCAGAAACCATGGAGGCGAGAAGACAGTGGGATAATATATTTAAATTATTAAAAGAGAAAAACTGCCAACCAAGAATTCTATATCCAGCAAAATTGTCCTTCAAAAATGAGGGAGAAATGAAAACATTTTCAGACAAAAAATCACTGAGAGAATTTGTGACCAAGAGACCAGCTGTGCAAGAAATACTAAAGGGAACACTAGAGACAGATACGAAGACAGAAGAGAGAGGTGTGGAGAAGAGTGTAGAAAGGAAGACTATGAGTAAAGGTAAAAGGAAGGAAAATTAGATATGACATATAAAATCCAGAAGGCAAAATAGTAGAAGAAAGTACTACCCATACAGTAATAACACTGAATGTTAATGGATTAAACTCTCCAATCAAAAGACATAGTCTGGCAGAATGGTTTAAAAAACAGGACCCATGTATATGCTGTCTCTACTCAAAGGTCACGAGGCCAAGGACACAAATGGACATTTACATGTTTATAGCAGCATTATTAACAATTACCAAGTGATGGAAACAGCCAAAATGTCCATCAACAGACAGTTGACTAAACAAACTGTGACATTTACATAAGATGGAATATTATGCAGCTGTAAGACAGAATAAAGTTATGAAGTACGTAACAGCATGAATGGACCTTAAGGACATTATGCTGAGTGTGATTAGCCAGAAACAAAAGGACAAATACTGTATGGTCTCACTGACATGAACTGACGTTAGTGAATAAACTTAGAATATTTCCTTGGTAACAGAGACCATCAGGAGATAGAAATAGGGTGAGATATTGGGTGATTGGAGCTGAAGGGATACAGATTGTGCAACAGGACTGAATATAAAATCTCAGATATGGACAGCACAATACTACCTAACAGTAATGTAATTATGTTAAAACACTGAATGAACCTGCATGTGAGAATGATAGAGGGAGGAGGACTGGGGACATAAATGAAATCAGAAAGAAAGATAGATGGTAAAGATCGAGATGGTATAATCTAGGAATGCCTAGAGTGTATAATAATAGTGAAATGTACAATTACAAATTTTAAAAATGTTTTTGCATGAGGAAGAACAAAGGAATGTCATTATTGCAGGGTGCTAAAAATAGATGATAATTAATACTTTAAAATGTCACCTTATGTGTGAGACTAAAGCAAAAAATGTTTATTTGTTGCAAAATTTATATTTTGACTAGAGCATTTCCTAATATAACTCATGTAGATAGTTTGATTGAATGTCATAAGTACTTGGAATCTCAGGTAGCACATGAGATTTTGTTGGTTTGTCCAGAGTGATGCCCCGATGAATCCCAGAGTGATTTGATCAGTGACCGGAAAAGTATTTGCAAGCCCCCTTCGGGGAATGGTGAGAGTGGGGAGAAATTCAACTCCCCCAAGTTGAATTCTTGATATTCTCACAAGCAGTGTGAACAACCAAAGCTATAGGCTGAGCCCCCAGGCTTAGGGTTTGTTCACATGAAACTTAACCCCACAAAGGATAGGTCAAGTCTACTTAAAATTTAGGCCTAAGAGTCACCCCCAAGAGAGCCTCTTTTGTTGCTCAGATGTGGCCTCTCTCTCCAGCCAGCATGATGAGCAGTCTCACCACCCTCCCCCTCTCTGCGTGGGACATGACTCCCAGGGGTGTGGACCTTCCTGGCAATGTGGGACGGGGATCCTGGAATGAGCTGAGACTCAGCGTCAAGGGACTGAGAAAAACACTAGAATGAGCTGAGAATTAACATCAGGGGATTGAGAGAACCTTCTCGACCAAAGGGGGAAGAGTGAAATGAGACTAAGTGTCAATGGCTGAGAGATTCCAAACAGAGTCGAGAGGTTTTCCTGGAGGTTATTCTTATGCATTAAGTAGATATCACCTTGTTGTTCAAGATGTAGTGGAGAGGCTGTAGGGAACTGCCTGAAAATGTAGAGCTGTGTTCCAGTAGCCATGTTTCTTGATGATGATTGAACAATGATATAGCTTTCACAATGAGACTCTGTGAATGTGAAAACCTTGTGTCTGATGCTCCTTTTAGCTACTATATCAGCAGAAGAGTAGAACATATGGAATAAAAATAAATAATAGGGGGAACAAATGTTAAAATAAATTTAGTTTGAAATGCTAGTGGTAAATGAAAGCGAGGGGTAAGGGGTATGGTATGTATAATCTTTTTTTTCTCTGTTATCATTTTATTTCTTTTTCTGTTTTCTTTTTATTTCTTTTTCTAAATTGATGCAAATGTTCTAAGAAATGATGAATATGCAACTATGTGATGATATTAAGAATTACCGATTGTATATGTAGAATGGAATGATCTCTTAATGTTTTGTTTGTTAATTTTTTTAATTAATAAAAAAAGTTAAAAAAAATCAGCTGACCATAGATTTGGTGGTCTATTTCTGTACTCTCAATTCAATTCCATTCATCAATACTTCTATCTATGTGCCAGATTCATGTTGTTTTGAACACTGTGGCTTTATAATAAGTTTTAAAGTCAGGATGTGTCAATCCTCCCACTTTGTTCTTCTTTTTAAGGATGCTTTAGCTATTCAGGGTCTCTTTCCCTTCCAGATGAATTTGGTAACTAGCTTTTCCAAGTCTTTAAAGTAAGTTGTTGGAATTTTGATTGGTACTGCCTTGAATCTATAGATCAATTTGGGTAGAACTGACATCTTAACTGTATTAAACCTTCCTATCCATGAGCAGGGAATGTCTTTCCACCTATTTAGATCTTCTTTGATTTCTTTTAGAAATGTTATGTAGTTTTCTGTGTACAAGTCCTTTACATCCCTAGTTAAATTCATTCCTAAAAAATTCAACTTCCACATTTGGAGAATTCTTTATACTCTCACAAGCAGTGGGGACAACCAAATCAATAGGTGGAGCCCTTAACCTTAAGGTTTGCCCCTATGAAACCTATCCCAGCAAAGGATAGGTTTCCTCAGAGAACCTCTTTTGTTGCTCAGATGTGGCCTCTCTCTCAGCCAATACAGCAAGCAAAATCACTGCCCTCCCACCTCTATGTGGGACATGACCCCCAGGGGTGTAAACCTCCCTGGAAATGTGGGAAAGAAATCCTAGAATAAGCTGGGACTCAACATCAAGGGATTGAGAAAACCTTCTCAACTAAAAGGGGGAAGAGAGAAATGAAACAAAATAAGATGTCAGTGGCTGAGAGATTTCAGAGTGGAGAGATTATCCTGGAGGTTATTTCTATGCATTATATAGATGTGCCCTTTTTAATTTATGGTGTATTAGAGTGGCTAGAGGGTAGTATCTGAAACTCTAGAGCTGTGTTCCAGTAGCCTAGATTCTTGAACGTTATTGTATGAAATAACTCTCAGTGTGACTATGTGATTCTGAAAACCTTGGTCTGGTGCTCCTTTTATCTACAGTATGGACAGATGAGTAAAAAATATAGATAAAAAGTAAACAAATAATAGAGGGAACAAAGGTTAAAATAAATTGAGTAGATTGAAATATTAGTGGTCAATGAGAGCGAGAGGTAAGGGGTACAACGTGTACGAGTTTTTTCTTTTTTCTTTCTTTTTCCTGGAGAGATGCAAAAGTTCAAAAAAATGATCATGGTGGTGAATATACAACTATGTGATGATATTGTAAGCCATCGATTGTAACCATGTCAAGAATGTTTGTTTGTCAAGAATGTTTGTATGTTTGTTGTTCATAATAAAAAAAAATTTCATTCATAAGTACTTGGTTCTTTTAGTTGCTCTTTTGAATGGAAGTTTTTCCTTAATAATATAAAATATTAACTTTCTATCCTGCCACCTTGCTGAATTTGTGTATTTGCACAAGTAACTTTGTTGTAGATTTCTCAGGATTTTCCAGTATGGTATTATGTCATCTGCAAATAATGAAAGTTTTACTTCTTCCTTTCCAATTTGGATGTCTTTTATTTCTTTTTCCTGCTTGATGGCTCTATTTAGAATGCCTGGCACAATGGCGAATAATAGTGGTGACAGTGGACATCCTTGTCTCATTCCTGATCTTAGAGGGAAAGCTGCCAGTCTCTCTCCATTGAGTACAATGTTGGCTATCGGTTTTTCATATATGCCCTTTATCGTACTGAGGCAGTTACCTTTGACTTCTATCTTTTGAAGTGTTTTTATCAGAAAAGGATGTTGAATTTTGTTGAATGTTTTTTCAACATCAATTGAAATGATCATGTGATTTTTCCTTTTCAATTTGTTAATGTGCTGTATTACATTAATTGATTTTTTTGTTTTGAACCATCCTTCCATTGCTGGTATAAACCCCACTTGGTTGTGGTGTATAATTCTTTTAATGTGTTGTTGGATTTGATTTGCTAGTATTTTGCTGAGAATTTTTGCATCTACGTTCCTTAGGTAGATTGGCCTGAAGATTTCCTTTCTTATAGCATCTTTACCCATTTTGGTATTAAAATGATATTAGCTTTGTAAAATGAGTTAGGTAGTATTCCTTTTAGCTCAATTTTTTGGAAAAGTTTGAGCAGGATTGGTGTTAGTTCTCTTTGGAATGTTTGATAAAATTCCCCTGTGACGCCATCTGGCCCTGGGCTTTTCTTTGTAGGAAGATGTTTGATGACTGATTGAATTTCCTTATTTGTGATTGGTTTGTTGGGATCTTCTATTTCTTCATGAATCAATTTAACTTGTTTGTGTGTTTCCAGGGATTTATCCATTTCATCTAAATTGTCTAGTTGGTTGGCATATAGTTGTTCATAGCATTCTCTTATGCTTTCTTTTATTTCTTCAGGGTCTGTGGTAACACACCCTTCTCATTTCTGATTTTATTTATTTGCATCCTCTCCCTTTTCTTCTTTGCCAGTATTGCTAGTGGCCCATCAATTTTATTTATTTTCTCAAAGAACCAACTTTTGGTTTTATTGATTCTTTCTATTGTTCTTTTGTTCTCCCATTCATTTAACTCTGCTTTAATCTTTGTTATTTCTGTTCTTCTATTTTCTTTGGGGTTAGTTTGCTGTTCTTTCTCAAGTTTCTCCAGGTGGACAGTTAAGTCCTCAATTTTTGCTTTCTTGCTTTTTAATACAAGCATTTAGGGCAATAAAATTCCTTCTCAGCACAGCCTTTGCCATATCCCATAAGTTCTGATTATGTTGTATTCTCATTTTCATTCATCTCCAGATAGCTACTGATTTCTCTAATTTCTCAATTTCAATTTCTTCTTTGACCAACTGGTTGTTTAAGATTGTGTTATTTAACCTCCATATGTTTGTGAATGTTCTCATTCTTTGGTGATAAATGAGATCTAGCTTCATTCCATTGGGATCAGAGAAAGTGCTTTGAATTCTTTCAATGTTTTTACATTTATACAGCCCTGTTTTGTGCCCCAGCATATGATCTATCCTGGAGAATGTTTCATGAGTGCTAGAGAAGAATGTATATCCTGGTGTTTTGGGGTGCAAAAACCTATATATGTTTGTTAGGTCTAATTCACTTATTGTTCTAGTTTGCTAGCTGCTGGAATGTAATATACCAGAAGTGGAATGGCTTTTTAAAAGGGAAATTTAATAAGTTGCTAGTTTACAGTTCTAAGGCCGAGAAAATGTCCCAATTAGAACAAGTCAATAGAAATGTCCAATCAAAGGTATCCAGGGAAAGTCACCTTGGTTCAACAAGGCTGATGAAGTTCAGGGTTTCTCTCTCAAGTGAGAAGGCACATGGTGGACACAGTCACAGTTTCTCTCTCAGCTGGAAGGGCACATGGTGAGCATGGCATCATATGCTAGCTTTCTTCATCCTCCAAAATGTTTCCTCTTTTATAGGACTCCAGTAAACCAATCAAGATCCACTCAAATGGGTGGAGACACATCTCCCCTAATCCATCTTAACAACCACTCTTGATTGGGTTACATCTTCAAGGAGATGATCTAATTATAGATTCAAACATACAGTATTGAATAGGGATTATTCTACCTTTACAAAATGGGATTTTGATTAAAACATGGCTTTTCTAGGGCCCATACATCCTTTCAAATCAGCACACTTATCAAGTTGTTTAACTTCTCTATTTCCTTGTTGATCTTCTGTCAGGTTGTTCTATTTATAGAAGAGAGTGGTTGTATTAGTTAGGGTTCTCTAGAAAAACAGAATCAACAGGGAACACTTGCAAATATAAAATTTATGAAAGTATCTCACGTGACCGTAGGAATGTAGAGTCCAAAATCCACAGGGCAGGCTGCGAAGCTGATGACTCCAATGGATGGCCTGGATGAACTCCACAGGAGAGGCTCACCAGCCAAAGCAGGAATGCAACCTGTCTCCTCTGAGTCCTCCTTAAAAGGCTTCCCATGATTGGATTTAGCATCACTAATTGCAGAAGACACTCCCCTTTGGCTGATTACAAATGGAATCAGCTGTGGATGTAGCTGACGTGATCATGACCTAATCCTATGAAATGTCCTCATTGCAACAGACAGGCCAGCGCTTGCCCAATCAGATGAACAGGTACCACAACTTGGCCAAGTTGACACCTGTCCCTAACCATGACAGTGGTGGATTGAAGTCTCCTACTATTATTGTTGAAACATCTTATCACTCTCTTCAGTTTTGCCAATGTCTGTCTCATGTACTTTGGAACTACTTGATTGAGAGTATAGACACTGATGATTGTTATATCTTCTTGGTGAATTGTCCCTTTTATTAATATATAGTGTCCTTCTTTGTCTTTTATGATGTCTCTACATTTAAAGTCTATTTCATCTGATAGTAGTATAGCTACTCCTGCCTTCTTTTGGTTACAACTTGCATGGAACATCTTTCTCCACCCCTTCACTTTCAATCTATTTGTATCTTTGTGTCTAAGATGAGTCTCTTATAAGCAGCATATAGCTGGATTATATTTCTTAATACATTCTGCCAATCTATTTCTTTTAACTGGTAAATTTCATCTGTTAACATTCAAAGTTATTACTGAAAAGGCATTTCTTAAATCCACCATCTTATCCTTTTTATTTTATTTGTCAGGTCTATATATTCTTTTACCTCTTTCTTTTTTTAATCCTTACGTTACCCTTACCAGTACTCTTCAATTCTGCATCCTAACCTCCAGACCTCCTGCTCCTGTCTCTCTTTTTTTTTTTTTTTTCAGCTGGCAGAACTCCCTTTAGTATTTCTTGTAGGGCTGGTCACTTGTTGACAAATTCTTTCAGGATCTGTTTGTCTGTGAAAGCTTTTTTTTTCTTTTTTGGCTCTTTTATTTCTTGTTTATTTTGCCTCACCCAGTGTCACACAGGTTCATTCACAATGTTGCAGGCCTCATAACTTCATTCCTTTTTGTAGCAGCACAATATTTGATCATATGTGCATACACCATTGTTTGCCAATTTACTTCTAAGTCAGTGCATCCTTCAGCCACCTGCGTTCATTAACCATCATGTATAATGCCATAGTCCATCAACACTCTCAATTTTAGATAATTTCATTGTTCCCAAGAGAAAGATAAGCAATAAACACGCCCTCAACCAAATAGGAAATCTAAACCTCCCTCTTACTCTTGTCCCTTCCCCCTTATTTACCCATGGTGTTGCTGTGGTACTGCTGATATTTTCCTGTTAAACATAGTCCATAGCATACAATAGCAGTTTCCCCCAGTACCCTAAACTTAAACACTCTGTACAAGAATCATACCTTTGAACTAATTCATGCAAGAATTTATTTATATTTGTAGTGTTAATCAGTGGAACACATTGGTCTATACAACCCCTTTCCATCATATTCACCTTCAATATGGTAATATTACTTCTAAACCCACTAGCAAACAGCCTTCACTCCTATCTATTCCCTTACATTTGAGTTCAACCTCATTAGCTAACCATTCACCCATCTCTAGCTTCTACGTATCTCTAAGTCCCCGTGTTTTATATTATAAGCCTCTAATTTTACCTCTACCACGGTCATAAAAGTGGAGTCATACAGTACCAGTCCTTTTGGGTTGGGCTTATTTCACTCAGCATTATATCCTCAAGGCTCATCCATCTTGTCATGTGCTTTAGGACGTCATGTCTTCTTATTGCTGCATTATATTCCATTGTATGTATATGCCACATTTTGTTAATATACTCATCTTTTAATGGGCATTTAATTGTTTCTATCTTTTGGCGACTGTGAATAATGCTGCTATGAACATCGGTGTGCAAATGTCTGTCTGTGTCACTGCTTTTAGCTCTTACGGATATACACCAAGCAGTGCTATTGCTGGGTCATAGGGCAACTCGATATTTAGTTTCCTAAGGAACCACCAAACTGTCTCCCATAGTGCCTGTACAATTATACTTTTCCACCAGCAGTGCATGAGTATCCCAGTTTATCTACATCCTCTCGAATATTTGTAGCTTCCTGTTTGTTTAATAGCAGCTGTTCTTATAGGTGTGAGGTGGCATCTCATTGTAGTCTTGGTCTGCATTTCCCGTATAGCTAATGAAAATGAGCATCTCTTCATGTGGTTTTGAGCCATCTATATGTGCTCTTCAGAAAAATGCCTCTTCATATCTTTAGCCCATTTTATATTTGGGTTGTTTGTTCTTTTGTTGTTGAGTTGTATAATTTCTTTATGTATATAGGATATCAAACCTTTGTCTGATGTGTGATTTCCAAATATTTCCTCCCATTGAGTTGGCTGCCTCTTCAACTTTTTGACAGTCTTTTGAGGTACAGAGGCATTTGATTTTGAGAAGTTCCCATTTATCTATTTTTTTCTTTTGTTGCTTGTGCTTTGGGTATAAAATTTAGGTCCTGTTACTAGGTCCTAAACATGTTTCCCTACATTTTCTTCTAGAAGCCTTATGGCACTAGTACTTATATTTAGGTGTTTAATCCACTTTGAGTTAATTTTTTAATAGGCTTTAAGGTAAAGGTCCTCTTTCATTCTTTTGGCTATTGATATCCAGTTCTTCCATGTTCATTTACTGAAAAGACTATTTTTGTCCCAGTTCAGTGGATTTGGGGGCCTGGTCAAAATTCAGTTGACTAATTTGGTGGTCTATTTCTGTGCTCTTGATTTGATTCCATCGGTCAATACTTCTATCTTTGTGCCAAAACCATGTTGTTTTGACCACTGTGTTCAGGAAAAGGGAGGCAGGCAAGGAGAGACCGTAAATAGTGTGAACAATCCTATTCACCATTCCACTCCACGAGTCCATGGCCAGAGGAGAGGTATTTAGGAAGGAAATCAACATTGAAGCAATAATTAAAAGATAAATTGGTTGGTTTGGGTGCACGGGTGGTTCAGTGGTAAAATGCTTGCCTTTCATTCATGAGACCCAGGTTCGATTCCCAGACCATGCACCCAAGAAATAAAAAATAAAAAAGATAAATTGGTTGAGTATCTCAAAGGAGAAGAACAGCATACAAAGGAAGCCTACACATAAGAAATGAATTAGTTGGGACTCTTTTGGTTTCAAGTAGCAGAAACCAAACTCAAACTGCATTAAGCAAAAAGGTGAATTTATTGGCTTACGTATCTGTAATGTCAAAGAGAAGATCCAGCTTCAGGCTTGATTGAATCCAGTCTTTCAAAAAGTATCATTGAACTTTTTCTCCCTTCATTTCTTGTCTCTCCTTCATCCATGTGGGATTCACACACAAACCATCAAGTATGGGTAAACGATGCATCTGGTTACATGAAGATTAAGGTTTTATATTCAGAGTATACTGCAGTTAAAGTGTAGAGACATTACAGATGTAGATAAGATATCTGGAATGTCAATAAAAGATAAGAAGTTAATAGCTAGACTATACAAGGAAATCTTGCAAATCAACACTAAAAAGATGACTTCAATATAAAGATAAGGGGATAAAGAAGGCACTCAGAAAAAGGGCAACCAAGTAGCGAAGAAATATATTTTTTAAATACAATTTCATTAGTAATGAGAAAAATGCAAATTTAAAACAATGAGATATCAATTTATACCTGTCAGATTGGGAATATCAGATCATCACATAATACCAAATCTTGGATATGGGGGCTCTCCTGCACCAGTGGTGGGAATGTAGACCCCGGCAGCCCATCTGGAGAACAATTTGATGGTAAATATAAAAATTAAGCATCCATATAGCATGTGACCCAACAAACCCACTCCTGGTATATACTCTAGAGAGATATTCACAGGTCCACTGATGTCATGTACAAGGACAGCCATCAATTTTACATGTGGAAACAGGGAGTTGGCAAATGAATAAATAAAATGAAGTGAATGCACACACAGAAATACTAGAGGACATTCAGAAGTAGTGAATGAGATGTTATTGCAGTAATGTAGATTTTAAAAATAAAATGATGCTCTCTCTTTCCCCTTTTGGTCGAGAAGTTTTTCTCATTTCCTTGATGCAGAGTCCCAGCTCATTCTAGGATTTCTGTTCCATGTTGCCAGGAAGATTTACACTCCTAGGAGTCATGTCCCATGTAGAGGGGGGGAGGGCAGTGAGTTTGCTTGTCATATTGGCTGAGAGAGAGATAGGCCACATCTGAACGATAAAAGAGGTTCTCTGGGGGTGACTCTTAGGCCTAATTTTAAGTAGGCTCAGCCTATCCTTTGCAGGGTTGAGGTTGTTCATATAAACAAACCCCAAGATTGAGGGCTCGGCCTATTACTTTGGTTGTCCCCACTGCTTGTGAGAATATCAGGAATTATCCACATGGGGAAGTTGAATTTTCCCCCTTGCTTGCCATTCCCCCAAGGGGACTTTGCAAATACTTTTTTATTCACTGTTCAAATCACTCTGGGATTTATTGGGGCACCACTCTGGACAAACCTACAAAATTTCATGCCCTACTCAAGGTTCCATGTACTTATGATGTTCAATTAAACTGTACACATAAGTTATTAGGAAATGCACTAGTCAAATTATAAATTTGTACCAAATACACATTTTTGCCTTAGTCTTACACGTAAGTTAAAGTTTTAAAAATATGAATTACCATCTATTTTCAACACCCTGCAATACTGACATTCCTTTGTTCTTCCTCATGCAAAACATTTTTTAATTTGTACATTTAGTCACTATCATTTTACACTCTAGGCATTCCTAGATCATATCATCTCAGTCTTTATCATCTACTTTCCTTCTGGTTTCATTTGTGCCCTCAGCCCTCCTCCTTCTATCATTCTCACATTCAGCTTCATTCAATGTACTGACATTATTGTATTACCGTTAGGTGGTATTATGCTATCCATTTCTGAATTTTTACATTCAGTCCTGTTGCACAATCTGTATCCCTTCAGCTCCAATTACCCAATATCTACTCTATTTATATCTCATGATGGTCTCTGTTCTTAGCTGAAATTCTCCAAGTTCATTCATTAATGTTAGTTCATATCAGTGAGACCATATAATATTTGTCCTTTTGTTTCTGGCTAAGAGGATGTTGTTTTTAATTAAGGTGTGGCCAACTGAATCAACATGGGCCTTAGTCCTTTTTTAGAGGCTTTATAAAAGAGAAAGCCACAGAGAGGAGCCAGGAACTGGAGGTCAGTGGAAACTAGAACATAAAAGAGAAGACATCACCATGTGACAGGAAAGCAAGGAATCCCAAGGATTGCTGGCCAGCCAGAGTGCTACTGACCCCAGGAGGAAACAAGCCTTCCAGCCTCTGAAACTGTAAGACAATAAATTTCTATTGTTTAAAACAACCCAGTGTGTGGTATTTGTCATAGCAGCTGGGAAACTAAGACAGTTTTTGGTACCAAGGATGGATGGGGTGCTGCTATTACAAACACCTAAAAAAATGTGGAAACGGTTTTGAAACCGGGTAATGGGTAGAGAATGGAAAATTGTGAGGAACTTGATAGAAAAAGCTTAGAGTGATTTGAAGAGACTGCTGATAGAAATATGGATGTTGAAAGGTACCTACGATGAGGTCTCAGAAGGCCATGATGACTGTGTTATTGAAGGAAAGATTATCCTTGTTATAAAGTAGCAGAGAAAGTGGCTGAATTATGCCTTAATGTTGTTCCACTTGTAAGCAATTAGCTGAGGAGATTTCCAAGTGTTTTAGTTTGCAAGCTGCCAGAATGTGATATACTAGAACTGGAATGGCTTTTACAAAGAGGAATTTAAGTTGCAAGTTTATAGTTCTAAGGCCATGAGAATGTCAGGCAAGGCTATAAAAATGTCCATATTAAGGCATCCAGAGAAATATACCTTGGTTCAAAAAGGCCAATGATGTTTGAGATTTCTCTCTCAGCTGGAAAGGCACATGATGATGTCTGCTAGCTTTCTCTCCCAGCTTCTTCAACAGCTTCCATGAGGCTCTGTTCTGGTGGCTCTGTTTGTTCTGGTGGCTCTAAAGCTTTCTCCAAAATGTTTCCCTCTTAAAGTGCTCCAGTCAGCAACCCCACCTTGAATGGGTGGAGTCACATCTCCATGGAAACTATCTAATCAAAAGTTACCACACACAGTTGGGTGAGTCATATCTTCATGGAAACAACCAAAAGGAATACACCCAGCAATACTGAATGAGGATTAAAGTACATGGCTTTTCTGAGGCACATAATAGCTTCAAATCAGCACACCAAGCTAACTGTGGAAGGTACTTCCTGGTCTCTCTGTGGAAGGTACTTCCTGGTCTCTCCTTGCAGCTTGTAGTAAAGTGCAAGAGGAAAGGGCTCAGCTGAAAATGAAACTCTTAAAGAGGAAGAAACCAGAAATTGATGATTTTGAAAATTTTCAACTTATCCAGATAGCATGCTCTGAGACTAGGACCAGAAGCTGCTCAACGAGGGACCTCCCTAAGCTTCTTGGAAGTGAGTCCCAGAGAACAAGGCTCCAAGTGAGGGTTTAATCCAACTACCCTTTGCTAAAGAGGATATGGCTGAACATGGTTACCATCAGACATCTTGGAGGAAGTCAGGATTGAAAATGAAGTTAGTTATTCAGGAAGATCTGTGGAAAGCCCTTTTGTCTGATGGTTGAACCCTCTTGAACTACACGCAAAGCCAACAAGGATTTTGCAAAATTTTTATGAACAGAAGCACTGACTGAAAGAGATAGAGGAAGGACTAATCCAAGGAAGAATGACTTCCAGGGCAGAAACACAGAAGGGAAGATCTGGACCAAAGAGATCTCCTAGGGCTAAGAGAGCAAGCTGAAACCTGTTGTGGATGGAATCTATTGAGGATGTTGCTTTTAGATGAGGTATGGCCAGCTGAATGAGCTCAGGTCTTAATCCTTTTGCTGGAGGCTTCATAAAAGAGAAAGCTACAGGGAGAAGCCAGAAGCTGGAGGTCAGTGGAAGCCAGAACAGGAAAGAGAAGACATCACCATGTGACGGGAAAGCCCAGAATCCCAAGGATTGCTGGCCAGCCAGAGCACCTCTGACCCCAGGAGGAAGCAAGCCTTCCAGCTCTGAAACCACAAGACAATAAACTTGCATTGTTCGAGCCAACTCATTGTGTGGTATTTTTCATAGCAGTTGGGAGACTAAGGCACTGTGTGTTTCAGAAAAATATCGACCCCTTTCTAGTCCCAAGGGAGAATTTTGGTTCATCTTAACCTACCATAGTATTTATGTGCCCTTTGCCCATTATTGATTATGGAATGGACAGGTGAATCATTTGTCTGTTAGGACAGAGGGAAATTCTCCCAGAAGGATTTTGAGAAAGTTGTCCTAGTCTTAGATGAAGAACAGAAGAAAGGGATATATCTCTTTCATCTTCCAGTTTGTGAGGAGTGTGTGAAGGAGGACACGAAGCTTGTGGCAGTACACACAGAGAGACGGTATGTGACACCTGCAGTAGGAAATCATGCCCAAAACTTGAACCTTGAAACTGAACTCTGGAGTGGGGAGGGAGCAGGAACCTTGTCTATCCCATTCATCCCTGAGAACATCTACCTACACATGACAGAGAGAAAGAAAGAATGGATAAGTGAATGAATGAATGAACATCTCTCTCAGCAGAGGCTGTTCTATTGAAGATGATCCAGACTTAGACCCACATGTAATGCAATTCTAAAATATACATGTGCACATGTTTTGGAGATTTGTAAAGAGTAGACATTGGGCTTAAAATTTTTAGAATCAGTTGAACAGGGCTCTATTTGCTTTTCACTCAGAATAAATAAGAACCTTTCAGTGCTACGCAGATTATACAACTCCAGCCCAGTGAGTTTGCTGCAAAAGGAATTCCAGCTTCCTGTGGGTGTGTGACATCTCCTACCAGTCAGACCAGTGGCATGGGCCAAAAATGCACTTCATAAATGCTGTATAGACACAGAAGTGACAGTGGTAAACAAGGACAAGTTCTTTGCATGGGGAGACATACAGTGAATAAGGAAACAAGCAAACAATTTTAGATGGTGGTAAAGTATATAAAGATAATGAAACAGAGTAAGATATGAAAGAAGGAGGGATTTGGGTGGGGGATAAGGGGAGGTTCTAGTTTAGAGTGAGTGGCTAGCCAAGGCCTCTCTGAAGAGATTATCTTCACACTGCCTTGAGTAACAAGAAGTCATTGTGTGAAGCTTAGAGTTGGAAATGGAGGGATGAGCCTGGAGTGCTGGCAAAACTGAAAGGACAGTGTGGCTGGGGCATGGTGAGCAAGGACAGAATGGTGGAAGAGAGGGCCAGGGAGATGGACAGAGCGCAGCTTCCATGGGCCTTGCAGGCACAGCAGCAAGGAGTCTGAATGTTATTCCAAGTACAGTGGGAAACTGTTTGGAGGGTTATAAGCAGAAGAACACTACTGAGTTTACATTTCTAAGGAAGTGATCTGGCCACTATGATGATCAGATCAAGAATGAAAGCAGAGAAACAAGTTGGGATTATTTCAAGAATCCAGGCAAATTGTTAAAATGGCTTCAAAAAGGGTGGTAGTAACAGAGATAAAGAGAAAGGGACAGATTCAGGACGTATATTGCAAGTAAAGCAAACAGGGCTTACTGGGACATTGGAGGTAGAAGATGAGAGTAAGAGAAGAATGAAGAAGCACTTGTGTTTTTAGCTTGAGCAGGATATATTGTGGTGCCATTTACTGAGATGGAGGACAAAGAAGTTTGGGGCAAAATCAATAGCTCTTCTTGTCCATGTAAAGTGTGAGATGCCTACTGCACATCCAAGTATAGTGTCAAGTTGGCATTCGGATGTATAAGTTTGGAGGTTAGTGGAAAAGCTAGCATTTAAATGGGGACTGAGGGTTTTAAATTTAATTCAAAGGGGGACTGAGGGTGTTATCAGTCAATTATTAATGAAATAATTCTGGATAACAAACCACCCAGACTCAGGAGTTTACAATAAAAAGCATTTCTTTTCCTCAGTCACAAGTCTGCTGATGGGCTGAGGCAGCTCTGCTTCAAGAGTGGGTCACTTTAGTTGGCTCAAGGCTGTGGGTTGGGTTCAGGCCTGCTCTACAGATCTCTTCATTATCTTTGAACCAGCAGCTGCCTGGACATATTATCCTCATAGTCGTGGCAGAAATGCAAGAGCAAGAAAAGTTGAAGGCACGTGTTAAGCCTCTGCTTGCATCACATCCTCTCTCATGGTCCCAACAAGTCATATGGCCAAGCCCCAAAAACAGTGAACAAGGAAGTATGCTCTGTTCCCATAAGGAAGGGAAAGTGAGTGAATATTTACTGGAAAATATTCCAGTCTAGCACAGGGATCATCAGCTACGGAACTGGATGAGATTATCTAGGGAAAAAATGTAGCCAAGAAAGAAAAGAAGGTCTTGGTCCATGGCCTAGATCCTTGCTTTTTGGAGATGAAGCAGAGAAAGAGACCAAAAAGGAGAGTGAGAGGAGCAGCCAATAATTTAAGAGGAAAACGAGGAGAAGTAGAAAACTAGTGTAGTGTCCCAGAAGCTAAAAGAAGGAGTGAATGGTCAACTGGGTTGAATGTTAGTTTGAATATAATGAAGAGAGAAAACTAATTTGGCAACATGGAAGTGATTGGTGACTGTGATAATAACAGTCTCCATGAAGTGATAAGGCTGGAATTCTCATGGGAGTAATTTCAGGGGAATAGGGGTTATGAAGTAGCAGAATTTGTGGCTTTAAGCAAATCTTTCCAGAAGGTTCTCTATGATGAGAAACAGAGAATTGAGGAAATAGAGATTATTAGGGCAAGGGAAATATTTTTTAAATAGGGAACATTAGAGAATGTTGAAAATCTTCATTTTAAGGATCTAGAAGGGGAAACCTGATGGGGCAGGAGAGAGGAGGTTTATTCTCAGGAAGTCTCTGAGAGAATGGAATCTGATTGTAGAAGCAGCATTTGCTTAATCCAATATTCATAACCTCATCTTTTACTAACAGAACTCCAATTGTGTTTGAGGTGGCAATGTGAGTGGCTGGAAAAAAATCACTTTTTCAGACTGCTTTGCAGATAAGGATAGTCAATGAATATAATTTTCAGAAATTTTCTGAAATGATAAACAGGCTAAGTGTTTCTGGGAAAGGTTTGACTCTACTGGAACAGTTGCTGCCCCTTCCTGCCGTTATCTTCTTTCTTTTCCCTGCCTGATTTGTAAATACCTGGAGCGTCAACAGCCATCTTGAAACTGTGTGCTACAAGCCTGAAGAGAAAGGTCTAAACACCAAGAACGGCACCTAGTAGGATGATGGAAAGAGTTTGGGTTCCTGATGCCACTGCTGAGAGCTGTAGCTTCCTGGACTTACCCATATTTGGACTTCCTGCTGGGCGAGAAAATCCTTTATTTGCAAATGAACATGATTCTGATACACTAGGTAAATGTGGACAAGAGAAAGCTCAGATAGTGATGAGGAAAGGAATTTGGGAGTATGTGAGGTATAAGATAGAACATAATGTTTGGAGGTAGGATGCTTGAAGTTGTCGTTTCAGAGGTTTGCCTATGGGCAGGAGTGGCTGAGGTTGGGTGTATATATGCATGTCATTGGAAGCGAGGGGGCCAAGATATTGGGTGAGTCATTCATGTGGATTTCGAAGTTACCAAGTTGACAGGGGAGGAAGGAGGGATAAAGATAGTGATTCAGATGCTGAAATTTTCAATGAATGAGGGTAGATGTGGGAGAGAGCAGCTAGAGGGTCGGCAGTAAATGCAGTCACGAGGAAATTAACGGTACAGTTGAATAGCTTTTGCTTTTTTTTTTTTTTAAGAGAAACAGTTTTCAAACACAACAGAAAGTAAGAAGGACAGATGCTTCATCTCCAGGCTTCATAGGATGTGAGAGCAGAAAAGCTTTCTTTGTGAGATGGCTGTGAGAGAGGTAGTGGTATCCTCAGGAAACAGCTAGGATTCTTTTAGGGAAAGAAGGTGAGAGACATTAGAGAAGGGGATGCAGATGCAGAGAAGTTTGCAGGTAATGTACTACAAGTTCCATAGGACCACGGAAGGGTTGGGGGGAACAAAGACAGTTTAATAGTACAGTGTAGAAATAAAGGTTGATGTGGGATGACCTGTGTTCTAGTTTGCTAGCTGCTGGAATGCAGTATACCAGAACTAGAATGGCTTTACAAGGGGGATTTAATAAGTTGCTAATTTACAGTTCTAAGGCTGAGAAAATGTTCCAATTAAGGCAAGTCTACAAAAATGTCCAGATTAAGGCACCAACAAGAGGTTAATTTCACTCAAGAAAGGCCCATGAAGTTCAGGGTTTCTCTCTCAACTGGAAAGGCACGTGGTGAACATGGTGACATCCACTGGCTTCCTCTCCAGGCCTCTTGCCTCGTGAAGCTCCCAGGGGAGTTCGCCTTCTTCATCTCCGAAGGTCGCTGGCTGGTGGACTCTGGTTTTCTCATCATTCTGAAGATTTCTCCAAAATGCTTCCTCTTTCAAAGGATTCCAGTAAAATAAACAAGACCCACCTGGAATGGATGGAGTCACATCTCCTTCGATTCAAAAGTTAATACCCACGTGCCTGCCCATGCAAAATAAATAAATAAATAGAATACCTGCAATTAGGTGAGTCACGTCTCCGTAGAGATAACTTAATTGAGTTTCCAACCTATAGTACTGAGTAGGGATTAGAAGAAACGGCTGCTCCCGCAAGACTGATTAGGATTAAAACATGGCTTTTCTAAGGTACATAAATCCTTTCAAACCGGCATAACCTGGGAGGCCAGGCTTCTGGTGTTGCTGAGGATATGCTCAGGTGTGAGGCAGATGTCCCAAGGGTCTCTGGAAGCAAGACTGGGACAAGCTGGAATGTTTGTGGAGACAGGCAACTGCATTCTTCACAGGGTTGGTCTCTTAGGCAGTGTGCAGTGATGTGGTCTTCTCCAGAGGGGTGGGCTCACCAGGACCTCCACAGCTTCCTCTTAGAGGCCTCTATTCATTCTTTCTAGAGGCTCTGCAGGCAGATTCCACTGGTGGCTCTGCCCTTCTGTGTGACATTGGGCAAGCTCTTTACCTTCTCTGTGCCTCATATGTAAACTGGTGACAGTAACAATTCCTGTTTCACAGGATTGTTGTGAGGATTGAATCACATGATGCATTTGAATGCCTAGAACAGTGCCTAGTGTATAGTAAATACTCAATAAATGTTAGCTATTGTTTGTAATAGTCTTACCATCTTAAAGAAGAGTGCATTCATGTAGGACATTCTGAAACATCAGTCTTCTCCTTTGAGATGCGACCACTACTAACAACACTCGAGGATTTACAAACACAAGCATTGATTTCTTGCTCACAGGTCTGCAAGGCCCTGGGGGATGGGCGAAGTAGCTCTGCTTTAGGCTACCTGGGGTTTGCTCAAGGCAAATCGGGAACCCAGGAGTACTCACCAAACCACCCATGCTTATTTAAGGCCTCTGCTCGAATGTGACATATGTTGTTCACTCACACTTTATTGGCCAAGGCAAGCCAATGGCCAAGTCCCAAATCACTGGGGCAGGGAAGCCAGGGAAAGGTGGAGAAGGAAGGAAGAATTAATGATGAAGCGATGCCATCTATCACTTCAGAGAAGAAAATAATTACAATAAAGAGAGGTGAGTGCTAGGACGGGGGAAGTTCAGGGTAGAATGCAAACGATAGCAGTGGAGATAGAGCTAAAAGGGATTCATCATACACCTTTCTCTTCTATCCTGCTCATTCATCCATTCCCACAGCTGCAGCAGCAACCCAGGCCTACGCAGGTTATGCAGTGCTGGCTCCACACCCTTAGTGGATTGCCTGCCGACCACTGCTCCTGGGATACTGGGAGGTTTCACCTGTACTTTCATTCTGTCATCAGATCTTTCCTCCATCCTTCCACACCTCCCCCTCCCCCAAGCATCTCAGTGAATGGTATCTATTCATTGTCTAAGTTAGAAACGTGGACATCAACCCTCTTTCCCCTCACTGTTTATGGATATGGCCTCCTGAGTATCTCCTTAACCCATTCACATCTCCCCACCTTCCCCTGCCACCTCCTTATTTCAGGCCATCATGACCCCTCTCTCCCAACAATGGCCACTTGCTGCTAACTGCCCCCCCCCCCCCCGATCCTGCTGCCATACTGAGGCCAAGGCGATGTCTAAAAAGCAAATCCAGTCCTGTATGCTCAAAACCCTTCCAGGATACTTTCTTAGCAGGGCCCTCCTGATCTGGCTCCTGCTTACCTCCCCAAAGGAGTCAGTCCCACTCCTCCTTCCTCTTTCATGTGGAATCATACCAGGCCCAGCCTCCAAACATGCCACCTGACTACTTAATTCAGATCCTGGCTTAGTCATCACTTCCTCCAGGAAAACCTGCCTTGACACTGGCCTCCGGGACTGAGTGGCTCCTCTTGGTTCACAACACACAAACACACACAGACACACACACACGTTATATTCGCCCTAGATGACAAGCTTCTAGAGGTTAGGGACAATTCCTTCACTATTGGGCTCACAGTATCTGACAAGAACAAGATCGCCAGCTGTCCTCCTCAAACCCCAGTTGTCCTCCTCTCTAAAAATGGGTGCAATAATAGTGCTTACATATTAGTTGTATTGTGAGGATTAAAGGAGATAATGCATGGAAAATGACTCTCACAGTGGAAGCACCTAGTTAGCCAATACATAAAAAGTAATTTAAGAAATAAAATGGTAGCTATTATCATTATAATGTTAAGCATAAAATTTAAGCAAACATTTTATTGGAGCTTACAAAATACCTTTAGTAAAGTGCATAGATTCAGTGGCTGAGAGATTTCAAATAGAGTCGAGAGGGTATCCTGGAGGATATCCTAATGTATTATATATAAATATCCCTTTTTAGTTTATGGTGTATTGGAGTGGCTGGAGGGAAGTACCTGAAACTGTTGAACTGTGTTCCAGTAGCCTTGTTTCTTGAAGATGATTGTATAACTATTTAGCTTTTATAATGTGACCGTGTGATTGTAAAAACCTTGTGTCTGATTCTCCTTTTATCCAGGGTGTGGACAGATGAGTTAAAAAAATAAACGAACAATAGGGGAGATAAAGGGTAAAAAATATATATATATATATTTGTGGTCAACGAGAGTGAGGGGTAAGGGGTATGGAATGTATGTGCTTTTTATTTTTTCTTTTTATTTCTTTTTCTGGAGTGATGCAAATGTTCTGAAAATGATCATGGTGATGAATACACAACTATGTGATGATATTGTAAGCCATCAATTGTACACCATGTACGTACAGACTGTATGTGAGTGAAGATTTCTCAATAAAAATATTTTTAAAAAGCATCCACAGCTTAATGAATTTTCACAAAAGAACAGTGTGTCCAGCCCCTAGAAAGCATTATTTATAATGTCATATGTCACCTTCTCAGGGAAGCCTCACTAAAGACTCCTCCTCCCTACATAGCACTCATCGGCGGATAATTTTATATTATTTATTATCTATTTCTCCTCAGTTCAGTGTAAGTACTGTCAGGGCAGTAGTTTCTAAAGGCTATTTTGTTCAGCGCTGTAGGCCCAGTTCCTAGAATAGTGCCGGGCACATGGTAGGTGCGCAATAAAAACTGGCCAAGTGGATGAATGAATGATTAGTATTTTCATTTCTTTAAGCCTGTTGGTGCTGTGGCACCGTCACTCATGTGACTCCTGGGACACCATGCCCTCCTGGGTCAGACGGAGCTGGACCAAGGGGCGGGATGTGGAGTGGGCCCCGCGCGGCCGCGACTTGCAGCTGCATGAGGATGGTGAGCTCTGCAGGGCGTGCACCTGGCCAGGTGACGCCCACCGTCCTGCTTGCAGCTCCTCTACCCAGTGGTTCTCTCGCCTTAACCTTCGCGAAGCTGGAGCCCGGTTCACTTGCGTCTGCAGTTTTAATGATTACAGTAAAAACAACAACCGCCATTATAGTGTCGTTGGACCCTGAACCACCTTCCCTCTTGGTTCCCCTGCAGGGCTCTTTCGGGAACCCGAGGCACCCCGGGTGGTGGTAGCTCTCAGCCCTGGCGACGCACTCCCTGTTCCTCCAGAATGCACCCGCCCAAGCGCCCCGCCGCATCTTCTCCCTCGGGTTTGACCACTGCCGCCCGTGGGACAGCATTCGTCCCATTTCACTGAAGGAGAAACTGAGGCTGCGGGAGGTGGACTCAGCCGCTTGGGTCTTCTGACTCGGAATCCCGCGGTCTTTGCCGCCACGCACAGCAAGAGGATAAGCGGTGATCGCCATCTGTTGCCCTGGGTTGCCAAAGGTTTCCATTGACCCCTTTCCCTGACACCAACCATCGCAGGCGGAAAGAAGCCTTTCTTGAGCGCCAGTAGGTACCTGGCGCTGTCCTGGGCAGCGTAGATACAGCTGTGCACAACAGAAAGTTCTAGCCTTCGTGGCTGCAGAAACAAACGGAGTAATGAACCGGGTTGGAGGTGCGGGTGGGGGCAGCTGGAGGAAAAGGGGACCCTCAAACAAGAGGTCAGGATCAACGTTTCCCAGGAGGCGACACTTAGCTAGGAGCGAGGTATGCTGAGAAGGGGGAGACGGTAAAGAGTTCCAGGCAGAGGGAACAGCAAATGCCAGGCTCTTTTTACATCTACTGTCTCATTTAATTTTCCCCCAAACCCGACAAGGGACATCTTTACAGACAAGGAAGCTAAGGCCAAGAAAGAAAAAGGAATTTTCTGAGTCGGAATTCGAACCCCGCGCTGGAACCCACCAAACCCGGACTCTGTCCAGCCAGCAGCCCGCGCCACCTCCGTCTTCCCGCACCGTGACCTTAACTCGGCACGTGCTGGTCCCCTCCCCACCCCACCCCCCGATTGTCCCACTTCGCTCTGCTGCAGGGGTACCTGTAGCAGACTGGAGGAGGGGCCTTTTCGAAGGGCTTTGGGGAATGGCGTACAACCTGGGGTTCGGGGTTAGAGACGCTCCCGCCCAGCGTTAGGGACCCCACCCGCCCCGCCCCCTCCCCGGCCGAGCCGGCTCTGCCTCTGTCCATGGTCAAAGCACCCGGGTAATCCGCCTTTCTCTTCCGCCCGCCGAGCCCCATTCATATTCTAATCACAGAGCGGCCGGCCCGCGAATGGCCACTTTATCGGGGCCCACAGAGACGCAGTGTGCCCCCCCACTTCCACTTCCAGGCCCCCCCCAACCCCTCGTCCCCCTCTCTCTGAGCTTTAAACCCCACCAGGGAGGGGGGCCCTGGGAAAACCGCGTCTCTACTTAGACACCGGGGCTACTCACAAACTTCGCGGCTAGTTGGGAGAAGGGAGGGATGCGAGACAGACAAACTGACAGACAGAGTTACGGGAAATGGCTGGGAGGGATGGGGTGGGGGTGGGGGTGAGCAGAGAGACCCAGGAGGATAGAGACTGCGAGGGGCTGAGACACAAAGAGACGTGGGGGCAGGGTCTGGATAGAGAGTGGAGCGGCCAAAGAAGCAGAAATAGAGGTACACAGAGACAGAGACACAGAGGAAGAGAAAGGGTCAGGGAGCGAGAGACAGGGAGGCAGGCGGAGAGGGAAAGAGACAAAGGGAAAGGAGGGAAGCAGTGTGAAGATGGATCCTGAAGGAGACAGAAAGTTCTGGAGGAAACAAGCTGGCCTCTTACTCCCTCCCTGCCAAGCAGCCTTCTGTCCGTCCAGGCCGTGGGGTGGGGTTTCAGGACTGCAGCGCCCCCTCTCCACCCCTTCCTCCCATCCAGCTTTGCAGTTCGGATTCCCTCCATCCCACGCGTATCCGCAGATCCGTGTGGAAATCAAGACATATACCCCCCTCCTCATTTCCCGGGGCCCCAGCCAAAATCGAACCCAAGACCAAATGGGGGGCACAAGAGCAAAGGGAAGGGAGTGGGGGCCCACTCGTGGCCGCAGGAGATGACTCCTCAGGCTCTTCGGAGTCCCCTGCCGCTCCTCCCACCCCCAAATGCCTGCGCCGCGCCAGGCCGGGTCGCGGGAGGGGGGAGGGGAGGAGGGGGGCCACATCTAAGCCAATTTTGATTTCGCCTATAATGAGTGCCGGGCGAAAGGCTGGAGAAGGCCTCTGGAACTTTAAATAAGAAAAACGTTGCTAATGCTATAATAGAAGGGGGAAGTCGGAGGGCTGGGATTGCGTCGCTCTGAGCCCCCCTTTTCGGAGGCGGCTTTTCTTATTCAAAACAGGCCCACAATGGGCTTCACAGTGCGCCTCGCCACGGCCCCATCTGACGAGCGGCCATTCATCAGGCCGGCTGGCCTATCAATGACATTGCTCCCATCGGGGCTCCTATAAAATGATGCTTTTTCCCATGAAACATCCGCAAACATTTTGACGGGTTTGGCTTTGCCCGGCTGGATTACTGAGTGTCCCCTTGCTCGCTAGCTTTTCTCTCTCCCCCTTCTCCCTGCTCTCTCCTTTCTCTCTTGCCTTTTTTCTCCTTTCTCTTTTCTTTCCGCTTCTTTCTCTTTCTTTTCTTTTCTTTCCTCCTTTATCCTTTTGCCCTCTCACTCTCTGCTTCTCCTTCTCCTCACCTCCCTCATTTCCTTTCTCCCTGGGCATCTCTAGCACAGGGGATCCCCAAAACATCAGGACTTTTTGGGGGCGCCTGTGCTGTCCATGGGAAGAGCATGCATTGTGGGTTACTGGAGGAACCCGACATGGATTCCACAGGTTAGTCCTACTGGTGGTGGGGGGAGGGGGGAGATACTGGGACGGAAGGAGGGAGAAGGGGAAACTTTAGAAAGAGTTGCAAAAAGTTCAGACCGGTCAACTTGACAGTGGACGCCCAGGAAATAACGGAAAGCATGCAGAAGTTTTCAATACGGCGCTATGTGGTGTATGTGTGTGTGTGCGTGCATGGGTAAGTAGATGCGTGGAAGTGTGTGTATGCGTAAACGTGTGATTGTGTGTGAGCGTGTGTGCGCGCGCATTGAGAAGCGCGCTTTTGCTTGCCCTGGACACAAAGTTACATAAAGATGCGCTGGCTCGCGGCGAGCTCGAGGTGCCACTTGCAGAAACTTTGCGAGCCGACCGCCCCCTCCCGGGCCCAGCTCCTCCCCCAGGTTTGGGGGATAGGGAATAGCGGTGCGCTCCGGGGCTGGCGGCAAGAGTCGGGAAGCCGAGCGGAACGCCCTAAAGGCGGGGAAGGCTGACGACTTCGCGCAACACTCGGGAGGTGGGGGCCGAGGCTCCGGCCGGTGGAGACGCACAGCTGGAGGAGGTGGTGGCTGCGAACCCGGTGGTCCTGGGGAATCCACGCGGCACAGCAATTGTAGCACAGGGTGTCCGAGGCGGGGTGTAGCCTCGCTGCCAGAGAAGGGAGATCCGAAGACGCGCTCCGCTCTGAGGGCTGTAACCCAGCTGGAGGGGCTCAGGACGCAGAGCGGCCGGCGAGGCCCGCATCGGAGCCTGGAAATGGTTCTGCTATTTGGAGGCATTGGTTGTGTCCGGGTTTTGGGGTTGCGGCGCTCCATAACAGCGGAGGAAGGGAGCCAAGGAATCCAACGAAAAAGCCCCGCATGCAGGTTCTTTCTCCCGTAGAGACTTAGACGCACCCCACCTCCCAGTTCCTAGCACTTTTGAAGAGCCACCAAACTAAGTCCCTTCCAGGTGGAAGAAGTTCTCTGAAGTTCACCTCTTCCCCAGTCGCAATGTCCCGACCAGTCCACTCACCCCGGTTCAACTGCTGCCTCGAGGTTTCTTGGGAAATTGGGGTCGGGGAAAGGCAGAAATGGGGAGAAGAGCGCAGCCTGGGCCAAGGCGGCAGCTTGATGCGATGCTCTGGAGGATGCCTGGGAGAATCCGCTGCTGCGCTTTGCAGCGCGGAGCAACAAGTGCCTTCAGCCTCTGCGGCCCCCTAACACACATGCCTCCCTTCCCTGAGCAAATAAACAAACACCACATTAATGTCTCCCCACCTCCACTCTAAAGCAGGATGAAAATGGTGTGGGGTGGTGGCCAGGGTCATCCAGGCATGGTCCCAGAGCCTGTCTTTCCTTAGTCACTGAAGAAAGATTTCCCACCCCTCCAGGCTTCCACCGGCCCTGGGGGCCTGGACACCTGCCCTCTCTGGCCCGGGGCCGGGAAAGGGGGCAGAATCTTTTCTTTACCAGGGTAGTTGTCTATCTCTGTTCAAGAACAGAGTCTCTAGGGTGAGTGTGGGACCCCAGATAATGGGAAAAGGCTGAGCCCCAAACTACTCCTTCCTAGATACCTTGACAAACCGAGGCAAGGAGAGGCATTGCCTTCCCTGCACGGCTCACTACAGGGATGCAGTAGGCCCTGCGGAGATCTTCTCCTCTAGCAGCAAGGCAGACTAGAAATGGAAAGGAATTCATCTCCCCATAATTTTATCTCACGCGCTTTTATCTCATACACCACTATGCAGCCCCCGAGCACCCCAATTCCCAGTCAAATATTCTTGAACAAAATTATCATTGAACTGCACAGTTTGTGTCTCTAAGTCTTTGCAAGGGGCCCACACAGAGACTGGGGCTTCCCTCACCCCAAATCTGTTGGAGACTTCGGTTGCCGGCTGCCACTCCACGACTGAAGCTCCTCGATGTGTTTTGGGAAGTGTTGGGGGGAGGAATTTTCTGTTCTGAGCCAGGGGACTGTGGAAACGTTTCGTTTTCTGTCCGTGATATAGTTAGTGGTCCTGGAGGCACCTGGTCACCTCGTCCTCAACTGCAAACACACTCAAGCAGGTTCTCAAGCCGAAATATTTTCCCTATCCACGCTCCCTGCCACACACCCTTCCCATATATGTAAGACATCCCTGGATAGCTACCCTGAACCCAAAATCAAAAGTATATGGGAAATAGCAGCATGCAGAAATGACACGAGGAGCTCCAGGTGACATTTCACTCGGGCTTGTAAAACCGACAAGTGAAGTGCGGCTTGGCGCGGTCCGGTCCAAGGAACTTTGCCTCACCTCCCTTCCAGAGAACTTAATCCAATTAGCTTTTCTTCTGAGTTTCCCTTGTTATGTAAAGGTCCTTTCTCCAGGGCTTGCTGAGACTAGCGCTCCTTGGAGCAGTTCGACTCTGCAAAGTTTACAGCAGATCATGAATATTTTTGCTATTATTATTTCATTCCGAAAAAGGCTGTGAACATCCCATTGCCGCAAGTGCTGGCCCGAAGTCGGGATCGTCCGAGATCAGAGGCCGACGAGCTGGGCCTCCATTCCCTACTCTTAAAAGGAAAATCCCCGCGAAGTGTCTGGGAGAACAGTTTTGCTGGGGCCGGGGCTCTAGTGGCCTTCCTTGGGGCCACTTCAACGTGACCTGCGGAAACGCACCCCTTTGTTCCGAGCACCGAGCCGGTAATATATTCCTCGGGTTTTTCCAAAATAGTCAACAAGTGTGGGGCTAAGACAATGGCCTCGTCGGGGGAGGCCGGGGAGCCGGCGCGCGCCTCCAGGGCCCTCGGCTGCTCTCGCTCGCCGCGGAGCCGGACAAAGCAGAGCCTTTCTCGGAAGCAACTGTACCCGCGCGCTTGAGCTCGGGCCCCAGGCAAAAGCTCCCGCGCGCTACGCGTCGTCGGAGGCGCAGTCCGGCCGGTACGCGGTTTGCAGTGCAGGCGCGCGCTCGCGAGTCCTACCCGGCCTTTTCAGCTCCACGCAGCTGACTGGGCGCGGGCCGGGCCGCGCTCGCCACGCGGGCCGCGGGCGGCGGGGATGTTTATGTCTGAGCAGGTCCAATCCGGGCTGCCCTGCCCTGGCTCGCGTTGCCGGGTAACTCAAGTTACCCGGAAATTCGAGAACGAGCGGATAAAGTGGATGGAATTTTAGGCCACCGAGAACTTGTGCAAAGTGGGCCGGGACCGGGTTGGTTGCCTACGCAACAGAAGGGACGTTTCCTGTTAAACGGGATGGCGCGTTAAAGAGGGGCACGGCCAAGACATATCTGGAAACTTCTGCCTCTACCCACTTTGCCGCCCGGATTTCCAGAACCCTGAGCTTGCGGTCAGAGTACCCCTGGAAGGATTTGAGTGCCCGGGGCTGCGTCGGCGGAGGGCACGCTGCTCTGCAGGCTCCAGCCCGGCACAAAGTCCGGCCTGACTCTGTGGATCTCCAAGTGGGGACGTCCAGTGGCTCTACCGTGGTGCCCACGAGGCAGAGGACGCCCCGGAGGGAGCAGGGTCCGAGCCTCCTCCATCCTCTCCCGGCATGGCCCTTGGGAAGGAATCGCTTTACCCCCGCTTAGAAAACGGGTCTGTGGGCTCGGGAAAACAAGTAGCCGGGGAACTGAAACTCATTACCGCGCTCAGGCTAGGCCGTCTCGCCCTTCCCGGGCGCGCACGCGCGTGTGTGCGTCTGTCCCACAAGGGGGTCATGCGCGACCCCACTCCTACCACCTGCCGAGGACGGGCATCTGGGGTTGGCAACAGGGTCAAGTGAAAGCTGCGTGGTCCCGGGCCCTCAGGTCCTGAGGCTGAAGCCCTCTCCAGCACGGACGCGGCGCCCTGACCCGGTTCCTGGCAGCCCTGCAAGCAGCCCTGCAAGCGGCCCCGCGCGGAGGCCGAGGACAACGTGCTTTACCGCAGGGTTTGCAGGACCCGGAGACCCGGAAAGGCTTGAAGGGGTCGCCCTGAGGCTCGGCCCTGGGATTTCCGTAGCCGTAGCCTCCTCCCTCCCCAGCGCGTCTCCATGGAGACTACTGAAAGTTGGTGGTGGAAAACAGACCCGGCGCAAAGCAAAATATTATGAGTGCAGTTGGGGTGACTTCAAGGGGGGCCGGGGGGGTGGGAGACCGGAGGGTATGAGCGGGAGCGGCCGACAACAAAGGGCCGAGTGCTAGGAGAGAGGAGTTTTCAAGGGGCCTCCCCGCCGCTGTGTGAGAGCTGGACGGTCCTGCTTCCCAGAGGCGCCGAGGTCTCTAATTTCTCTCCAGCAGCTACACCTTTTCTCAGCCCGTCTGCGCGCCCTCCCTCCTCCCTTCCTCTCCGGGTTTTCTTCCAGCCTCCCTCCCCGTTCTGAGGTTAGGCGCCAGCTGGGCAGTGCGCCCGTCTCCCAAAGAGCCACAGGCTCACCAAAGTGAAAGGTTCTGGCTTTTCTTCCCCACGACCCGTGGGTCGCCCAGGATGAATTTCACAGCCCCCTTCTCAAACCAGATCTGAAAGGGTGAGAACTTAGGTTGAGGCGGGAAGGAGAGGGGATGGAGATGCCTGGCCAGAAATCTTCTGGGGGATGAGAAAATCCTATCGGATTTTCCACCCTATTCACCATGAGAAAAGCTCTGAGTTACAGTTCCCACTCAGCCACTAGTAATGTGGTTTTAGGTAAATCTAGCTTTTCCAAGATTAATTTCCATTGCATGTAAAATGAAGGGTTGGACAGTTCACAGTTGGGGGTTCTCTGACAATTTAGATGCATCCCCTATTCCTTAGGTTTCACCATAGAATGTAGGAAGTAAGTATGAGCTGCTTTCTCTGTATCTGAACTATGACCCACTGTACAATTGTTGACTTTCTCCTTCAGACCAAAACGAAATATATATATACATTTTTTTTTTACAAGTCGTTAGGGATTTTAAGAGTCAAGAATCTTGAATAGCCATCTTTAAAGGTCCATTATTTCCTTTCTCTTGGGCCAGGCCACCTCAAGTGTCTTCTTAAGTCTTTATCCAATGCCCTGATCCCAAAAGGATTTACTAAAAGACGCTAGGTTTTATGGGTCTATAGCCAATGTCAGTTTAGAAAACATTGAAATGCCTCTAGATGACAAAGGCAACATCATAGATTCTCACATACGATGGAAAGGAATACACACTGGCCAGTGTGCCACAGAGCTGCCATCAAAGGAAAACCTGACTCTGTTCTCCATTTCTCAAGCCTTTAGAAAGAGCTGAATCATCTCCTCACCTATCCACACCTCTCTTGATAATAATTTGGGCAAAGGACCCTCTCCCCTCTCTCTGAGATGCATCTATAAATGGATTGGACTTAAAGATCACTATGGTCCATATTCTAGTTTGCTAGCTGCCGAATGCAATATACCAGAAACAGAATGACTTTTAAAAAGGGGAATTTAATAGCTTGCTAGTTTACAGTTCTAAGGCTGAGAAAATGACCCAGTTAAAACAAGTCTATAGAAATGTCCAATCTAAGGCATCCAGGGAAAGATACCTTGATTCAAGAAGGCCGATGAAGTTCAGGGTTTCTCTGTCAAGTGGAAGGGCACATGGCAGACACAGTCAGAGTTTCTCTCATCTGGAAAGGCACATAGTGAACATAGTCAGGGTTCCTCTCTCATCTGGAAGAGTACATAGTGAACACGTTGTCATCTGGTAGTTTCTCCTCCTGGCTTCCTGTTTCATGAAGCTCCCTGGGAGGCATGTTCCTTCTTCATCTCCAAACGCCACTGGCTAGTGGGCTCTGCTTCTCGTACCTATGTCATTCTACTCTGCTCTCTCTGAATCTCTTATTCTCCAAAATGTTTCCTCTTTTATAGGACTTCAGAAACTGATCAAGACTCACCCAAATGGGTGGAGACATGCCTCTACCTAATCCAGCTTTAACAACCACTCTTGATTGAGTCATATCTCCAGGAGATGATCTAATTACAGTCTCAAACATACAGTACTGAATAGGGATTAGAAGAAATAGCTGCCTCTACAAAATGGGATTAGGATTAAAACATGGCTTTTCTAGGGTACATACATCCTTTCAAACCAGCACAGTCCATCTAAAATTCTACTACTCAATTATATGCCTGAGTCCATGTGTGTCTTCTACCGTTCACGTGACCTCTGCTGGATATTTTGCTTATAAAGTAATTTTACAAGCATTGATCCTCATGAGAGCTTCATGGGGGAGGTGCTACAGTGACCTACAGCAAGCACCGGGCTTTTATCCCATTTCCATCATTGTAAGGACGCAATCCTAAACCATGTTGGCATGTTTGTTTGCTTTGGTGTCTTTGTCAACAAGGCTAGGAAGGTATAATATGGTGATATCATAAATTGAGAGACCAGAGAGCCAGGTCTCCATTCCTGCAAGCTCCTAGTGCCCACTCTAGCTTGTGGACACCTACCAATGCATTTCAACCCTCTTTTCCTGCCCCTGCACGGTCCAGGGCTCTGCGGTGTGGAAAAAGTAAGAGAAATGCCTGATGTTGTTTTTACTCCTTTCACTCTCATTCAGTATGTTTGCAGTTTTATTAAGGTTAAGGGGGAGAGAGAATGAACTCAGAGACATGTTAGTTAAAGAGGTCAGGTAAAAGTAAATATATGTACAATATATAAATGTATGTATGGTTAATTCATGGGAGGTTTTATTCAGCCTCACTTACTGAGCACCTGTTGATTGTAGATCCTGGAGATGAACAAGGCCACAGTACCTGCTGCCCAGGATTTCAGAATCTATTTAATCAAAGTGCAGACACATTGAGAGTGGTCAATACTGCAAAGGACATGAAAATAGAGTCCTCTTGGAACCCAGAGGACAGAATGCGCTCTTTTGTTGGGTTCCTACTATGCATCAAACCCAAACACGTTTTCACACATTATAGCCATTTGAGCTGCACCATAACCCTACATTTCCCTTTTTAGGATGAAAAAGGGCCTGGAACTTGCCCGAAGTCACAACTGGTATGTGGCAGAGCTACATTAGAGTCCTGACTGGGAAGAACCAGTCCCTCCACCCCATTCACCCCACATCATCTGGGCCCTGCTGTAGTGCCAGTCTGGTAGGGCTTGCTTATGATTCTGGCCATCAGGTGGATTTGAATCCCACTTGGTGAGAAGGGAAGCATGTAGATATGAATGGTGGAATCACCAAATACTGTATTCTTTGGGCTCCAGAGAAATCAACTCTGAAGGAATCACATGACTCTGCCTTTTGAAGAGGATTTAAAATGATGGAGGTGATGAGATGCAGTGTATCATGTTGGTGGAATATAAGTTTGGGAGACAGACAAATCTGGGCCTGCTTCGTTCATTTATTTATTCATTCATTCATTCATTCAAGAAAACTCTGAGCTTTCTAATGCGATGGGCACGTTGCTAAATACTGGGCTTAACAAAACACCTGCTTGCTCTCCTAGAGCAAAAATTCTGGATAAGCAAATAAGTAATAGAAAATTTCAGAGAGTGATAACCACTGTTATGGAAAAAAAGCCCATCTGAGTAATGAAAATAGAGCATGGTGATGGGAAGGTTTTGGCTCTGCCACATAAAGCTACTTGCCTTTGGTCACAAAGCTTAACATCTCTGAACCTCATTTTTCTCATGAGCAGGTACATTCACCTGATAGGGCTGTTGTGGGTATGAAATGTGAAAGTGGTACTAGATAATATATATCCAACACTAACTGTATGTCTGCATTTTGCTACACATTTTTATTTAAACGCACTAGCTATGTATTTAATGCAAAGCTCACAACAACCCTATAAAGAGGAAACTGCTGTTATTCACAGTTTAAATGGTGAAACCAACAAGCTAGAAACTGAAGTAGTCAATGAGTTTCTGAGCTCTGTAAATTGGGCTGGCAAGACAGACCTTGATTGCAGGGAGGCAAGATAAATCCTGATTGTATGTGCCTAGCTTTCTTAAGGTAGAATGCAAGTAATAAGCCTAGCTTTTTATTTGAATTTTTAAGGCTAATGTTTATGCAGTGCTTTACGTGTGCCAAGTATGTACTAAGCATTTGAAATACGTTATTCGTTTTACGTAAAGCTCTATGTCGTGAGCGCTATTTTTATCTACCCAATTTCATGCAATGGGAAACCGAGGCAGAAAGGGGATCCCCAATAACAGGAAAGTGGCAAAAACAGGATTTGAACAGAGGCCCTAAACCCAGGCTGTCTGGCTCCGAGATCCACACGTACATCTCAACAAGCAGCTATGCTGACTTTCCGATTTTCATCAATGGGGAGGGGTCTGCCCAGTTGAAGGGATGCCTCATAAAGCCGATATAATTTTAGTGAAAGTAAAGGATTTGCTGTTTCCTCCCTGCATGAAAGTGTTAAGATAATCCTTTAAACTATGGAGACAAATTTTTGAAAGTATCATCGGCAAAAATAGGGACATAAGCATTCATATCTTTACGACGTATGTGAAATGTACATTAGTCTGGGATTCGTTTGACGTTTAGTTAATATTTGCTTTTGTCTCTGAGAAGGTCAAGGTTTCATCCGTGGTCACATGCAGACATACCTCGGGTGAGAATAATCAATGAAGCCATTAAGTGATGTGATAATGTTTGTAGCTTTAGTTAATTTAACAAGCAATATCTTATTGCAGCTAGGCATCATTCACAGATATATGTCAACCTATGACTTCAGAACAGTGAGCTTTGCAGTCAGAGAGACCAAGGTTACTTTCTAGCTGTGTGACCTGGGGCAAATTACCTCACTTCTCTGAGCTCCTATTCCTTCTGTGTAAAAAGGGTTGCCCCTTGCTTCTGGGGTTGTTGAGATTATGCCTGATAAGTATTTAATGTAGTGCCTGGCCCAGAGAATTTACCTAGTAAACAACAGGTCTTATTATTAAAAATAGTTATCCAGCCTTCTTATGCCTAATCCTAGTTGTCTGATTGGGAAAAGGAGTTAATAATCCTGAAAAAAAAAAAAAAAGGAATCTGTTTCCGTATACCTAGTTGCTTTCTGTATTGTACAGGCACTGCTTCAGTTTTAATGTCAACATAAATAATTCTTGACTGAAAGATTTTGAGTGAGGGATTAATTTCACTTTTATTTCTCTACTTGTCCAATGAACATGGTATTTTATGCCCTCCTGTTTGCCATGATAGGATCCTCGAGTTTTCCAGTCCTTTAAAGAAAGTGGAAAATGTGTCTTTGTAGAGGCAAGACCTGTTGATTTGAATTTAGATCCTGGAGGAGTTCTATAGGGCATTGTAGAGAAGGCAAATGTTACATATCTCTGATGGAGTCCACCCCAGAACCCCTGATGCCTTCCATTTCTGGAATGTGGTGGCCCAGATCTTTATCCTCACTTCCCTTCTACCCCCTATCTCTTATCGTTAAAGCATCGCTATTTTTTTTTTAACTGCACTGTTTTACCCTTGGTTTCAGGGAAGTGTAAAGCTCAGTTTCAAATGAGCCAGTCTTTGAAATTCCTATTAGCAGGATACAGAAAAAGCATTTAGCCCTCTTTTCCTTTTTTTTTTTTTAATAATGATGCATTTATTTTTTAGTATAAGAAAGAGCGAAATAACATAAAAAGTGGAAACGGCTGAAATGTAGCCATTATACTTTCATTTGCATTTGGCCCCAATTTGGCCACCTGGGGCCAGATTGATCTGTGGAAATAAATGATGTGGTTTCTGTTGCATCAGCTCTGATCTTCCATCCTTGGAGCGGGATTAGTTTAAAGTAAGTATATAGTCTCTGCTTTGGGGGTTGGTCAATCCCCAGTAAGATATAAAAACAATCTGTCTCTGAGCAATCAATAATTATTGGTTGACAGGTGAACCTGGACATGTTGGTTTTTTGTTGTTCTTTTGAAAAAAGCTGCAGCCCAGGGAAGATTAGTTTGCTGCTTTTGTGGCCCGTGTAGTTTTTGACTCTCCAGTTGTGCTAAAGGTCGGTGTTTTGAGAGGCAGCCTAAGTGAGATTGCTGAAAATAGCACATTTTTATTTAATCAGAATGGAGAATTACCACTTATAAGCATTGATCTCCAGAATCCATCACGTTGGAGAAAATGCAAGATAGCAGTCAACACAAGTGAACTACTCTTAGAACTTTCATTTGAATAATCTAAGAGTGATTAGGGATTCCTAAGTACACCACTAAGCCAGTGTCTAAATTTTGCGGGACAGATGCATGTCACAAAGAAAATTATGTCGATGGGTCTGTTTTGAATCTTGTGGAATCGTTGCAAGTTACGTCCAACTTTTGAGGAAGTGTTTCTTTGAATGTTAAAATTATAGAGTTAAAAATGTTTTTAAAAATGAGTGATTTTTTTTTGTTTCCATTATCTTTTTCTGAATGATTACTCTAAATTTGGAATTCAAACATATAATGAATTTTAAATTTGTGTACTGATCCAAAATGCTCATGGGTATATCGTGTTCCTACTGAAGTTATTAGGATTTTATAAAGTTCCAGAATTGGGCCCATGGCATAAATGCAAACCTCTTTTCAATGGAATTGATTGATCACTTTAAACATTTTGCCAAGTTTTCTTTGTGTTGTTCAGTTCCACTGCTGATAATAAATCTGGAGGGGAGGGGAAAAATTACGGTGTTTCCATAGCTTCTTTGCCACCAAAAACAAAATCAACTAATTTTGTATCATCCTTACAAGCCACTAAAGGGCTAAAATTTCTAAGATTTTTATTTCTTTTTCTCGATGACTTCTTTTTCAAAAGCAAAATGTTTCTCCATAAAGCATTGTGTAACATCATAGGGAAGACATAAGTAACCCTGGCTGAGAAAACCTGGGAGTTTACAAGAAAAATTTCTGAGGGCTTGAATTAAAACTTTTAAGCATTGGAAAGCAGATTTCTAAAGCGTTGAACAGTTGTTGTGAGAGGGACTTTAGTCTCCGTGAACTTTTATTTTCAACTCAGTGAACATAGTTTTTGAGGTTGCTGTGGTTTGGGTAGGGGACCTTTTCAGAAATGCCAGGCTTTTTAGAAAAAAACCCACAGCTTTTCTTCTAATCAAGGCTCGGTTTTAAAGTTTGAAAACTTTGCTGTGATTAGAAGAATGAATGATTTCTCTGCTTTGTTGGGGTTTTCTCCTAGTGCCCAGGCAGCAGGGCATTCTCCCTCTCGGCTGCCTTGCAGGGCACAGCTGAAGAGGCCCGGGGAGGTGGGAGATCTGCCTGTCCAGGCTGCCTATGGGACAGCAGCCGGGCATAGAAGCTGGCTGAGCCCAGACCACCTCCCCAAGCGTGAGTGGGCCAGGGCCATCCAGAGGGACCCAAGAGATGAGAATCTTCAAGAAAAAATGTATTCCGCTTGGTGCACAATTTTTCTTACTATTGATAGGGATTAAAAAAATGAAAATACCAAAGAAATATGGTTGTATACCAGTACCTGAAGACTAAATATTGATCCACAGAACATTTTTGAGAAGGAAGGAAGGAGGGAAGAAAGGAAAGGGAAGGAGGGAAAGAGGAAAGCAGGGAAGGGAAAGAAGGGAAGGAGGGTAGGGAGGGAGGGAATGTCACAGAAATCCTTTTGGTAATTGATGGCAGCCTTACTTAAGTTTTTTCAGTTAAAAGGTTACTGGTTACCTTTTTAATATAAGTGAGTCCCTTTTTGAAATTGGGTTGTGAGTTGCTGAAGCTTATAATCTTTTCCAGGCAATGCACTAAATGCTTTTGCATGTACCTCATTTAATTCGCATACCAAACCTCTGGTATTATCATGCCCATTTTACAGATGAGAAAACTGAGAGTCAGAGAACCTAGTTAACAGATACCAGGCCAAATTGCTAGTGTCAAACCAGGATTTGAACATAGATTATTCTGATTCCAAAGCCAGGCTGCCTCTTTGCCTCCTAATACCTGGGAGTTGGAAGGGACTTAGGGGTGTACATTCTAGCTGACGTCCTCTACCACATAACGAAGCTCAGGAGATCAAAGTCACTCCTAATGCTGGGGGAGACAGCAGCTCACCCTGCAGTTCTTTAAAGCACACGGCTGCTGGTGCCTACAGGCGTTGGCTGCCACGGTGGGCACTGCAATGAGTCACGTGCGGGCGCTCCTTCCCGCACAACGTGTGCCTTTCATTTCACATCGTTCTCGGAGCTTTTGAGTTCACCCTAGCACCATGCTGAGTAGGTATCTCACCACCTGCCAGTTACCGGGTCAAATGTGACATCAAATACACACCATCAAGGGCTTCCTATCTATTTACTCCAGACGCAATTTTACTTGTAATCATTTCAGTCTAAAGGTCTTTGCACCTTCCATGCACCATAGCATGTTACAGTTTACTCTCACTAATGCAGTTATTAACTAGCCAGCTCTGGAATCCCGCAGGCTGGTGAGGATTGGCTTTGCCACAGGCTGGATGTATGAACTTGGCAAGTTATAGAACGTCTCTGAGTCTCAGTTTGTTTGTCAGTCAATTGGGACTTTTGTAGGGCATTGGGAGGATTAAGGAGAGCAGTGCATATCAAGGGATCAGTGCAGGGATTGGCATGTTGTAAAAACTCATGAACTTGTGTGCTATGACCAACCATCCCCCTTTTACACCCACTGAAACCAAAGCTCAGTGGGATTAAGTCACATGCTTTGGTTCATACATCGAGTGAGTATCCAAGCTGAGATTTCTTCTGGAATTAAAGCTGATCCCCTTTTGTTTAAACCAGGCCACCTCCACACCAATTAAAAACTTATAATGGTAAGGAAGGGGCTGGTGATTTCCCTCAATATAAAGTTTCAACTCCCCGCATGTTGCACTTACCCAGGGGATTTAAAGTGCACATATGTTCCATCTTCATTCTGTGTGTTTACTTAAAACCTTTATTTCTTGAGATTTCCACCCATGTCATTGTCATCTGCGCTTAGCACAGTGCATCACGGCCACAAGAGTGTTTTGTGCGCAATGCTTGATAAGTGTTTATTTAATATATACTTAATATATTTATATACTTAATAAATAAATCAGTCCACCTTTTCTGTTACAAAGGATGCTGCATTTCTTTGCTTGCTTTTTAGGAAGGATGGCTCAAGATCCTGTGTACGGAAGTACTTGAAAAATTAACTACAGATGAACCAGCATTGTTTGAACCTCTACAGTGTGCCATGCATGGTGTTCATGCTTCATTCATTCACTTATTTTCCACCCTCATTTCCATTCTTTCCTCCCCCAGTCTTTACTGATCTGCTGTTCTGTGCCCAGCACTGTCCTAAGTGCAGGAAATGGGGGGTGAATAAGACACAAGCAGCTTTTAAGGAGCTTAAATTATTTCACCTAATCCTTATAATAATCTCATGGGGGCAAATATTTTTTAATAGAAAGGAAATTGAGGCCAATGAGGTTAAGTAATTTGCCTAGGTCACAGAGCTTACTTGGTTAATGGTAAGGGGAGGATCTGAATTACTGTTTCTCTGGCTTCCAAAGCTATTTTCCTCTCACTGCACTGAGATCCCAGAGTAAAACAGAAAAAGCCATAACAGGAAGGAACTAAAGTGGATACCTTGAGGGTGGGCACGATGTAAAACTTATAATAGCTAAGACATATAATATTTATCATATAAGCACTTTATGTGCCACATTCATTTACTTCTCATACAAACTCCATGAGGTGTTATTGTTACTGCCCTCATTTTACAGATGAAGAAACCAAAGCTTAAGAAGGTCGAGTCACTTGCCCAAGGTCACACAGCAAGGAGGTGGAATTTTAACTTGGCAATTTGGCTTCACAGTCCATGTTCTTAACAACTGTTTGTGCCTCTGTCCAACAAGCTAGGACTTGGGAATTATAGTGGAACTTTATACATTGAATTTTCTTTAGGTGAGAAAGGACAGCAACACTTACTGAGCACCTACTGTATGCTTGATATATGTGAAACACAGCATCACATATTGGACACCTACTGTGTGGCTGGTATATGTGAAACACACATAGCTCAGTACTCCTAATGAGACCTTAAGGCCCTTAAGGCACTAAGTATCTAGTACTTAGTGCTCTGTGCCAGGCACTCTATTTGCTAAGTGCTTTACCTGCATTCGTTCATGTAAATCACACAACCAGGAAGAAGTAGGCAGATGATTATCATCCACATTTTTTGTTAGAGGATTCTGAGGGTTAGAGAAGTCAAGTAATTTGCCTAAGGTCGTTCAACTAGTAAATTGTAAGGCTGGAGTTCTGACCATTAGTTTGCAGTCAGTTACTAATCCCACTGGCTTTTCCTTCTTTTAGTTAATTCTCAGGAACCAATTCAAAAGAAAGGAGAAATGACAAGCACCAAGTGGTTCCTTAAATGTTATCCAAAATATGAGCATTGGCTCAGTAGAATACTGGGAATCTATTAAAAGGTAAATATGAGGATGATAGCAACATAGGAAAGAAATAGAACATTAAGGGAAAAGGGAATAGAACTCGTATGTGGATTGAGGTTCAGTTCATGAGTGTACACATATGAAGTGGGAATGGGGAGCAACCCAGAAAAAGGAGCAATACTTCCCGTGTGAGAGGGGTAGGAGTGTGGGTGAATTTTGTTTTACTTTTCAACATTTTGTAGTATAATTTCTATGATAGATTAACCTAGGAAAGAGAAAAGCATTTTGCCCAAGAGGAGAATATGTTGGTGGTTTATCTCAGAAGTTCAGCTTGGGTCGTAGCCTGTTGGCATCCTGCAGCCAGGCAGGCCTAGCCATTGAGTGGGGAAATCTACAAACCCTAGCGGAGGGGGTGAGAAGAAATACAGAAACAGGGGAAAAAAAAAAGGTACAGGTGTCAAGAATGGGGTGCTGTGCTGAGTGTGTAGCCTAGGCTCCAGTAATTCTTTTTGTAGTGTTATATATGCTTTATTAATATTGTCATAACAGAAATAGAAACAGAGAAAAAGCCTCCTGACATTAGGAAGTAGTAGACATGCTTCCCACCCAAAATTGAAGGGAAATGAAAATTTTATAACCTAGTTATGCAATTATGTACATTAACTCTGATGTTCCCAGGGATATTTTCAGAGCAGAGAACCCCTTTTGCATTGAATTTCTCTTTGACAAGAGGTATCACCGAACACCTTAGCTTTCCTTTTCTCTAGTCTCCTGATACTATTGGTGAGTTAATTGTCCTTGTTAATCTTTTGCTTTGCAAATAATGGCCTCTTAATTAAGAAAGGCCAGTAACATTTATTGAGCTCTTACTGTGTGCTTGATGTTGTGCTAGATTTAGCTTAATACATATAAAATTATAGGCATTATAGTAGAGGCTAATGATTAGATTAGAGTCAGAGTCAAATTTTGGCTCTGCTGCTTCCTGGCAGTGTGATCTTAGGCAAATCATTTCACCTCTCTGGGTCTTGCTTTCCCATTTATAGAATGATAATAATGCCTACATAAGAAGTAATTATAAGAAGAGGTGTGTAAAGAATTTAGTCTAGTCCTTTGGTATAAAATGGGAGTCCTGAAAATGGTAGTTATTATAATTATAACAGACAAGGAAATTAAGACTCAGAAAGATTAAGGAACTTCGTGAAGTTCATAGAACTAATGAGAGAGTAAGGCTCGGAAGTGAGTCTTTGCCTTCTTGCCCCTGTATCAGGGCTTCCCCATAGCCAATCAGGAGAGACGTCCACTGGGAGGCTGGTCAAGGACCAGGTTGGTTCAAAGTACAGACACGCATTAGTTTCCAGACATATGGGAAAGATTCTCTAGGATATGAATGAAGAGACAGGCCAGCCAACAGGGTAAACTTTAGGAATCTGGGAGGAACTAGAAACAAAAAAAAGCGATTTGGGCAAGTCAGAAAGCACTGAGGCTGGAAGGTGTGTTTTAAAAGAATAATAGTGCTGCAATAGTAATAAAATAATATTGCCTGGCATTTAACTAGCACGGGAGACTTTACAAAAAAACTTTTGCATACATCATCCTCATCATCATCATTTGAGTCTCTCAATACTATTACAAAGTAGCTAGGTTTATTTGGCTGATGTGAAAAGTGAGGCGCACATAAAATGAGAGTTTGGGAAGGTTTCTTTTATTAAAGGAAAATACTAGAATTGGGAAAGAGGTGAACAAAACTGCTGAGATTTTGAAAAGAAGAAGGAAAGTAAAAGAGGCTGGCAAGGGTGCTTTTCATTAAGTACGGCAAACAGGGTGCGTGGGGTTATGAACTGGGGATCTCATCACTGAGGATAAATTAATAAAGCGAAGAAAAAAGCAAATCCCTTGACCCAGTCTTTGCAGATAGGCAATGGGTAGATGTTTCAGCGTTGGACATTTAGGTGAGCTGGATGAAATGAGGACCTCTTGGTTTGCAATGACAAAGATGACCCAAAGGGCTTGTCCTGAGGCCTCGGGTACGGGGCTGGCTGTGCATCAAGCCATTCTCTCTCCTCTGTGTCCTGCCCACACTTTTGTGTAAAGTGTCATTCCCCTGGCTGTGAATGGGGTGCTCTTACCCACTTCCAGCCTCACCGTGATCAGTTGAGATAATCCGTGTAAGCACCTCTCAGCAGAGCTCACACTGCGGTGAGCTGCAGCCGGGGTGTTGGCCAAGACGATGCTGTTCGCATTTGGAAAGCACATTCCAGAAGAAAGTTATTGGCGTCACCTTGAACTCACTTTCACCGTCAATGGAGATGTGATTGAGACCACAGCTGGTGAGGAGGAGACATGGGGACACTGGTCACAAGGAGCGAAGACAGTTCTCCAGAAAAAGGGCACAGGTCTTACCGTTTTCATCCAGGCCTGTCTTTCTTTCTCACTGCGTCCAACCCAGTTCAGGCCTCTAAGATTTAATTAGATTATTTCAGTGGCCTCCTACCGTGGGGGGCCGTAAGTTCAGGTTTGCCTGGGACAGACCTAATTTACGCATGTGGTGCTGGCAAAATGATTAAAAATACCACCTTTCAATCTCAGAAGTTTCCAGGTTTGGCTGATAAGTGGCATGCTCACCGTACTACCTGGCCTCCTGCTTCTCTTCTGTGCTCTGTAAGATTTTTCTGGTTTAGCATCTTCAGCTGCATCTGCCCCCAGGATTGCTTCACTTTTGCTTTGTTCCTGCTAAAAACTTAGGCTCCTTCACTCAGCATTCAAGGGCCTTTGCAGACTGGCCCAAGCTATCTGCTGGACATTCCATGTCGTTTGCTGTTTTCCATTTGCCACGTGCGTTGCCCCAACTCCATACTTTTGCATAAGCTGGTACTCCCTGTAGCTCCATTGACTTCCTGTTTGAGATAGGACAAATGCCTCCTTCTTCATGATGTTGTCTGCAGTCATTCTGGTTGTTCTCATCCCATCCTTCTGGAGCCTCTCAAAGTACCTATCACTGGCTGCCCTGTTTAAAAATTGCTAATGCTCACGATTTTCTCTCCTTCTAGAATGTAAGCTCCTTGAGTACAAAAGCAGGTTTTTATTGTGTGTATGCCCCATAGCAACTAGGAGAAGCTAGCCAAACAGGTTAGTCTCAGTAAATGCTTGTTGAATTAATAGCTAAATGAATGTGTGCATTCGTGGTCACGATGCCTGTCAGTTTTTAAATGCATCACCCTTCTACCAGTCTCAGGACCTATTCCTTTGGCAGGTTTCACTCTCTCAACCTCTTTACCTGGTTTCTGTCTCCTTATTTTTCAGTTGTAAGTTTAATGCTACTTCCTCCAAAAATCTTACCCGACTCTCCCAAATTGGGTCGGACCTCCCTATATTTCTCTCTAATGGCACTCTTGGTAATCACATCTCTATTTGTGTGATTTTTTAATACCTGATGCCCATGCTGAACCCTGACGCTCCACAAGGAAGAGGCTATGCCTGTCTTCTTCACTGCTGTCGTCCTACTGTCTGCTCCAGCACCTGGCACGTGATATTTGAAAAAAATTGACAGGCAAATAATGGAACTAATGAATAAAATCCTCAAGTAGGCTACCTGTTCTAAGCCACTGCAGTCGCATCGCATTCCTGTTCAAAATCCTCCAATAGCTTCTTAGCAAACTTGGGATAAATCTGAAGTCCTTATCTATGGCCAACAAGTTCCCTACAAGCTTTGGGCCCCTACTACGTTTCTGACCTCGTTTCTTCCTGCTCCCCCCTCCTCACCTCCACCAGCCAGGCTACCCCAAATGCTGCAACCACATTCCCACTTCAGGCCTCTTTCTGGCTCCAACATCACCTCCTCAGAGGCCTCAGGGTCCCTGCTACCTAAAACGTCACCCCTGGCCTCTCTTTATTCCATTCCGTTTTCTTCATAACTTCACTTTGCTTGTCTTTTGTCTGTTTCCACCACAGAATATAAGCTCAATAAGAGCCAGGACATTGTTTGAACATTCGTTATTTGATTTCCAGAGCCTGGCAAACAGTAGGTGCCAAATCACTATCTGGTGAGCGAGGGAAGAAGGGAAGGCAGGAGCAGGGTGGGGCCGTCCCCTCCGAGGCAGTGCAGGGGCCCCTTCCTGGAACCCAGCGGCCCCTGGGGCAGGGCCTGTGGTGTTGCCATGGCAACCCACTGACCGGAGGGGACCCGCCCCCCCGGCCCAGGACTTCCGCAGGCACTGTCCCTGTGTGTCACCACCGCTGGGGAGCCCAGGGAAGAGAGGCAAGGGGCTGAGAGAGGATGATCAAGAGCAAGATGTACCCTGGCTCTGGAACAGAGCCGAGAAGGCCACGTCAGTGCGATTCCACCGGTAATGACCGAGGCCGGGGGTGGGGCAACTGGGGTGTGCCCTGGCACCCTGAGAGGACCTGAGGCCAGGTTCTCCCTCGGGATCCATGAGCGTCGCTGGTCGGTCCATTTCTGAAGCTGCGAGCTCCTCAAACAAGCCCCAGCACGGTGCCCCGAAAGCTGCTGCTGTAGAGTATGGATAAGGTCTTCTATCAAAACCCGTGACACTTGACAAGTCAGGCGGCGTTTTCCCCAGGTATTGCATAAGTCAAGAACTCCCTGTTCCCATCCAGTTCCCTCAAAAACAGAGCTCACCGTGCTCCCCCACTGCTTAAAAAAATCACGGCTGCTTCCCAGCTGCCTGCAGGCTTCTTGGCTTGATGGGTGAGGCCTTTGCAATCGGCTCCTGACTCTCCCACCCGTCTCCACCACCCCGTGGGTCTTGGTCGGTGAACTCCCCCCCTTTCCTGGAACCTTCAGGGCCTCACACAGCTTTATGCCTTTGTCCGCGCAGTCCTGTTGGTTTGACATGTCCCTTCTTTCCTCCTGGCTCCGGCAGATGCCTTTGAGCGAGTCCTTCAAGGGCCTGCTGAAATGCCACTTCCTTTCTTAAGCAGCAGGCAGAAGGAAGCTCGCGTCTTTGTGCCCCCATGGCACTTTAATACCAAACGGTGTTGCACCAAAAGGTACGCCTGGCTCCCCACTTACCTAGTGAGGCCGTGCGGCGTGGTGAGAAGATACCAGCTTGGAGCCAAACAGACCTGACCCAGCTGGGCCACCTACTGGCTGGGTGACATTACCCAGCCTATCGGAGTCTCTGTTTCCTCCTCGCAAATTGGAGTTGATAAGACCTCTGTTTCAGCGTAGCTGGGAGGAGTAGAGATCATGCATGGGAAGGACGCTCGATAAATGCTAGATCTCACTGTTATCCATCTGTCTCTATCACTCAGCTGCGAACACCTGGTGCTGAGAGCCCATGCCTTCCTCATCTCCACGAGGTCCATGCAGCCAAGCAGCCTAAGTGTATGATTTCAACTTGTCTTTAGGAGAAACCTGGGACGTAGGGGCTCTGGGAAGAAGACCCGGTAATCATTCCAATGCTAAGTGGCATGTCTTGGATTTGAAATCCAGTTGTTCTAACTCTGAATCCTACATTTTCCCAGAAAGAACGTCTTCTCGTTCACCTTGTGCTATTCTCCCCCTCATTCTCTCCATTTCAACCACCTGGCTTCTCACAGTTTCTTAAATTGGTCAAGCATGATCCCACCTCAGGGTCTTCCCTTTCTCTGAATCCCTGAAGGCCTGGCTCCCGTATTATGCTCAGTCTTTGCTCAAATGCTTCCTGGTAAAGGATTTCCCCATCTGTTATTCTCTGTTCCTACCCCCTACTTTACTTTTTGTCACAATTGTCGCTACTAGCGAGGTCCCGGACTCTGTTCTAGGCTCCTGGGGACAGAGTACTGAACGAGAACGACAGGGTTCATAGAACTGACATCTTAAGTGTGGGGAAAATAAATGATAAACAAGTGAATAAGCAGACAAGATACTTGTAGCTACTGAAAGGCTCATTCACCAGAGACATCCTGCTGTGATATATTGGCTTTCTGTTAAATAGCTCTTTTCAGTCTTCTTTAGAACTTTATGTTGAAGGCACTTGACAGTTATCTACAAAATGAAGAATGAATCTAAGAGGGAGCAACTAGTCTGTTACCAGAATAGGAAGGTAGTATAATGCAGTAAGAAAAAGAATATGCTTTGGAGACTGAAGGTCTGGGTTTCAATTCTGAGTTTACTACTTACTAACTGTGTGAACTTGGCAAAGCCACTGCTGTGTTCCAAACCTCAGTTTTATTATCTGTGAAGTGGAATGAACTTCTGTCTCAGTCTCATGGGGTGGTCTGTGACACGCAGGTGAGGCTCTCCCTATCAATATGCTTTGTAAACTTCAAGGATCACCTGGTTTCTGATAATTGTCTTAGTTGGCTCCTCCTGCCCATTCAATGCTTGTTCATGAAGCACCACTTTGAGTCTTGCACTATCCCTGACTGCTGTACCATGTCCCTGACACAGCTACCTTAGAGTAATTCTTTGTTGTGAGAGAAATGAAGCCTTCTAGAAAACCGAAAAACCATTTATGGCCCTGCTCAGCTTCATTATCTGAACAAGAGAAAGTCACTTCAAACTGGGGTTTCCATCTGTAAAAAGATCTGCCTCCAAGGATTGTGAGCTAAACTTGTAATGTGGAAATCCACAAGGCATCTGTCTTCGTGCCCTGGTCTCAAGTGAGTCAGATGAAGGAATGTAAGAGGCCCAGGAGTATCACTCACCACCGCCAATATATTCTCTTGAGCACTTAGCTCAAGTTTGATCCTTTCTCAAAGATCAGATATTTTTATGATCAAAAATGAGGCTTTGGGAGTACAAAATTATCCAAGCATGGATGGAGCTCTCCATTCCTCTGTCCCTTGCAGTCCCCAGAACACACTGCCAACATTGCAACATGGACCATAGTCTACTTGTATTAGCATTTTTGTTTCAAGCCTCAGATTTTGTATCTGTAGAGATATTGAAACATACCAAATAATATTGTTCCTACGTTTAATTTAGAACACGTCTCTGAAAGTCTTTGCATAGTACCTGGCACACAGTGGGAGCTTAATAATGTGTTTTGAGCAAAGCAATACATTCAACCACAAATAGTTATTGTGCACCAGGTACGTGGCACAGGGCCAGGCACAAGGTGGTGAACAGAAATGGCAGGATCCCTCGCTCATGGACTCATGGAATAGCATGTGCCTTACTTTCTGGAGGGTAACTGCAGGGCAGAAACCAGTCTTACTATCTTTTGTACAGCATCTTACTCCCGGAAGGTACAAGATAAATGTTTGTTGAATTTTGCTTTCTTCTATTATAATATTGCCTTATAGGGGGAAAATAAAGACAATGATTAGAAATTCTGCAGACATGTGGCCATATCTACTTATATGCTGTGCATTCTTTGACAACATGTGTGTCATTATTGTGATGTGTATTGAGGCCAGACTGCCAGAAAATTTTTATTCCAAGCTCTAGGTGAGAGTCAAAAGAAATAGAATAAGACGGGCTCCATTCCTCAGATGTTTAAGTTCTAAACTGAAGAACCTGCTATATATGACAAAGGTTGACAAAGAAATATGTGAAATAAATGAATGTAGCAAAAACAATAGTTATGTACCAGAGTTTTAGCAAAAGTTCTAATACAGGACAGACTGCTGCAATAGTGACACTGTGTTCTAGGGACTGCAAGGAACAGAGAAGGGGACAGCATTGTGTTATGACCTCAGTTTAAATGCTGGCCCTGCCTCTTACTAGCTGGATGACTTTGGACAAGTCACCTTATCTCTCTGAGAGTCAGTTTTCTTATCCCTAAATTGTGCATGTTAATAACATGTACTTCATAGGGTTGTTTTGAGGAATGAATGAATGAAATGCATTTTGTATAATGCCTGGCTCATAATAAGGGTGCGATATATGATAATCTTTATTATTATTAAGTCACACAATCTATAAATAAATAAGGGAGATGAACACAGTGCTTTATGAAAAATTCAATATGCATGTCATTTTGGTCAAGTAATTCTTGACCTCTGGAAAACCAAATAAATTATTTTAAAGTATATAAAGTTTATTTCTGGAGACCTAAATAGAGGACTTCCAATCATCTGCAGCAAGATGTCTTATGGGACATGAGATACAGATGCCAGTACTGAAAGTCCATACTGGGTGCCATATGTTCAAATGGACAATGATTAATTGGAAGACAGCCAGAGACAAGTGAACTGGATAACAAAGATGTGGGGACAATTTCCTCCAAGAAGAGAGCTGAAATAATTGGGGTACCTTGACCAGAAAGATGGAGACATGCTTGTTATCTTTCCATATCTGCCATGAGCAAGAGAGAATAAACTTACCCTGTGTTGCTCCAGGGAGCAGAGCTGGGTACCTGAGTGGCTACAGGTATAAACTTGGAGGGGGGAGGGGTGTCACAGAAACCAAAGTTAGCATCACCACTTACTAGCTGTGTGACTTGGACACTCTACTCAACTCTCTGAGCCTCAGTTTTCTCATCCATAAAGTGGATATAATAGTAATACCTACCTCCAAGGGGTGCCTTGGAATTAAGTGAACTAACACATGCAAAGCTCATAGGATAAAGCACAGAAAGTCCTCAATAAAAATATTAGCCAAACACGGGATATGTAGGAAGAATATGGGAGAATTTTTTCACACTGAGAACTGCCCAACCAAAGAGCTGCCAATCTGCAGAAATATTCAGCAGAAGTTGAGATTGTCATTTGCTCCAGATGCCATGAAGGAGACCTTTGGCCAGATGGAGTAGATAGTTTCCTTCACTCCAAATATTCTGAGGACTCCTTTGTCCTGCAATAACTTCTCAGGTGCCTGGAAATGGCAGGGATATCCTGCTCCCAATTTGATGTTTTATTTTGTAAACTGATGCTACAGAAGCAAAGTCCCACTGGATTTAAACTCAATTCTGCTGGTTCAGAACAGAATCTCTTAGTTTGAGTCAGGTGGGATTTAAGTAATTACAAAAAACATGCACTTTTTATTTTGTAATCATAAAGCAGCTTTGTTTTTTTGTCTCCCACTGTCCCTTTAAATTTTTTTGTGAGTCTGAAACTTCCTGTGGCTCTGAGTGAAAACTCATGCAATTCCATGACTTGTCTGATCATTCAGGTGTGATGAGATATCTCAATATTGAAATTAAATTGTTCAGTTGTAATAATTTAAACTCTGAACTTCCTTTTAAGTCAAAACTTCTCTCCTTGACTTGCCTACATGGAAGACATGGGGGAAAGCGTTACTTAGTGAGATTTCTTTTTCTCTCTTTCTCTTCGTGGCACTTCCAACCCTTCTCCCCCCTTCTTATAACCTTGGCATCATCTGTTTCCAGTGTTGGGGTTGGGAAGTGTGGAGAGAGGCACAGACGTGAACTCTTGTGAGCCATTGTGGCACTCTCGTGGCCCACCGGAGTTTACAACCAGCTTTTCTCTGAAATGTTGTCATGAGTTCTTCAGAGAGTGCCCCACAACCCCCTGGGGATTCTCACCTGCAAGAAGAGGCACTTCCAAGGACTCCGGCCGTAATAGATCTGATCCTGGTACACACAAATGAGTGAAGGAAAGGTTTTTTCTCTTAGTTGCCTGTTTCCGATGACAGGGGAGCACATGTGCAAGAGTCTGTGCACATGTATGTATGAGTTTAAATAGATGTATCTCTACCTAGGAAGACCAGGGGCTGGCCTGGAACAGGAGCCCTTGCTATTGGTGGTATGGTTTAGCTGGAGTAGGGGCTGCAAACTTCACTAGATTCCATTCCAAATTAGCCACGCTGTTGCCAGGGGAAATGTGTGAGGGCTTGAAGGGGCTAGAAGATCAGAGGGGAGACATTCTGAGAAGTCCTTAAAAGGATCCTGTAGTTTTTTTAGCCAGATGTCCTTTTGCATGCAATGGGATTCAAATGCCCATCCCGTGCTGCCCCATCTTTGAGAACATTACAAGACATTTGCTTCTGCATGGTAAATCCAGTATCTGGAAAGGGAAGCATTTTAATGTTTTAACTTCCTCTATTCCTCAAAGATACCTCAGACTTCTACATCCTCCTAGCAAGCTTAGCCTCCCCATTCAGGATTTCCCTCTCTACTTATTTACAATTTTGGAAGCAGCTTTTAAAAAAACAATTTGTTGGGATGTCTAATACAAAACAAAAAATCCAGCATTTCTCCCTCCATATGCATTTGTTCTTTTTTCCTTTTGTATAGCTTATTCAGGAGGGCTTCTTTTTACAACATGCAACCTAAGGTGTTAACTAAGGATCTTTTCCTCAGTTCTTTGAATCATGAGGAGTCATATTACTTAATCTATCTCAGCCTTGATTGCTTTCTAGGAAAAATAGGAATTAAAATCCTTACTTCGGAGGATTGTTTTGAGGATTCATGGCATAACATATATGAAGGGCCTGCCATGTTAAAAATGGGTGTTCAGTAAATGCTAGTTCCCGTATTATTTTATTCTGCTTTAACACCAATATGCGTTTCTAAAAATCATCACACAATGCAAAATCGCACAATAAAAACATAAGGTTTACTGGAAAAATGGACTTAGAGGCACAACACCCAAACAACTTTGTCAGTGACACATAAAAAAGAAAAAGATTGGAGTCTAATAAAATGATAGTTTTACACGTTAAATGGTTAAATGGTCTCATGTGTTAATGCATATCATATAATAAACATGACACTTTAGCTTAGAAAAGACCTGAAGTTTGCTGGTGGCAGTGGCTGGTAAAAGGGGTGCAGTTTGAATTATTGTGAAGTGGTGGAAGGAAGGTTATCTGTGTGTGTGTGGCACAAAACACAGGCAGTAAATGAGGAAGACGTCTGAGCTGTGAACATGTGTGCGTTTTTCATAATCCAATGGGACTCAGTCAACTGGATGTGGTATTCTGTGTTCACTTCATGTTTCTCACAGAAGAAATAGAGCTGACAAACACAAACTTTGCGCTATGCTCAAATTGCTCCCTTATGTAACACTTGTGTTGGAACAAATTTGCGTTTTCAAGATGAGTGTTATACTAGAATGGATTGTATTTTGCTAATGTTGAATGAATGGATGAATGAATGTGTGAATAAATAGATAGTACGGAAATGGAATAAGTGCTGTGTTACATTGTGGGGAGTACATGTATAAATTTTACGGGAATAAAAAACCAAAACCACAGTGTTTTGGATTTTAAAGTACTCCATGTTTACTATAGAACTTTTGATTTCTCCAACTGCAGTAGCTTTTGGTCTGTGCTTCAAAGAGCTCCTTCAGGGATTGCTAGAAAGGGGGATAAGAGCTGCACGTTTCTCTGCCCTCCTTCTCCACTTCACCAGAACCCCCATGGTTTTCTCTGCTTTCCCTTTTGTTTCCATATGAAGTAAGGGTTCTCCAGCTAACTTACAGGTTTGATGCCACCACAGCGCTGCAGTAGACCAAATTTGGGCCACATCTCAGGAACATGTCTTCTTTGCAAAGAAAGATGGCCCTCAGTTGGTAGTATTGGGCTACAAATACTCTGGAATTAGTAGAATTTGACTAAGAAATATTCAAATTGGGCTTCAGATGATCAGTTTGCCCCCAAATTACTTAGCCAATTCTCATCAGCAAGGTTGTACATGGAGCTTCACGTAAAATCCAATTCCAAACCTGGGCAGGACTCAGATGAACATTGATGAGCATTTAAATCTAATGCATTATGACGTCCCCATCTTTTCACCAACACCAACAGCAATTCTGTGACTTTTTTTTTTTTAGAGAGCTGGATTGAAAGATGTCTCAACGAAAGTGAAAACAAACGTTATTCCAGCCACACATCTCTGGGGAATGTTTCTAATGATGAAAGTAAGTGCTTGAAACTCATTCTTCCATGAAACTTAAACATAGGAATAATGCCTCTTGGAGTGCTTAGGCGAGGCAAGTTACCTGGAAGGAGAAACTCTCGAGTCATTAATGAAATACTCCAGGCCCTCCCTGTAATACTCCTCAATGGAGAGTGGAGTTCAGTTAGGTAGACATGGAAACCCAGACCATGGCAACAACTTGGTGTGAACAGACTCATCTTCTTCAGTGGACTTGCTAGCCTGAGTCCCCAAAGGCCCCATTCTAGTGAGGCTTTACTTGGGCAAGTACGAATCCTGAACCGGGAAGGCTATTCTTGAGGTCACTGTAGATGTGGGTTTAAAGTAGCTGTGTTGCAGGATTGTTGTTTTACAATCACAAATGTCCTTGCTTTGGGAAAGTAAACATTTCTTCCAGATCTTGGGCTGGAGAACTGGAGTTAACTGGAGATACAAACTGCCGTGTCTTGTCAGACTGGGGCTTCTGGGTGCCTTATTTTTGAGAGGGGAAGACGACTTGAGACTTGTATTTTCCCCCTTAAACACTTTTAAAAAGGCACAACTTATTATAAATGTCATTTCTAGCAAGGTCAACTCGCCAGAAGTGTCCCTCTCCTTGGGTTGGTAAAATGTCTCTCCTTAGTTCAGTTGTTTCAAAGGGATGACCTGACCTGTTCCATACTCCCCTACTGTGTTTGTTAGAAACGCTAAACAGCTTCCTTCCAGTCACTTCTGGCGTTATCATTCTATTGTCATTTACATATGCAAATCTTAAGTGAATAGTTTGATGGATTTATTTTACATATCGTATCACTTGTGTAGCCACCACCCAGATGAAGAAGATATGGAATATTTCTAGCTCCTTCCTGAAAGTAACCACTATCCTGACTTTTATCACTATAGTGTGGTTTTGCGTGTTTTTGAAACTTCATGTAAATGGAATCATAGAGTATGTCTTGTTTCGTGTCTGGCTCTTTTTTCATTCGACACAATGTCTATGCAACTCTTCCTGTTGTTGTGTATAACAGTAGTTCTTTCATTTTATTGCTGTATAGTATTCCATTTTATGAATATACTACAATTTACTCATCCATTCAAAAGTTGGTGGACATTTAGGTTCTTTCAGTTTTTTAAATATTAAGAATAAAGTTGTTCTGAATATTCTTGTACATGTCTTTTGGTAGGACATAAGAACTCGTTTCTGGTTGGGTATATTCCAGGAGTAGAATTACTAGATCATAGAGGTATATGTTTATTTAGATATTACCAAACAGTTTTCCAAAGTGGTTGTAGCAACTTATTCTCCCACAAACAACTTATAAAGTTCTATTTGTTTTACTTCCTTCCTCACATTTTTTATTTCCATGATGATTAATGGTATGTAGCCTCTTATATGCTTATTGGACATTTGGATATCCTCTTTTGTGAAATAACGCCGTTCAAGTCTTTTGCCTGTGTTTTTTTTATTTTATTTATTGTGTTTTTGCCTTTTCCTAAATGATATTTATAAGTTGTTTGTATATTCTGAATAGGACATGTTTGTCAGATATAAATATTGTAAATATCTTTTTGGAGTCTGTGGTTGCCTTTTTTACTCTCTTAATGGAATCTTTTGATGAACAGCAGTTAATAAAGTCCAATTTATCAATGTTTTTCTTTTTTAGTTAGTGATCTTTGTGTCTCCTTAAGAGTCTTCGCCTTCCTCAAGGCCATGTTTTCTTCTTGGAGTTTTATTATTTTTTCACCTTTATGTCAACATCCCATCTAGGATACTCATGTAGGGTATAAGGGAGGAGTCAAGGTTCTTTTTTCTTCTTAATTTTCAATGAGTAGAGCATCATTTGTTGAAAGGTCATTCTTTGCTCCACTGAATTCCAGTGACGCCTTTGTCCAGGGAAGGTCATCTGTGTGGATCTATGTCTGGGATCTTTATTCTGAACCATTGATCTACTTATCTATCTTTGGGCCAATACCACAGTATTAATTATCGTACCTTCATAATAAGTTGTGATATCTGGTGGTATAAGTCCCCTTGTTCTTTTTTTTTACATGGGCAGGCACCGGGAATCAAACCTGGGTCCTCTGGTAAGGCAGGCAAGCGTTCTTGCCACTGAGCCACCATGGCCTGCCCAGTCCCCTTGTTCTTCTTCAACCTTGTCTTGACTAGCCTAAGTTCTTGACATAGATGTGAGAACCAGCTTGTCACTTTTTACCAAAAACAAACGTCTAAGATTTTGATCAGAATTGCAATGAATTGAAAGAAAACTTGAGGAAGAATAACATCTTAACATCAAATTTCCTGTCTAGTATATGGCATTACAACTCCATAAATTTATATTGTCTTTAATTTCTTTCAACTGTGTTTTGTAGTTTTCAGTATAGAGATTTTATACCTCTTTTATTAGATTTATTACTAGGTAATGATATTTTCCGGTGTTGTTGTTGTTAAGTATTATTACTTTTTTCTAATTGTTAGTTCCTAGAATGTGAAAATACAATTGATTTTTTTTAATATAATGAATTTTTATCAATCGCCTTGCTAAATTTGCTTGTTAATTATGAGTTTTTATCTTTAAAACTTTCTATTTACAACATGTTACTTGAGAATAATGATAATATTATATTTTCCTTTATAGTCTGTATATTCTTATTTCTTTTCTGTACCTTCAAGTACCAACTGGAATCTCTAGTGCAATAATGAGTTGAAGTGGTGATAGGGTCATCCTTACCTTCTTCCCCACCTAAGATAGGAAAGTGCTTATTTTAACATTTCACTATTAAATATGATGCTTGTTGTGGATTTTTTTTTTTTTTTTGGTAGATATTCTTTATCAGATGAGAGAAATCTCCATCATTGCTGACAGATTTTTCTTGAATGGGTGTTGTATTTTATCAACTTATTTTTCTGCTTCTATGGAAATGGTCATGTTTTTCTCCTTTATTCTGTTAATGTTGTAAATTGTATTGATTGTGCTTTGAATGATAAACCAAACTTGCACTCCCGGAATAAATCAGACTTGATCAGAAGTATCATCTTTTTTATGTAGTTCTGAATTAGGTTGACTGCTATTTTGTTAAGGATCCTGGCATCTATGTTCATGAGATTTATTGGCCTATAATTTTCCTTTCTTGAAATGTCCTTCTCAGGTTTTCATGTCAAGATTTTGCTGGCTTCATAGAAAGTTGTAGGAAGTTCCCTTTTCTCTGTTTTCATGAGGATTTTGTTTAAAATTGCTATTATTTCTTTTGTAAATATTTGAAAAATTCAACAGTAATGTCTGCTGGGTTTGGAGTTTTCTTTGAGGATTTTAAATGATGGATTAAATTTTTAAACAGCTATAAAATTTTCTATATGTTTCTATTTCTTCTTTTCAGTAAATTTTTCTTTTCAAGGAATCCATTTATCTAAATTTTCATATTTATTTACATGATGTTCAGAATTTCTTTTTACTACATTTGTCATTTTTTAGCATCTATAATAATGCCCCCCCTTTCATTACTGATATTGGCAATTTATGTTTTCTTTGTTTTTCTTTATTAATCTTGCTAGAGGCAATTTTATTGGTCTTTGCAAAACTTCAATTTTTGGCTTTATTGATTTTCTCAATTTACATCCTTTTTTCTATTTCATTGATTTCTGCTCTTATCTTAACTATCCCCTTCCTTCTATCTTCTTTGACTTTAATTTGCTGTGTTTTTCTTGCTTTCTGAGATAGACACTAGTATCATGATTTTCAGCCTTTCTTCTTTCCTAAGATAGGAATTTAAAGATAGAAAACTTTCTCTTTAAGCACTGCTTAGTTGTATCCCATAATTTTTCTGTTACACTTTCATTATCATAAAGTTAAACATTTTCTAATTTCTATTGTGATTTCTTTGACTCATGACTTAATTGGAAATCTGCTGCTTAATTTCCAAACATCTGGGAATTTTCTACTTGTCTTTCTGTTATTGATCTTTATTTTAATTACACTGTAACCAGAGAACATATTCTGTATGATTTCAATATTTGAAATCTGTTGAGGCTTGCTTTTTGACTTAACAAATGGTCTTTTTGGCAATCGTTCATGTGTACTTAAAAAGAATGTGTATTCTGCAGTTATTAGATGGAGTGTTCTATACATATCAGTTGAGTCAGATTAGTCAGTCACATTATTCAATGTTCCATAGCTTACAAATTTTTATTGTTGCTTCTTCTTACAGTTACTGTGAGATGTATATTCATATCCACAGCTCTCATTGTGGTTATATCTGTCTATCCAGTTTTGTTAATTTTTGTTTTATATATTTTTAAATATTAGGTATGTGGAAATTTAAGATTGTTATATCCTTTTGTCAAGATTATACTTTAATTGACATTAAATGTTCTTTTTTGTTTATAGTAATAATTCTTACCTTAAAGTCTATTTTATCTGTATAACTATACCAGTTTTCTTTTTTTTGGCATAGGCAGGCACCAGAAATCAAACCCGGGTCTCCGGCATGGCAGGTGTGAACTCTGCCTGCTGAGCCACCATGGCCTGACCTATCAGCTTATATTTTTAAACAAAATTTTATATATACATATATTTAGAGTTAATAAGTATATATGGCTGTCATTTATTACCTGTAGTAAGATACACTTTGTTTCCATTATCTCATTCAATTTTCACAATAGTTCCTATTACCATGAGCTGTATTTTACATAGGTAGAAACTGAGGCTCAAAGGGTTAAGTAATTGCCCAAAGTTACTCAGTTTGTAAACAATGGAGCTGGGATTTAAATCCAGACCTGTCTGCCTGCCTTTGAACACTAGTTCTTAGCCTTTGTGCTATTTGGCCTCTCATGCAGTAATAAACCCTCATGCTCTAAAGACTTGCCACTGGGTATTTCATAATCTGTTCATAGAAACATCAAGAATAGAGGAAAGAGGGCCCATCATCTCTCAGTGACCGAGCTGGTGTGTCAATACCTGCCTACACCTTGGCACCTCTTCTACTAGACTGAAAGCCCCATGAGGGCAGATTCACTGTTATGACCCAAGGTTCTGACACATATTAGGGAGCTCAGAATATGGTTCAAATTTTTAAAAATAATTAAGGACATATTTATACCATGTTATGAGAAAAAAAAACTCAAATTAATGTGTTAAGACTTTTTGTATAGTTAGAGACAGAAACCTGACAGTGATTTTAATAATGTATGATAATATATTTATTTTCTTCACCAAAATAAGGAGGAATGAGGTTCTGAGACATGTTCAGAAGCTTGACAGCATCATTAGGACCCAGACTTGCTGTGTCTTTCTGCTAAGTCCTAAAAAATTGTTGGGCTCTTTGTCCTCATATTAATACTTAATGGTAAAAAATACCTGCTCCAGAACAGGCATTAGGATTGTTTTGGTTTGCTAAAGCTGCTGGAATGCAATATACCAGAAATGGAATGGCTTTTATAAAGGGAATTTATTAAGTTACAAGTTTCTAGTCATAAAGTCATAAAAAAACGTCCAAACTAAGGCATCCAGGTAAAGAGACCTTGACTCAAGAAAAGCCGATGGTTCCAGAACTCCTCTGTCAGCTAGGAAGGCATGTGGCTGGCAGCTACTGGCCCTTTGGCTTTTGCTTTCAAACAGCTTCCCCGGGGCCATTTCTCTTCTGCATCTCCAAATGTCTGGATCTCCTGTTGGCTTTGTCAGCTCTGTCACTTCTGTTCTTCAAGTGTCTGCATCTAAGGATTCTCCAAAATGATTCCCCTTTTAGAGGACTCCAGTAAACTAATCAAGACCCACCTTGAATGGGTGGGGTCACAACTCCATGTAACCAAAAGGCCACACTCACAATTGGGAGAGCCCCATCTCCACAGAGATAATTTAATCAAAGGGTTTCCACACTACAATATTGTATCATGATTAAAGGACATGAATTTTCTGGGGTACACAACACTTTCAAACTGGCACATCCAGGTCTTCTGATTTCTGTTTAGTAATCTTTTTCTTTTTTTTTTTTTTTAATATTTTTATTGACAAATCTTCACACACATCCAGTGCATACATGGTATACAATCAGTGGTTCACAATAGCATCACACAGTTGTGCACTCACTACCATAATCACCCCCAGAATACTTTCATCACTCCAGGAAAAGAAATAAACAAACAAAAAACTCACACATACCACACACCCCACTCCTTCTTCCCAATGACCCCTGGCATTTACATCTCCCCAATTTATTTTACCCCCCATTTCCCCTATTACATATTCACTTTTCATCCACATTTTTTTACTCATCTGTCCATACCGGACAAAAGGAATATCAGACACAAGCTTCTACAACCATACAGTCACACTGCAAAAGCCATACTGTCATACAATCATTTTTAAGAATCAAGGCCACTGGAAACACAGCCCACCAGTCACAGGCACTTCCCTCCAGCCACCCCAACACACCACAAACCAAAAAGGGAAATCTGCATAATGCATAAGAACAACCTTCAGAACAAACTCTCGATTCCGACTGAAATCTCTCATTCACTGAAAATTTACCTTATCCCATTTCTCTCTTACCTCCCCAGTCAAGAAATCTCTCCCAATCCTTAGTGAATCCTGGGAATTCTGTCTCATGTTGCCAGGGGGATTCACACCCCTGGGAGTCATGCTGCATGTAGTGAGGAGGGCATTGTGTTCACCTGTTGAGCCAGCCCAGAGAGAGGGGCCACATCTAAGCAACAAAAGAAGCTCCCTGTGGGCAATTCTCAGGCACAATTTTAAGTAGGCTTAGCCTGTCCTTTGCAGGAATAAGTTTCATAAAGGTGAATCCCGAGATTACTGATCTTCTTGGTATGCCCTTTTTTAGCAGCCCATAAAAAATTGATTTAATTCATTTGCTAGAGTGTCGTTGGGCATGAGGAAATGGGACATGGGACTGACACCTTTTGATGGAGCACATTTGGGAAGAAAACCCTGGACCAGAGGGTCAAATCCAAAGACCTGATGGATGAAGAGTTTGAACAAGAGTGGATGGATTATTAGCCATCATTCAAGGCTCATAAATGATCATTTCCAACACGGACAAATTGCATATTATCCCTGGCAGATGTCAGTAGATATTTATGTTTCTCACGACATGGTCACTAACAAAGAGAAAGGTAATCACTGCAAAAGCTTTAGAAGGCCTGTGACCGGTTGGAGCATCATATTGAGAGAGGAGATCTCAGCAGTGTGGAGTGAACAGAGTTGTACAGGCAGAACAGAGGTTCCTGAAGAAGTTGGAACCAGAAGAGTCACTAAATACTTACTACATGCAAGACTCTATGGAAAGCTGAAAATTATACAAGGAATGGGAAAGAGCAGAGAGCCAAAATTAAAATATATTCAACATCAGGCAAAATGCTAGTCATAATCACAGCCACTGTTTCCTTTAACTTTCTGGGAGGGAGGCATTTTTTAATCCACAGTTTATAGATGAGGAAAGTGAGATTTAGAGGTTATGTGACATATCTAATGTCATAGCTAGTAAGTGGTAGAGTTAACATTGAAACTTAAAGCTGTCTGATTTTAAAGCTGGCTCTTTTTCCACTGCATAAATTTTCTCTCTATTGGGTCCCTGCATTTAAGGAATTTTTAATCTAGAAGAGAAGTTAAAGCACATGCTTGAACATTAGTAATCCAGTGGCATATATGATCAATTTCATTTGAATTGTGCAAAGCCATCTAAGATCTTGCCATACCAGCATGGACGTCACTGGATGTTTGTTAGAAATGCAGAATCCTTGGCCCCATCCCAGACCTGCTGAAACACTGCCTCCATTTTAACAGAACCCCCAGGTGGTTAGTATGCATTTTTAAATTTGAGATCCTTGTGCCAAGACAGCAGAGGTGGGAGATGTCCCAAGTTTGGAAGAGGTGCTAAAGAAACTTTGAACTTGGAGTGTTCTCCATATGCCTTGACCAGAGAGATTGAAGAATCATGGGAAACAGGGCTGGGAAGTGACTTTGAGGGGTCTGAATTCCAAACAAGGTGGAGGATCTGGGTAAAGGAATGACAAATCAAAGTGACCCTTTCAGAAGATTAATGTGCAGTTTCTGTGCAAGTAGATTAGAGCTAGGAGGACACTTAGGTGTATTTTAGTTTCCTGGGCTGCTTAGGCTAATACCATGAAATGGGCTGAATTAAACAATGGGAATGTATTTGCTTATGGTTTTGAGGCTCAAAGGAAGTACAGATCCAGGCATCATAAAGGCAATGCTTTCTTCCTGAAGACTTACCTTCTGGGGCTGGCTACTGGAGATCCTTGGTCCCTAGCTTATCACATGGGCAAGGCACACAGTGGCATCCCCTGGTCTTTTCCTAGTTCTGTTGACATTCATCCTCTCCTATGACTATCTCTCTCTGTGTCTGAATTTCATTCCACTTATAAAGGACTCCAGTAATAGGATTAAGACCCATCATGTTGAATTGGTCTACATCTTAACTGAAGTAACCCATTAAAAGGTCCTACTTACAATGGGTTCACACCCAGAGGAATGGATTAAGTTTAAGAACATGTTTTTCTGGGGCACATAGAGCTCCAAACCACCACAGGGGGCTTTGGTATGGTCCAGGTTTGAGGTGATGAAGTTGTGGGACAGGGTGGTGCTAGGAGAATAGAAGGAATAGGAGGGATGGGAGTGATAGGATTCCTTGGGATTCTGTTTCCATCCTTGGGAAACAGACCAAGTTAAATGTAACCTGGATGTGCCTAAGGCCTCTACTCTTGGGGCCAGCATATTCTTAATATCTAAATTAAAGGATTCCAGCCTCCAGCTTCTATTCTAGGTGGGAGTCTAAAGTCTTCTCTTTAAATTCTAGAGATACGATGAAGATTGTGTGAGTGTGTGTGTGTGTGTGTGTGTGTGTGTGGATGCACGCACGCCTGCTGCAATGTGTGGGATGAGATGCAGGGTGGTGAGGGGGTGTCTTTGTCTCCTGAGACAGTTCATATCCATGCTGTTCTCTGCTCTTTCACAGTTTCTAACAATTATCATTCTCTTGCTTTACCATTTAGGTTCACTCCAAATGTTCTCTTCTTCCATTACCTGCCCTAAGCCTTCACCAACTCATGGCTGTTACTGACTTTATGGTAGTAACAGCGGATATCTATAGAATAAGGAAGAGAACATTTTTTAACTCAGTGTTAGAATAGCATAGGGCTCACAGTGGATCACAACTTAATGTGACTCATCATCATATTAAAATAGTGACATACTTCAAGGTTATATAAATGGAATTTATGATCTCTCTCATTCCAGTCAGTATGTCTTAGTTTATTACACAATTTGGAATCTTAAATCTTAATAAAAAGGGGTTGCAGAGCAAAGGAAAAGAGATTAAGCTTTATTTGTGATTCTTTACCAAAAAAAAAACAAAACAAAAAAGAACTACTTTTATCTACTGGGGAGAAGAGAAGGCTGTGTATGGTATGGTAAGATGGAAAGTCTCTCAGGAGAGAGAAGTTCAGGGTGGTGAGAAGCTGTTTTACATTTTTGTCACGGTGTGGACAAAGCTCCCCAGCCACAGCAGGAAAGCATCCAGATGGCCTCTAGAGCAAGGGCAAGACTCACAGAGTGGGAAGTCTAGGAGAGGGTGCTACAGGACAGTCCTTCCGTGATGCTTCTGAATAATTGAATTGTTCTTGTGCGATGGCTGTGGCACTGAAATGCAGGCGTGCTAATTGGCTGATGAGACTCCAGTGTTCAGATTATGAGTTAAGACAAATCTTCTAGACTCCAATCCTTCCTCAGCCTCTGTATCCATTCTGTCATCAAGGCTGCCCGTTCTGCCTCTTGAGTGCCTGTTCCACCTGCCCGCACCTTTCCATCCTGACTTCCCCAACTCCCCTTGTGCTTCTAGGGGTTCTTCTTCCTCTGTACTTCCAACACACCACCAGAATGCCCCTGCACGTCCACCCAGTAACTCAACTGGTCTGTAACCCCCCTGAGTTCAGGGACCATGTCCAGTTGTATCTCTTAAGCACTTAACAGAGCTGGGCCTATTACACAGTAGGTTCTCAGAGTTTAAGTAAATGGATATTAGAAAAGCAAAATAGATTATAAAGCCATACTAGATTTTGGGTGTTTATAATTTGCCTTCAGTTTCGGGACCACTTAACTATTCAGGTAGATTCTTCCCTCTCCTGGACAGAATCTTTAAATTTTTTTACATTTAATGAATGAGTTTATTTATTTTTAACTTATTATTTTAAATATGTTCAAATTTACAAGTTACAAAAACAACACAGAACCCATAGCGAGAACTCCAACATACCCCTAACCTCCCCACTCAGACACCCAAATCCACCAATTCCAACTCCTTGCCTCATTTTCCATATCACACCATCCATCCATCCATCCGTCTGTCTGTCCATGTACCAATCCATTTTCTGAACACTTGACTGTAGGTTGTACATGCCACTGCTCTTTGAATACTCAACATTGCCATGTACACTTCCTAAGAACAAGGATATTCACTTATGTAACCACCCAAAGTGCAGCCATCAATCTCAAACAATTCAATGTTAATAAAGCTCTATAGTCCACATTCCAATTGTTTTCCATTTTTTCTTTCCAATTCTAGAAATGTATATGCAACACAAACTCTTCCCATCTCAACCACTCCCAAGCTCACCACTCAGTGAGATCAACCACAGCCACAGTATTGAGGCACTTCCACCACCCTCCACCACTGAACTCTCACTTCCTAGAACAGAATCCCCACACCCACCATGCAACTCCCTATTCTCTCTGCCTGCTGCCCCGGCAACCTGCACTCTAATCTCTGTCTCTATGAGCTTGCATATTCGCCGATATTTTCTTTGTATTATCATGGGCTTCAATTTAACATCCCAAATCCCTCATCATCTCATTTGCTTTGATAACAAGTTGAGTCAGTAGTATACATAAGCTATGTTCCTATACCCCTCCTTCCCCTCACCTTTATGTAGTTCTTATCACAAATTAACATGTTTATACATTATGAGTCCAAAACCACTGATTTATCATTAATCCTATGCATTTGCTTTTTAGATCCTGGATGAAGTAAAAAGTGGAGTTACAAAGCAAAATTACAAGAATACTGGCATTTATATTTATCCATGTCATTACTCTCACCAGAGATCTTAATTTCTTCATGTGGTTTTGATCTATTGTCTATTATTCTTTCCTTTCAACCTGCAGAACTCTCCAAAGCATCTCTAATCGGGCTCATTTAGTGGTCATGAATTCCCTGAGCTTTTGTTTCTCTCCCCCGCATTTTTTGAAAGACATTTTTGCCAGATATAGAATTCTTGGCTGGCAGGTTTTGCTTTCAGCACTTTAAATATGTCATCCCATGCCTTCTTGTCTCCACGGTTTCTCGTGAGAAATTGGCTCTTAATCTTATTGAGGCTCTCTTGCATGTGACATGTTGCTTCTCTCTTGTGGCTTTTAGAATTCTCTTTTTATCTTTAGCATGCAACAGTTTGATTACAACGTCCTGCAGCATGGGTCTCTTTGGATTTATCCTGTTGGAGTATAAGTTTTTTGGTGGTTGTTCTAGTTTGCTAGCTGCTGGAATGCAATATACCAGAAATGGAACAGATTTTAAAAAGAGGAATTTATTAAGTTGCAAATTTACATGTGAAAATATACAAATTAAAGTAAGGATATAGACATGTCCAATCTAAGGCATCCAGGGACAGATAACCTTGGTTCAAGAAGGCTTTCATCTGGAAAGGCATGTGGGGAACATGGCGACATCAGCCAGCTTTCTCTCCAGGCTTACTGTTTCATGAAGTTCCCCCAGGGGCGTTTTCCTTCTTCATCTTGGAAGGTCTCTGGCTGCGTGAGCTCAGATAGTTCTCATGGCCTGCTGCTTCTGATAGCTCCCTGCAAAATATTTCCTCTGTTAAGGATTCCAGTAAACTAATCAAGACCTGGAATGGGTGGAGTCACATCTCCTGCTAATCCAAGGTTAATACCCACGACTGGGTGAGTCACATCTCTGTGGAGATAACCTAATCAGGTTTCCAAATTACGGTGTTGAATAGGAATTCAAAGAAACTGCCTCCACAGAATGGATCAGGATTAAAAGATGGCTTTTCTAGGGTACATAAACCTTTCAGACTGGCACAGATGTGTATATTCATATCTTTCACTAAATTTAGGAAGTTTTCAGCCATTATTTCTTCTAATATTCTTCTGCCCTTTTCTCTCCTTCTTTTCCTTCTGGCATTCCCACAGTGCGCATGATGGTATGTTAGATGGAGTCCCACAATTCTCTGTTCATTTTTCTTCATTCTTTCTTCTTTTTGCTCCTCAAACTGAACAATTTCTATTGTTATTGCTTCAGGTTCTTTTATCCTTTCTTCTGCCCATTGCAATCTGTTTTTGAACCCTCTTTGGAAATTTTAAATTTCTGTTACTGCGGTCTTCAGCTCTTTTTTGTTCTTCTTCATAATTTCCATCTCTTTTTGTGTTCATCTATCATTTTCCTGATTTCCTTCAGTTCTTTGTCCATATTTTCCTTTAGCTCTTTGAAATATTTAGGACAATTTTTTAAAAGTCTTTTATCTGGTATGTCCCAAGTCTGATCCTCTTCACTGATGGTTTCTAATCTTTAACCTTCTTTGCCTAGGCCATCAATTCTTATTTCTTTGTATGTTTTGTGACCTTTTGTTGAAACTTGGACATTTTGATATTTTGATATGTTACCATTACATTTAGACTTTGTGCTCTCTGTTCCAGATGTGTATCCAGCTAGTGTTACTCAAGTTTTCCTTGAATGCCAGGAGTTAACAACAACAAAAGACCCCACCTTTCTCTGTCTTTGCAGATTGGCCTGTGCCAGTGTTCTCCTTCGGGACTTTCCATACTACGAGTTTGGAGAATAGCCACAGGCCAAAGCACACGGGCCTCCCTGATCCTTTCTGCCCCATGTCTTGTTTGGGGCATACACCTGCAGCCCTGGGAATTCCCTGTTTACACTGTTCCGCTTTCCCTAGGGAACAGTTTCCTCACAGTCTCAAGCACTGCACTGCATGCCCTACAGCAGTAGTCCCTTGTCCCAGGCACCACGACTTGACTGCTCTCCCACAGTGTCCTGTAGGAGCGCTCTCCAGGCTGCTTTCTACATGCAGGGCATGTGCTGAGACAACGAGCCCCTCCGGCCACCACTAGAAAGGCCAGACACATGTGCTTCTAGCATGTGCATGAGGGACACTCTGTTTCCTCTGGAACCAGGGCCAGGGATCCGTACTGGGAGCTCACTGAGCTGGTGAGGGGGAGCGGAGGGGTCAGCAGGGTGCAGGAGTTCCTATCACTTTTAAGTCTCCTTTCTCTTGATTCAGTGTTCACTCTGCCACTGCCATCCTTTAAGTGTTTTCTGGAGTCCTGAGAAAAATATGTCTGCTGGTTCTTGCTGGTTGTTCAAAGCTTCTGTGGGGGAGCAGAGCCCTGAAGTATCTCACTCCACTATCTCAGTCCTAATTAGTAAATTTTTTTAGTAGACTATAGATTCATGTGGTTCAAAAATTAAAATGCCTTAGAAAGCACTCCTTGAGAAATCTTAACTGTCAGCCCTCTCTTCCTTACCACACACATGTTAGCTTCCTAGTGGTAACTTCTATTAGCTATCAGGTATTTTTTTTAGTGCCTCTTCAAGCAAATAAAAATTGAAATATGTATTATTTCTTACACACAAAAAATAGCACACAATATGCATCATGCTGTAACTAGCTTTCTTCATTTAAGAATTAACCCTGAAGTAGTTCATATCAGTAAGAACATAAAGGATAATCTCATTTTTTATAAAAAAAAATTATTTTTATGGTTGCATAGTATTCCATTGTGAGGATGCATCATAGTTTAGTTAATCAGACAAACACTTGAGTTATTTCCAAATTTGTGTTGTTACAGACAACAAATAACCTTGTATCTACATCATTTCTTATGTATCTAGGTATAGCTGCAGGATCAGTTCCCAGATATGGGACTGCTCGATAATGGACATGGCCTTGTATGTAGGGTGGTAGCATTTTGCACTCTCCCTGCCCAAGAGGGAAGGTACCTGTTTCCCTACAGCTTCATAGCAGAGTTATGTGGTCCTGGTTTGGATTTTACCAACTTGATAAGTGAGAAATGGTATTTTAATGGAATTTTCATTTTCCTTGAGTGAAATTGAACATCTTCTTACATTTCAGGAATAATTGTATTTTTTCCATCAATCACATGCATTACATATTTTTTCCTTGGTTCTTGGTCTTTTTCCTCCTGATTTTCTGGGAGCTCTTTCTGCAGTGGGGAGGAATTGCCATTTCCCCAAGTGGATAATTATCTTTGCACCTATGATAGGTTTATTTCTTTCCTTGTAGGAAGTTTCGATTTCTTACGTAGCAAAATTTATCAATCTTTTCATTTATGGTTTTGTAACAAAGTTAGAAAGTCTCTTCCTATTCCAAGATCATGAAGGAATTTACCCAGAGGAGATGAAAGGAAGCAGGTGTGGGCCCCCCAGAGCAGGGCTGCCAACATCAGAGTTTTGCTTGGGACTAAGCCCTGTTTCCCTTGGGAGAAGGCTTCGTGCCAGAGGCTGCTGCCCACTGCCAAGGACCTGGGTGCCAGGCACCTTGAATATCAGCTGGTACCCTTTGCAGGGGCTAGGAAGGAGGTGGGTAAGAGAAATGAGACATTTGGCAGCCCTGTGTTCCCAACAGGTGAGGCCCAGCCAGGTGCAGCCAGGTCAGTAATGAAAGGAAATAGAACTTTGCAGTGAAACTCAAGACTCACATAAACTTGAGCTTTTCCTGGGATTTGAAAAGAAGTAATTAATTTAGAAACTTTCTCCCTCAATATTAAATTCTGCTACTCTGGCCCCCGGCAGTGGGGGGATGTGAGGAAACATTCTAGAATAAGTTCCCAAATATTGTGAATTCCATCGGCATAGAGTAGAAAAGAAATGATTGGCCAGATAATATGTTCCATAAAAATATGCTGTCCAGTACTTCAGGTTTGAAGGAAGAGTGGAGCTTGTAAATGTTTGGATTGGGGGAGGTTTCGATGTCATATAGACTGGGTCTCTGGCTTTCCCGCTAACTGTGTGACCTCAAACAAATGATTTCACTTCTCTGAGCCTCAGGTTCTCCCTCTGTGGGGGGGATAATACACATAATTAGACCTAACACTGATTGAACACTGAGTGCATGCCAGGTACTGTGCTGTTTCACATGCATGAAATCATCCACTGTCTAGGGCAGCTGTGAGAATAAAATGTGATAACATGAAGAGCTTTGCACAGCGCTTGGCACATTATAAGTCCTCAATAAATGTCAGCTGGGAGTTATTGTCATTTTGTATGTCTACTGAAACCAGAGGGGCAGGCTCAGCATCGAAATGTGGTAGTATGCTAGTCCCTCCCACAAATACTTCTGGAGTTGCTGCCATGTGCAGCTGCTGGAGACACAGTGGTGGCTGTGGGTCTCTGCCCTCCCCGAGTTTACAGATTAGCAAGGCAGACACCTCGGTGGGCAAGTAGGGACCACACACAGTGACGTGGACTTGGCTAGGGACCATCAAGGTGCTGGGGGAGCACAGGGGCGGAGTGAGGGTTCCTGTCCCAGATGCAGAGCTTGCCCAGCCCAGCTCCCTAGGCAGACCAGGGATCTAGGTGCATGACCCCTCTGAAGGAGTAATGATTAGTATATAACAGGTGCACTTATACAGCACACACTGCAGCAGGAGTGGGTCGCTGAGTCCTCACAATAGCCCTATGTGGTCAGTGTCAGTATTGCCCCTGTTTTAGAGAAGGAAACTAAGGAATCAGAAGGTTGTTCAAGGTTACACAGCTAGTAAGTGGTGAAGCCAGAATTTGAACTTGGCAGTTTGGTTTCAGAGTTCATACGGGGAGACAGATCCAGAGCAGGGAGCAGAGACGCTCATTACTGGGGATTGGATCGAGGTCTGTAAAATGTGTTAGGAACCTTAACTGCCAAGTGGGAGCAGAACAGAGTGGCAAGGAGGAGACCAGATCCCACGCAGCATTCCCGGTGGGAGGTTTTCGCAGCAGACTGAGGCTCTATGGATTTGGTGAGGATGGCACTGGGGGGAGACAGCTCAGAGTGTGCTGTGAATCATTCCAAGAATCTTGCTGGCTTGAAATTCTACCTTCCGGTATGAATCTAACTTGGCTTGAGGCATTTCTCTCTGTTAAAATAAAGAGGCATTTAGCAGGACCAATCAAGCCTCTATGAACTATAGCTATTTCAACCCACCTAAAATGTTCTCTCCTGCCCTCTTCCCCCGCTCTTTCACTCCTGTCTCCTTCAGTTCCCAAGGTCAGCATCACGTCCCACGTTAGGTGCAGCTGCTGCCTCCTGGACCTGCCCTTCGCAGTTCCTGCCCATGACTTATATATATTTTTTGCTGATAATTGGGCTCTGCATTCAAGAGCTGATTGTTTTTTCTCTCTCTTTGACGTCTGGCATAAGTCTCAAACATATTAGACCCTCAGTATACATTTGATGAATGAATGAGTGAATTAGGATTGCGAGCCATCACATCGGAGGGCCAGACCTTGGTGTGGCACCTCACCCACCCTGTAGGCTGGTATCCAGACGCTAGATGTGAAGGCACTTGTGGTATGTAGAGGGAGAGGAGACCCCAGGGCGGAAGGCACCTGCTTGACGTTGGAGCCTGAGGGCGCATGATGGTGTCAGCACAGACCAGTTCTCATCTAAGTATTATCAGTAGCCGCTACATGTCGGGCACAGAGCAATCTCCAGTCTCCAGGCCCAACCCCTCTCCACTTGCTGGCTGCACAGTCTGGTACAAAGCTCGGCTTCCTTATTTATAAAATACAGCTATAAAGTATCTTCATAGCACTGTTGGGAAGATTGAAATTAGATAGCATATGAGAAGCAATGCACAGCACCTGGCTTAAACAGTCAACCAGCGAATGCTATTGTTATTATGGTAGTCTTTTAAAAATGTATCTAGTTTTTAACATATATTATTATGTTTAATCCTCAAAACACCCTTGTGATTTAGGTTATGATTCTCGTTTTATGATAAAGGCCCTCAGGCTTGAATGAGTCAAACCACTGCTCAAGCTCCCGTCCTGAGATCGGGGCAAAGCTGGAATTCAAACCCAAATCTGCCTGTCTTCAGAGCAGGTTTTCTTTCCATTCACCGGTATCAGCAAAGGGCCATCACAAAGGTGAGGTGAATAAAAAGACAAAACCCCTGACACATTGAGACAAGTACCACCTGCGCGACAGACATTGTAATGGAATCCCAGGAGGAGGAACTTGTCCAGCTCCCCCTCGTTGGGAACACCCTCTTCCTCCTCTGGGAACACCCTCTCCCTCGGTGTCCTCCTGTCAACGTCTGACCTGTCCCTTCAAAGGTGAAGACGTGGGTTACAAACCAGGCTGCAGTCTGACCTTCACTTGTCTTAAATTGGGTGTGTGTGTCTGTATCTGCGCATGTGTGCTCATGCATGAGAGAACATGGAAAAAAGACCAGGGGTAAACAGGAATAAAAGCCAACCATAGTTCTTTGGGTTGAGAGGGGCTTGGATTTCTAGAGATTTATAATTTCTCCACATTTTCTAAAACAAACATATATTACTTTTGGAGGCAGAAAACGATGTCATTTTAAGTATCCCAGCCATCCCTTGAAGGCTTGACTGAAATCCACTTCTGGCAGGGAGTTGTGTGTCCCCAGGGCTCGTCCGCCTTGCAGGGCCCTTGTCCATGTGGCTGTCTGTGACCCTGAAAGTCTTCCTGGGCGGGGCGAGTGGAGACCACCCTTGCCTGCTGCCAGCTGGAGATTCCGGCTGGACAGAGTGGCTCCAAAGCCTCCCGGAGGCCCAGCAGCAGCCAGGGGCAGTCTTTGCCCTGCAGCTGACATTTTTTGAGCCCCTATCTTCTGCTAAACTTGTTTCACTTAATCGTCCCCAAGAGCCTTAAGGAGGCGTTACTATTATCCTCTTCACCCACCAAGCCACTGGGCTGCAGCCACCTAGTATCTGGGAGGTGTCATGATCGCTCAGGTCCCAGGGCCTTTGTCTGCACTTCACCTTCTCCACCCCACCCCCCAACCTCCTCCCCACCTTCCTGCCCTCCGGCTCACTCCAGGTTTCAGTTCACCTGTCGCCTCTTCCAGGAAGCCTCCCCTGACAGGCCCTGCCTCTTCATCCACTCTGGGTTGGCTGACTTCTCTTCGACTACCTGTATCACTGCGTTTATCACATCTTACTCCTGCCAAGGGCGAGAGTTTGATTTCTTTATCCCCGGTGTAGAGCTGGCACAAATTAGGTATTCAATAAATACTTCTTAAGTTAGTTAATAAGATCCTCACAATAGTCTTATAAGATAACCATTTTACAAATAAAGAAAAATGAAACTCAAGGAAGTCGAATGATTTGCCAGTCATGGTCATTCAGTTTTTAAATCGATTCCAGTCTAGGTCTTTTACCATTTAATCCAGGTTGTCCAAAATGCTAAAATTTAAAGAAACAGGGGAAATAGAAATATCCAACAATTCAGCTAGTTCTAGGGGGAAACAAATGTTAATCACGTGCAACACAAGCTAAGTAGAAATAAATTTAGATTGTTTATACTTCTTCCTTTGTTTAAAAAATGCAGTTCATTATGTGTTTTTATATAGCTTTTTCTTTCTTTTAAATTATTTGCCTAGTATAATTTTTAGGAGTTGGATTGTGAGTTCAAGTGAGTGGGCATTTTAGATGATTCTCAATATTATTGGCAAGTTACTTACCAAAAAACTTGGCGCTACCTTCAGAGAAGTATCGCGGTGTCAGCCTCACCAGGTATATGCTATCATGGGGAATCATCCTTATTTAGAATTTTTGTTAACTCTCAAAGATGTAAATAGTGCCTTGTGTTTTTACTTTTTATTTTGTTGTGAACAACCAAGTTGAACATTGTTTTATGTGTCTACCTACCCTCTTGTGAGACCCGCCTGTTCTTGCTCTTTATTGTGCTATCTTTTTATTTTATTTTATCTTTTTAAGTTCATGGAAGACATTTGTGGAAGAAAGACTTAACTATTTAGTTATATATCAAGTGGAAGGAACTACGCTAGGCACTGGCAGAAGGGAACATAAAGATGACTAAGACACCATCTCTGCCCTCTTAATTAGCTAACCCTCAAATAGGAGAGATGGATATGTGCAGAAATAACAGTCAAGATGGCTAAACAGTTGAGAGACCTGCAATAGGCTGTAGAAGGACAGAGTTAGGGGTGAGGAATCCTGACTTGGAGAGGCAGGATGGAAAGGCTTCAGAGAAGAAATGTCACTTATTCTAGCATCAAAAGATGGGATAAACTTAGAATGGACTCTGGGTTGACGAAACAGCATGAACAGGTGTCGAGGCCATGAGGAATTGAGACATTTTGTTCCAGAGAGCATCGAGTGTTCGTGTTTACATCAGCTAGGGTGGTTTTGGTGTCACAGAAGAGAATGCCCAGAGAAAACCAGTTTTATTAACTGACAAAATTGTATTATCTCACCAAACAGATAGTCCAGAGGCAGCCCGTTTTAGGGTCGGTTAAATCGAGAGGCACAGCATGAGATTCAGAATACCCAATCTTTCTACTTTCCTCTCTGTCTTCCTCGGCATTGACTTCTTCCTCTGGCTAGTCATTTTCCAGTCAAAAGTTTGCTACCCAGCTCTGGGTACTGAGGCCTCTCATGTCCACATACAAAAGCAGGACAGGACTGAGTCTCAACCTCATTCTGTTTTCATGGGCAGGCACCAGAAATCAAACCCAGTCTACAGTATGGCAAGGAGATCTCTGCCTGCTGAGCCACCGTGGCCCACCCTCTCCCCCGTTCTTTTTAACTAGGGAAAAAAATGTCTTTCCCAGAAGCACCCAGAGGGATATCCAGTCTGACAGGCCAGCATCATGCCACACTGCCCACATAAACCAATCAGTGGCCTGGGAGCGCTGGCTGACTATGATTGGTTTAAATTAATCATATATATATAAAATGAAGAAATACAATATAAACTGAGCTAAAATACTTATGTGTTTTTATATACTTATAAATCCTTTCAAACAGGCTTAATTCTATACCTTTATATATAAGTAAGTTAATAAGTATATTAAAAAAGAACAGAATTTCCCACTATTTAAAAAATATGTGGGAATTTGTTTTCTCTCTTGACATGTAAATATCTACATTATATTCTTGGCCTGCAAGCTAAGAATGACTTTTACAGATGAACATTTGTAATTCATTTGATGATAGGGAACACTTTGAAACCCAATTAAAAGAAATGCCCCCCCATAAAAATAATTTTATTCTTCTCATTAATAGACCCATTACAAAATTTTAGTCATTATTATTATATTTTTATTTCATTAATAAAAAATGTGTGGGATCAAAACAGCATGGTACTGGCATAAAGATAGATATATTGACCAATGGGATCGAATAGAGTGCTCAGATGTAGACCCTCTCATCTATGGACATTTGATCTTTGATAAGGCAGTCAAGCCAATTCACCTGGGACAGAACAGTCTCTTCAATAAATGGTGTCTAGAGAACTGGATATCCATATGCAAAAGAATGAAAGAAGACCCATGTCTCACACCCTATACAAAAGTTAACTCAAAATGGATCAAAGATCTAAACATTAGGTCTAAGACCATAAAACAGTTAGAGGAAAATGTAGGGAGATATCTTATGAAACTTATAATTGGAGGTGGTTTTATGGACCTTACACCTAAAGCAAGAGCACTGAAGAAAGAAAGAAATAAATGGGAGCTCCTCAAAATTAAACACTTTTGTGCATCAAAGAACTTCATAAAGAAAGTAAAAAGAGGGCGGGCCACAGTGGCTCAGCAGGTAAGAGTGCTTGCCTGCCATGCCCGAGGATCCGGGTTTGATTTCTGCTGCCTGCCCATGTGAAAAAAAAAAGAAGAAAGTAAAAAGATAGCCTACACAATGGGAGACAATATTTGGAAACGACATATCAAATAAAGTTCTAGTATCCAGAATTTATAAAGAGATTGTTCAACTCAACAACAAAAAGACAGCCAATCCAATTACAAAATGGGGAAAAGACTTGAACAGACACTTCTCAGAAGAGGAAATACAAATGGCCAAAAGGCACATGAAGAGATGCTCAATGTCCCTGGCCATTAGAGAAATGCAAATCAAAACCACAATGAGATATCATCTCACACCCACCAGAATGGCCATTATCAACAAAACAGAAAATGACAAGTGCTGGAGAGGATGTGGAGAAAGAGGCACACTTATTCACTGTTGGTGGGAATGTCAAATGGTGCAACCACTGTGGAAGGCAGTTTGGTGGTTCCTCAAAAAGCTGAATATAGAATTGCCATATGACCCAGCAATACCACTGCTAGGTATCTACTCAGAGGACTTAAGGGCAAAGACACAAACGGACACTTACACACCAATGTTTATAGCAGCATTATTTACAATTGCACAGAGATGGAAACAGCCAAAATGTCCATCAACAGACGAGTAGCTAAACAAACTGTGGTATATACATATACGATGGAATATTATGCAGCTTTAAGACAGAACAAACTTTTGAAGTATGTAACAACATGGATGGACCTTGAGAACATTACGCTGAGTGAGACTAGCCAAAAACTAAAGGACAAATACTGTATGGTCTCACTGATATGAAATGACATTAGTGAATAAACTTGGAATATGTCATTGGTAACAGAGACCATCAGGAGATAGAAATAGGGTGAGATATTGAGTAATTGGAGCTGAAGGGATACAGACTGTGCAACAGGACTGGATACAAAAACTCAAAAATGGACGGCACAATACTACCTAACTGTAATACAATTATGTTAAAACACTGAATGAAGCTGCATGTGAGAATGATAGAGGGAGGAGGGCTGGAGACATACATGAAATCAGAAAGAAAGATAGATGTTAAAGATCAAGATGGTATAATCTAGGAATGCCTAGAGTGTATAATAATAGTGAAATGTACAATGTACAAGTTTTAAAAATGTATTTGCATGAGGAAGAACAAAGGAATGTCATTATTGCAGGGTGCCAAAAATAGATGATAATTAATATTTTAAAATGTCACCTTATGTGTGAGACTAAAGCAAAAAATGTTTATTTGTTACAAAATTTATATTTTGACTAGAGCATTTCCTAATATAACTCATGTAGATAGTTTGATTGAATGTCATAAGTACTTGGAATCTCAGGTAGGACAAGAGATTTTGTTGGTTTGTCCAGCCAGAGTGATGCCCCGATGAATCCCAGAGAGATTTGATCAGTGACTGGAAAAGTATTTGCAAGCCCCCTTCGGGGAATGGTGAGACAGGGGAGAAATTCAGCTTCCCCAAGTTGAATTCTTGATATTCTCACAAGTAATGTGGACAACCAAAGATATAGGCTGAGCCCCCAGTCTTGGGGTTTGTTCATATGAAACTTAACCCCACAAAGGATAGGTCAAGTCTACTTAAAATTTAGGCCTAAGAGTCACCCCCAAGAGAGCCTCTTTTGTTACTCAGATGTGGCCTCTCTCTCCAGCCAATATGACGAGCAGTCTCACCACCCTCCCCCTCTCTGCATGGGACATGACTCCCAGGGGTGTGGACATTCCTGGCAACGTGGGACAGAGATCCTGGAATGAGCTGAGACTCAGCATCAAGGGACTGAGAAAAACCCTAGAATGAGCTGAGAATTAACATCAAGGGATTGAGAGAACATTCTCGACCAAAGGGGGAAGAGTGAATGAGACTAAGTGTCAATGGCTGAGAGATTCCAAACAGAGTCGAGAGGTTTTCCTGGAGGTTATTCTTATGCATTAAATAGATATCACCTTGTTGTTCAAGATGTAGTGGAGAGGCTGGAGGGAACTGCCTGAAAATGTAGAGCTGTGTTCCAGTAGCCATGTTTCTTGATGATGATTGAACAATGATATAACTTTCACAATGAGACTCTATGAATGTGAAAACCTTGTGTCTGATGCTCCTTTTAGCTACTATATCAACAGAAGAGTAGAACATATGGAATAAAAATAAATAATAGGGGGGAACAAATGTTAAAATAAATTTAGTTTGAAATGCTAGTGGTAAATGAAAGGAGGGGTAAGGGGTATGGTATGTATAATCTTTTTTTTCTCTATTATTGTTTTATTTCTTTTTCTGTTTTCTTTTTATTTCTTTTTCTAAATCGATGCAAATGTTCTAAGAAATGATGAATTTGCAACTATGTGATGATATTAAGAATTACTGATTGCATATGTAGAATGGAATGATATCTTAATGTTTTGTTAATTTTTTTAATTAATAAAAAAAGTTTTTAAAAAAATGTGTGGGAATTTGTTTTCTCTCTTGTTATATAAATGTCCCCATAATATTCTTGATTGTGCCCCTTGGCCAGCTAAACGTAAAATATTTACTATCTGGCCCTCTACAGAAAAATATTTGGCAACCCCTGCTCCATCATGTCGCTGATTCTTCTGAACACTTACACACATCCTGTCTACCCTGTACTCCCTCCTGCATTTGGGATACAGTGGGCAAATGCTGAGTGAGGTCAGAGTGTCCTTAGGGTCAAAATCGTGACGTCAAATAAATGTTATGCTTCAGTTGGGGACTAGGAGGTGGATAAGTGTATCACAGTGTTTAGTGATGAAGGGAGATAGCTTTTCAGATTCTTAACACATTATGTCAAATCCAAATCCAAACTGATGTAAGAGTTTTCTATAAAATTTAGTCTCCCTTTTTTTCTTATTCAATTACGATGAATCTAACATGTTGGAAAAAAAACAAACTATCATTGTTTGCAATGCATTAAAATCTGAGGGAAACACAGTCTATATAAACTTGGGAGCACTGAAAAGCCTTTTGGTTTCTCCTGCCGAACTTAGCTCCTTTTTCTTTCCTTTAACAGATGAGGAAAAAGAAAATAATAGAGCATGCAAGCCCCACTCCACTCCTGCTACTCTGCAATGGTAAGTTCCATTTTTAGAAAGCTCTCCTTGATGGACTGCTCACATACCTATATCTCCCTACCTATAGGTTAGGATATCATGAGGATATTTTGATACTGTGGTGGTAACTTGACATCCGAATATGGACATGAAATCTATTTTAATTTCAGGTGTGTACAAACTGCCCAACTTAGATCTAGCCTGGAGATTTGAATTTTCATATTTTTATTTGGGGATAACATGGATGATGTTCATTTATTTTACAAAATCCATCATTACCATTAAGAATGTTGCAAAAATAGAAAAACAGGTCTGTTTACCCCTTCCAATGAGTTCTTATTGGGTTAATAGTTAATCACAACTCTACTACAATTATTTTAAATTAATAGCATTAGCAAGAGTTATCTATTAGAATGCTTTCTCTTTAATATTTGGACTTGCTGTAATATTTAATGATGCTGTTTAAGTAGTTATACTCATGCTTGATATTACTGTCAAATTCTCCTTTAAGAGCTTATTTGGAAATTATGTGATAGATCTGAACACCAGAGCTCCCTGTGCCTCAAGGCCATCCCTCAAATACTCTTGTCAAATCATAAACTCAGATCCCCCTCACCGGGCAAACTGGAAGGAATTAAGGGTCAAAGAAGTAAGGTGAAGAAAGTAAGGAAAAGGTATCATGTTCCAGCCACCATGCTGGAACCACTTTGCATACATGCCTATTTTATCCTCATAACCATGCCCATTTTACAGATGAGGAAAACAAAACTTAGACAAGTTAAATCATTTGTCTGAATAGCCATACAGACATTAGAAGAAGCAGGAATCTGGCTGGGTGTCTTTAACTGGAAAAAGAGGAAGGGAAAAATCAGGAAGGATGGAGATGAAAGAACAGATCAGAAAAGGAGGCAGATGGGCTTTGATGAGCAAATCATATTAGATTCTCTCATCTAATCCGTCCACAGGTGAGAGGAAAACAACATTGGAAGAAAGCATCGAGGAATGTAATTCAATCCTTCTTAACAAGTCTGAACAGTCAGCTTGTTTGGTTCCAAGGATAGCGAAGATTGTTTTCAGCAGATCCATTTCTAGCCTTTTAGCTCATCTCCATCGTTTTGCTCCCCCCTGTTGTTTTCTTCTCATTGCAGTTGCTGCTTTTTGCTTTATCTGAAATTTGACTCTACTTTCCAGGTTAATGTCCTTTTTGCACTCCTTCTCAAAAATTATGGCCAGGCAAGTTCCCATAAGGCTAGAATATCAAATGGATGTGAGCAAGAGTTTCTAGAAATGCAAGGAATTGACAGACAAGGCCACTTTAATAGCCTGAACATGTCATACATTCCGGAATAAAAAATTGGAAAGAGACTAGAAAAAAATTACCTTTTTCATGTCTGTTTTTCTGAGATTACCGGACATCTCCTTAGCAGCAGTGAAGTGATGGACAGTGCAGTCTCCTGAGATAGTCTGCCAGGGCTTCCATCTCAGCTTTACCACCTACCTTGAGCAAGGTCCTTCACCTTTCTATGTTTCAATCTTCTTGCCTGTGAAATGGGGATACCAGTAACATTTCACTTAGAAGGTAGTCATGAAGTTGAAATGAGGTGGCACAAAGAAAGTGCTTGAATGGTGCCTGGCCTAGAGAGGGACAGTCACCGGTCACTAAGCATACCCCTCCTTCTGGGCCTGCAGAGATGCTCAGAGCAGGGCTTGTCTCTTTCCTGACCTATGCACAGTCAGTTCTCCTTCCACCGTGCCTAATTCTATACAAAACTATCTGTTTTTCTAAATAAAGGGTCACATAGATCTTTCCAGAGGAGATTTCATCTTCCGATTCACATGGTCAAGCAGTGGATTTTTTTCTATGATGTATCTGTTTTCAAGGCCAAATCAGATTTGAAAGTTTGTAAATTTTAGTCTTATTATCAAAAGTTGTTCAAAGAACATCAATTTTTCTTCTACTTCCCTTTATGTTATAGGCTTAAGATAGAATTTCAGCTATTAACTAATTCAAGAAATGTTTACTCGGTCCCTACTATTTGTTAGGCTCTGTTGTAGGCCCTAGGAATGCAGTGGTGGATGGATAAGATAGACCAAGAATAGATGCTGGTGAACGGGGAAAGAAAGGATAATTAAAAAAAAAAGATAAATAAATAAATGAGGAATGTACCAAATAGTGACAGGTCCTGTGCAGGTAATTAAAATTGGTCAATATGACAGTGTTTCAGAGGCTATTTTGGATTGGGTAGTCAGGGAAAGCTTCTCTGAGGAAGCTTTTAAACAAGGATTTGACATTTAAACAAGGATATGTACAACAAGAAGTTCTTCACTGCGATCGTGACCTTGTGAAAATCAGTGGCAGGAGAACCTTCCAGGCAGAGGAAACAGCTTCTGGAAAGGCTCTCCTGGTTTAGGTCAGTTTCCCTGGAGACAGACTGAGATGGAGCTATGCCTACAGGTGGCATATTCAGGCATGCACCCAGTGTTAACACCTGTTTGCGAGGCAGGGGAGCTGAACTGGGCAGGCGAGGGGTGCTGGGCTGCAAGGAGGATTCACAGAGGCTTCATCCACCCCCACCAGGAGTTCTGAGGCTGGGATGGCCCTTCAGAGAGGACCTGAGTGGAGGCAGTGCACCTGGGAGATACCTGAGGGTAAGGCTGCTCCCCTCACAGTCTGCTGAGGACTGTTCCCTTGGCGGGACTCAGCCTCAGCCGCCAACCTCCCGGCCCTGGGCAACAACGCCTCGGACCTGAGGGGTGATCTGGGCCACACACCATAGCATCCGCTAGTCCTTCCTAGGATAGGAACAGGCTGAGTTTGCCCAAAAGACCACAAGAAGGTGGCCTTTGGGGTTGGAGCATTTGCAGGCAAGGACAAGAGTGATGCAAGAGAGGGTGGAGAGATAGGTAGGGGAGAGAGTATATAAATGGCAGGATATAAAAAAAGTAGAACATTTTCTTAAAATTAAATAGGAACAGAATAATCCTTAAAACTGTGATGGAGGACATGCAACTTGAAGCCGCCTATAAAAGGTTTCATATGAGTAAATTGTTTTAGAATATAGTTTCAATAAAAAAAACTATGTCGAGCTATGGTGGTTCAGCAGGCAGAGTTCTTGCCTGTCATGCCGGAAACCTGGGTTCGTTTCCCAGTGCCTGCCCTTGCAAAAAAAAAAAAAGAAAGAAAGAAAAAACTATGTCACTCAGAAAGGAAATGGATGCACCCTCCATTTTATAAGAAGAGTGATGTAATTTACAATGTGTCCCCTTTTTGTTCTGGCTGCCAGGGAGTTCAGAACTAAATCTGATGCTTATGTACTTCTTCGATCTCTTCTCTCCTTTTTCTTTTGCTTGCTTTGTAGAAAAAGGCAGGATATAAGTAAATTCAATAAATGCATTTTTTGTTTTGCTTTTATTTTTATCTGCATAAGTAATGGATTTCCCTTGTTAAAAATTAAAACATTATAAAGTCCATTCGTGGTTACTTACCTTCCCATATATGTAATTTCTGGACCTTTGCCTGTGCATTTGCATGCATATGTACCTGTTAAAGTTTCTGTGTTTTTTTTATCGAGTATCTTCTCCTCTATAAACAGAATGCAGATATATGATACTGTAGATATTATTTCACAACCTGCCATACTTATCAATCCACAACTTGCTTTTTAACCCAGTCAAGTATCTGGAAGCTACACCTCTATTAGTACATAAAGAACTACCTCATTTTAACTGCTGTGCAGTATTCCACATAAGACAACAGCCAAACTTATTTAGTCATTTTGGTTGTGTCCAACTCTTGTCTATGCCATTACAAATAAAGCTGCAAAGGACATCTTCAGATGTGCCCCCTTACAGGCACATGTGATACCACATGTGGGTTCTCAGTAAGTGGAACTGCTAGATGTACACACTTGGGATGTTAATAGAATTGCAAAATTGCCCACTTAGTTGACTTTACCATTTTATACCTTCATCTGCAATACAAAATACTTTTTTTTAAAAATAGGAACCTAGTGCCACAATGTAGCATCATACTCTCTGAGATTTTTACATCTTTCTTCCTGACCAGTCTCTCCAGTGGGCAGTGGGCAGGGCCTCCAGACAGTGAGGTAGGCAGACCCAAGAAAGGCCCAGGAAAGGGTGGGCAGGTCCAAGGTGACAGCAGGCAGACCCAAGAAAGGCCCAGGAAAGGGTGGGCAGGTCCAAGGTGACAGCCACTAGCCTGATAGTGCTGAGCTGTCCTGGGATATTTGGCTTGGTGTATAGAGTTGGGCTGAGAGCTATTTGTTACTCCACCTTCCCCTCCTTGCCATTAACTCCCTCCATATCTTCCAAGAGACCATGCCTACTCTAAGAACAAATAACACAGCAGCCAGGGAGCCTAAAATAATCAGGGCCATGGGATCTGGAGGCAGCTCCTAGCAGAAAACAGGCAAATATTGTCAAATGCCTTCTGCCAAACCCTTTCCAGCATCCTCGGTCACAGGGTTAGTAAATCCCAGCCCGCTGGGGATGGTGAGCGCTGCTAGAATCCTAGCTGCACAATACCCTCTATTCATGCACAGAATTTCGAAATGGAAAGCAGCCTGTCCCATCCTCCTAGACTGCTTGCTGCCAGCACATGTCCCCCCCCACCTTGGACCCTCCCTGATCACACCCCCTTGTCAGCTGTGTTACCCTGTGCTCCTTTGTGCACTGTCAGGGTGGAAACAGTTCCCTTTCAGCTCTTTACAGAGGAAAGGAGTCCCTTTGCACAAGGAAATGGATAGAAGAAATTGTCTTAGTTTGCCAGGGCTGCTGTAATAAAGTACTACAAATGAGTTGGCTTCAATGACAGGAATTTATTGCTTCACAGTTTGAAGGCTACAAGTCGAAAATCAAGGTGTCAGCAGGATCACACTTTCTCTGAGCTCCATGGTGTTCTGGTGGTGACTTCCTGGGTAGTCTCATCTCAGTCTCTGCCCTGTCACATGGCCAGGGGCATGTGTCTGTCTCCTCCTCACTGTATTGAAATGTCCTCGCTTATAAGGACTCCAGTCATGTTGGGTTAAGGCTCACCCTTATTCAGTTTGGCATCACCTTATTAATAACATCTTCAAAGATCCTATTTACAGATGAGCTCATCTCCACCAGACCAGAGATTAGGATTTGAACATGTCTCTGCATGGAATATGATTCAATCCGTAACAAAGATCAAATTGTCACTTTCTTGGGGGACACTTTTATTTCTTTTGAAAAACTAAAAACGAGGCCTTGGGAGGTTCACAGGCTCTCAGTATTTCAAATGAAAACAAAATAAGTTTAGCACTTCTCTTTGGAACTTTCTTGAAGTCTGTAGGTAGAAAATTCAGCTTGGCACTATTCCAAAGAATCAATATGTTGACGGTTTATGCCAGGTATAGCTCCTCATCCAGATGCATTGGGTGTAACTAATATCTGAAGTTTTCCACTCATTTCTCACTTGATTCTTTGTCCAACAGTGACATAATGTTATTCATTTTCATAATACAATGAGTTAGACCACATGGTTCCAAAAAGGGAAACTGAGTACCTTAATTCTGAATTCAAGCAAAGGTACTGGATGATGTTAATAGGTATGACTATGTCCTGCAAGAAGGCTTTGGCTACAGGTAAATTAACGGGCACGTGAAGAAGCAGAGAATGAGATGCTATGTTGTGGTGCAACTTATTTTTTTAAGTTCAGATATACGACGGAGATATTGCAGGTTCAGTTCCAGAGCACCACAATAAAGTGAATATTGCAAAACAGCAAGTCATGCGCATTTTTTTCTTTCCTAGTATATATAAAAGTTATATTTATACTATACCGTAGTCTATTACATGTGCATTAGCACTATGTCTAGAAAAACAAGGTACATATCTTAATTTAAAAATACTTTATCGCTAAAAATTGCTACCATCAATCCAAGCTTCAGCAGTAAAGTTCTTGCCTTGACATTACTGGCTGCTGACTGATCAGAGTGGTGGTTGCTGAAGGTTGGGGTGGTTGTGGCAATTTCTTAAAATAAGGCAATGAAGTTTCCCACATCGGCTAACTCTTCTTTTCAAGAAAAAATGCTATTTGATAGCATTTACCCACAGAAGAGTGGTTTTCAAAACTGGAGTCAAATCCTGCTGCAGCTTTATCAGCTAAGTTCATGTAACATTCAAAATCTTTTGTTGCCATTTCAACAATGTTCACAGCTTCTTCACCAGGAATAGATTCCATCCCAAGAAACCACTTTCTTTGTTCATCCATAAGAGCCAGCTCCTCATCTGTTCATGTTTTATCATGAGATTGCAGCAATTCAGTCACATCTTCAGGCTCTGCTTCTAATTCTAGTTCTCTTGCTGTTCCCACCACATCTGCAGCTACTTCCTTCATGAAGTCTTGAACCCCTCAAAGTCATCTATGAGAACTGGAATCAACTTCTTCCAAACTCCTGTCAACGTTAATATTTTGCCCTCCTCCAATGAATCATAAATGTTTTTAATGGCATTTAGAATGGTGAATCTTTTTGAGAAGGTTTTCAATTGACTTTGCCCAGATCTATCAGAGGAGTCACTATCTATGGCAGCTATGTAGCCTTACAAAATATAATTCTTAATTAATAAGACTTGAAAGTTGAAATGACTCCTTTATCCTTGGACTGCAGATGGATATTGTGTTAGCTGGCATGAAAACAATAATCATCTCATTGTACATCTCCATCAGAACTCTTGTGCAACCAGGTGTCAATGAATATTCAAATGTAATATTTTGAAAACAATATTTTTTTCTAAGGAGTAGGTCTCAACAGCAGGCCTAAAATGTCCAATAAACCATGTTGTCAGCATATGTACTATCATCCAGGGTTTGTTGTTCAATTTATAGGGCATGGGCAGAATAGATTTAGCATAACTCTTAAAGGCCCTGAGATTTTCAAAATGGTAAATAAGCAATGGCTTCAACTTAAAGTCACCAGCTACATTAGTCCCAAATAAGAGAATCAGCCTGTCCTTTGATGCTTTGAAGACAGGCATTGTTTTCTCCTCTATAGCTATGAAAGTCCTAGATGGCATCTTCCAAAAGAAGGCTGTTTCATCTACATTGAGAATCTTTGTTTATTGTAGCCACCTTCATCAATCATCTTAGCTAGAGCCTCTGGATTACTTGCTGCAGCTTCTACAGCAGCACTTGCTGCTTCGCCTTGTACTTTTATGTTATGAAGATGGCTTCTTTACTTAAACCTAATGAACCAACCTCTGCTAGCTTCAAACTTTTCTTCTACAGCTTCCTTACTTCTCTCAGCCTTCATAGAATTGAAGAGACTTAGGGCCTTGCTATGGGTTAGGCTTTAACTTTAGGGAATATTTTGACTGGTTTGATCTTCTATCCAAACCTCTTAACCTTTCTTTTCATTCATGTGTTCACTGGAGTAGCACTTTTAATTTCTTTGAGAACTTTTCTTTTGCATTCACAACTTGGCCATTTGACACGAGTCCAAGCTTTTGGCCTATCTCAGCTTTTGACATGCCTTCCTCCCTAAGCTTAATCATTTCTAGCTTTTGATTTAAAGTGAGAGACATATTTCCTTTCTCTTGAACAATTAGAAGCCATGGTAGGGTTATTAATTGGCCTAATTTCAATATTGTTGTTTCTCAGGGAATAGGGATGCCCAAGGAGAGGAGAGAGATGGGAGAATGGCTCATCGGTGGAGCTGTCAGAACACAGATTTCTGTCTTATATGGGCACAATTTGTGGTGTCCCAAAACAAATACAATAGTAACATCAAAGATCAGTGATCAAAGATCACTATAGTAGACATAATAATAATGAAAAAAGTTTGAAATATTGAAAGAATTACCAAAAGGTGACACAGAGACATGAAATGAGCACATGTTGTTGGAAAAATGGTGCCAATAGACTTACTTGATGCAGGGTTGCCACAAACCTTTCATTTATAAAAAGCACATTATCCATGAAGCTCAATAAAATGAAACACAATAAAACAAGGTATGCCTGTATTTTTTTATGGGTGAAAGTGTAAAATGGTAAAACCATTTAAGTGGGCAATGTTGTAGCCCCATTAATATTTTATTAACAATTCAGCAATTCCATTTCTTGATACCAGCATGGGAGAAACACACACACATGTATGCAAAGGGGCACATACAAAGATGTTCTTTGGACTCTACTTGTAATGGTGAATATGTAGAGATGATTAGAGACAGAGAATAAATGGAAAGGGGAGATTGAGTGGGATGGCTGTGGTAGGGAATGGTTATGTGCTGCCAATGTCACCTCAGCTGCCATTTGGGGCCACCAGAGCTCTGGGCTGCACATCCCCTCTTAGGCCTCAACAGAAGCATTGGCAACAGCACAGAACTTGCTATTATACACTGCTTAGTTTTGGCTAATGGAATTGATTAGGGATTCCAGACCCTGGCTGAGCCCAGGCCTCCCAGAAATGCCAACTTGGTGGTTTGTAGGCCAAACACAAGGATATAGATTAGATTGTTTCATGTTCTGGTCCATTAAAGTCATTACAATGACAGAAAAAAAGCCCAGATTCAGCCCATTGCTTGACATTTGGAAGGAGTTGGGACGGCCCAATTTACAGGTTCAGCAAAAGTTGGCTGTGTTAGCTTGGCCAGGTGATTCACCAGCACGAGCTGGTGAAGGAATGTGTTTAATTCTCACAAAAACCTTTGCAGTCCCATAAGGTCAGAATATTACCCCTACTAAAGAGGGGGGACCAAGGCAGGTGACTGTGCACCACAGAGGATCACTGCTTCACTGTACAGGGAGTAGGGAGGAAGTACTGGACTCTCCCAAAAAGACCCCTCAAACAAAACGTCAGGGTCCACCCGAACATATTTTGGATTGGTTTGTCTACCCGGCCGCACATAACAGACTTAACTTGTTGCTGTTGTTTAATGAAATGGAGTGTTTTCTTGTTTGCTTGTTTTGTTTGGACCTTTTGCAGACTCAGGCTCAGAACTAGCCAGAGCCTGCACAAGCCAAACCCCACCACTTTGTACTTGTCAACTGATGGTGTTCTCTCGTTGGTTCTAATCTTCTCTCTGGTAAATTGTGGCTTTTTAAAGGCAAGGGTAGGGATCACATCTTCTTTTTCCCTGCTGCATTCTGTGGTGCCTGGCACATAGTAGGTGCTCAATGTATGTGGACTGACTGGCTGACTGACTGCCTAAATGAACACCATCCCTAGCACACAGTAAGAGTATTAGCAGCATCATGCCTGAGCTTGGACTCTGAGCCTGGCTTTTCCCAGCAAGGAGACCTTGGGCAAGCCCCCAACAGTCCATTTCTTCTTTCCTATCATGGGAAAAAGTTATTCACCCTGTGGGGTGGTGATAACAAATATGAACATCCCTGGCACAGAGTAAGTGCTTGAAAATATAAGTCAAATATGTTAATATTAACTAGGCTTTTCTTTATCCTGGGATTTAAGATTTAAGACAAAACCAGAGTCTCTAGATCTGTGCAAAAGCCTGCATTCTTTTTCTTCCCTCCTTCTCTCCTTTCCCCGCCTTCCTTCTTCAGTGTTTGCCAACTATGTTCAGCGCATAGTGCTAGGAACTATGCTAATATCAATAAGAATTTGATTTGATCCCTGCCTTCGGTGGCAGGGATTATTTCAGTCTAAGAACTAAAACATTACCGAATGTTCTGCAGTAACATAGAATAATACTAATCGTTGTCATCATACATTGAGTGTCCACCATATGCCAGCTAGAGTGCTGAGGGCTTTGTATGGAGTCCTGTTGGGTCCTCACAGCAACCTTGTGAGGGGGATATTGTTTCTTTCATTTTGCAATTGAAAGAAGCAAGAATCAGAGAGTACAAATACCTTGTCCTAAATTGCACTGCTTGTTAAGTGGTGTGCAAGAATCTAACTCATTGACCCCTGACTCTAAAAAAATCGGTGCATCTCAATACTATATGCTGCTGTCTCTGGATTAAGGCTGTTAGAACCATAAAAAGGTCGGAAGCACTTGAGCAATCCTGGGAGAGTGGGGAGGTTATTAAGAGCAGGGGACGTGTCTTCTCCATCAAAATGCTCTCTACTCTAGACACAACATGGTTTCTGGTGTTTAGAACATTGCAACACTCTATATGTATCAAAAGAATGAATAAGTGAATGTATTAAGGAAGAAATGTTTAAGGAGTGATTAGCAGATGGGGCTGGGTGGGAATTAAATGTTTCCTAGAAGGGAAATTTGAGTTGAGCCTGGAAGGTAGACCCAGTGGGGACAGAGGGTCATCCTCTATGGTAGAGTGACCACAGAATATGAGCAGAGGTGGCATGGGGCAAGATGATTTTGAAGAACAGTAAACAGTTCACTTGGCAGGAGAGAAGTGTACATGTAAGGGGTAGGGCGAGAGAAAGCTGAAGGAGCTGTCAGGTGGTGGGCAATGGGGGCCTCGGATGCCAGGGTGAGGAAGTTGAACTTCTGTGGGGAAGCAAAGGGGAACTATGAAAGCATTGAGACTACTGCCATGCTCTGATTACTTAGCAAGGTTTCCCACCCCCTCAATTTTAACAGTCAGATCTCACTGACAGCCTCAGTGAGAAGTTATTAAATTCAGCAAAAACTTTTTAAACTCCTGTTTTCTTTTGGTAAAATAGAAAAAAAGTTTCTGTTCTAGATATGTCTGTAAAGCGTTGAGAAGCGGACACTTTGAACTGACAGCCTTTGTGTGCATTTAAGAAGACATAGGTCTAAAAGGAGAACAGAGGGGAGAATTATGCTTGGCTCGGTGACATTTGCTCTTCATTGTAAAATGCTGATGCAAAGCTTCCTTGATGTGCCCTAGGCTGACACATGCTGAAACCTTGTGAGGAGGTCCTTTTAAAGATGTGTACCATGGATAATGACTCACGTTAGCTAGCAGACTGGGTTCATTATCTCTCCATAATAGGATCGGTTCAATTCAAATATGATCAAGTTGTTAAATAGAAGATACGAAAATGGAGGAAGTGGGGAAAATTTTTTTTTGATCATTAAAAAAATTCAGGTATAATGGAGCATTGTTCACCATGTCAGACTAATGATGTCCTCTAAAAGAGAGGAGGAGAAGAGAAAATTTCGTAAGATATAAGAGAAATAATTAACTGCCTTTCTTTCTGCCATGCCTTGGTCAGGGAAGTGAACATTCCAATTAGCAACATATAGCGCACACACGGACCCTGTGGATTCAGGAGGTTTGGGGAAAGATGTCATGATACTATTCCTGTACAAACTCATCAAGCATCAAAGTTGCCCTTCCATGCCAATTACATCTGTTCCTTCATAGAGCTTATTAAAATGCTTCATAGTCATAAACCACCTAGATACCTTGTGGTGAAAGAGGAACAAAACATGGGTAGAAATGTAGTTTTTTAGAAGTCTCCAGCCTTTTACAGGTAACTGCTTAATTAGCGTAGCCTTTGTGAACTGTGAATTAAACCCAGCTGATTCAGTCTGCTGCTGCTATGGGTTCATCTAATGTGATGTATTTTGACCTTGATCTATTAGCTCTCTTGGCCAGATGTGGTGAGCAAACAAGGCACAAGAACAACAAACCCAACACACGGGGTTAAGTGAAGTAACTAAGGAGTGGAGGAGTCAGGAATTGACCACAGACATAACCGTACTCTTTATACTGCACTATGCTAACTTTGAAAGTCATCTCCCCCCTAACTTGCCTCTCCGGTGTTTGTAATCATTCTGTTTGTCCATTCAGCCCATCCAGTTAGGAACCCTGGCACTTTCCTTGATTGCCCCCACCATCGACATCTAGCAGCATGAAAGAGACTCGCACCCCAACTGTTGTCTCTGCCCCCACGGCCAGTTCTTCACTTCACTCTCCATCATTTCTTGCCTGACTATTGTGGTGCCTTCTAACTGGTCTCATTCATTCATTCATTTATTCAACAGATATTAACTCATCAGCCACCACATACCAGGCTTTCCTAGTCCACCTGGTCTACCCAGTATAGAGGTACCAGTGACCTTGCTAAGCGATACATTTCATCATCCCACTCTATGCTTAAAAAAGAATCTTAATTGGCTTCCCATCATTTTAAAGCCTCATGCTCTACATGTAAGATGAATTATCTGAGTGGTTTGAAATGCACGTTGGTTGGATTTGTCCCTTGATTTTTCTGGCCAAAATAAATTTTAGGAAATTATTAACAAAGGTAAGCAAAGAGGGATACTTTAGTCCTCCCCAGAGCTTGTAATGCACAAAGTTCCAGCTGCCCAAATTGCATATGCATGAGGCTGGAAAATATTCCACAAAAGAGTAGTCTAAAATGTTGACGTGAAACTATTTTAAGGAAATAATGTTATGGACCTCTCAGTAGTCTAAGGGGAAACCTTTGACTCTTGTGTTTTATTTTACCATCCTTTTATTCTTAATCCACTGCTGGTGAATAGAACATATTAAACTTTAAGTTAATGTTGTTTTTATTGTTGACATATTCTCATTCCTACAGCATTCCAGAAACACTTGGAAAGTAACATTTTTCTTAGTAACCCCTTAAGTCAGGAATATACAACTATATTGGGCTTGGTAAACTCTTAGGCCGGGCCATTTTCTTTTCTGTGGTACTTAAAGATCTGCTGATTCTCCCCAGTACAGTTCTTTCCTTTTAGGTACTCCCTTCAGAGCCCACCCCTCCACTTTGGTCCGCATCTACATCATCCAAAGCACCTGCTATTTCATCTCTTATCTATGAAGTTCCTCTTGCCTGGTAGCCCCTCCATCCACCACAGTGGTTTGGAGTGACAGTCTGTCCTATTTGCCATCTGCATGACTATGGGCAAATGAGTTCCACTCTCTGAGCCTCTGTTTCTTCATCTGAAACATGGATGTAATACCTACCTCATATGGTTATTATAAGGATCTAATGAAATAACGGGTACCTAGTACCTGGCACTAGCAAGAGCTTTATCATTAAAAAGTTCTAGTCCTGGGGGCACAAGAGCAGTTCAGTTGTAGAATTCTTGCCTGTCACGTGGGAGACCCAGGTTCGATTCCCAGTCCATGCACTCCACAGAAAATAAACAAGCAAAACAAAATTTAAACAACAAATGGAGCTGCAATTATGGGATACTCACATGGAAACACAATGAAATGCCATACAGCATACAAAAAGAAAATTCCTCCATGAAACCTTAATTATCTACTCTCATCTCCGCACTAATATCTCCAACCTCTCACCTTCAACTTGCACATAGGGTTGATAGTTTATAGTACTAAAATATTCTGTTTCTTATGCATTATCTTCCCCAAATAGACTGCAAAGTCAACTGGGACACAGATTGTGCCTTATGCCAACGTGCCAGAAGAGGAACAGAGAGTAGAGTGGTATAAGAAAAACAGGGAGAAGTGAAAACTGTAGCCAACTTGAGGGCACACATGGCACGAGCCAATTATTGTCATGTGGGAATATGGGCCCAGTGTTGCCAAATGGCAGCTTTTTCAGAAGAAGACAGAAATCCACATTCTTAGGTGAAATGTCCTGAATTTAAAAGTTGAGCCAAAGCTGTTCAAGCCAACAAAGCATGTGTTGTAGACCCAAGTTTTTGATGGCTGTCTTACTCTGACAACCCCTATATATCTGCGTAAGCTGGTTATTTGGAACTCAACTCATTTTTATAGAGAAACAATATTGTGAATGGCAGGTAGGGGTCCAGCCTAACCTAGCAGGGTGATTTTATTTTAATAATAAACTTTATTTTTAGAGAAGTTTTAGATTACAGAAAAAATCGCACAAAAAGTATAGCAAATTCCCATATACCAAAACCCACCCGACCCCCCACATAATTACTCCTATAATTAACATCTTGCATTAGTATGGGCTGACTTTATACTGGACCTTAAGTTTAGGTCAATCTTTAAAAAGCTCATCTCTATGTGAATCCATTTTCCCACAAGAAGGTTTAGAGTTCCAGTTTATGATATCAGGGACACATGCCCTAGAATGTAAACCCTTTAAGGACAGAGATTTTGTTTTGTTGACCACTGTTTCCTCAACATTCAGAGCACAGCATAGCCATTCAGTAAATATCTGTTGAGATAAAGATTACCATGTCTTCCTCTATCTGTCCATCACTAATCTCTTCACTGTGTGAAACAAACAAGGGCTATTTGCTCACTATGGTATCCCCAGTGCCTGGTGTGTGATAAGAGATCAATAAATATTTGTTGGATAAATAAATGACTGGAAAAAAATCTATCCATTGAACACTTATTGAGCTATTATGTGTGAAAGAATATGCTTGTCTTCAACGATGCAGAGATGAATCAGACACTATCCCAGCCTCAAGGATTTGTTTTTGAGAAAGGATTGCATAAACGATTTCCTGGAACCTTTCTAAAATGCACCAGGAGTTACTCAGTGTTTCCCTTCCCAGAAGAGGGGGAGTGGATGAGATGACCTGAAACCATTCAGCATCAGGGCACTTGATTTATCCGAGTGACCCTAAAGCTGTATTCATCCATGGGGTTTGACTATGAAATGATTGAGCTGATATTCTTTCAACTGTGTGTCAGAACTTCACAGCCAAATGAGTGCTGTCCTTTCAAGTGGCCACCTTGGGAGGCCGTGTCCTCATTCTACCCCAGTTACAACATTGCTGAACCACTTCTTTGGCAAGTTCCCTCAGAGGGAGTGAGAAGCTGCTGGAAGACGTTTATTTCATTGCTTTAGAATCATGCCTTCTTTTTGACCCCACCCCCCCCACCCCCCAAAAATTGGGGGGATAAAGGATTATTCCAGTCACTTTATCCCCCAGTCTTGGTTCTAAATGACTTTGGGTTGTTTCCTAAAATCCAACTCATGATCAAAGGAGAAATATTTCCCATGGGTGAGTTCACTGAACTCTGAAGACTCCAGAGGCAGGGCCCAAAGAGAATCCTCAAACTGCTGTGTACTGCAGCAGTTTTGTTGGAACTGGAGTTTAACCTTTCAATGTGTCTGTGAGAAAGGAGACAGGATTCGTTCAGATTCCCAAGTTCTAATGTTTGGATTAAATTTAAAAAAAGAAAAAAGACAAACTTTATCTAGTTTGCTTTTATGTCCCCAATATCGAGCATAAAATCTGGACAATAAGCACCCAAAAAGGAAGAATGAAGGACAATGATGTCTAACATCTACTAAGTGCTTACCACATGCCACAGGTACCATGCTGGGTGCGTGTCATGTCACCTCATCTGGTCATTACAATAACCTTTAAAGGAAACAGGCCAGAGGCTAAGGAGCTTGCCCAAGGTTGCAAACATGGAAGTAGCAAGGCTGGGATGTGAAAGCAGATGAAGAGTTCTTACCCTTAACCCTTAACTGTGCTTACTAAGAAAGCAAAGGGCATAACACCATAAATCCTAATAAAGCAGAGGAGCAGGTGATCCTAAAGAAATCTTGAGGCCTAATGCTCTACTGTGGTCATGAAAGTTCCCTTCAGTCAGTGGGTTAGTAGCTGTCCAGCTGTTCAGCCTTTCCTGGGGCATTGGTTTCCCAGACCATCCCATTGCTCTTCTCAGCCAAGAAGATACAAGATGTTGACACCAGCATCCTTTGCCTCTTACCCATTAGAAGTGGCTAAGCATGTGGGTGTGTGATCCGAGGCCTGGCTGAGTGGGTTATTTGCGAGGTCCTGTATAGTTTTTGGAGTTTTAGAGGAACCTGATCCACCCAGAACGGGGCAAGGCCAACAACAGCACAGGGGAGAGGGACTGGGAATTTGAACTGGAAAATTGACCTTGGATCCTATCCCCTCCATGCATGATGCCAGTCAGATTGCTTTGTCTTTCTGGGCTACCCCGTTGGTAGGAAGAGCGTTATTTCCAAGCACTGCCTCGCTCTGGAGGGGAACTAGAAAGAATAGACTCTTCTTGAATGGGGCAGGTAAGTCATTGGTCACCTTTGCTCTTTGGGCATCTGTTTCTCCAGGTTGGAGGAGAACTACGAGATTGCAGAAGGGGTCTGCATTCCTCGCAGCGCCCTCTACATGCATTACCTGGATTTCTGCGAGAAGAACGACACCCAACCTGTCAATGCTGCCAGCTTTGGAAAGGTGAGTCCCAGCCTCACCAGGCTTCTTCCTTTCTTTTCCTTTTAAGTATGGCTGTTAATCACTTTAAAACATCTTAATTATTTTTTCAAGTTACCGAAATAATTTGCTGTAAACAAATTAAAACAATTCAGAAATGTCAAAAAGAGGCAAATGTCTCCTCTGAACTTCCTCAGTTCTTAATTTGCAGAAAGTAACTTCTTTTCTCTGAGAAGCAACTCTTGAACTCACAGGTGCCTTGTGTGTATGTTAATGAGCCTGGAATAGAAAAACTGCTTGGCTTACTAATGTGCCGACTTAGGAGAAACTAGGAAATGGCCTTGAATCATTCGATCTGAGGTTTGGGAGTCCCTGGCTGGGGGATGGTACTATTTGAAATATAACCTCAAGCCTAATAGTTCCCACTCTATGCTATGATTAAACTGTATGTCACACTTTGAGCTGTGTCTAGAAAAAATTGTTCTCACTGATCATTCATATATAATAGGCCACAGAAAGCTGATGCATATTCTTTAGACTGATCATTTATTTATTTGGATGAAAATAAATTTTTATCCGAAATGTCCAATTCAATACATCTAAACTCTTCCTCCTTTTATTGCATCCTTGTTCTGGGTATGCTTTTTAGTGGATTTGCTAACAAAAATACACTGGCTTATTCAACACCACTGCTCGTTATTAGCTTTCTGAGTGCAGGTGTGAAAAGAACTGAAATGGCAGGAAGAGGTCAGCATCCTAAGGTCCAAGTATTTCCTTTTCAGATCCTTGACAGATAGATCATCAGAGGAAAAAAAAACAACAACAAAGAGGAGTGTCAGGCCTGAGCCAACCCCCTTGGAGTGTTCAAAAACAGGGTGGCTGAGAATCAGCTCCACTCAGTAAATGGGAAGATGCTCTGTAGTGACTTAGGGAGGGGAAAATGGTTTTTGTGATGAATTAATGCTTTTTACCCAATATGAAAAGAATTTTTAAAAAAGTCAGTGGGGAAACTGCCTTTGCTATTTCATGTATTCTTCTTCGGTATTTGCTGAGACCAGCTGTGTGGGAGGCACTATGTTAGACAGTGGGGACCCAGGAAGAAGCCTGAGATGGCCCAACCCTGGAGGGGCTCACAGCCTAGGGGTCGACTTGTTTCCTCAGTGGGTGGGAGAAGGTAGAGTACGCCATGAATGTGTGTGATAACAGAGCTTGGTCCCGGGTCTGCAGTCCTGGAACACTCACTTGCCTCCAAATGACCCTCACAATTGCCAAACTGCTGAGCCCCGATGAAGCCTCAGGAATCCTGATTCTCCTGGACTTACGCTTAACCTCTCTGGGCTTCAGCTGTCTCAGCCTTCTCAGCTCTGGGATGGTTAATTAATTAACCCTTCCCTGCTTCATGGAGATGTTGCAAGATTCAAGGGAGATGATGTCGATGAGATGACGTAAGGTTCACTCAGTCATCCATTAACTCAACAAATATTTACTAAGCACCTACCATGTGCTCTTATGAATTCTCTACAAGATGTTTATATAGAGATACAAATAACTAGTAGCTTAGATTCTGCAAAAACCAACCCTTACCATTTCTAGAAATTTCAATTTGCCTGTGTAAGGACTCTATTCCTTTATTCTCAAATACTTTTGTAACCCTGCTGACAGCTGGGGGTTTCCTTGACTTCATGATCTGGTTAAATGCAGTTTATCCACTCCCCACCCCCACCCCTGCTCCCTAGTTCCATCCCAATTTTCAGCCTCTAGCCTGCCCCAAGATTTGACCTGGGACCCTTGTTTCCACATATGCTACAAATGTGGTTGTTTAGCATAATTAAAATTAAACAGAATGAAAACTTCAGTTCCTCAGTTGTACCAGCCACATGTCAAGTGCTCAGTAATCACAGGTGCCTAGGAGGCATATCATACTGAACAGTATAGAATAGAACCTGCCCAACGTCACAGCCTGCTCTATTCCACAGTGACCCAGGGATGAAACCCAGCCTCCTCCTTGCTTTTCATTCCACAGTCCCCAGAAAGCACTTGTGAACTTAGCAGACTGAACTTTAGTGGAGGGGGTTACATCCCAGATGGAGTCCTATGGAGCAAATACCCCATCTCGAAGAGCCCTTCAGCCTCCCGCAGCAGAACACATGACCCGCCCTCCACCCCCTACCCCCCACCCCGTTTCCCACAACTAGTCCCAGCCACTCTGTGCTCTCTCCGCTTTACTTCTCCTCTTCTGCCTCCCTTCTGTATCCCCTCCCTCTTCTCTCCCCCTCATTCTTTGGACAACCACATCAAATTTCCTCTGTTCTCAGATCCTTGGTGCCTGCTGGCATCTGTGCCCACAGGTGTCACTTATCCCAACTGGGTTTTCAAAATATTTTCCCAAACAGTAACTGTTTCCTCCCTCGGAAGAATTTCAGTGCCAGATGTTCCAAAATAGTCATTAACAAGGCATCCAAACCCCATCTCATCTTCACTCCAAAAGCAAGGAAATATTCTAATGGTCTTAAAAGCACAAATGCAAAAGCTCTTCATCGATGTCTTGGCATTGATTTCAAATGCATTGGGAATTAGGGCTGCCCTTGAAGGAGGTGCCCACTGAGGGTTCCACACTGAGCCTGTCACATTGAAATCCCAGACACATTAGCCCTTCCTGAGAGCTCTCAGCATGCTGCGGCTGCCATCTCCAAAGAGAAAGGGACTAGCTGTTCTGTGAAACCTTGGGGTGTAATCATGGTCAGTCTTTATTTGAGCAGATTGGTCTGAACTCATGATTCATCTGTGAACTTTTAACTCAGAGCCGGCGAGGGTCAATATTTCAGTTTGGTTTTTGGAGGGAAAAAATAGATTGGTGGTGGTGCCCCCACCCAGCCTGCAGGTGGGCTGAGGTGAAACAGACCTCAGTGGTAAAGCTCTCTCTCTCTGGTTGCTTTGCTAGGATCCTGCTCTTGATAAAGTCGGTGGCTGCAACTGCTCTGCTGCAAGTAGGGTTTTAATATAAATCCTCTTTCCAAGACTGCGGCTGTGCTGCGTAAGCATTAGCTTCCAGTAAACGGTACATTGACTTTGGGTCCCGGAATTAAGTTGGGAGTTGCAGAGAATGATCAAGCTTCTGGCTGACCTGGTCTTGTGGCCACTTTTGCTGTTGCCTAGGGTAATGAAAGGTCATGGACTTGGAATCCCTTCACCCTCCTCTGAGCTCCCATTTCTGTACCTTTAGACAGGAAACATCCCTCACCAAATTACTCTTTGGACAAAATGAGACAGAGTGTTCTTAAAAACTGTAAAGTGCACTGTTAGTGGAAGAAATTGTTATCTGAAATTGGCCCTATTCCATCCTGTCTCCTCTATTGCTTTACCATATATTTTTTTCTTTATAGCACCTAGCACTACCTGAACTATCTCCTAGACATACATGAGCTATAAGTTCCTGGTATATGTCTTTCCCTTCCTGCAGAATAGACGGTCTATGAGGATAGGGATTTTGTCTTCTTAGTTCCCTACGTATCCCTAGCACCCAGAACAGCATCCAGCATATAGAGGACCCTCAGGTATTTGTTGAAGGTTGAATGATTTGTGTTGTTTCTCTTCACCAGGGACCATGTAAATCATTTCACATAAGTGAATTTCTTTAACCCTTATGATAACCATATGAAATTGGTATTATATCCATTTTCCACTAACCTTTGCTGAGTGGAAGGGTACAAATGGGAACTGGCTGTATTTGTACTTGCCTGGAAGTGCTACCTTCAAAGTCCTCTGTCCAGCCTTCCTGCTCTGACAACATCACAGGAGAGTCCCTTAGCATCCGACTATGTTCAGTCATCACATCAATTTTGGCTGGATAGTTACACAACTCATTCTCAGGTATTAAAACATTCAGTTCAGCCCAATTTAAAACTTCGGTGTCATGTGCAAGTCTGAGCATCTCCCTCTTTGTAGCTTAGAATTTGCCCTGGGAAAGAGGGGTCAGTTCTGCCCTTTCTCCTCTTCTGACTCCTCCAGGGTTGAGGGTAGGAGGTGGTGGCAGGGTGGGTGGGTTGCAGGAAAGGAGACAACAGGGACTTTGACCAGCTGGTGCTGTTGGAGGCTCCTCCTCACTGTTAGCGGCCTGTGCTATGAATATCATCCATCCGCTGGGGTGTGGGGGTCCCGTCACAGGTCTAGGAGACCCCCTGTGGATCTCCATCCAACTGCTCCCACCCTGCCCTAGTCTGGTCTTGCCTCTCACTGAGGACTGGCCCCGTGGCTCCAGTGTTGTGTCTGAGGATTTCAAAACTCCAGATGAGCCCCCACAGGCATGAGTGGCTTATGGAACAGGCCGAACTAGATGAGGTATAAACAGGAAATGGTGTTCCTTTTTTCTAGTTGCTCTTTGACCCAGGCTAAGGCCAAACTCTCTTTTCTGACCCCTGATGGTTTCATGGCAGGTTTAATAGCTTTTCGATTGTATGAACATGGGCCTCTTTTCAATAATTTAGACTCTTTTATATATATTAAAAAGTCCAGTTCAATCCAATTTAAAACTGCAGCCTGACGTCCACTTCAAAGCTCTTCCGCCTGCTCCCAGCTCAGGTCTGGCATGGGGACCTGCAGTGGGGAAGAGGAGGATGTGCTCTGGTCTTCCACAAATCCCTGACCTTCCCCTCCGGCTGCTGGCTCGTCAGGCTGAGAAAACTAGTTTCAAAGTGATAACACTGTTTCTCCAACAGAAGCAGTAAAATAGACTTTTAAAGAACAGTGGAACTGTAATTTGAAACAAACACAGGTAACTAGTTAGATTTGGCCTACACTTGACATTATATCCAGTTAAACTGCCCAACCTTATTAATAGGATTTTTTTTTTTCGCATGGGCAGGCTCTAGGAATCGAACCCGGGTCTCTGGCATGGCAGGCGAGAAGTCTGCCACTGAGCCACCATTGCATCGCCCAATAGGAAATTCTTATTAGTAGATGGTAGGAATTCTCATTCGTTTAGTTCTAATTTAGAGCATGGCATACATGGACTCCTCATAAAGTTGACAACAGCAAACACTTACATTGGTGCAACCACTTCACATATATCAACCCCATCTAATCCTCTAAACAACTCTTATTATCCCTCATTTCACAGATGGGTAAACTCAGTCCTGGAAAATTAGGTAATTTGCCCAATGTTGCATACCAGTGGTGGATCTGGAATATGAACCTGGACAATCTGGCTCGACAATCCATATCTTAACCATCTCAATTACACAGAACCAGTGATTTCAGGAGTAGGGGGTGGGGGAGAAGGTATTCTTTTGACTTTGGCATAGTCATTAGCCATCACCTGGCGAACTCCCAGATGATGGAATTTGGGAGAGAAGTCTCTGCCTGTCTCCCTCTCAGGAGTCAAGTGTACTGATCGTGGCAGTTGAGACATATACCCTTACATCTTCCCAGCCAGGGTATTCTGGGTAGTGTTTCCAGTATTTCCAGTATTGCTGCTTCCTTCCTTGGATTCACCACTGATTTATCATTCATTTACCTTGTGCTTCTTATGGGCCCAGCACTGTGCTGGGTGATGGGATACAGAGCAAAGAAGGTGGGTCTCTGCCCTCAAAGGGGAGGGAGCTGCAGAAGTGCATATGTTCATGGATAACTGCAAAACCAAGTGGCAACTGTGCTTCCTAAGCTAGTGAACACACAAGATGGGAACAATGCAGGGGAGGGAACTGCTGCCTTCTTAGGAGTGAGGGGATAAGGGGTAAAGGGCAGCCTGAGGACCTGGCTGGTCCCCCAAAAATGCCTAGATGCTAAGCACCCCTTCCCAACCCACAGCTCTGAAGAACTCATGGAAGCTGAGGTGGGCATTTCAACTTCACTAAATACATCTTTCTTTTGCTTTTCCGTTGGTCTTTTGGAACCTCTTAAAAAAGAAGATTCTCTCTGCACAAAAATGGAGTATCATTGTGCTTAGCCAACAAGCTTAGTCTTTTCAGAAAGAAAAACAGGGCCTTAGATTTCTGAGCAAACAGAGTACCTCTAACTTACAAATAGGTTGTTTTCCAAGCATTTGTAACATGCATTCCAGGGACATTTAAATGTCTTCTTCAACAGACATTTTTTGCTGACCATGTGCCAGCAGGTCAGAAGTTTCCAGTAATGATGGGTTTTGAGCCCGGGACTTGAGGATTTATCACCCTTACTAACTACATCACCATGGACAGGTTTCTTTCCTTCTCTGAACTTCAATCCTTCTATCTGTCAAATAGAAACATTAGTTTATGGATATATGAGGATCCTCACCATACTAGCCCACCCCAAATACTTTCCAACTAGAAATCCTCACGTAATAATTGTTAACCCTGAATCTGTGCCAGCCTCTGGGCCAAGCGTTATCTCATTTAATCATCACCCACCCTGTGAACTAGATGCTATTTTATTCCAATTTTAAGACAAGATTGTTGATTCTGTTGTCAAGGTCAGATTTCTTCTCCCTATCTCTGAACAATGCCTTAAATGAATTAGTGGTTTTACTTTTCTTCATATAAAATATGTCCAGGAGAAGCTAACCCATGCAGGTATGACAGCTCATGAACGCCAGGGACCCAGGTTCCTTCTCTCTTTATTCTCTGCCATCCTTAACAGATGGCTTCCTCGTTCTAGGTCACCACATGGTCCAGAATGTGGCTGCTGGACACCAAAGGCCACATTCCAGGCAGGAGATAGAGAGAAGGGGATAAGGGGAGAAAGGGCAAAACCCTAGCCAAGGCAGCTCTCTTGAGGAACTTTCCCAAAAGACTGCCCAATAATTTTCCCTTTTATTTCACTGGCTACCCATGGCTATCAGGAGGCAGGAAAATGTAGTCCATTACTGGAATAAAAATTAGGGTTTGGTTAGAAAGGAGAAAGGGGTAGACAAGCAGCCATTCTAGCCCAGTAAGAGCATTTCTGACATCCACGGGTCCTTCGATATGTCACAGTCCAGGATCCTGAAAGAGTTTAAGGTATACTCTCAAATTATGAGTCCGTGGGAAGCACCATAGGTGGTAAAATGTGATCCCTGAAGACAGTGGGAGGGTAACATTATTTATGGTCAGCAATTTGTTGAATTTTCCACAAAGAGACAGATTTATGGATAGGCACTAGACAGTTATAACAGTATAATTTGAATATGTGGAGAAGGCCATTTAGCCCTGTAAAGACACCTCCCCTGAAGGCTTGCTGAGGTCTCAGATTCCTCAATGGTTTTATTTAACTCTGTAAAAAGTGCAACTAGAACAAAGCAGAATCAGTTATTAATACTTAGTTGCTAACGCCTTAGTATGAACAAACCTAATCTGTTGAGGGGACCTAAAGAGCCTTCATTTTCCAGGCTCAGGAATTGAACGACTTTCCCAAGGTCATATGTTTAGTGGCACAGCCGGCCCTGGACCCCAGACTTGGAGTTGGAGGGGGGATTGGGTGGAATGAGAAAGCACCAGACACCCTCTGTGGAGAAGGGAAACCACTAAGAGGGAGACAGAAGGAGAGGAAGCTGGAGCCACAGATGCACTTGTATGAATTGCATTTATTTCTATCTTGACTTTTTTCTGATAAAGACTTGAAGTAATTGGCACTTTTGGCTGTGGGTGACTCTTCCTTGAATATTTGGCTCCCTCCACCCTGCTGGCAATGTTTGAGCAAAGCAGAAAAAGCCGAGTGTTTTTGGGGGGACCTGTGCATCTGCAGCCACACCTACCTGGAACAGAAACGAGGATAAAAGATTCCTCTGGTTTTGCATAACTGGCCTCTACCTCAAGAGTCCTTCACACCTGCCCATCCATGCCTCTTGCCTTGATCTAGAGTCACTTGCACATCCGTGGATGGAGCAGCAGGGGAGGGTGTTGTTGGGGCATCCTTAGGATCTTTCAAAGATGGTTGTCTTCCAATTTTCAAAAGAAAGAAACTAAGTGCATGGATGGAATTTCTTCTGTTTTGAATTCTTGCATATATTTTTCTTAACCTTTGGTATCTGCTGTTGAGCATCCATGTTGGAATGTCTGACTTCACACCAGACTATATATTTTGTTATTCCAGATGTCCTTAGTGTGCAGTGTAAAAGTTTTGAAGCCAAACTGCTTGGGTTTGAATCCCAGCTACTCTACTACCAGCTGTGGGAATTCAGGCAATTTTTTAATCCTCCAGGGCCTCAATCTCCTCATCTGTAAAATGGGATAATGATAGCCACCACTGAGAGAACTGCTGAGATAATGAGTGCAAAACAGCTTAGGATAGCACCTGGCAAATACAAACACCCAATACCTGTTAAGTATAATTATGATTTCAGTTTATTATAGCAATATCTTATGACCTCGATACATCATGTTTTTAACACATCACCACTAACCTCTCAATGTTTCAAGCCTTCTAGGTTTTTTCCTTCTGAACAACTTTGAGAATAACTTCTAAAAATTTCCTACCTCACACACACGCTGCCATCACCACCCTCACCTTTCCTCCTATTATCATCTTCAGAATCATTTCATTTTTTACTTAACCTGTATCTTATGTAACTCACCTCAGTCTAGCTAAATCAGCATGTGATGACTCTCTGTTCTCAAACTCATGTGTGTGACACATTATCCAGTCAGCCTAAGGGCAGCCCTAGGTGCACACGTGGAGTTTTGGATTTCTTGCAGTGACCGTCTTTGCTACCCCTCGAGGAGGAGCAGATGAAGCATTCCCTTTCTAGCCTCGGGGGTCTTGACAGAATCCTTCATCAACCCAAGGGCGTGATTTGAAATTTCACTTCTACTAGATTTCAAATTCTTGTAGAAGCTTCAAAATTTCTCTTGGGGAATTTCCTGCGGAACCTGAAGTACATTCTACCCTCACCCTACCACCCAGTCACCCAGTGCCTGGCACTTAGTAGGTATTGCAAAAAAAAAAAAAAAATTTTTTTTAATGAATAGAGTTATATTGCATTATAAAATTGCTCTGGCAATTACCCATTTTAAGATAGAAGCATTGAGCTAGAATATTTAACAATTCTTATTCAGACCACCAGGTTTAATTATTTTGTCTTCTCTGAAAAAGGAACTAGGTTTGTTGTCAAAAGAAAGTCAGTACTCTACTTTGAGATTTAAAGTTGTGGAGATTAGAATCCCTTCTGGCTAATCTCTTTCCCTAACCATCTCTTTCTTGTTCAAAAAAATTTTTTAAAGAAGCCATAAATTGTCTACCATATATGGTTATAAAGTAGTAACTTGTCATTGTGCTGAATTTCTAATTTTTGCCACTTGAAAAATCCCTCTTCTTTTCCCATATCCAAATGGTCCCTGAAATAAGACCCACGAACTCTTATTTTTATAAGCATACTTGACTCTTCCTGTATAGATGAGTTTTGTCTCCTTTAAAGTGTGGGAGTGTATACATTTATTCCATTGTATTGGGGTTCCTTTTGTATCAGTTCTTGTTGGTGGCAAATCTTTGCCTTCTGAGGGTGGGTTGAATTTTTGATACTACCAAAAGCCTTTTTTCAGAGCTGTCCTTGACAAGTAAGTTTGGGGATCAAGTTGGATCGAGACCATACAATTTGAGATAAAAATCAAAGCCCGTCTATAATGTGGTACCTGGTTTTTCTGTGTGGCTCTGCAGGCTCTTGAGACAAGGTGAGGGAGGACGTCAGGAGGTTCACACATGGTCGTGTGTGTGGCTCCTGTGCATGTCTGCCAAGGTAAGGAGGAAGAAGAGTGGAAACAGATTCCTGGGTCTTCTTCCACTGGCCAGCATCTGTGAATCTCAGCAGCCTTGGTTAAGGCTGTAAAATGAGGCTCATTATGCTTTCCTCCAGGGTTGTTTTTAGGATAAAATTTAACACTGTGTGTAAAACAACTAGTTTCATGAGTGGTGCCTCCTCACGCAGCAGAGGTTAATTTTACCTTTCCCTTCTGTATTTTAAAGAAGGACAGTTGTTTGACTACGTTGTTTTGGGAACATTTGCTCAAAACTCACTCACGTTTCATAAAATCTGCACCTACAAAATGCTGTAGGGGTGGCCCACAGGCTGAGTTTCTGTCTACCTGGAGCCATGTGTTGTATGGAGAGAAGAATGGACGAAGAATATTAATAACTTGACTGTCACCACCCCAAAAAAAAATTCTAACAGCTCCAGAGAACACTGCTCTGGAGCTTGCCTGCTTCCCACCCCTGGCCCTGTGGAACCCCCAGCCCTGTGCGCCCAGGCTGAAAGGGAGAAGAGTGGGATTCACGAGGAATTAAAGGAAATTTGGAAGGCTGGGATGTTGCGGAATGTTAGATCAGTAGCGAGAACAGCATGTGGTGTTCTTTAGGCAGGCTTCATTGAAGCCATACAAAAAGAGAAAGAGGGGCTGCCTGCCCGTCTGCTCATTTATCAAACAGTGCAGCTCAACTTTCACAGCTCCACAAAAGTGTTTTACTGTTTGCCGAGTCTTGCTCCAGAAATTAAAAATTGAACAGCCTTCACGGAGTTGAGCCGACCCTGCATTTTGAGACTCAAACTAAATTATGCTAGACTTTCACGTTCAGGGACCAGTTGATGATTTGGTGAAAGGAGAGGAGAAAAATTAGTGATTTGCAACCCATAAGAAACATTTTAAAAAGCGAGCCCCCTGCTCCCCCAGGTTTTTGCTGTTCTGAGGAGGAGGAGGAGGTGCTCTCTGCAGCAGCCCTTTCTTGGCTGGCAATGGGAAAAGTCTTGACCTCCATTTGGACAGAATATGATGTGGTACAGCAGTGCCTCCTTCCTCCCACCCCCAACTCTTCACAAAATTCCTTTCCTCTTGATTTTTTTTTAAATTCGGAATTACCTTTTTCTCTTCTGAGGGGAGAAGGAGAGGATTTGACCATCAAATGTTTTTAGGTTAAAGAATTTTCACAGATGCACGCATATATATTGTTTGGGGAGCCACAATACACCACAAAAGACTGAAAATTGGATCAAATGGTAGAGTAATAGTTTTCTTAACGAAGAGAATGAGCAGAAAAGAAGGATGGTTAGAGGAAGATGTAGTTAGGAGGCGCAGAGGGGTGTTGGCGGATGCGGACTCCCTTGCTCCAGCCCCTGGCAGCTGGTCACGCTTCTTCCCTCCAGCCAATGGGCTTATTATAAAGGCCTGTTCAGGTGGAGCCCTTGCCCCCCACCCTTCCCCTATAGCAGCTAAGGAAGCCCCAGGAGAAGAGCCTTCCTTCCCGCAGACCACAGCTCCGTACCCATTCTTTAACTCCTTTGACCTTGCCACAACCCTGTGAAACAAGCTGAGCAAGTATTGTTCTCCCCATTTTATAGATGAGGAAACCTGATGCTCAACTGGAAACAAGAGCAAAAGGTCTTTTTTAGTTTTTAAAATTAGCACTTTTTTTTTTTAAAGCGACAATACCCTCCTTCACTTTACAGAAAGGATTTTGACTGTGTTTTAAGAGCCTTGGGATGTTCCTCCCCTTTGATCAAGATGTTCCACATTTGAGAAACTATTCTGAGGGAAACAACAAACAAAACAGCAACAATAAGAATAGCCGCCTTTATGCCCTTTATTTTATCAAGAATAAAGGTATTGATCATAGCGTTACTTACATTAACCCACACTTGAAACGACTTCCATGGTCAGTAAAAGAGGAATGATTTGATTATGCTTTCTGTCGTGTATTAACCAATGAATTAATCTGAGCCACATTATCTCTCGCCTGGGACTTCTGCAATAGCCTCTGACTGGTCTCCCTGCTTCCACCCTTGCCCCCTACAGTCAATTCTCCACACAGCAACCAGAGTGATCGTTTTGAAAGGTAAGTCAGATCTTGTTCCCCACTTCCCTGCTTAAAACCTTCTGAAGTCTTCCCAATCACTCAGAGGAAAGGGAGATATGATTACAATGGCCTGCAAGGCCCTGATGAACCATGCCCCATCAACTCCTCCCAGCCTTCCCAGAGTCATCTCCTCCCGTGCTCTGGCTGTGCTCCAGCCACACTGGCCTCCTTGCCGATTTTGAACCACATCAAACAAGCTTCTGCCCCAGGGTCTTTGCATAGGCTGTTCTCTTCCTTTGTAAATTTCTTCTCTCACATAGCTACAAAGCTCATTCCGTCACTCCCTTCAGGTCACTCCTCAAACACCAGCATTATCACTGAGTCTCTATCACCCTAAATAAAATAACAACCCCACCTGTGCATTCCTTATTCCCCTCACCCAGCAGCACTTATCTGATAGAAGCCATATTGATTTTTTCATTTGTTTCTGTTTGGTCTTCCCCCATTGGAATGTAAGACTCATGAAGAGGTTCTTTCTGTTTTGCTCTGTATTGTATCCCTCAATGCCTAAGAAAATGTCTGGCATATAGTAGGAACTCCGTAAATTATTTGTTGTTGGATGAGTCCAAGCTATCTACCATTATATAGTCGATATGGTTATCAAGCCTGCAGTTTGTTGAACGTGGGGAAGACTGTTAGAAAGTGATACTAATGATCTACTTCATATAGTCATATAGGCTGAGGTCAAGAGTTTGGAGGGCTGAGCAAACCGATGACTATATATGAGGATTCCATGGACCATAACTATGGTCACTTAAACCTAATGAGTGGCCCAGGGAAGATTTCCAAGGGAAAATGAGGTAGAAGTTGAGATTTGAAGGATGAATAGACATTAGGTAGACAAAAGGCGTAGGGAGAGGGTTCTGGACAATGAGAACAGCCTGTGGGAAAGGCCAGAATAAGAGAGAGCGCTGTGCATTCCTGAAACTTGAAAGAAATTTTTAAAATTTGGAGAGGAGAAGTGAGGCCAGAAGGAAGGCAAGGGCTGATCAGGCAAGACCTGGTGAGCCATGCTAAGTCGGGGTTTGGACTTGGCCTAGAGGCATCCTGAAGAAGTGGTTTGCAGTGGGGCAGGACTGAAACCAGGGATAATTAGGGGGCCATTGCTGCAGTCCAGGTGTGAGATGATGGTGGCTGGGACTGATGGAGATGGGACGATGTGGATAGAGTCAGGATCTATTCAAGAGGGAGAAGGATGGAGCTTGATCACAGATTGGAATTGGCAAATGCAATCATGGCTTAGACAAAAAAAGAGCTCTTACCCAGCCAGGGAATTGGGAAAGGCTTCATGGAGGATTGGCATCTATGCTGGGCACATGGTATTTTGAGGGCACGAGTTGCGAGGAGGGAAGGAAAACTGCAGGGAGACATGAGGTCCATAGGCTGTGAAGTTTGCATAGAGTTGAGCAACATGAAATAGTCTTTTGGATGGAGCATGGGGCTCATGTATGCAAATATAATTTGAAAATTCCATAAGACCACAGTACAAAGAATTACAAACAGACTGATGATGCATTTTCTTACCTCCTAGAGGAACAAGTCAAAAGTCCTGTCCTCATTTCTCAGTGGCCCTTTGGCCTGCTGTAGACCAGTCTGAGGCCACTGGCAGCTTAGTATAGGGCCAGGTATCAGGAGTTTGGCCTGTTGGCCCTCTGGATATTATGAGGGATACCAAGTGGACAAACACTAGAAAAAAAAACAAAACTGTGCTCATTCTCTTAAATCAAATAATAATAAGGCTTAACAACCAAATGAAACAATGCTGCTTTCTTTTTTAATGTAATACTGTTTGTAGGAAATAGGGACTGATTTATGTTTAACAAAGATAAAGAAAATAAGAAAGAAAAGAAACCCATTATAACCTTTTTGGTAGACTTTTTATGCTTTTCAAGATTATCTTGAATTTTTTTGTCAATTAGGAATGGTTCTAGTCAGGAAGTCCTTTCCTATTTGAAAAAAATTCAGCTTTAGTACACAGACACTAAGGGGGTTGTTCCACCCACAACCCTACTACTCCAACTGACATTAGTTTTTTATTTTTCTATGTTCCCTTTGGTTCCTATACCTGTATATATAAAAATTATAATATTATTATATTTTTGAGGTCTGCTCTTTCATTTAACATTATGTCATTAGCATTTTTATGTTTTTATTACCATCATTTTTAATGACTACGTAAATCTTATCTAGCATATTCCCTATCATTAATTTAACTAGTTCCTTTTCTTTGGACATTTATGTTGTTTCCAATTTCTCACTCTCATTAGTAGTCCTGCACATAGTTTTTCCTTATTTAGATTACTTCCTTGGAATTAGTAGATCAAAACATATGAATATTTTGTGGTTCTTGGTTTATATTTTCGATACTTTTGAGAAGGATTATACTAATAAACAATGTCGTCAGCAACCTATGAGGATGTCGGTTTTACCACACCTGTGACAACACTGTTTATTATAATTTTTAAAAGTTCTGCTAATATCAGAGGGCTAACCCCAGTATTTTACTGTTGCATTCATTTGCACAGGACAAACTTCCCAGACATAAATATCAGGAAAATCTCTGCTCTTTTTAAACAGCTAATATGCTTTTATCTTGTGGGTATTGGGACTCTTGTAACTGATTGTAGTATCTTCTTTGCTTGGGTGGGTAGGAAGTTCAGAATCAAATAATAACCCACTTTTAACCAATGTGCAGAATTCTCTGGCTCCATTTTTCTTTGTTTTCACCTCTTGCCTTCCCTCTATCCTTATTGGCATATTTATATCTGTTCAGCAGTATACCTTTGTAGATAGCTGCAACCAATCCTGGCTCTGAAACCAGTTATGTGATGAAAGTCTGGAGGTCTACTTGGCCATAGATTGATAGAACCAAGGATGAAGAGGCCCCAAGCCTTGATGCGGTCTTAGAATGCCTAATGGGCAGAGTGCTCAGAGAGCACGATCACTGACCCATGGTTCAGATCCATCTTGAAGAGTGCATCAGATTTGAGGTATGATAATTTGAGAGGGACGTAGACGAAGTGAGAAGCTTGGGTTTTGAGGGGCCTGGAAACCAGCTCTAAAACTCTTTTTATTTCCCAATTGGTTTCATGATGTTATCTCATTAGATTCGCTAACCATTCTATGAAGCTTGCTTCTTATTTCACTCATTTTCAGATGAGAAAATGCTTTCCCATCTGTTCTTTACAAGGAGACAAATTCCTAAAGTACAGAAATGGTCAATCTTCATGCTACCCCTCCCAGGTTCTTAATTTCTCTCCAATTGGTCCACTTTTTTCCATTCTACTGATTCCAGATTAGTTGAAGACACCATCACCTATTCCTTAGATTCCTATAGAAATCTTTCTCCAGTCTTTAAATGAGGAAACTGAAGCACAGAGAAGTTAAATAAAAATATATCCAAGTTCAAAAAAAACGAATGTAGGGTCACAATAAATGTTGAATGAATGAGTAAATCAGTCAATGAGTGTATTGGTGTGGGTAGAATCGATAAAATTCCACCCCTAACATCTAGACAAAGCACCCCAATTTCATGCCCTACCAGTGGGAAATCAGCGACAGCATCTCTTTCCTGAAGAACAGCCTGCAGGCTGGCTCCCTCTAACCAAGGCTAGTAGCCGGGAGGAGAGGAATTTGGCTGGACGCAGGAGAACAGTCCCTGGAAGTAAAAGGGAATGAGTCATCAGGGCAATCAGTGGTAACAATGGCTAATGTTTATTGAGTAAGTGCCAGGCACCGTTGTAAATCATTTACATGCATTAACTTTTAACATTTTCTCAAGTGTTCTTTATGGTAGGTGTTATTATCATTTTCATCTTATATGTGAACAAACTGAGTCACTTCAAGGTTAAATAACTTGCCCACGGGCACCCAACTAATATATGGCTGAGATGGGATCTAAGCCAGGTAGTCATGCTCCAGAGTCTTTGCTACCACCTGTGCTTCTCGGCAGACATCTCTGTAAACACCAAGGAGAGAGGACCATTATGTTCTCACATTAAGAGGTGGCCCTACCTTCCAGATTTCTTGTGAATCTGTGGAGGCAACAGTCATTACCATCACTTGCTCTGCAGATGGTTTATAAAGGCTACTCTCGAGGGCAGGAATGGGGGCTTCCTTCCTTCCTTTAACAGACCTGGATTGAGTTCTCATCCTGTTCCAAGCCCTGTGCCAGGTCCCTGCTCTTGTGGCACTTACATCCAAGTGGGAGGAGACACAAAATAACAATAGAAGTAAGGGAACCAGATAACTTCACAGAATGCCACGCACTAAGAAGGCATAGAATGGGCCCTATGATGGCCGACAATTGCTTAGCCTACTCTAGCTGCTCAGAGAAGGCTTCTGGGCAGAGGACCAGTGTGAAATTGCACTCCGTGCAGTGGGGACCGCAGTACAGAGGCCACGAATGGAGAGCAAGGTGGTGCATTTCAGAAATAGAAGGGAAAAAAAAAAAAGCCAGTGTGTCTGGGATGTGGTGAGTGAGTCGTGGGAGAGGAAGGCCATGAGGTAAGCTGGGGCTGGGTTCCAGAGGCTAAGTGTCGGTTCTGGTACCAAGTGTGATAGAAGCCATTGGAGGGTTTTAAGCAGGGGAGTGACACATTCCAGATCAACTGCACTATCCCTCCTGTCCCACAGCTAAGTTGTGAGTAGGGGCAGGTGAACCACGGAGCAGCTGAGTGAGACCCCTTGGCATCCAGAGCCCCACAGTCAGCCAAGCCCTCCCCTTCCACTTCTCAACCTCAGTGGACTGTTCCAGGGTCCATCTGGACTCCTAACAAGAACTTATGTGTTCCCTTCTTTAGATTGCTGGTTGTAATACTCAGTCACTGTCCGCCCAGCTTTTCTTGATGGGTAACTGACTCTTGTGTTGACTTACAGATCATAAGGCAGCAGTTTCCTCAGTTAACCACCAGAAGACTCGGGACCCGAGGACAGTCAAAGTAAGCACCGGCTGCTGTTCCAGCTGCAGAGCGCACATCCCTGGGCCTTGAGACCAGGCACCAGCCCCGACCCCAGCCCCAGACCCTGGGCCTTTCATCCTGAGCTCTGTCCCCAGGCCTGGCCAGACATCTGTGTCCAGAGGGAGCATAGAGGGGCTTTATGACAGCCAGGTCCCCTGTCCCAGGGCCTTAGAAAGAGGCTATTCCCAAGCCCAGGGCCACCTGGCCAGCTGCTTTAAGGAATATAATTTTATGCTACCCTGCCCTTAGGCTTTCTGTAAAATAATCTTGGGCATCATTTAAAGTAGTATCTTATGCTCCTTTTATCTACCTTATTGACAGAAGAGTAAAACATATGGGTTAAACATAAATAAATAATAGAGGGAACAAATGTTAAAATAAATTTAGTAGATTGAAATGCTAGTGATCAATGAAAGGGAGGGGTAAGGGGTATGGTATGTATGAATTTTTTTTCTGTTTTCTTTTTATTTCCGTTTCTGAATTGATGCAAATGTTCTAAGAAAGTATCGTGATGATGAATATACAACTATGTGATGAAAAAGAAATAATAAAGTAACATTTTGTAGTGCCTTAGACAATCTCCAAGTTACTTGGACTGTTCTACTGAGCAAACTGTCTACCCTGATAGTATCCGATTGGCCAGAAAAACAACCTACAAATCTCTGCATGGGAGAAGGGGGTGAAGGTTGTGGCTATCTCCTGTAGACAATGGCATTCTACTTCACCTGCCTTCATTGGGTCAGCCAGCAGGCCAGTATTGGTTTCATACCTTCTGTGGGTCAGCCACACGTGCTCGGTCCCTGCCCTCATAGAGCATATACGCTAGGGCAGAGACAGACAATAAAAGAGGAAACAAAAAGAAACTTGGATTGCGACTGGGAGTTGAAAAGGACTGGACTAGAGAATAACATAAGGGGTGTGGCCCAGCTAGAAAGAGTAGCCAGAGAAGGCCTATCTGAGGAGACTTCAGGCGTGAGGAGGGTGTGTGGACACCTGTCGGTGGGAAGACGGGAAGGGAATCTCAGCTTATGCTGCTCAGACTTGGTTAAAATCTGGATTTGTAAGACTCGCCTCTAAGGGTATATAAAAAATTGTTGGATGTTAATAGGTATTCCACGAAAAAGGGCTGGAGGCTAAATAACTTTGGCAAGCCTTGTAGAACAGGTCACTTTACTACAGGACTTCTCAGAACCTTTAGTACATCAACATACATGGTGACTCCACTGGAGGGGGCTTTATTACACAGCATTTCTTAAACATTTCGACCATGTGGAGGAGCACATCAGCACATACTGACCTATAAAATACTGACACTTAAAAAATATATAACTATAGGATTTATGAAACATATGTCTAGCAGAGTTTCAAAAGCCTGTCCAATACTGTCACTTTGAGCAAAAATTACACCTAAGCCTCATCCCCGGCCCCGGCAGCCCAGTCCCATCCTTCAAGGGTGGATTTAACTGTGAAGCCAAGTTTGGTGAAGAAAGTACATGGTCAAACTGGGGAAAACCCCCGTTGTAAAGTTCTGAAAATAATGAGACTGATTTTTGTGTGTGTGTTGTTGTACAGAAGTTTTGGAAGTGATTTCCAAAGAGACTTAGAAAAACTTTTTGAACAAGGGACATCTTAGAGTAAATTCCTAATAATTTTCCAAGGTGACTACTCTGAAGAACATACTACCTTTATAATGAGAAATCCTGTATTTGTTTAAAAATGAGGTTTCAATTTTGGTATGATTCCAAAGTACAAGAGTCAGATTCTTCCTTCCTCGGCTGCTTGCGAGCACAGAGCTTGGTACTTAAAAACACGGTCGAACAGAGGAGTAGATGGATGGAAGGCTGTTGAGTGAATGGAAATGAGTTACTTTTCATCAGCTTGTGGTATTTTAGGGGCCACTGGCTTCAATATGTTATTACCCATTTCTAAGATAGAAGAGCCAGGACCGTAAAGATTAAATAGAAAGGCTTCCTCATCCTCTAACACTTGGAGGTTTCCTTCTCTCTACATGCAAGAGCCTGTTTGTTTTTGTTTTCTTACTTTTTGCCATAGAAATTGGCAAATTAGACAACATCTTCTTTAAAAATATTATGTGATCAGTATTTTTGTATCCTCTCCATAAGAATCCTCCAAGGTTGGTCATACTTTCAACCAATCAAAAGGAAATAAGCTCTAGGCTCCAACATGAAACTCAGCCTTATAGAGAGATACCCTCCGCAAAATTCGCCTTGACAGAAGAAATCTGGGGGTTGGCTAATTGAGAGTGTCAACATGCCCCACAGAACTGAAACAGAAAAACTGAGACGTGAACAGATTTAATAGCATTACTATAGTTGCTGATTGTAGCAACATGTACCCTGGTCTTGCTTGAATAACATTATTGCTGTCTTGATGTTAAGAAATTATCAAGGGGAACTTTTTAAAGTTGGGGAGGTGTGCCCTAACTGCCTTGCCCTCTGAGGGGCGCTTTCTGGAGCAGGTGGAGCCAGCCCTGCCCCCCCCCTCGCTCCTCCCCCCAGCCGGGGGGGGGGGGGCTTAAGAGGGAAAGGCAGTTAGGACAGTTGGGAAGTAGAAGGTACAGAAGGCAGAGAGTTGCTCAACACAAAGAACTTTCTGTTAACTCTACCGGCTTAAAATGAACTGGGCTGCCTTCGGAGGGTCTGAGTTCTTCATCCCAGGAGGCATTCAGATAGAAGCGAGATGCCCACTAAGCAGAAATATCACAGAATGGTATCAGGAGGGGCGTGGGAAGAGGGAAGGTTATGTGTGGTCATCTTTTTCACCCTGTGAAAGCGTTTCCCATAACCCAAATGCTTTCTCATTTGTCTCTTCTATCTCCAGGGGTAGAACAAAGTGTTTAATATGTTGTGTGCTGTTTCTGAAAGGGAAGCCCTGTATTACTTACCCTAGTATTGCCTTGTGATGGTAAGAATCTCCTGCAGACCTACTAAATTGGACTCTTTGGAGGTGGGGCCCAGGGGTATGCATTTTAATGTGTTTTGTAAGTGATTCTTAGGTACTAGTACTGAGTTTGGGAATCACTGGCTTATTGTTTAGAAGCACTTAAGAGCTTCAAATCCTCTCTCTCACTTAATCACTGGGTGGTCTTCGTTGTGCCACTTAAATCTCTGGGCCTTAGCTTCCTCATCTGTAAGATGTGGATAGAAATTTGCAGTAGCCTTACAGAGATTTTGTGAGATTAAATAAGATAACGGAAGTCAAGCACTTAGCGCCACATCAGCTGCTGTGATGAGCATCCCATTTCACAGTGATCTCCACGGATCGGAGATCAGTAGAGCTGGGGATGAAATGCAGATGCTTAACCCAATAGGCTAGTAGACTGTGCATCAGAATACCTGTGGTGTTTGTTTAAATGCTGGTCCCTGGGCCCCAACCCAGACATTCTGAATTTGTAGTAGGTTTGGGAAGAGCCCTAGGAATCAGTATTTTTGTTAAATTCCCTAAGTGTCCCTGATAGACATCAAAGTTCATAATACCACACGAACTGTTTTCTCATGGTCCAGCATAGTGGTTTTGTGTTTCAGACCTGTTTTCCACTCAGCTGCTGTATGACCTCAATCGAATTAGGCTTTCTCACCTCCATTTTCTCATCCATAGAAGGACTGGACTACCATTTCATAGGGTGATTTTTACAAATGAAGGCACATAAAGCAATTTAGAAAGAGCCTGGAATGTAGTAAGTGCTCAATAGATTTGAAGTTAAACACCAAACAAAATAAAGCCTCATGCCTCATTAATCTTAATAGGAAATATTTCTATTATGAAACCGATTTTGACTTAGCAAAAGTCCTGGTCTCTATTTTACATTCAGTGTCAGCTGAAGCACTAAATGTATCTTTTTAAAAACACAGTTCTTTGAGACTACAATTTATTAGGAAAAACAGACCGAATCGACCTGTGTTGGTGGCGCAGTTAGCAGTCATAAATATGTCCCCTGCTTGAGTTGCTGCAGAGAGGATAAACCAGTGCTGTGCCCTGGGATCTCATCTGGCTTGATCAAAAGAGATAAAGTACAAATGGAAAAATTTTCATCCCCCTTTCTGCTTTGCAAAGTATTTGACTTAACATTTTCTGTAGGAGGCAATTTTGGTTATTTTTACCTGCCTGATTGATGGCTGGCAAAAATGGAACTTTTGGTTTAATTCTGGATTTGAGGCAAGTCAAGGCTCCCAGGAGAGTTAACTCCTCTAGGCCGGGATAGGGAAGGCCCGGCCATCCTCAGGAAACCCCACCTGATAATGGAGCACGTGGGTCTTTCTCTCTTTGTGGCCCAGGTACCATTACTACGGCATTGCAGTGAAAGAAAGCTCTCAATATTATGATGTGATGTATTCCAAGAAAGGAGCCGCCTGGGTGAGCGAGACGGGGAAGAAAGAAGTGAGCAAACAGACAGTGGCATATTCACCCCGATCCAAACTCGGAACCCTGCTGCCAGAGTTTCCGAATGTCAAAGATCTAAACCTGCCAGCCAGTTTGCCTGAAGAGAAGGTAATCTCGCCTGAAGTGATTGTGGGGTGGCTCCTTTCCTCCCTCTTTCCCCCTCTCACATTTTTATTCCAAAACAGTGAGTTTAAAACACCAAGACAGGAATCTGAGTAGAGTCTGGGCTTTAGTTTCCAATGATGTATCCATGTTGGTTCATATCCATACTGGTACACAGATAAATGTACCCTAACCATGTAAGATTTTGACAATATGAGAAACTGGATGTGGAACACAGGGACACTCCCTATAGCATCTTCACAACTTTTCTATAAATACAAAGTTATTCTCAAGTGAAAAGCTCACTCTCTCTCCTTATCGGTCTGTCTCTCTCTATCTGTCATAGTCCCAAAGACAAAATTTTATAGGAATAGCGACTTTTTTTTTGGTCATAGGATATTTGAAACAAATTATTATTTAAAAAAAAAAAAACAACTGAAGGGCAGTTTCCCCTAGGGCATCACATCTCTGATGCACCCATCGGAATGCAGCCCAGGTCTCCAACAGGCACTGAGCCTCTCCTGTGTCTGCATATCAGCCCAGGAGTGGGGATGCAGTGAGAAATGAGACAGAGCATACAGTCAAGTAGGGAGACAAATGCTTGTTAAGTCAACTAAATTTTTATAAAACGCATGCTTGCTCTGAAACAATGAGAGTGACTTTTTATCTGTAAAGGATGCTTTAAATCTAAGAACTAGATAAATCTTTATTTTTTTTCCCAACAAACTTCCTGAACCGTGACTTTAAAATTGTTTGTTAAATGAAGCTGGAAATGAGGCAATTTTGCTAAGTAGATTTCAAAGAATTTCCAAATGTCTTTCTATGATTTGGGCAAAATCACCTCTTCTTATAAATATACATTGTTTTAACTTCTCAGTATCTTGGCTGATTAGGAGAATTTTACAAATTCTACTGAACACTACTATGTGCCAGGCACTGTGATAGATGCTGGATGTACAAGCATGAATACCATGTAATTTTTATTTGCCTGGAACCCACAGTCTCAGGGGATGAGAGAATAGGGACAGAGAGACAAACAGAAATTCTCAGTACCGCAGGGTTGGTGCTCTAACAGAGTAATGCTCCAGCACCATGGGTGCACAAAAGAGGCAGCTGAGGGTCAGAGAACACCACCTACTGAAAATGAATCTCGTTTGAGTCTCACATGAGTTAGGTAAATCCCACCCTCAAAAGGGAATAATTGACTTAAAACTGAAATTCACAGGTATTAATGTAAGCCTTTATTATTGATCCCTCCACCTCCCACAGGTATCTACCTTTATTATGATGTACAGAACACACTGTCAGAGAATACTGGACACTGTAATAAGAGCCAACTTTGATGAGGTAGGTCAACAACTGTTGAACTGTAATGCTCTGTATTAAATTATTATGATGCTAACTCTTATTTCATGAGTGCCTGCTAGGTGCCAGACCCTCTGGAAGCCCTTCTGCACATTAGCTCACTTAATCCTCATGGTGGTACCACGAAACAGGTACTATTATTCTCATTTTACATATCTTATATTTGAATAGCAATTGGCAAGGCCTTTCCCTTGATCTAATTTGTAAACTGTGTCTTGCCCAATTGGCATACTAGGAAGGCAATTTTGCCAGGGTATAATCACACCCAGGATTATTGATTCCTAGAAAATAAAGAACAGCTTTCTTATCTTTTGGCTTTAATTTTTTTTTCCCTACCTTCACCCATTTCTTGCTTTGGAAATGCAGTTATTCTCCATTCTAAAGGTCTGGTGCACATTTCCACCAAATCCTATCAGTCATAGGGCCATGTTTGAGTACAATCAAGGTAAGAAGTCTGTTCCATTCTTGTTTTTAAAATATTACATTTGAAGAATCGAGAAGAGGAAATGAGATAGGATTGAAGCCTAAGAAATGATTGAAGCACCTGTTATATAATCAGAGAGCAAAGCAAATCCTCTTGCCTAAATGCCATCTAAAAGAGCCTTCCAGAAGGATGGCAAGAAACCACACATTTCACCAGTAAATCAGCCACCTTTTTGCTTAAAGAAAAAGCCTTTCAGGCTATAAAACAAGCTGAGATCATATGTGGACATTGAATTTGAAGGAAGATAATAAGGCTTTAAAAGGGCTATAAAAAGCAGAAGTGATTGGTGGGAAAGATCCCGGGGATTCCAGTTGTGTGTAAAGGGGAGGGGGGGAGGTTGCTGTTGGCAGGTAGAGGGGTAAAAAATGACGTTACAAAATGTACTTCTCTCTCATATTTTTCCACCTTACTGCCGCTGCAGGAAAACTGTTGAGCCTTTCCCTGTATCGGATGTCTTCCTTGGATGTTCCCCTGTTAACCCTGTGTAGCTGTGGTTGTGGGATAGCTGACCCATGGTTCATAGACTCAGCTCCGGGAGGAACAGCAGTGTGTTGGTAGAGAAGTACTATGCTTCCTTCCTTTGATTTGTTTTCTTTTTTAGAAATTATTGATAATCACATAGATAGTTTTTTTTTTCATGGATAGTTTACTGATTTATAAATAGCCTTATATAAGTTCAGGTCAAGTTCTATCATCAAATAAATTTGTTGCAAACTTATAAAAGCATTAAAAATATTCATAGCTTTTGATTCTGCCAGGCATCTTTCCAAATTATTTGTGTCAATTTACAATCCCATAAGCAGCAGATGAGAGAAACATATTGTTGCACATCCATATCAACACTTGATATTTTCAGATTTTTAATTTTTGGCCAGTCTATGTGTGAGAAATAGCATCTCATTGGGGCTAAAGATTGTATTTTCCAAAGTATTAAGAGATTGAGCATCTTTCCATATGGTTTTCTTAAGTTTCTTCTTCTGTTTCTATGACACTTTTCCATTCCCATTGCCCATTTCTTTTATATTGTTGGTCTTTTTTTGTTTTTATTTTTGTGTATTTTGTAGATGTTCTTTCTAAAATATATCATGGTCACTAATCACTTGTTAGTATATATATTGCAGATATCTTCTCCCATTGTGTGGCTTGTCATCTCCCTTTTTTGTAGATGACTGGTGATGCACAAAGAATTTTAATGTTTGTATAGTCTATTTTATCAAAGTATTCCTCAAAGGTTTGTGTTTTTTATGCCTTTGTTTAAGAAATATTTTGCAATGCCAACATCATATGGCTAATTTCAACATTTTCTTTCAAAATCATAAAACTACCTTTTTACATATTTAACTACCTAAAACATACTCTTAGTTTTGTCTTTGTCATGATGCATAGTTACTCACTTACGTATTTTCAAAAAAGTAAAGTTATGCCAGGACTATTTATTAAATACCAACCCACTGATTTATAAAGTCTCTTTGCATATATATACATACATATAATGTCTACTTTTTGGTTCTCCATTCTGCTCCATTTATTTGTTTATCTAGTTCTTCAAAAAGACAAAACCTTCTTAATCCATGTGAATTATAAATGTGTTTGATATTTAGTATCATTTGTCTGTCACCTTGAATACAGTTTTTTATGTGACATTTGTAATATATATTTTAAGCAGTTTTATTGAAATATTCACATTCTATACAGTCTGTCAAAAGTGTACATCAATGGCTCTCAGTATCATCACAGAGTTATATATTTATCACCACAATCAATTTTAGAACATTTTCATTACTCCAGAAAGAAAAAAACTCTACCTCTATATTCCCCTTTTGTTCACATTCAGCATTGGTGTGACACCCTTGCTACAAATGATGAAAGAATATTAAAACATTATTGTTAACTATAGTCCATAGTTTGCATTAGGTTATACAGTCCCATGTTTTATCCTCTAGCTTTCTTTCTGGTGACAAATTATGACCCTCAACTTCCCCTTTCAACCACATTCATGCACAGTTCAGCGCTGTTAATTATACTCACAATAATGTCTGCCATCACCTTTATCCATTTCCAAACACAATCAACCTAACTAGGAATTCTGTAAAAATTCTCTATGCTCATTCTGTCTTATGGTAACCTATATTCAAGATTCTAACTCTGTGAGTTTGTTTACTGTTATTAGTTTATATTAGTGAGATTATACAATATTTGCCCTTTTATGTCTGGCTTATTTCACTTAATGTCCTCAAGGTCCATCCATGTTGTCGCATACATCAGGTCTTCATTCCTTCTTATGGTTGAATAATATTCTATTGTATGTATATACACATTTTGTTTATCCATTCATCAGTTTATGGACACTTGGGTTACTTCCATATTTTGGCAGTTGTGAATGTCATTATGAACATTAGTGAGCAAATGTCTGTTTGAGCCCTGACTTTTGCTACCTCTGGATAAATACCTGGTAGAAAGATTGCTGCATCTATATGGCAATTCTATACTTAGCTTCCAGAGGAACTACCAAACTGTCTTCCATGGTGGCTGCACCATTTTATATTCCCACCAGCAGTTAATGAATGCTCCTATTTCTCCACATCCTCTCCAACACTTGTAGTTTTCTGGTTTTTAATAGTGGCCATTCCAATAGGTGTAAATGATATCTCATTGATTTGTACTTCCTTAATAGCTAGTGATATTGAGCATCTTTTCATGTGCTTTTTAGCCATTTGTATTTTCTCTTTGGAAAAATGTCTATTCATGTCTTTTGTCCATTTTTTAATCGGGTTGTCTTTTTTATTATTGAGTTGTAGGATTTCTTTATATCGTGGATATTAAACCCTCATCAAGTACATGGTTTCCAAATATTTTCTCCCAGTAAGTAGGCTGCTTTTTCACTTTGTTTACAAAGTCCTTTGAAGCACAAAGGTTTTCAATTTTGAGGAGATCCTATTTAACTATTTTTTCTTTCATTGTTTGTGCTTTAGATATAAAGTCTAATAAACCATTGCCTACCCCAAGATCTTGAAAATGTTTCCCTACATTTTCTTCTAGGAGTTTTATGGTCCTGTTTCTTATATTTAGGTCTTTGATCCATTTTGAATTAATTTCTGTATAAGGTATGAGATAGGGGTCTTCTTTCATTCTTTTGAATGTGGATATTCAGTTGTCTCAGCACCATTTGTTGAAGAGATTATTTTGTCCCGGTTGAGTGGAACTTTCCTTGAATTTTATCCACTAGATATCTAAAATGTCTTTTAAATTTTCCCAAATCCCTTGAACCACCATTTAAATGGAATTTTGTTTTGTTCAAGAAAGAAAAATCACTGTTTTATAACTGTGGTTGACTACTATCTTGATTTCTAAAGGTCAGTGAGATCAGAGCAAATTATGGTTAAGACATTGCTGGCAACTGTAACAAATAAACCCCAAATTTTAACACAGTAAAAGTTTATTTTTCACTCACTTCACAATCCAGTGTAGATCCTCTTGGTTGGAAGGCTGGCCACTGGGGGTGGTTCAGAGATTCAGGCTTCTACTATTTTATAGCTGTACCCTCCTCTAGGGGGTTGGATCCCCTTTGTTCAACTGGTGGTAGGGAAAAAGGATTACAGGGAAGGCATACTCATTTCTTAACCTTGTCAACCCAGAAATTATACTGATCACTTTTGCCCACATTCCATTGGCAAGAACTTGTCCCGTGCCCCACCTTGATGCAAGGGGGTCTGGGAAATGTGATTCCTCAATAGGCAGCAATTCTCTGCTGCAGCATACACCACCATGGAAGGAGAGTTCAGATCTCTGGTGGACAGCTGTCCTTCTCTGCCTGTATTACTAACAAAACCCATGATGGCCTCCCTTACATTCATATATAGCTTTCTTTAATCTCAAAACTCACTCCCATCATGTCATTCCATTTAATTCCAACACTTATTGAACACATGCTGTTCTGGAGCCCAGGAAAAGGGAGATAACTGAGACACAGTCCAGAAGAAGAAAAAGGCATGCAAGTCAGCGATTAGAATGCAGAATATATGGTAGAGGTCCAGAAAACTTGTGAGGGGCAAAGTGCTCTTGTGGAAAAAGTGCCAGACTCAGAGTCCCAAGGTTGGATTCAAAATCTGGCTCTGCTGTCAGTGCTTTGATTCCTCATCCTACAGATGAAGCTAAAAAATATCATCCCTGATTGTGTAGTTTTCAGGATTACTAGAAGGCTAAAATGAGACAATATCTGATAAAAACTCTCAGTAAAGTGCAAAAGATCATACAACTGCTTGCTCTTATCAGATACATCAACCAGAGAGGTTTAGAGGTTTACCCAAGGTCCCGCAGTAGTTATAGCCAAAGTGATGACCAGATCTTTTGTCACTCACTCCTCTAATTCAGTGTTCTCTTCACTCCCCCTGGCAGAGTTAGTTGTTATTTTTAAGAGTTCATGTTCTAGTTTGCTAGTTGCTGGAATACAATATATCAGAAACAGAATGGCTTCTAAAAAGGGAATTTAATAAGTTGCTAGTTTACATTTCTAAGGCTGAGAAAATATCCCATTTAAACAAGTCTATAGAAATGTCCAATCAAAGGCATCCAGGGAAAGATGCCTTGGTTTAAGAAGGCCGATGAAGTTCTGGGTTTCTCTCTCAAGTGAGAAGGCACATGGTGAACACAATCAGGGTTCCTCTCTCATCTGGAAAGGCACATGGTGAATACAGTCAGGGTTCCTCTCTCATCTGGAAGGGCATGTGGCAAACACGATGTCATCTGCTAGCTTTCTCTCCTGGCTTCCTGTTTCATGAAGCTCTCCGGGAGGCATTTTCCTTCTTCATCTCCAAAGGTTGCTGGCTGCTGAACTCTGCTTCTCATGGCTATTTGTTCTGCTCTGCTCTCTCTGAATCTCCTTTATTCTCCAAAATGTTTCCTCTTTTATAGGACTCCAGAAACTTAACAAGAACCATCCAAATGGGTGGAGACATGTCGTCACCTAATCCAGTTTGACAACCACTCTTGATTAAATCACATCTCCAGGGAGATGATCTGATTACAGTTTCAAACATACAATATTGAATAGAGATTATTTTACCTTTATGAAATGGGATTTTGATTAAAACATGGCTTTGCTAGGGTACATACATCCTTTCAAACCAGCACAGCACATCAAGATGGGCATCACCCAACCAGGGGGATATTTCACCTCTGATGAGCATGAATTTCTCCTACAGCTGAGAAAAATTATTGGTAATTGTATGGTGGGTGCATATGGGACACCTTGACTTTATAGTTTGTTTCAAATATTCAAGATTTTTAATATCCATTGAGGCTACAACTTATGCTCATATCACAATCTCAATTTATTTTATTTGTTTGTTCATTGTTTCTGTCCCACCACCACAATGTAAGCCCTTGAGGTCAGGGAACTTGCCTTTCTTATTCATTACTGTCTTCTTGCCATACATGCTATTTGGCTCTCAGTTACAGTGGATGGATGGATAATGGATGGATGGATATAAAAATGCCACTGACGTAGTATTGTCAAGCAAGCACTAAGATCTCAAGCCTACATGCAAGGGACTCCCTACAAAGCCTTCTTGGGCCCCATTATGCAAAGAGCTAGAGCGTCAAATAGCCCTGTGTTTGATTTCCTAGTCCATCACTTAGTAGCCGGTGACCTTGAGCAAGTTCCTTGAGCAAGTTACTCTGTGAGCTTCAGTTTCTTTTGCTGTAAAATTAAGACAATAATTATACCTACTTCATCATAAAATTGTGATAATAACATGAAATTGTATATATAAAATGTCTGGTTTTATACTCAGAATGTAAGTGGTTGCTATTATTTTACTGAGATCCTTCTGATACTATAGCAATTAAATACCTCCGATTGGAAATCATCAGCTATGTTTCCCCAAAGTTCCAATACATTAGAAATGAACCTAACATGAACATGGAAAAGAAAAAGAAAATTTGCTTAGATATTCTTAAGGAAATCATCTCCTTAAGAATATCTCCAATACTTCATTGAGTCCATAGAAAAGGGACTGAGGGTTCAGAGGATTGAAGCAGATAAACCAGGAAAACTTATTTTAAATAATTTTCCCTCATTTACCAGTGATTCTTTCACCACTTATACTTGCAAGGAGTAGGGAGAACTCATCACAATTCTCCTGTCTAATAATAGCTTTCCATTTATTAAATGCCTACACAATGCCAGGGATTTTACAAAATGTTTTATTTCATCCTAACAATAGGTAGGCATCTCCATTTTATAAAGGCTGATAACTGTCACGTTTATATAGTTAGTCCTGAGCTCCAGATATATTTGACTCTGCGTCTTATGTAACCTGGCAAAATCAGAGCTCTTAATTTTCTACCCCAAATCTGTTTGCTCAGGGTTTAAATTGCCACCACCATGTACCTGATTTTCAAGCCACAAACCTTAATTTTTCTCTTTTGCTCATCCTCCAGGCCCAGTCCCTTGGGAAGTCCTGTTAGCACTACATTCTGAATATAAACTATTTTGCAGTTGTCAGGGCCAGGATTCAAATGAACATCTAAACTACAAGTCTTAGCTCTTGAGCTTTACACGGTTCTCCCTGCTTCCTTGTCCCTCTCACCCTGAGAAACCAGTGCAATTGAACATCAAATGATCTAAAATGCAGAGAGGAGGAGAAGAGGTTGGAAGTGGATAACATACCCTCTTAAAACACTGCTCTGGAGATGGAGGGCTGATCGGGGCTCTCTGTACAGCCTGTGAAACAGATTTTTCACAGATTTGTTTTAATGCTCACAGCTGCTGATCTTTTCCAGACTTTCTGCTAGAAATTAACTGCTCATATCACAAGGCCATATGCACAGACATCTAAGTAAGGCAAATGAATTCAGAATCTACCAAATATTAGTTATCCATAGTGCGGATGTTCTATTTAGAGTTGAAAGAGCAGGCAGGGGTTCCAGGGTCCAGCCCAAGGCCCATGCTGAGGGGCAGGCTGGGGGCAGGAGACTGCAGAGAGTGCCTCTGGAGGGCTAGCTCCTTGTGCAGGAGCTGTGGCCATCTCAAGGTGCAGACCAGGCCATTAATCAGCTATCAGGAGTCCCAAAGATAGAACGGGAGTCTTGACAGACTGGAAGAGCCACAGTGCAGATCTTGGCTGGGTGACATTATGAAACTTGGGCAAGAGTGTTTCAAACTCTTGGGGCAGTTCACTGATTTCTTGCTCCTATTGATGGTAGTCCTCTATAATATAATAAGAATTATAACAAGAATTATTATTGCTATAACTAATTTGTGTTAAGCATTACTACTTGCCAAGCATTATAGTAACTTCTTTTTAGGAGTTTTTACCAAAACCTAAGAAATAAATACTACTTTTATCCCCACTTCCCAGATAAGGAAACTGAGGCTTAAAGATGTTACACTCCTAGTTGGTAGCAGAGCCAGGACCGAAACACAGGCAGTGCTCACTCACCTGGCTTTTCATTGTTTTAATCTTCTAACTGGAGGAAAACTTTGCATTGTTTTCACTTCCATGGAATAAACAGAACAGTGACTTAAGTTTCACAACTTCCAGGACTGAATTCATTCAATACTTTGATCATGTTTTTGGCGATGACCACTTCTCCCCTGGGAAGTCAGAGGGGCATGCTCCCCGACCCCTACCCCATCCCCCAGGCCTGTTCCACCCAGCGTTTACCTTGGGAAACGTGGGCAGGCAGTGGGCGTGAAGGCAGCCTTTCCATGGAGGCTGAGATCAGATCACCTGCTGGGCCAGGGTAGGTCCCAGCTCCTAGAGGTAGCCTGGTCGGGAGAAAAGCAAGATCCTGTTCCTGGGAGGCACCTGAAGGACTCTAACTAGGGCAGGGGACAAAAGCCAGGAAGGTGGTAGCAGCCCAGGGAGAGACGGGGGCTTCGGAATGGGGGAGAGCCCCGTTTACAACAGGAGAGCAATTCAGCCCCAAGACTGATCAGTGGAAGGATCCAGGCAGACGCGGGCTCTCTCTCTCTTCCCTGACTTACTATCTGGCTTTAGAGAAAGAATATGTTATGTCCACACTAGTTTTATTAGAACCTATGCAAATTACCTGGCATAGGAAACATAAAAATAAATCTAATGGCAGTAATGGGCCCACCTCCAAAGTATCAAACTATAAGGATACGATTTTCTCTGAGGCAGGGCTGATTTGGGGACCTAGAGATGGGGCTGATGTGACATATGGGGTTCAAGTGAGCCCATCTGAAGGGGAAAAGAGGTGTATACAGTTGGGGCACCGAGCTGGGCATATTAGAATTCAGTTATTTGCTCCTCAGCTTCAAGGTGGGCCGTTCTCCTCAATGTTATCTGAATTCTAGATATTTTTCAATGTTTTTATATATACCAATGAACCGTCTTCTACTATTTCTCTTCACTTCACTTGTCCTTCCCATCCAACCCCCAACCTGCTTTCTCCCCCACCTCCAACTCACATTGTAAAAGAAACAGGCATGAGGGAGCCATCAAGGAGTTCTCTGCTCTGGACATTCACTCTGCCATTTGTTCACCAGCAACACAACTGGAGGTCATCATATATCATCACATTGATACAAGAGCTCCACTGACTGAGTGTCTGCTATATTTCTGTCCTGTGCTATGGACTGGGGATTAAAAAAAGAACTAATTGGGTGGTGCACCTGTGGCACAGTGGCAGCGTTCTCACCTGCTGGGCCAGAGACACAGGTTTAATTCCCGGAGCCTGCCCATGTGAAAAAATTTTTTTAAAAAAACTTTAAAAAAAGGACTAATCACACACACTTTGTGTGTCCACATAGCTTACTGCCCAGATATCACCATTCTGCGTCCCATAATGGCCCCGACCAGCCAGGCCCCTTGGGAAGACAGAGGAATTTAGCTATGCCCTTGAACTTTACCCAGTTCTCGATGCACAATTTTGAACCAGGAGAATTCTGTTTGTGGGGCCTCCTCTCCCTCCTGGAGACACTCCTTTCACTTACAACTCATAGTTCGTTTCCTTCCTTCCCAGAACATCAGGGGCCCCTGAGTCTCCCATGGACTCACAGGATACCGAGTACCAGTGCTCTGATGTTTAAACAACAGTACCCACCCTTCTTTCGTAAAGGTCTCCCAGATCACAGTAGGCAGAGAAGGGGCCAAAGGGCTGTTCCTCTCTATCAGGACAGAGGAGACCTGGGGCGTCCAGGCAGCATGGTTATCTAGCAGTGGGCATGCACATGGATGGGCAGGGGGTGGGCTTCAGGGGAGGAGGAACGTCCAAGGCCTCCTAAGCCACACCAGGCTGGGGACCACTTCCGCCACCTCAGGGCCAGTGATTGGCAGCACTGCAGAATGGGCTGCCCTGGCTGAGTCCCCAGGCTCTGCTGGGAGGGCCCTGCGTAACCTCACGGCTTTTCTCCTCTCTGTGGATCCATACAGGTTCAAAGTTTCCTTCTGCACTTTTGGCAAGGGATGCCGCCCCACATGCTGCCCGTGCTGGGCTCCTCCACGGTGGTGAACATTGTCGGCGTGTGTGACTCCATCCTCTACAAAGCTATCTCCGGGGTGCTGATGCCCACGGTGCTGCAGGCATTACCTGACAGGTGGGCACGCTGGTTCCCATATCCCCTCAGGCCTGGTCCCTACTTTTATAGTTCCAACTTCTCTTTAATGTATTAATCATGTACTACCTGGGGTTTCCTTTATAAAGGCTATTAATGTTGGACTTGTAAAGGTAAGTTGAATTTGAACCATGCAAATGGTTCAGAATACAAAAGGTATAATATGATAAACACTGAAAAGCCTCCCTCCTGTTTCTGTTCCCCAGACTCCCAGAGGCATCAAATATAATCAATTTCTTAGGGGTCCATCTAGATGCATATAATACTCTTTCTCTTTTAATACGGAAATGATGCTACACATTATATATATTGTTCTGTACGTTGCTCAAAACAAAAAAACAACTTATATATTGGAGAGGGTGTTGGAAAGCTCCCTCCAGAGAGAGGCACTCTGTACTCTGTACTCTGCTCCACTGTCTTCTGCCCTGAAGACAGTGACTTTCTCACTGGGCTCCCCTACAGTTAGAAAACTGGATCTACCAATGGGGAGCTCATTGGGAGATCAGAGGGAGTAAGGGCTGAGGGTGAAGTTAGGGGATTGACTCCCTGGTTCCCTCCACGTGAGGTCAGTCCGGCTGGCTACGTCCCTCCAAGGGGCTCTGCTTGCTTCCCGGCAGCAGGCTTCCAGTTTATCTTTTGGGCACGGGGTTGGATAATAGCCAGCTGTTCCTAGACCCAGGTTGCAGCCTTCTCCCTTATAAATAAATCCTCCTATTTTGAATGTGATCTGTTTCCTGCTGGAACTGTTACAGAGAGCATTCCATGTTGGTCCACAAAGAGCCTTTTCCCTCTTTTGTAAACACCAGTATATAGTGTTCCACTGTGTTGAACCTAACCAGTTCTCTTGATGTTTCCAGGCTTGTGCTACTATAAACAATGCTGTGATGAATGATGTTGCACATACATTGTTTTATACGGTGGAGTATATGTGTAGGGTAAATTCCTGGTAGCTGAATTCCTAGGTCAAAGGATCCATAACTTAATGTTTTCTCAGTGAAACTATAATTGGCATTTCGCTTATTTTGAATGAAGTTGAATATCTCTTCATATATCTAAGAGTCGCTTATATTTTCTTCCTGTGAACTCTGTTATTGTCCTTTGCCCATTTTTCTACTTGGTGGGTTGATTTTTACTTTCATTGATTTTTAGGAGCATTTATTAGAGATGTTAACCTTTATCTGTGATAGGAATTGCAAATATTTTCTCTTTGTCTTTGCCATAAAAAAAATATTTCATATTTATGTAGTTGAATTGATTGGTCCTTGTTTTTATATCCTCTAGATTTGTATCACAGCTTAAAAAACCCCACTTCAATTATAAAATAATTTCCCTGTGCTTTACTCCAATAACTTTATGGTTTGATTTTTTAGTTTCGAATTGTTGCTTAATTTTGAAATTTATCCTGGTATTGGATGTGAACTGTAATTTCATACTTTTCCCAGCAGCTATCCTATTGTCCCAACATCATATATATTCATTATTCCATCTTTCCTTCACAGATTTGACATGCCTCTTTTGTTATATACTCAATTTTGTATGTATTTAGAACTATTTACGGGCATCCTATCCAGCATATAACACTGATATTTCTGTCTATTTATGTTCCAGGATCAATCTGTTTTAAGTTTTGTACTTTTAAACATATTTTAATATCTAGGAAGGTTTGCCCCTCCTCAGAACTTTTCTTTTTTTTTTTTTAGGATTTTCCTGTTATTACCACTTATTTGTTTTCCCATATGAACTACATTAGCATCAGTTAGTCATTTAAATATACATATATGTGTACATCTGTCTATCTATCATCTTATTTTTATTGGCATTATGTTATATATATAGGTCAATTTAAGGGAATTATATCTTTATGATATTTAGAATTCCTAATCCAGAACCCTTTGATTTATTCTGATGTACTTTTGTGGCTCTCAGGAAAAAAAAATTGAATCATTGAATACATACTATCAAGAACAAGTATATGATGAGTTAAATAAAAAGGTACTCAAATGCATCTCAATTTTAATAAGTTTTTCTATATATATACAAAATAGAACTAAAAGTAAATTGAAGTCAGCAAGGCATTCAAACTGTACAAATTCCTTATAGACTACTGGTATCAATGTAGGGAGGAAAGATTCAAGAAGGAAAAAGGCAACTTATATCACAGGATTCATTGGTCATCAAAAGCTATAACCTGCCATAGCATAGAGTAGTTTTCACTGTGCAGAGTGCTCCTGAAGTTACTGGCAAGAAAAAAAAAAACTATTAGAATGACTTTTGCGATTAAATTGGCTCCGTTTGTCTTAATTATTCTCCATTCTAGCATTCTCAGAAGAATCCCAACCATAATACAGGTTAAAAAACAGACAGGTATAGTTTAATATTTAATATTTCATTTCTTGAGCCATTCTGAACTCTCTTATGTTGAGGGCTTGTTAACTCTCTTTTGACCAGATTAAGCTTGGTTGGGGTAGAGATATTTCACTTTTGCCATCCTTTCAAACCCTTCTTCGCACTGAGATAATATTGTCCTTACTGTACCCCTCCATTAGAGAAACTTATTTCTCTTTTCCCCCCTGATCTTTCCTCTGTCCTGCTGTTGGAGTGGATCTTCCAGCAGAGAGGAAAGGAATTGGGTACCAGGGTTGAAAGTCAAGTTGCTCAGGTTCTTTATTAGCATTTCTGAGGAGAAAGGATGAGAGGCCACCGAGTCTTTCTGGGAACATTCAATTTCTGGGAATTGAATTAAAAATTCAACTTTTCATTCTCACCACATTTCCTGGATGTAAATAATCTGGTATTACAATCTTTTGTGAGATCCCATTGGGAAGGAATTTTACACATTTAGACAAGATTAGAAAACAAGGTCAGAGATAGATTTTTGCGTTCATCAGCTTCCTGGAAGAGATGTCAAATATGGAGGCAGGGAAAAATTGTAAGTATATAGATGAATAGATAAAAGGAGGTAGAATAGGGAAGTGGAATTTAAGAGGAAGGAGTTGAAAGAATATCATAAACATAAATAACAACAATGGTGTTTACTTTGTCTGTTTTCCTTCTTTCTTTTGCTGATGTACACAGACCTGACTTTCTTTGTGAGATACAAAAGACCTAAAAATTTTTTTTTCTACTGTCCAACTATTTGAAGTTCAAAGTATGATACTCACTAAAAAGAATAAAAAATTTTTAAAAAATCAGGTACCTAAGAAAAAATCAGCTAGAAAAAGACATCAGGGAAAACTCCAGGGTCAAGGTTGGGTTCAGCTGCAGTGTTGGGTCCATGGAGATTTAGTTGCAACTCCAGAGTCCTCTGTGGTCTCTGGGTCTGACTAGGATGTTGATGCTGAAGGTCCTCAAACTGCTGTAAGGTAGTCAGGAAAGAAACTATAGCAAAGGAGGAGTACAAAAATCTAAAACCTAGTGTGGGATTTTATTTGCAAAAATTTATTTAGAATTTCTGCATCCAAAATCATGAATGCGATAGGTCTACAGTTTTTCTTTTTGTGTTTAATTTTTGTCAGTTGTTGATATCCATGAATTTGTGAGCTTAAAGTAGCATGTAATATTCCCTTCTAGTGCATTAAATATCTCTAGGATCAGTAGTGATAACTACTTTGTCATTCCTGATATTGATAGTTTCTGTCTCCTTTTTTTTTTCACGGTTACTGTGTCTAGAGGTTTATCAGTGTTACGAGTTTTCTCAAAGACCAGTTTTTGGTTTCACTGATTTCGTTATTGTTCTTCTGTCTTCAGTTTTGATTTCTGTTTTTATCTTTCTGTCCTTCTTTGTACTTGCTTTGAGTCATATTTGTTGTTCCTTTTTAACTTGTCTAGATGAAAGCTTATATCATAGATTTTAATTTTTCTAGTTTCCTAATATAAGCATTTAATATTATAAAATTTCCTCTAATTACTGCTTAGCTTCATAGCACAAAAATTTACCGCAATTTATTTTACCCTTTGTCTCCCCTATTATTTATTTATTTTTTTATCCATATTTTTTACTCATCTGTCCATACCCTGGATACAAAGAGCATCAGACACAGGGTTTTCACAATCACACAGTCACATCATAGCAACAAATTTTGATATGTTGTGCTTTCATTTTAATTCAATTCAAAATGTTTTCTAATCCCCTCTCAGAAGTTCTCTTTTATCTATTTATAAGTGAGTTGTTTAATTTCTAAATATTTGTGGATTTTCAGGATATCTTTCTGTTATTAATTCCTACCTTGATTCCTTGTTGTCAGATAATATACATAACACTACATCAATTCTCCTAATTGTTTTGAAACTGTTTTATGGCCTAGAATATTGTCTATGTTTGCGAGTGTTCCATGTATACTTGAAAAGTCTATAATTCTGGTGTCACTGAGTGGAGTATTCTCTAATGTCAATTTAGTCAAGTTAACTGATGCTCCTAGTCTAGATTTTCTGTGGTCTTTTTTTTTTTTTCTGTCTACTTTTTCTATAAATTACTGATACAGGAGTGTGTAGAGGTCTCCAGCTATACTTGCGAGTTTGCCTATTGTCTTTTTGATTCTATTAGTTTTTGCTCCATGTACTTTGAAGCTCTGTTATTAAGTACCTTTTAGGATTTTTATGTCTTCTTTGTGAACTGACCCCTTTATCATAATGTAATCTTTTTTTAAATCCCTGGTAACATTTCTTGTTCAGAAGTTTATCTTGATGTGATCTAGTTATGCCAGCTTTTAAATATTTAATTAGTATTTGCACAGTATGCTTTTCTACTCCTTTACTCTATGTCTTTATATTTAAAATAGGTTTCTTGTACCCAACATATAGTGAGATATGACTTTTTATCCAATCTGACAATTTCTCTTTTTAATTGCCATGTTTAGACATTTACATTTAATATAATTAATTGTGTGGTTGAAATAAAATCTTCCATCATGCTGGTTGTTTTCTGTTAGTTCCCTCTGTCTTTGTTCCTTGTTTCTATTTTTTATGCCTGTTTTGGGGTTATTTTTTATCATTTTATTTTATTTCCACTATTGCCTTGTGATTTATATCTCAGTTAAAAAATATTTGGTGGCTGCCTCTAGGTATATATGTCTTTAATTACAATCTACATTCATGTAATATTATAATGCTTCACATGTAGTTTCAAGAATTGGTTTTAGTTTGTTAATGCTGCCAGAAATGTAATACACTAGAAATGGGTTGGCTTTTATAAAGGAAATTTAAGTTACAAGTTTACAGTTCTAAGGCCAATAAAATGTCCAAACTAAGGTATCCAGAAAAAGATACCTTAAGTCAAGAAAGGCAATCTGGGAGGGCACATGGCCGCCATTGCTGGTCCTTGGGCTCTGGTCTCAAACAGCATCCCCAGCAGTGTTTTGCAATGTGACTATGTGATTGTGAAAACCTTGTGTCTGATGCTCCTTTTATCTACCTTATCGACAGATGAGTAAAACATATGGATTGAAAATAAATAAATAATAGGGGCAACAAATGTTAAAAAAAAAAAAAAAAGCAAGCACTTCTTGAAGGGGTGCATGGGTAGTTTAGTGGTTAGAATACCTGCCTTCCATGTGGGAGACTCAGGTTTGATTCCTGGACCATGCACACCCCCCCCCAAAAAAAACAACAAACAAGCATCTCTTGAGGGATTAATAAAAGTATATACACCTTTTAAAAGAGAGCTTCATATACTTCTAATAATGCTTTTATAGGTGTTATAAATATACACCCAGAGCATTTGCAGCTAATAAACCAATTTATGGAGCATAAATGAAATACTAACCCCTGCCTTCCTCTCTAAAATTGGCTCCTTTTTACAGATGTGGAATTTGAAGTTTAAGAGGTGAAATGGCTTGTCCATCTTCGCCATGCAAGTGAATGAAACAGCCAGGACTCAAATATACATTCATTCATTCATTCAATAAATCTTTATTAATTTCCTCCAGTTTGCTAAGCATTGTCCTGGGAATAAAGTATTAAATAAGATAAACATTTTCCCTGTCCTCATCAAGCTTATAGTCTACAAGAGGAGATGGATCTTTTTTTTAAAATTACATTGTTAATTAACACTATGATCTTTAGCTTACAAATCCAGTGCCTTTAGCATTAAACCAGAAAAACAAATATTCAAAAGATCAGGCTTTATATGATAGCTGACTTTTTGGTTTTATTTATTCATTCATTCTTAAACTTGCTTGAGTGCATTTTGTGTGCCAGCTCTTGTGCTTGGTCAGGAGAGGAAATGAGAATCAGCCCTAATTTTCACTCACAAACCTGGGCAGAACCAAACTGAAGCATAGCTGCCAGACTGTAGCTCAGACCCACCCCTTTCTTTCCAACTCAAAAAGTGTATCAAAATTTAGGTGAATAAATGACAATATTATTGATATAATTGAGTCAGAGGTAATTTATAATGGTAAGTCATTCCCACACTGGGCTTTTCTCCCCTTATGACATCCCACATGATCTTGGCTCAGTGGTAGTAAATAACCAGTGGTCTAGCAGAAGTGAAAAGGCATGTTTAGAGCTGCAAGAATGGACAAGGTGATGATAAGTGTTATAATACATAGAAAGGTACAGGGAGAGTAGGTGAGGCCCCTTTTGGCTCAAGTTGGGGTTGGGACGATGATGAGAGGGCTCAAGGAAGCCTTCTGAAGTGGGTGGCATTTGGTCTGATGCCAGAAGGAGTGGGAACATCTTGAAAGGCTGAGAAGGGTAGGACAAGGACTCTGGAAGAGATCCATGTGAACAAAGATACAAACGTGGGAAAGTGGCATAGGAAGCCTGTTTCAACTGAAACCTAGAGAATATGGAGAGAGGAAATGGAGCTTAAGATGGAAAGATAGATTGGGACCAAAATTGATGAAGACCTTGCATGCTAGGGAGAGCCCAGTGAAGGCCTTTGAGCAGATGGAAAGTGGTGGGGTGGGGTAGGGGCAAGATGAGACCCATGGAAACCAAGAGTATAGAGTCTGGTCCCCCTTCACTGTTGGGTGACTTAACTCCAGAGCAGAGAAACCAGAATCTTTGGTTATTCTTAAAAGTCAGGAAACTCCGCTACTGACTCAGAAAACAAGCCCTTCCAGGGTGTTGGGTCCCATTCCTCCCCCTACCCCCTCACTCACCCCCCACCCCAGAATGTGAGTATTAAAAAATTCTGATTTCCTTTTCTAAAAATGCAAGAGTTGTTAGAAAGGAAATGCTAGCCTACTAAAGGGTTCAGAGCTGAAAAAACTGTAGGGGTGAGAACCAGATCTGTGCTTCAGAGACTCTCATCCAGTGGTGGAGTATAATGACAATAGCTGCCTCTTACTGAAGGCCTTTGTGCCTGACACTTTTTGGGGGAGGTGGGGGGCATGGTCTGGGAATGGAACCAGGGTCTCCCGTATGGAAGGCAAGCATTCTACCAGTGAACTACCCGTGCATCCTGTGCCTGACATTTTATGTCATCTCTTATCTATTCATCAATCTTGGAAGGAAAATATTGTAATTTTTATTTTACACATGAGGAAACTGAGGCTCAGAGAGGTTCGTTGATGTGACCAGAGTCACATATTTTGCAAGTGGCAGAGATGGGGATTAAGCAGTTCCAAAACTTGTGCTCTCTCCACTGTACCATGAGAATGGAGGAGGTGGGAGTGGGGAAATGAGACCAAAAGCATAGAGATTATTCAAGTCAGAGCTGACAAGGACAGATCCCTGGGCTAGGTCAGTAGGAACAGACAGGGAGGGACCAGATATGATATACCCTGCAGAGTTAGAATAAACAGGATTTGTGTCTAATTGGATAAAGCCAGGGAAGTGTGGGGGTGGGGGCTGGGGTAGAGGAGAGGTATGGATGGGTAGGGAGGATAAGATGTTAAAGAATCAAAGAAAAGATTGAGAACTGAGCCTGAGATCCTAAAGAAATAGCAATGCCCCTGACAGAAAAGCAGGAGAAGGCATTGGTCTAGAGATGGGGATCAACGAGGCATCTAAAGTTTTTCATCATCTGAGACCGCAGTAAGATAATGGTTAATGAGCCCAAGTTTTGGAGCCAGACAGATGTGGCTTTAAATTTTGTCACTGCCATTTACTTGGTGTATCTACTTGGATAAATAAAATAACTTCTCTGAGCCTCAGTTTCTCTCTCTCTCTCTTCTGTTGATATTCACAATAGTACCTTCTTTATCTTGGTAAAGACATGGGTGTTAAATAAGAAAATACACGTGAAATGTTTAGTGTTTGGCACATTGCACTCATTAAAGTATAGCTCCTTCACCTTCCAGAGGCTGTTGTAATTAGCATGACTGTAGGAGTTGGAAGTCATCCAGGGAGTTATAAGTGTGGAATTAAGATTCATGAGCCATCTGCATAGAAAGGAGGAGAAGGTGTGTCATCAGAACTGCAGCGCAGACCCCAGGAGTGCTAGCCTGGGGGTGGGGCATGATGGAAAAGGAATAAACCAGTAGTAAAGGCAGTCAGGCTGGCAGGTGTACACCAATGGAGGAAAGTATCTCAAGGGGGTGGAGGGTGACATCAGCATCATTAGATGCTGCAGGAACATGGAGTGGGGTCAGGGCTCGAGGCGGCTTTGGGACTAGGTGATGGGGAGGTCAGCTCCTCACCTGCATGTCTGACGCCAAAGCAGAGCAGCTTGAATGTTTAGATTAATCCTAAAAGTCTGGCAGCTTCAAAATAGAAATAGTCCCCAAATAGAATCCTTTCTGGGCAGAATGATAAAACCAAACAGTTGCACCAAATGAAAGGCACCATCAGCAGTCCCGCTGTGTACTCTCTGCCCTGGGACAAAGGCTGGCTCCCTCTCCTCAGCTGTGAGTAAGGCTTCCTGGGCCAAGCGTCCTAGGTGGAGAATGGCAAGCACAGCCTCCCAACGGTCCTGGCAGCCACCGGACAATCTCTCCAGTCACTTTCTCTAAATTTTGACTTATGCCCATAGTGTCCAAATATTCTGGGAAGTCTTCTCACTCAGAAGTTGGGTCCATGTACCAATGACTGGTAGAATTTTTTAACTTTGGTTTTATTATGCGCACAGCACTTTTGGCTTGCTCAGCATTCAGTGCTTATGAAGCACCTTCTGCTAGGCACAGGGGATGCACATCTCTCCCTTCTTTCAGGAAGATGTATTTGACTCCACTCTTGCTTCATTCACCCACATTTGGAAAAATCTTCAGGAAATATATTGACCCCACCTTCAGAATAGCTTTATCTGGACATATCACTCCATTTCCATTGATATCACCCTTGTCAAGTCCAGTCTCCTTGCCTGATTTGTTGCAGCAACCCCTATGCAGATCTCCCTGCTCTGTCCTTGCCCTCCTAGAATCATTTCCAACACTGCTCTAATCTTTTTAAAACATGAGGTAAAATCAAGAGTGTTGAGACAGTGCAGGGAATGCAGAGAGTGGGGAGACTGGCAATTTTAAATACGGTCAAAATAGCCTCTCTGAGAAGCCAACAGTTGAACACACATCTGAAGTTGGTAAGGGAGCGGGTCATGCAGCTGTCTGGGGCAGGAGCATTCCAGGCAGAGGAACAGCAAGTGTAAAGGCCGTGGGGAGGTGGACGAGGACCTGGAGTGCTCCAGAAAGGAGGTTGGTGTGGCCAGGGGGAGAGTAGTAGGAGCTCAGGGCAGAGAAATAGGGTGGGGAAGGAGGGATGGTTAGCATAGGACCTTGAGGGCAATATTTGAGATCTGTCCTTCTGGGGATTGGGAGCCATTCACTCATTCATTCATTCATTTCACTTAACAAGCATTTTTTACATACCTATGATGGGTCTAGCACTGTGTCAGGAGCTGAGGATACAGAGATTAGCTAAACAGATAATAGTCCTTCCCCTCTTCATGGAGCTGACAGTCCAGTGGGAAAGATGGATGCTAATCAAATAATCTCACAAGTGGGTGTATAATTTCAGACTGTAACAATTAAAGATTCTTTCAAGAGGAATAATCAAGAGATCTGACCTATTGTAGGGGTCCACAGGGAAGGTTTGCCAGTAGAAGTAATATCTGAACGGAGATTGGGTGGATGAGGAGGAGCTGAGTAGGTAAAGAGTGGAGAGATGCTCCTGGATGGAAAACACCATAGACAAAGGCCTTGAGGTGGGCAAAATATTTTCATTGGGACATATTGTATTATTTCCAGGACTGGGCAGAGCCCGAGAGGCTGAAATGTAGATGAAGGGAGAAGGTAAGGCTGGAGGGGTAAGTAAGCAAAGCTAGAATATGAGATGAACCTTCATTTATATCCGAAGAATAATGTGAGAGCATTAGGGAGTTTTAATCAGAGGTGAGATAGACCTGTAATTTGGAAAGCTCCCTCTCAGAGTGTGGAAGATGGGGGGACAATGGGAAGGCAAGCAGGGTAGGGTAGACTCTTAAGATGCTATTGCACTATCCAGGTGAAAAAGTATGGTAGTTTGGACAAGGGAGAAAAGTGGATGAGGTTTAGAGGTAGTCCAGAGAGAAAGTCTACAATTCATAGTAATAGGAAGAGAGACAATGCTGGATCTCAAAACTGGATACAGTAGAAGAGGAACAAACAGACATTATAAGCCTCATGACATTATGCAACAGGCAGCACAAGGGTCACCTACAAAAATTTTCTTGCCTAAAAATTGTAACTGAATGTAATCAAGTCTTTAGACCCAACTGTCAGTTATAGACCCAACTTTAGACCCAACTCTCAGAGCACACAGGATGGATGAACATGTTAGGTGGCACTAGGAGGAAGTAATCAACCCAATTGAAATGTAGGGCACTCCCTGGAACAAATGACACAATGTTGTCAATAAATCAATGGTATGAAATTGGATTTTAAAAAGTCTTAAGAAGGAGAACGATGCAATGTTATATCTTTTATGCAATGTGTGGACCGTGTTTGGATCTGAATTCAAACAAATTAAAAGATGTCTTTGAGACAAATAGAGAAATTTGAATACAGACTGTGCTTTGGGTGTTATTAAGGATTACTGTTCATTCTATAAGGTATACTAATGGCATGACAGCTTTATATGTGTGTGTGCACATACACATACATATTCAAACTGTGTCAGTTAAAACGCACACTGAAATTTTAGAGGTGAAATGACATGACATCTTGGATTTACTTAAAACACCCCCAGCATAAAAGTGACAGATTTTTATCTGTCTGTGTGTGTGACAGATTAAACTGGCAAATGTTACCAATTGTTGAAACTGAATGATGAATACATGGAAGTTTATTATACTGTTCTCTTCACTTCGGGGTATGTTTGAAATTTTTCATAAGAAAACATTAAGCAAAACTTCACAGAAGGTGGAATAAACATTAAATAGGGAACAGAATAAAAGGGTCAGGTATAGGAGGAAATTATTAGTTCAGTTTGGACATGTTGAGTTTGACAGGCCTTTGAGGCCTCTAAGTGGAGGTGTCATGTAGGTAGTTGGTCTGAGTTCTAAAAAACTTTGTGCTGGATGTGAATGGTGAGTGGAGCTGTGAGTATAGTGAAATTATCCAGGGAAGGGATAAAAATGATAAGAAGAGTGAGCTCAGGGCTGCACTTGAAGAACTCGAAAACCTAATGGCCAGGTAGAGAGGATGAGCTTTCAGAGGTGATAGAGGAGGAACAATGAGCAGAATGAGGGATCACAAGTGCCAAGAGAAGGACATGTTCCCAAAAGCAGGAAGTGGGCATCAGAACTGAATGCTGCCAAGATATGAAGCGTGGTGAGGACTAAAACAAGTCCCCTGGGTCTGGTGTCAGGAATAGAGGTAGGAGCTATTTAGATGAAGGGATAGGAGTGAGATGAGGAATGAATGGGAGTGAAGAAAAGGGCTCAGAGAGTCTAGACAGTTCTTTGTAGATATATGTCTGTGAAGTGAGAGAGAGGTAGTAGCTTGAGGAGAAACACAGTTGAAGAAATGAGGTGTGTGTTTTAAGATGAGACATTCTTGAATGCATTAAAATGATAAAGGAGTGATCCAGTAGGGAGGAAATGGTTGACTATACTGGAGAAGGAATAGTCAATGATGTAAGATTCCTGAGAATGCAGAAGGGGATAGGATGGTGGTGGTGGGGTTGGCTTTGCCCAAGAGGAGGAATTGCTTCTTTGTTTTTATAGGAAAGAGCCAGAGATGATTGATGCAGGTAGTAGGCTGTCGACAAAGTTCTTCCCTGGGGGTTTCTATCTTCTCTGAGAAGTAGAAGGTGACATTTCTTGCTGGGGGAAAGGGATGTTGGGAGATCAGAGGAGTGAGGGCTGTGGAGAATGTTGGAGAGTCAGGGAAAGGCAGTGTGAGTGACCAGAGAAACATGGTAGGTTCGCCCAGCAGGGTTGAGGCTGGTGTTAATGTCTACAGGAGAGAGTCAGTGGGAGACTAAACCAGGGCAGGGGAGGCAGTGTGGGCGATCAAATGGGGGTGACGTCATCATGGCTGGCATGACCAAGGGGGATTTCATGGAGGAAACCAGATCTAGAGCTATGAGCAGATGATTTTGAGGCGAGAGCCTGAAAATGGTGCTCAGTGACCTCCCAACTCCAAATTCCCATCTCATCTTGAACCTGCCACCCCTCCACTCTCCATACCCTCACTTCCACCTCTCCCAGCCCCTCTCTCCCTGCTCCCGCTCCAATTGGTCCTTGACTCTCTAAATCTGATGTGGTTTCAAGGCCCATTTTAAAATGTGTTGTTGCTTTCCAGGTCCTGCCAAGCAGCACCCAGCTTTGTGAGCCCAAACCTCGGCTGGGAGGGCATATCTGCATTGTACTGCAGATGGGGTTCCCGCCCCGCAGGGGGTGGGCAGCAGGGGCTCAAACAAGGCTGAGCTTTACAGCATGAGAGGCCAGTTGCAAAACTGCTGTCTTGGGCCGACTGTCTTCACCACCTTACAAAACCCAAAGGCTCTTCAAAACGATAAAGGATTGTGTTTTGCTTGTAGAAAGAGTTCTGGATGCAGCCTAGCCTTGCAGTGGGCTTTTCCGCATGCATGCTGCATCTCCTGCATCACCCAGCACTGGCTCCAGGTGTGCTCTCTCCATGCCCTTCCAGGTTCCCCAGCTCTGCACCAGGCACCTGATGCTGCAGGAGGAAACCTACTGGGAGCAGCCAAAACACAATTAGGGGAAACAAACCCTCCAGGGGCCGTCTGGGAGGACCAGGCAATACACAACACACTTAAAATGTATCATTTCTCTTTTTAGCTTAACTCAGGTGATCCGAAAGTTTGCCAAGCAGCTGGATGAGTGGCTGAAAGTGGCTCTCCATGACCTCCCAGAAAATTTGCGAAATATTAAGTTTGAATGTAAGTACTGTAGTAAATTTGGGGGCAGAGGAAAGGTGGGATAACGTTTTCCTTAGGTTGTAAGTAACAACAACAACAACACTAATAATAGCTACCCTTTCTTGTTTGCCTCCAAAGCATCAAGGATCGTGATAAGCATTTGAGACAAACTGACTTATTTAATCCTCACAAAATGTTTATTATTGGGGGTACACCTCTCCTCTCACAGAAAAAAGAAGCAGGCTTACTTAGTTAAGTAGCAGAGCCAGGATCCCCTCCTAGGTCTGTCTGTTTGATGCCAAAATTTCTGTACGTCACCACTCTCCTCCTGATCTCCTTTTATCCTCATGCCAGCTCTGCCATGTGGGGCATAGTATCCCTATTCTAGAGACTCTGAGAAGCAAAGAAACTTCCCTAAAGACACAGCCACACAGCTAGTCAGTCGGACCCCAAAGGTTCTGAGATTTCCAGGAAGCTCCTACCCACAAAATGGTGGTATAGAAAACAGCTTAAGGGCTCTGGGGTATTTACTTTTCTGCCTAATTAGAAGGCCAAATTAATATTACTCATAAGGGGATTGGGACTGTGAATCTTTTATTTGCAGAGCATGGCTGGCATTTGTTTTGCTTGAGAAAACTGGTTCTGTTTTTCTGTCTCGATGTGTCTGTACTTCTGGGAAGACTCATGGGCAGCTCATTTGTTGCCATTAAACAAAGATGAAATGATTTTAAGCAAAACAAAGGTTTAGAATATATGTTTCTTAAAGCCCCATTTGAATACAGCTTGCTATTCTTGCCCAAAGTAAGTGCCAGAGAGGGAAATGAAGGAGATCAAATTACCCTCTCTCCACAGGCAAAGGGGGTCCTTTCAGCTGTGCTTTGAGGCTGCCCATCACCTATTGATAAAGCCCGCTTTATTTCACGGCTCTCAGTTCTTTTCTTTTCATGAGCACTAAATTCCACATCACAAAGTTAAAGAAAAAGTAATTAAGGAGAAGGATTAACGATTGATCGGCCTAGAAAATTAGAAGTTCATCTGCTCACCCCCACCCATTCTTCCACCCCACACCCTATTTTTCAAACCAAGCTGGCTCTGAGTACAAATTAGAATAATCCTAGGGCAATTTCTGACTATTTATTGACCAGTTCAGAAATTAATGAGAAGAATGCCCGGTGCCCATTTTAATTATGCTGACAAAGCAAATCTGTTAAAAGTCGGCAGCAAATAGAAGCACTATGTGTTCAAGGAGTATGATGTGTGCAACCTGCTCTCAAATGTTCAGAAAATAGATGGATAGGGCAAAAGTGGCAAAACGTTAAAACGGGTAGATCTGGGTAAGGGGGTAGTGTGGGTGTTCGTTGGAGTTCTCTGTATGGAGCATGTATTATTTTTGCAACCACCTTGTAAATTTGAAGTTATTTCTAAATGGCTAAAATGGTAAATTCTATGTTACATATATTTTGCTACAATAAAAAAAAAATGGTCGGTATGGAGGAGAGGTGTATTGGCTCTCCCACCTGGGTGCCTAGAGGAGCCTTGGAACACATTTGGAGAGTGTGCAAAGGGGTGGAGACAAACAACACCCCAAATGATTGGGGAAGAATGAAGACCATGGGCAGGCACATTTCTGTCTGTGTTGAAATCTCCCGCACTTCAAATTATCTGCCTCTCTCAGGTTCGCTATGTCAACATAGGAAACAGGAGCTTTTCCTAACTACAGCCATCATCAAAACACGCAAATGGATCGTGGAGATGGTTTGGTCAAAATGGCAGATTATAGACACAGAGCCATATTCAAAGTGCAGCCCGGTGCTCCATCCTACACACACCGCTGAAGTGCAATCAAGGTTTCCCATTAGAACTACTACTTCTTAAACGGGCTCCTTCAAAGCTCCCCCTTGATTCCTGCAATTATTTATGGAGAGAGGTGACTGAGCTTAGCAATTAGCGAAATGAAAGACAAGTAAATAATTGCTTTTACTCACGGTTGATTGATGCCACAATTTCTCACACCTGCCGGCGTGGCATATGTGTGACTTTGAAATATATGCCCCAAATATTGCCATGAAGAAAGAGTCCTGAAAGTCCAAATGGGAGAGCAAAGAATTAAATTCAGAGGTTGACCAGAGGGTGTGTAAAAGGGGGTTGAACAGTGAGATAATTTAGGAAAAGAACAAGAAGGGAGTTACTGTTTGAATTTTGCCCCTGGAAGAACCAAATTGGGGCCATAGTGTACACAACTGTTTCAAACTAACTCTTTTTTTTTTCTTGCAGTGTCGAGAAGGTTTTCCCAAATTCTGAGGCGGCAAACATCACTAAATCATCTTTGCCAGGTAGCTGTCCTCTGTTATGTGTTTTCACCACTGCTGAGTCTGTAAATGAGGGGCAGATCCACAAGACCACTCCTTGTAGGATCTGTCAGGGAAGTGTGTGTTTAATGATGCATTCTCACTATTACTTTAAATTTCTACAGATAAGTAATCAAAAATTAGCCAATCAACAAGTGGTTTCAACTAAAATATGAAATAATTTCTGACTTCACTTGTCCCTTAACTTTCCAGATATGTGATCTAGGTCCACAATTTTGTGTTTCCCTTAAGTTAAACAAAGGTTTCTCAATCTCTATTGACATTTTGGGGCAGTTTGTTCGTTATTGTGGGAACTTGCTCTGTGTGTGCTTAGTAAGCAGCTTCCCTGGCATCTATACACTGGACGCCACTAGCATTACCGCCCACCCCCACCCCTGTTGTGACAACAAGAATATCTCCAGACATTGCCAAATGTAGCCTGGGGGACAAAGTCGCCCCTGGTTATAAACCACTGAGAGAAATTATTCAAACAGGAAAAGAGGGTAATTTGTTTTTTGTGTCATTCAAAGAGTTCAGAGCTGTATAGTATATTCAATATTTGCCCAATTTTGCTTATTTTTCCAGGTTTGTTATTTTAAGCACAAAAGAGACATGTTTACTATAAAACATTCCCAACATTACAACAGTGTATAAAGTGATAAGGGCCAGACCCCACCCCATGCCCTGTCTACTCAGTGGTTAGCATTTGGATATTCATAGAACTTTGCACAACTGTTTAATTTTGCTCTTTAATGAAGGGAATCTATGTCTGATCAGGCAGCTCATTATCATTATATTAAAGTATTAATTCCCTTAAAGGAGAAGCTGCAAACTGATGGCCACAGGCCAAATCCAGCCCTCAGATGTTTGGTGGCTATTGTTTGACTTGCACATAGCCAAAAATGTTTTTGACTTAGTCACTAACATTTGAAACTGAGAGATGATAGCTAAAAATCCAAAGATGTGTATCTTTTGGGAAAATATCAATATCTGGCAACCCCAGAACGGTGCTGGTTCAAGGCCAAGGTAGGAGGGAGGCATTTCTAGTTAGAGGCCTGAAGGAAGTTTCTAGGCCACGAATCAGGAAGTATGAGACTCCACCCGACACACCTCACTGTTTTTGGGTTCATGTAGGCTGCTACAGAGGCTACATCCATGAACTATTCTGGGGAATGGGCAGGGTCTGACAGATTATTGGGATTTGGGGAAGAAAATGAATGTTGGCGAAATAAACACTGCCATATTTCTGAGGACATTTGCCAATCTGGTCTTCTGGTTCTTAGAGTGGAAGAGCTGGTCCTGAGTCATTTCAGGGAACAACACAGGATTTTAGTGCCTCCCTGTAGGGCTCAGAATATTGTCCTTTCAGTAAACATGTAGGTGAACGCATCCACATGCATGCCTACACACACACACACACACAGAAACACACACACACACTTCTCCACTTTCTACTTAAAGACAATGCTTAATTTAATCTGCAAATACTACCTTCCCACCCTCACTTGACAGCTCTCAGGCACATTCCTGGATGAGCCAAATGGCTGAGGTTAGCACTTGAGAATGAAGTGTGATGAAGCTTCTTAGCTAACTCCCAGGGAGTGTTCCTGAACACACAAGAACAAGTCAGACGAAACGACATCCACCTGAAAACTTATTCCCAAATACTTAGCACTATTGATCCAAATATCTCTCAGATGCACTAAGCAAGAAGCTTGGAATTGATACCTCAGCCATTCAAAGAGTCCACAAAATTTTGAATGCCTACTGTGTGCCAGACATTCTGCTTAGTGATATCTGCCCTCATAGAGATGATAGTCTAATGAGGGAAAGAGGAAAAAAAGGAGCTGTGCAGCAGTAGTTCAGTGCCATACTGGAGACCCAGGTTCGATTCCTGGAGCTTGCCCATGCCAAAAAATAATAGTAATAAAAATAAAAGTGCTGGTGGTGCAAGGGTAGCTCAGTGGTAAAATTCTCATCTATGATGTGGTAGACCTGGGTTCATTTCCCGGAACCTGCACATGACAAAAAAAAGTGATCAGAAAAGATGTCTCATAGATGTGACATGTAAGCTGTAGTAGACATGATGTTGGGATGCCCAAGGCAGGGTCAGCCAGCAGAACACCATGTGCAAAGGCTTGGGGGCATCAGTGCAATCACTGCAATGTGACCTACCTGAACTACAGTAGCCTCCTTAGTTAGCTCTCACTTGGTTCACTGTGCTTTTTGACTACCCTCCTTAAGAGATAGGTACTCTTGTATCTTCATTTTTATCAATCCGGAAACTGAGGCTAGGAAAGATTTATTTCCTTCCTTCAAATCAACCTGCTGGTCACCAGCAAGGCCAGGATTTGAACTGGGTATGTTTGAATCCAGAACTCCTGAATTAAACATTCAGCTGTTTTTATTAATGTGAGAGACTGACCGAATTTATTTTCAGCCTGTCTGATCTTCAAAGAATCCTTGAATGAATGCTACAGTTATTTAAGTGAGAACTTAACTTGTGCTAGGACTGTCTGGGCATAACAAGGGGTTGTTAGTAGTTACCTTTACCTGGAAATTCATAAGCATTAGTAGACATATAATCTCCATGTGTATCTGAAATATATATATATATTTTTAATTTTATTAAAGACTTTTTAAAACATGCAAGAAAAGAAAATGGTCCTGAACATATTTTCCTTTGCTTTTATCACTATTGTTCCAACTTGGTGATGTTGTTTCAAGTATTGTTCCAGATTGTAAATTTATGTTCCATTAAGAAAAGTTTGCTGCAGAAGCCACAGTTCAAAATCTATGTATACTTACAAACATAAACACTGATACTCCACTGGGTTTTCTGTGTAAATAGTATCCCTTTCTCCTCATCTCAATGTTCATATTTGTTTTAATCATTATAGTTACATAAAAAATAGAACCAAACCCCCCAAACCAGAAAATGAGACTACCTAAACTGCTCCAGAATGCTTCTACATGAAAAGTACATATTTTGAAATTTATGACCTTCAATCTCTCATAGACCCAGGGATAGCAGGAACATTCCTATATCTGAGCCTGTCGCTTCCCGGGTACTAAGGACACACGGGTTGTTAAGCCCGGAGCTCTCATGCCACAGACTTACATCAGAAAGCTGAAGATATCTGGGCTTCCACCCACTGTCCCAAGGAGTCAAGACCAAAGGGGCTGGGAATGACCGGGTCTGGTCTGGCCAGTGATCTGCCGATTTCCTGAATCTGGCTTTTCCTGAGTTTCCAAGTTGTTTGCACAACACTATTACCAGGTCCATGTAGGTGGTACAAAAGGAAATAAAATAGAGGGCTTTTAACGACCCAGGAGCTCCTGAGCTGACTGTCTTGGATTGCAGGCATCTCGCACGGTGATCCACAGCGCAGACATCACGTTCCAAATGCTGGAAGACTGGCGGAACGTGGACCTGAACAGCATCACCAAGCAGACGCTGTACACCATGGAAGACTCTCGCGACGAACACCGGAAGCTCATCATCCAGTGTAAGATGTCCCCCAGGGAGACTGGGTTTTGTGTGTGTGCGTGGGGGGGGGGGGGGGGTGCAGGAAAGCATCTTGGTAAACACTTAAATGATGCCCCCGCCCTGTCCTTCTCTCTGGGAGCCCTTCCTTCTTGTCTTTCTTGTTAAATGAGTCTGCCCTGATGGGAGGACTAATTGATTTAAGAGGACATGTGTCTCCATTGCTGGGGAAAAGGGTTCTGGTGCAATCATGCAGCACACACATCATACTGAGGGCCCCACATGTGACCCTAAATGCCAGGCATAGTTTCATGGAGGCGGCATAAAAAATGAGAACAAAAGCATATTGCCTCTCTCAGTGTCTGTCAGCCTGCAGTCAGCCGGATCCACTGCCTATTTCTCAGTGGAGTGTCATGCATGTCATCTCACCTATTGGCAGGTGAACCTCTCCAGTACATTTCATAAGATGCTTAAGGCGTGGAAGGTGATTTACTTCTGTGGACAGACGTTTGTGTCTATGTGGACAAAGATTGCTGACATACAGTCTGCAGTTATGCTGCTCCAAATATTATCCCCATGTGGTCAGTTTGTTTGTTCTTAGTAGTAAAGGAACAAAGAAGGCCAGGACACCATCATCATTAGTACATTTCTGCTATTTCTCAAATGTCCATCCCAGTCTGCTGCCCAGGTATCTCCACAACCCATCCTCGGCTCTAAGCTATGTCCTCACTTTGGTCAGCCTTCCTTCCCTTTTTGGGGGAAAGGGAGCATTAGAGTAGGAAATGGGGAGCCAGCACTCCTCCCATTAACTCTCAGAAAAGGTTGGTGCTGAGAGCATCTAGTGGAGAAGGTGCCAGCTGCTACAAACCTCATCTTCCAAATGCAGCAACTCCCAGGATCCTGAGAGTGGTGATGGCACTATTCAGGGAACTGCAGAGTCTGGCTTTCCCAAGAAGAAGGGACTTATCTTCTGAAAGTCCCCAGACTCTTACACTGTCATCTGGAGGGCAAACGTTTTGGCCAATCTAAGCAGGTAGTGCTTATAATCAAAGTTCCAGACCCCTTTCACTTTAGGCCCTTTTCAAAACCTCATAAAGCAGCTGAAATGTTTGGTCATGTGGACTTTCCCCCGGGCTTCTTTCCTTGTCAACCCCATGACCCATCTCAGGCTCTTAATTTTTTCATTCACAGCAGTCGTCTGTCCACTTTTCCTGGCTTCCAAGTTTCCCTGCATCAGTCCACTCCTTGGGCTCTTCCCTAAGGCTGGCCCAGCTTCTCCCTTTCTCGCTCTCCAAAGACCCCTGCCCCTGTTTAGAATGTTAGAGAGCACCATGAGAGGAATGATGCAGCACCCGGACTGCCTGGTTGGGTACCAAACCCACTATGTGCATGACCTCATTTAATCTCCATGTCAGCTTCATAAGGAAGATATTCTTTTTAACAGCTTTACTGAGGTATAATTTATATACCATAAAATTCACTCATTGTAAGTGTACAGTTCAATAACTTTTTAACATTTTATTTTGAAACACTTTCACACTTAAGGTAAGGAACAGTTAACAAAAATCATACAAATCCCATTTAGAGAATGCCAGTATATCCCTACCCCGAGATACCCACATCCACCAATTTTAACATTATGCCAATATGCCATACCATTTTTTCTATATATCTATCTAGCTATTTAGCTAGATAAATATTAAGTTTCCAAAGAGCATGGTGTATACAGCCTATACTCAAGTATTCAGAAAATGAATAGAGATCTTCATTCATCAATTATCTCTCTATCATCTATCTATACCTGTTTGCCTGGCAATCCATTTTCTGAATACTTTAGTATAGGTTGTACATTTCCTAAAAACAAGGATATTCAGTTTTGTAACTACCTTAAGTGCAGTTTCAAGTTCAAGAGATTTAACATTGATATATGCACAGTCAATATTCCAATTTTACATATGTCCCAATAATGTCCCTTTGAGCCTTTTCTTGAGGCTTTGTAGCAAGTCTCCTTTGCTAGATCCTATCAAAGATCATGCATTGCATTTAATTGTCATTGTCCCTTTGGGTGCTCCCTTTTTTTTAATTGCAGGAACATATATACAATGTAAACTTTCCCATCCCAACCACTCTCAAGCATCCCAGTTAGTGGGATTAATCACATTTACAATATTGTAGTACCCTCACAACTTTACATTACTAAAATTTTCCCATTCCCCAAAGTAGGAACCCTGTACCCATTTTGCATTAACTCCCCACTCCCCCTCTTCCCACTCCTGGAAATATTTACTCTAATTTTTGTCTCTATGAGCTTGCATATTCTCCAATATTTTCTTAGTAGTTACTTTGGGCTTAAATTTAACATCCTAAATTTATAATTATCTCATTTGCTTTGATATCAACTTAAGTCATACACACAAAGTATGTTCTTTTACCCCTCAGTTCCCCTACCTTTATGTAGCTCTTCTCACAAATTACATGAGTACAAAACTACTGATTTATCATTACATTGTATGCATTTGCCTTTGGATCCCGTAGGAAGTGAAAAGTGAAGTTACAAAGCAGACATACAATAGTAATGGCATTTTTGTATACTCATGTCATTACCTTCATTGGAGATCTTCATTTCTTTGTGCAGCTTCCATCTATTGTTCATGGTCCTTTCCTTGCTATCTCTCATAGAATCAGTCTGGTGGTGATAACTCCCTCACTTTTTTTTTTTTTGTATGGCAGGCACTGGGAATTGAACTCACGTCTCCGGCATGGCAGGCGAGAACTCTGCCTGCTGAGCCACTGTGGCCCACCCTCCCTCACTTTTGAAAGACAGTTTTGCCAGATACAGAATTCTTGGTGGGCAATTTTTTGCCTTTAGCACTTTAGATATGTTATCCCACTGTTGTCTTGCTTTCATAGTTTCCAAAGAGAAATTGGCATTTAATCTTACTGAGGCTCCCTTGCATATGGTGTTGCTTCTCTCTTGTGGCTTTCAGAATTCTCTGTGTTTGGCATGTGACAGCGTGGGTCTATTTGGGTTTATCCTGTTTGGAATTCACTGAGCATATATTCATGTCTTTTGTTAAATTTGGGAAATTTTCAGCTGTTATTTCTTTGACTATTCTCCCTGCCTCTTTGTCTTTTACTTCTGAGATTCCCATAATGCATAATGGTATGCTTGATTGTGTCCCATAAGTTCCTAAGGTTCGGTTTACTTTTCTTCACTTTTTCTCCTTTTTACTTCTCAAACTGAATGATTTTAATTGTCCTGTATTCAATTCTCTGATTCTTCTTCCAGCTCCAATCTGCTGCTGAACCCCTCTAAGGAATTTTTAATTTTCGTTATTGTGGTCTTCAGCTCTGTTTAGTTCCTTTTCATTATTTCCATCTTTCTATTGATATTCCTTATGTTTGTCTCTCATTTTCCTGAGTTCCTTTAGTTCTTTGTTTAGTTTCCTCATGTTTTCCTTTAGTGCCTTGAGCATATGTAGGACCACTTTTTAAAGTGTTTGCCTGGCATGTTCTAGGTCTGGTCCTCCTCTTTGATGGCTCCTAATACTTTAATCTTCTCCTTTGCCTGGGCCATCACTTCTTTTTTTTTTTTTAATAATTTTTTTTTTAAACATAACAACATACAAACATAAACATTCCTACCATATGATCATTTCATTCTTGGTATATAATCAATAATTCACAATATCATCACATTGTTGTATATTCATCACCATGATCACTTCCTAGAACATTTGCATCAATTCAGAAAAAGAAATAAAAAGAAAAAAGAAAAAAACTCATATATATCATACACCTTACTGTACCCTCTCATTGATTGCTAGTATTTCCATCTACCCAATATATTTTAGTCTTTGTTTCCCCTATTTTTTTCCATACCCCTTATTACTCCTTTTCATTGATCACTAGCATTTCAATCTACTAAATTTAACATTTGTTCCCCCATCATTTATTTATTTTTAATCCATATGTTTTAGTCATCTGTGCATACCGTAGATAAAAGGAGCATCAGACACAAGATTTTCACAATCACACAGTCACATTGTGAAAGTTATATCATTAAACAATCATCTTCAAGAAACAAGGCTACTGGAACACAGCTCTATAGTTTCAGGCACTTCCCTCCAGCCTCTCCTTTACACCTTAACTAAAAAGGTGCTCTCTATGTAATGGGTAAGAATAATCCCCAGAATAACCTTTTGACTCTATTTGAAATCTCTCAGCCACTGACCCTTTATTTTGTCTGATTTCCCTCTTCCCCCTTTTGGTTGAGAAGATTTTCTCATTTCCTTGATGCTGAGTCCCAGCTCACTCTAGGAGTTTCTGTCCCACATTGCCAGGAAGGTTTATACCCCTAGGAGTCATGTCCCTGCGTAGAGAGGGGGAGGGGCCATCACTTCTCGTTTCTTTGTATGCTTAGTAAACTTTTGTTAAAACCTGGACATTTTAATGTTTTCATGTGTAATTGCTGGAGTTTATACTCTGAGGTGTCTAGTCTTTGCAGATGGACCTGTGCTAGTACTCTCCTTCAGGGCTTGCCCATATCATCAGTTTAAAGAAGGGCTCCAGGCCAAAGCTTAGGGGCCTCCATGATCCTTTTTGTGTATGCCTCTTGTCTGAAACATGTGTGGGGCCCTAGGAATTTTCCCACTTATACAGTTCCAAATGCCCCTCTTTCCTAGGAAACAGTTTCTTCATGGTTCCCAGTACGGCACTGTATTTCTTATAGCCAGCAATCCCTTGCCCCAGGCAGCATGGCTTGACTTCTCTCCCACAGCATTCATAGGAGAGCTCCATGAGCCATCTTTTTCATTCAAGTCAAGTTCTGAGATAGCAAGTCCCTCAGGCCACCACCAGAAAGATTAGGCCAGACACACAAATTCCCAGCATTTGCACAAGAGTTAGTCTGCCCTCTCTGGAACTGGGACCAGGGATCTGTACTGGGAACATTGGCTGACTCTGCGCTGAGCCCATGATGAGTAGGAGAGGGGCCATCCAAGGTGCCACAAGATCTACTGCTTTTAAGTAGCCTTTGTCTTGATTACTTGTTCTGTTACTGCAGTGTTTTAACTGTTTTCTAGAGGTTTGAGAAAGCTGTTTCTGCCAGTTCTTGCTGGTTGTTCAAGGCCTCTGCTGGGACATGGAGCTCTAAAATGTCTCACTGCTTGACCACATCTTGTCTCACATTTTGATCAGGGTAGGGCTGGGGGAATTACTCTTATCACCCACCTTTTACAGTTGAGAAAGCTCAGCCTCAGAGAGTAGGTGAACCTTACCCAAGGACTCAATGGCCAGAAAGTAGCAGAGCCAGCCTCAAAGTCCAGTCTCAGAGTCACCACCAAGCACTGGTGCTGCTCATTTTGCAGAGAAGCAGAGGGGACAAAAATCAAACACCAAAAAAATCAAAAATAAAAAAAAAAAAAAGCAAACCTGGGTATGCTTTAGAGGTCTAGGAGCTTTTCAGGTTCTTCTAATCACACTTTCTGTTCTGTCTCCTAGTCTTTGCTAGAAAGTCAGTGGGGAGCATGGCTATGAGCACTGATAGCAGTGGCTGTAACTCTGATTGCCCGTGTTCCCAGGGCCTCACACCACGCCAGGAGTTTCTGTGGAGGACTGAATAAATGAATGAAAACCCAGGATGGCCCAGCTTTCTAGTTCTGCTGACTGCCCTTGGCAGCTTAGACTGAGGTCACTTCTCCCCTCTGCACCTTTCACAGGCGAGGAACATGTGAACTGGACTTGTAGTGAAAAATCAGTCACTTGCTTTAGTGACCAGGCTCTGATACGTCTTTGCTGGAATATCATGGACGTCAATGCTGCCTGTTTAAGAAAAGCATCATTTGGGACTCTTTCTTCTCTTGGACAGCTCTTAAGTGCAAGGTGGAATGGTGCCCTTTAGAGCTGTGATTGTACTTTTCTTCTAGGAGGAGGAAGTGGTATGGCTTAGTTCAGTCCGGCCGGTATTTATTAATCTCTGCTCTGGGTCAAGCACTGTGTTAGACACAGGACAAAGTGCAACAAATAATATGGACCCTGCCCTTCCCACATTTAGCTTAAAGTTAATAGCAAATCAGAAATTGAACAAGTAATTTAGAAACATACTGCATTTGACCAAAGAGGGCTTGCTATGTATACGATGCAGCACTGAGAAGAGGAGGACTGAAAAAGGGAACTAAGCTGGGAAGTCCCTGAACAGAGTGAGCTGGACCAAAGGTTGTACTCTCTTTTCCTTAAAAAAGCTAGCACAGGGTGGGTCACGGTGGCTCAGCAGGCAAGGATGCTTGCCTGCCATGCCAGAGGACCCGAGTTTGATTCCCAGTGCCTGCCCATGTTAAAAAAAAAAAAAAAAAAGCTAACACAAACTGCAAAGTTTTATTTTCGGAGGTTACCATCACAGCCACTATGTAGATTCTGGCTTACCTTAAATTAAAAATTGCACCTTGGAGCTTGAATATGCTGATCAAGATGAACTTTAAGTGGTTCTGTAGTAGGAGCATGGGCTTGGGATACCCAACAGAACTTGATTCAAACTCTGGCTCTAGTGCACTGTGACCTTGGTTTCCATATCTGTAAAATGGAGGATAATATGCAGAGATTAATTGGGACAGCATGTGCCACATACACAGTTTAGTGCTCAAATAATCTGGTGGTTTGGAGGCAAATGCTTTGAATCCAGGCTGCATTTGAATGGTGCCTCTGCTAGTCACTAGCCATGAAATCTTTGGAAAGTTACTAATCTCTGAGTGCCTCTGTTTCCTCTTTTATAAAATGGGGGCTAATAATAGTATCTATCTCCTTGGATTGTTCATTCATTCAACAAACATTTGAACAATTACTGTGTATGAGGTATTGCTGTAGGTACTGGGGTGACACAGTGGCCATGACACAGTTCTTGCTTTCATGATGTTCCTATTTTAAGAGTTGTCATAAGATTAAATGAATGCATCCATGTAAAGCATGAAAAAGAGTGCCTGGTACATGGGAAGCACTAAATAAATGTGAGCTGTTAGAATTTATACGACCACCACCACTGCCATCACCATCATCATTAAATGAAGCACAATAGCTCAAACACGCTGAGAGTATAAACAAGAGTGAAAGAACACCAAAGAGAAATTCAGAGACCTGGGTTCCAGTCCCTGCTCTGTCACTAATTTACACTCTACTTTGAGCAGGTCATTTAATTGTAATGCTTAGCTTTCTCATCTGTAAAATGAGATAGAGCAACCAAATCAACTAAAGTGTTATATAACCTTCTGATTCCAGAAGCTGATCTCTTATAGTCATCATCAACTAAGATAGAAAAAAATGTCCAGTTCTATAAAATGACAAAATAAAAGTACTCAGACAAATAAAAATATATGGATCTTGAATTGTGGCTTGATTTGTTAAGCTGCACAAAAAAAAAAATTAATAAAAAGAGATATTTCAAAGTAAAAATCACCACAGTTATGGTTCTATTTTCTGTAGTGCTTTATTGATTACAAATCACTTCTTTTCTGACTTGTAGCTGAAGACAGGATGTGAAACGGTACTATTATCTCTCTTTTACTAATAGGAAACTGAAGGATAGAGAGATTGCTTCATTCATCCGACACCTATTACTAAGCACCTACTGCATGCCCAGCATTGAGAGCCTGATTGAGCTACTTGGCTAAAAAGGTTCAGAAACATACGAATTATCAGAAGTGCCCTACCAGTGGTTAGACAAGAGAGCAGTAATGCCCCTGCCCATTCATTCTTCAGACCTTTAAACAAGTATTTATTGTATAGGAGTTTTATCACAGATAATGCATCAGATAATGAAGATAGGCCAAGAACCAGTGGGGACACAAACACACACACATGCATTCACACATATACCTAAATATAACACAGTGTTGCTAGTGCTATACTAAAGGAAGATACATCTAATAAAAGTGGTATGAGAATATGGAGGTGTGGGAGTCATCAATTCTACTGTAAAGAGGAAGAGTAAAACGATTTCACAGAAGCATTATTTCACCTGGGCTAAGAGAACCAGGAAGAAAAGAGGAGGTTGAAGACAGTCGAAGACAAGGGAACTGCTTGAGAAAAAGCCTAAGGCTATGACAAAGCTGGGCTTATTGGGGAGTGGCAAGTAATATGCCGTGGCCAGTGCTTGAAGTATTCACACAGATAGAAGATAAGCCTGGAGATGTAGCTTGGGGCATATTTTATAAAGCCTCAAATGTCCTGCTGGGGCTTTGGAATTTCATTCTGTAAAAATAAATTTTATTCCTTGTTCTTTTAAGATGTACCTCTATATAAAAACACCTCTGGTGATTCCTATGGGGCTCTCCTCTGTTTGACAGTGTATCAGGAGTTTGACCATCTCTTGGAGGAGCAGTCTCCTATAGAGTCCTACATCGAGTGGCTGGACACCATGGTGGACCGATGCGTGGTAAAGGTTGGTAAGCCGGACCCAAGGGGGCAGCTTTGGGGATGGCAAAACCCTCTTTTGCCTTTGTGAGCACTTGGACGAGACAGAGCCCCACACTGAGCTGAGTATCCCTCAGCAGCACGTGGAGCCTGAGGTTTCTGAGGAAGGGCATCGCAAGGGACCTCAGGGGCAGGACTCTGAGTGTCCTGCCCCTGATTCAACCAGATCAACTGCCCTTTTATCTGTTGTGGACACTGGAGCTCTGCGTAAGATTTTTTAAATGTGTTTTTACTACTAGGAACAAAAAAGTAAAGAATCATTGCTCCGTAACATTGAACTTGTCATTTTTCAAGGATACGGTAGTAAATAAAAGGTCAAGGTGGTCACTATTAAAACAGTTCACTTTTTTGCAGGTTGCTGCCAAGAGACAAGGGTCCTTGAAGAAAGTGGCCCAGCAGTTCCTCCTGATGTGGTCCTGCTTTGGCACCAGGGTGATCCGAGACATGACCTTGCATAGTGCCCCCAGCTTCGGTAAGAACCCCTTCCCCCAAACACACATGCCAGCCCTCCCCAAGTCCAAACACTTTTTGTCTGGAGTCATCTGAGGCGCCAGGAGATGATCCTGAAATGTATTTGTTGTGGGGGGGACTTGACTGTCGGGAAGTTTCAGGAGGAAACTTGACATTGTCTGCGAAGGGAAAATAGACAAATAAGGAGAGGTTCGCACATGGATTCAATTCTTTAAGTTTAAAGGGGGGATAAATAGCAGTGGCTGTGTTCCCCCTTTTGCCAGATGCCCCCCAGTGATTTGCTTCCACAGGACTCATTTGTAGAATGCCACAGTTGTGGGCGGCCCAAGACTGGGCACATGAAGAAGCCTTTGAGTTCTAACATTTGTAAATGGCTTGATTAATACTCCAGTGGTAGGGGGACTGTCTGCAGTTTTGTTTACACACATGCCCTAGTCTGTTTCTTAGAAGAGGACTTTTGCATTCATTTCCCTTTTGTTTTACTGATCCCTGGGGTTTTCATCAGCCCCAGGAGGCATCCGTACTCCAAGTCCTTCTATACTGCTTCCCAGGAAAACAGGACTTGAACTCTCTGCCCAGAAGGTGCTTATAATAGTTACTGTCTACAGCAACCTAATCACCAATTTGAGGTGAATGCTGTGCTACATTGTAGCACACAAGTTTTCTGTTTGTCACTGGAAAGAATGGGGTATGCGTTGAGACCAGGTCATCATTAGCAGAGTGTGGTAGAACTTTAAGGCATTATCCAAAACACTTTGGCCTCGATTTTCTAGACATTTCGGCAAAGGGTTATTGATAAATTTTCTGGGTAATTGCTTCACTTCTCTATTTTACTTTGCAAGTAGATATGGTGGTTGTGTTTCTCATTATGTCCAATTAAGCCAATCAGCTCTGGGTTTTTGCTCTGTGTTTAATTTGACACTTTTCCATCTAGCTTTTTATGGTCTTGTCACCATTTTCCAGTTGTGCTGTACAACAAATTGAATATGTGGTGAAACAAAGAAGGCACTATTTTTTTCTAAGCTCTTCTGTCCATGAAAGACTGTGTTTACCCAGTTGGAGAAACGTTTTGTTGTGAATTTCTTTAATCTCAGCATAGGAAAATTCTCTGAACCTGCCTGCACCATGGCTACAGATGGAAATTCTCTCTGAGCTGTATATGGAAATGCTTTGGTGACTGCTACCTGGGCAGTGCCATCAGGCATGGCATTTTTATGACTTCCAGTTCACCATAGTTAGTGTTCGCACATGTTACCTCTAGCGCTGGGAAAATCATTTGTGCATAACTGTTTTCAGTTAAAGGAATGGTTAAAACTTTTTTGAGTTTTTCATTGCTTTAAAATCAAACAATCAACAATATTACACCCACACATACATATGAACAAAGTGAACATCCTTCCTTCCTTTAGCCCTATTCCTCCTCAATTCGCTGATTCTTAACTATGTGTGCTATCAGGTACCATTCATTAGACAAGGAAAGTAATTCATTTTACAATATACTTTGAAATTCATTTGTGTTTACTAAATTAACAGTCAATGTGATAAAGGAAGTTGGACGGAAGAATGATTAGAGCTCTGTGAATGAGACCTTGATTACTAAGAAATACGGTTCCTTAAAATGTATATGTTTCTTTTTGAACCACACCGTATCTTAAGATATACTGTAAACTCAGGCAAATGGCAAAATATGGTCACAAATCTTTTAGAAATGGAAAGAAAGAGATATTAACCCAATTTCACTTTTGTAGTATTTTTCAACCCTGAAAGCGTTGTCTGCAAGGGACTGTCTCCAAGTCCACTTAGCAAACAATCTGAAATGGTCCTACTCTTCTGACTCATTGTTGAGTTTTGTAGCTTGGGGTGACAGGCAAGTTGAAAGAATTTGCGGCAGACAAAAGCTCAGCTCCCCCTTTCTGCCTGTATATGTCAAAGACACAGTTGGTGGTTGTGTTTGGGTCATGTGTTCCCTGTATGAAAACAGCTAATTAGGAAAAAGAGCCCTCTGTTCCCTGGCCCCCTCCCCCACCCTCAGGGGCCAGCTCTATATATCTTATAACTCCCACACGATCCTTGTTGCCGTGAATGGGTGCGGGGTTTGTGTGTTAGCGTGGCAGGCTGACCATTACAATGATCGTGTGGAATATCACAATGATCCCGTGGGGGACTCTATCACCTCTTCCCAGAACAGCCTCTTTCAAAGGTAGTTGACTCCTTTCTTCTCCTTAATTCCTTTTCACTCTTTTCTCCCTAATTCCTTTTCACTGAAAGAGCCTATGCTGTGAACTAAAGGAGCCAGACTTTCTTTGCTGCAAGCACTGGATTCTCGCAATATTAGTCAGCAAAGTTGGGCTAGCTGGCATTGAACTTTTAGTCCTCACAGAGCTGAGCAAACTAGTTTCTATTAAAAACAAACAAACATATTTTCAGTTGACGGATCTGATGTCAGCTCATCTGAGACCTGGATGCCCAGTCCGTGCTGGCGCTGTCAGCATTCACTCTGTGTTTTCACCCAGTGCCCCCTTATTTCATTGCTAGGAAATGTTAGGAAGGCAATGATAGTTCCAGGAAGTACTTCGGCATAAAACTTTGAAAAGCGGTCCCGAGTTTGATGGCCGAGGGGGCAGGATATTACACCATTGTCTGTTTTCACTTTTTACATGCCTGCTTCCTGGCCTGGCGTCAGAAGCTCACCCCACTTAGAAAAGGCCTGGGTGGCCACACAGGCTTCTGTCACAGAGGAGGGAAGGCTGGGAGCCTTCCCGGCTGCTTCCCTACGTTTAGACACTCTGGCTCTTGTTTACACAGGGCCTGCTGAGTTGCAGGACCTTGAGGAAGTTTGCAATCTCATTTAGGTCCCTCCCAAGCACTAGGAGGCAGGAATTGCTCTCTCTGTATTCAGGAGAAAAAGCAGAGAGAGAGAGAGAGAGAGGAGCAGGGACTTACCCGAGGACTCACCCAACGTGACACACCAAGGTCCCACCCAGAATGTTTTCCATGCCAAAGCTCATGTTCTCCCTCCCCAGCTACGCTGCCACACCTCTTCTGCCTCCTACCTTTCTAGATTATAGATAGAGTTGAATAATAATCAAAATAACATTTATTGAGGGCCTATCTTTATTCTGGACATTACAAGAGGTACTTTCTTGTAACTGCCCTCAGTATAGCAGACAAGGAAGCCGGGGTAGAGGACTTACTTAATTCTGCAAGGCAAATATTAATAGGAACCTTTATGTAGAGGGAGAAACTGAGCTCAGATAAGTTCCTTGACCAAGATCAAGGTGGCAAGTGTCTGAACTCTATATAAAAAACCACAGCTGCCGCACCACATAACCCATGCTTTTTTGTTACCACGTTTAGGAAGATACCATGGACAAATATTATGAGTTCAAATGCATGACACAAAAGGACTACACAAATCTGTTTAATTCATGCTAATGATTTTTATTTATTTATTTATTTATTTATTTATTGCATGGGCAGGCACCGGGAATCGAACCTGGGTCTCCAGCACGGCAGGCGAGAACTCTGCCTACTGAGCCACTGTGGCCCACCCACACTGATGATTTTTAAAAAATCCATATTGATGGTGTAAACTAAAACATTTTTTAGAGCTATAAGAGAAAAGAACAATATTCAGTTGTCATCAGTAATAACAGATGCCATAAGACAATGGAATAAAATCTTTTAAATGTTGAGAAGAGAGAACTGTCACTATTATTCAAGAGTGAGGACAAAATAAAGACATTCAGTTATACAAAGACTAAGACAATTTGGTATTCACAGACCTATACTTAAAGAAACTAGTGAAGGATGCATTTCAGCTTGACAAAATAAATAAATAAAGCCAGAGGTAAGTTCTGGAATAGAAGAGGCAATGATGTTCTAGTCACTATTGCTGCATAAAAAATTACTCTAAAGCTCAGTGGCTTAAAACAATCATTTCATTACGCTTATGTATTCTAGGGGCCAGGAATTTGGATGGGACACAGCAGGGATGGCTTGCCTCTGCTGTGTTATCTGGGGCCTTGGGAGGGAAGACTCAAAGACTGAGAGTAGATTGACAGCTGGGGACTGGAATCATTTGGAGGCTTTAGTCACATCTGGTACCTGGGCTGGGATGACTCAAAAAGGAGGTGCCTGATCAGGGTACCAAAATGTGACCTCTCCATGTAGTTTAATTCCCACTCAGCAAGGTGGGATCAGATTAGTCGAACTCGCTTGGTGCTCAGGGCTCCATGTGCAGATATTCCAAGGGGGAGCCTCATTGCCATTTATTACTTATTCTCAGAAAGTTATACAGCATCTCTTCCCCCATACTCTAATGTTCAATAGGCACAAGCCTAATGGAAGGAATGTCAAAGATTTGGGGGGACCTGCTTTAAGATCAGAGAAATTGAAAGAATATGTGAATAATTTAATTAACTATTAATTATAAGTTTAGTCTGTTTAAGAAAGGTTGAACTGCAGTTTCAGGAAGCAATACAACATGGGGGTAGCAGGTAGAGGATCTTTAAGGAATAGCTAAAGCATACTAAGGTCCTTAGTCTTATTTAAAAGTACTAAATTTTAGACTTTGTTGCAAAAATTTACTTCATATTAATAAAGGTACTAGATATAGGTTAATAAAGGGTCATCACTAAAAGAATGGAATCATAAATCACAGAGAAAATGGAAAAATATGAAAGCATAGGAAAAGGATGATAAACAAAAAACACAAAACAGGATGGTTAGAAATAAGGGCAAATAGTAATCACAGTAAATGAAAATGTCTCTCCCCCCAAAAACCATCAAGCACAAAAGATTTTACAGGCAAGCTTTACTAAAACATTAAATCTTTAGTTTATATGTATGTTTCAGAGAATTTTAAAAAGTAGAAAGTAAAGAAGGAAAGCTATACAATTCATTTTATAAAGCTAACCTCAATTTCAAAACTGGGTAAGAACAGTAGAGGAAAAGAAAATTGTGGCTCAACACATAAATACAGTTAAAAATTATAAGTAAAATACTAGAAGATCAAACACAGTGATTAATTTTTTAATCTTTTAAAATCATAATATGGCTTATCCTACAAATTCAAGTATGGTGCAAAGTCAGAAAAACCTACTAATTAATAATTAATATGCTGCATTAATAGGTTAAAGGAGAAACATCATGTGAGCATGAAAACACATTTGATACAATTCAACTCTCACAATTAAAAAAAACTTAGTAAACTAGGACTAGAAGGAAATTAACTTAATATGTTAGAGTATCAAAAAAAATCTGCAGCAAACATTATACTCAATGGCGAAACTTTAGAAGTTTTCCCATTCAAGTCACAAAATAAAACAAGAAAGTATTTTGCAATCCATATTACTAACAGAGGAATAAAATCTAGAATATATAATAAATTCCTCAGAGTGTTAAAATGCAAATACCTCAATAAAAAATTAATAGAATATTTGCATAGGCAATTCACAGAAGAAATTAGAATGGATGATAATAATATGAAAAGATGTGTACCATTTTAGTAAATTAATACAATGCAAATTTTTTTTTTTTTTTTAACATGGGCAGGCACCGGGAATCGAACCCAGGTCCTCGGGCTTGGCAGGCAAGCATTCTTACCTGCTGAGCCACCGTGGCCCACCCAATAATGCAAATTTTAAAAACAGTAAGAAAACATTTCACTTCCTTTAGAATGGCAGATACTAAATTTCGCATACTACCTGGAGGAATGTAAATAATTTTGGTGAGCAATTCAGCAGTATCTCATAAGACTTATTAAATTAAAGATCTTAGAAAGCTGGGTGGTAAGCATACTGATGTTCATTTGTAAATTCTCTATGCTTTTCTGTATATTTCAAACTTTTCATAAGGAAAAAAAAATGCTTGATTCCATAAATTGTAATCAACTATGTTACAATACAACCACCACCATCAAAATCTACTTTTGTTCTTTTGTCTCTATCCTAATACCTTTTTCCATACTAGGCTTTAACACTCATTAGGTCTGTGACTGTAGGGAGTTATTTAGACTTTCTGAGCCTTCATTTCCCTGTATATCAATTAAAGATAAGAATACCTTCTTCATAGTGTTGTTGGAAAGTTAAAAGAACTTAGCACAGTACATATGGTAAGTGGTCACTGCATACTCATTTGATTCATTCATTTTACAAAGATTCATTGAGCCTTTACTGTGTCTTTGGTACTGTTGTAGCCACTGGGTATACAGCAGTGAACCAAACAGTTAAAAATCCCTGCATTTCTGGAGTTCACATTCTAGTGGAGGGAGGTACACAATAAAATGAATGTTAAATGTATAATAAATAGATGGTGGTAAGTGCTAAGGAGGGAAGTTGAGCAGGGAATCTTAGTTATAGCTGCCTTTCTCTTCATGTCTTTGATGAGTGTCACCCTCTCTAATCAATTTTTTAAATATCTCCTTTTATATTTTCCTATCTTCTTCTATTTACACTGCTCCTGGTGCCCATGACCTCTTGGCACTGAACTAACTGTCTGCTGCCCAATGACTTTAATGACTACTTCTGAGTAATAAGGACTCTGCAGCTTTTGTGGAGTCAGAGGTTTGAGTTTCATATTTCCTATATTCAGAGCACTTAGCACAACAGTAGGCAGGTAGCTGTAGCTTTATAAACTTCTTGTTGCTTGAGGGATGATTGAAAATTAAGCAGATCAACTGGGCAACATATCAGAATCATTAATGAAGGGAGGTGAAGCCCCAAATCAACACATCCCCTAGAGAACTGGCCTGCAATCCCAGCTCTGATGTTTTTTATCAGGGTGATCTGAGCAAGAGTCTTTACCAAAACAGATCCATGTTTCTTTGTCTATAAAACAAGGGGGCTGTATGTTAAAACCCATTTTTATCACCCAGGTCTTCCATTCTAATTCATTATTTCTTTTTATCCTTGTTAACTTGGTTTGTTTTTTCCTATCCTTGTTGACTTAGTTCAAATCCCAGCAAGTATTTCTTCACTTGCTCAATGTTATCATTTGACTTCAACTCTAAATTTAAGTACAAAATGGTCATTTCAAAAGATCTTAGGGGTGGGCCATGGTGGCTCAGCAGGTAAGAGTGCTTGCCTGCCATGCCCAAGGACCCAGGTTCGATTCCTGGTGCCTGCCATGTATTAAAAAAAAAAAAAAAAAGATCTTAGAACATTAGCAGCAAAAAAGTCCTTAAAGAGTCACAATATTAGCTACCATTTTTTAAGCATCGATTTGGCACTTTTCCTCATTTTGGTATCTTTGTAATGTACGTTTTACCATCTTCATTTTAGGGAGTCCATATAGCATAATGATTAAAAAGAAACTTTAGAATCAGATAGTCTTGCACTGAAGTCCTGGTCTACCACTTGATAACTGTATGACATCGGACAGTTATTTTACCTCTCTGTTTCAATTTGCCTGTCTGCAAAAGGAGAATATTACCCATCATATGGCTATAATGAGCATTAAATGTGATAATAAATCTACAGCAGTTGGCATAGTGGCTGTTTATGCCATCTATTTATTATATATTTAACATTCTATTTATTGTGTACCTCCCTCCACTAGAATGTGAACTCCAGAAATGCAGGGATTTTTAACTGTTTGGTTCACTGCTGTATACCCAGTGGCTACAACAGTACCAAAGAGAAAGGACTCAGTAACTGTTTAATTTTGTCTTTAACATTTAGAAGGAAAGGGAGGTACAATTACTCATCTAAGATCCCAGTACTAAGTGGTAGGGCTCAGATTTCAACCTGAGTTTGATCCAGAGTCCATGCAAATATCCACAGTGCCTTCGTCCCTCTTCAGTGGTTCACAGGACCTATTTATGGGGAGGTGGGTGGAAAGTTTAGTTTTGGAAACTGCATCTCACAATGACTCAGCAGAACCTGAACCTTGCTATACTCCAATTGGGGTTGAAAAACAGACCCAGTACCCTGGGGATGAAAGAGGAATGTAGAGGAAGTGCATGACAGGGGACCTTGGCCTTGGCTTCTGTTAGCACAAGGATCAGAGGCTGTGGCAGTCTCCATAGACAGAGGGGGGACAGGCTGTGCATGACCTGCTGGGCATCCATTGTCCAGAGTTAGACCAACAGCCTTCATCCATAGCTTTCCTGAACCACAAGAATCTATCCGAAATGAAGGGTATGGGTGAGCACAGAATGGCCAGCAAATACAGGAGGAGCCTGGTGCAACTCAGGAGAAAACTGATAAATTCTACCAAGGAGGAGTCCTCCAAAGGCCTTCCAACTGCTCCTGTCACCTTATTTCTGAGACTTGGAGAGGGAAAGCACAGCCCCCGATTCAAATGGCTCTTCCAGGGACCAAGCACTTACACCATCGGGGCCTTATTTTCCCATATGTTCTATAAGAAGGCTGGACTAGATGATCTGTAGAGAAATTAGAACAGATTTTAGAGTCAGACCAAACTGAAGCAAATCCTTACTCAATTACTGACATAAGGACTCACTCTCTCATTTTTCAGGCAGGTAAAACCAGCTACCTCACAGGTTGTTGTAAGGATGCAATGAGAATATAGTAAGTGCTTAGGTGAATTCAATAAACAGTGGCTGTGATGCGATGATGATGGTGATGATGGAATCAAAAGAAAAATGGCAGAGAATCTCAGATTCTCTAGAAAAGCAACCTGGAGGGAGACAGGAAGGGAAGTCAGCTTGTGGGAAGGTGGATAAGAAGTTTTGGACATTCTGTGGAACCAAAGGATATCTGCTTGGAGATGTGGTCCCCTTGGGAGTTAGAAACATAGGACTGGAGATGAAGGTTTGGTCCCTATCTCCAACTGTGGCATCCAGGAGGCCTTGGTTACAGCAGACATCAATTGACCAGTGGACCATTCCACTGGCTGTGGGTAGCAGCACGACATACAAGAAAGATGGTTTAAAATAATGCAGTATCGGTTTTTTGTGTCATCTTGCCACAAGTACTTGACCTGCAAAATAGCAATAAAAATACCTACCTTACAAGATAGTTATGAAGATTAGAGAATATAAGGCTTTGAGCACAGAGGAAGATTTTTTTAAATGATTGTTCCTATCCCCTTTAAAGAAATGAGCTACTTTAAAATGAAAGTGAAGAGTTTTACTTTGAAATATTACATCTTTTCAACCTAATACCTTTCTAAGAACCTTGTGTTAAATGAAGTCTCTGAAACATTTAGGGAAGTAATTCAGGTGTTGCAAAGTGAAAATTTCAATTCGACTTCCAGAATTTATGTCAGTTGCGTTGTTAGATAACAATGAACTAGAAGGCAAAGTCCCTACCATGGAGGTCCTTAAAATCTGACTGGGGAAATAAGATGTGCTTGTGGAAAAGATATAAATGAAAGACACTATGTCAATAAATGCCATACAAAGCGATGAGTATTCAGTAGAAGATAAGGCCAGTATAGATATGTGGGAGTTCAAAAGCATTTGGAAACATGGCTCAGTGGGTGGCATTTTTGATGGTATATTAATAGATTCAGCAAGGAAAAGATTTCAATTGCCACAAACTGATATTGACACTTACATTACACCAAGCACTAGGCTAGGCTGAAGATGCAGCAGTGAAGAGCACTCTCTGACCATGGGGAGTTCATAATTGAGTCAGGACGAAATTCCAGAACAGGGCACCGGAGCACATTGTAACAGATGTGGGTGAGCAGGCAGAGGGAGCATGCGTGACATGACGTGACTTGCCTTTCTGTCTGGATGCTCTCTCACCAGGATCTTTTCACCTAATTCACTTGATGTTTGATGACTACGTACTCTACCTGTTAGAATCCCTGCACTGTCAGGAGCGAGCCAATGAGCTCATGCGAGCCATGAAGGGAGAAGGAAGCACTGGTAAGCCAGCATTTCGACTGGGGGTTGCACTACTTGGCTATTTGATTTGTATCTTTGCTTCTGTGCTATGTTCCTTTATCTCTGTATCCCAGAGAATTTAGTTATGGTGAATATGTCAAATGGTGTGAAGCCTATAACAACTTTTCCCTCTTCACAGTGGGAGTGCGTGTATACAGGAATTGTCTTGAATGCCAGGATGGGCTTGCAAAACTATCAATGGGGAGTGATGCGACACAGATTTAATTTTAAAATTCACTTTTTAAAAGTTCTCTAAAGACAACTTGCTCTGAAATTTGGCTGCGAGAACCCACCCTTTCTCATCCACAGCAGAAGTCCAAGAAGAGATCATCTTGACGGAGGCTGCCCCACCCACTCCTTCACCAGTGCCATCATTTTCTCCAGCAAAATCTGCCACGTCTGTGGAAGTGCCACCTCCCTCATCCCCTGTCAGCAACCCATCCCCAGAGTATACTGGCCTCAGCACTACAGGTAATGACTGGTTTTTCAAATCTGGGCTTTGGTGGGGAGTTGATGGTTAAAGCAAAGGCTTTTTGGAAAAACAGCTTGCCCCTAATCTGCAAAAGACAGTGCCAAAACCTGGGTATCTTCTGCATTTGTGGATAACTTGCAGTTACTCATTTATTCATTTGTACATATTTATTGGGCTTCTGTTTTCAAGTGGCATATTAAGCACATAGTAAAATCTCCCCCCCTACAACTAAACCACTGAGATTATTAAAATGACATAAAACATAAATTAGTACACAGTCATTCTTGAAACAAGAAAGGGAATTCTCTGTGAACCAGAAACTCTGAAAATCATTTCTAAAAAGGGGGAGCAGATAGGAAGGCATGTGCTTAGTCATGGCAACCAGAAAGGAGGCAGGGGCTGTGAGCAGAGCTGGTCATGGACTGGGTGAGGGCTGCCCTGCACATGACTGTGAGGCTGATGTTTCCGCGAGCTGCTCTGCTGGAAGTCCCAGCCAGCCCAAGAAATGGGCAGAATTCTCACAGAAAGTGTGCACGACCAGGAATCACCCGAGTATCGAAAAGCCCAGCCACATGAAGGACAGACAACAGACTTAAGAAAAGGGTGAGTTTATACCTAAGGAAATGGGGCTAGTAGGATAACCTGAAAAGACTGTTAAGAAAAGAAATAAAAAGAAGAAATCATATCCATGAGAGTCAAGTAAAGATCTAGGAAAGGAAGTATGTATAATAGCTGAAAAAAATTTCAGTAAGTGGGTTAAGTAGAAGATTTAGATACAACTGAAAGAGAATTAGTGAATGGGAGAACTGAGCTGAGTACTTACTTGATAATGTGACACAAACAGATAAAGGAATGTTAAGTATAAAAGCAATCCTAAATCTAGAAACTCCAACATTCATCTAGTAAATGTTCCAGAAGGAAAGAATAGAAAGTGGAGAAATAATGGTTGGTAGTTTCACAGAATGGAAAAAAGACCAGATTTCTCAGATTGAAAGTTCTCGCTAAGTACTGTGCTGAATAAATAGCTTCCCAAAACAAAACACAGATAACCTCCAAAGGAAAGCGAATCAGATCTATATCAGACTTCTCATCAGCAGCATTAGATTCAAGAAATATCTAGACTGGTATCTTTAAGTGCACAGAAGAAAAATGCAGTGAAAACCTTGACTGCAGAATCCTATATCTATGTATATGATTTTTTTCCTGAGGACTTTTTATGTATCCAATCCTTTGTTAGCTGCTATGGGAAATTCATGCCCAAAAACAGTTCTGGCAGGATGCTCAGAACAGAGGAGGCTTGTTTGGAAATGCATATGCCTTCAAATTACATTCTATCATACCCTAGGGCCAGCAGCATCAACATCTCCTGGGACTTAACTAGAACTTACTGGAAATGCCCACTATCAGCTTACTCCCAGGCCCACTGAATCAGAAACTCAGCAGGTGGCTCAGCAATCTTGTTCAGCAAGCCCTCCAGGTGTTTCTGATGCACACTAACATCTGAGGACCACTTTAGGGTTTTGTCCAGCCTGAAATCAGCGGACAGAGAGGAAGCAAGGACATGGAGGAAGAAAACCCACTCTCTTAAAGCCCTGGCCCAGAGGTGGCAGAGTCACTTCCATTTATATTCCATCAAAGAATCCTAGTCACATGGCCTCCTCTAATTGCAAGAGAGGCTGAAATACATGGTATAGCCATGTGCCCAGGTAGGAACTTGAGAACATGTTGGTGGTGGTGGTGACAGCAAGTATCCTCTACCACACCTTTTCAGACTGATCCATGCCTCCCCCTGACATCTGGCTCAGGTCCTCCCTACATCTCACAGACATCTGCAGTGGCTCACAAGCTTGTTACTTGCTCCCAAATCTTGTCTGTCCCCTTTCCCGCTGTTTTCTTGAAGTTTGGGCCTCTGTAGGTCCAAGGGCCAGAGAACCCCACTGCCTGTCATTAAAGCCTTAAAGCACTGTAGTTCTCCAAATAATTTCTCACATCACTCCTCCTGCCTGGTCTGTCTTCCTCCCACCTCTGCCCAATAAAATCCTACTAATTTTTTACTTTTCCTTCACGTGTTAGATCAGAATCTTCCTCCTGACCCTCACAGCATGGGCTTAGATATATTTTAGTTCTACTTAGAACTGTTTTCAGAATAGACTGAAAAATTACATATTTTTGAGGACCAAATAAATCGGGGGAGGTTGATTCATTCAGGCTTCATTCATTCACTCACATATCCACATATTGATCCATCTATTTATCCAATATTTCTCAAATGGCTGCTGTGTTTAACACTTCCAGATAGCTAGTGATGAAATGGTGAATAAAATAATCATGGTCCCTGCCCCCTGGCAATTTATTGCTGAGAGTTTAGGATTCTGACAGGCAGAGAGCTACAATGTAGTATTAAACTGGGAGAAGGGTCAGGGTATTGTGGGAGCGTAAAGTGGGAGAGGGGGTGGGGGGACAGAGGGGCCTCCCAACCTGTATTTGGAGAGTCAGAGAAGGCAAAGAATGGGAGGAAAGATATTCTGGACTGAGAGAGTATCTAACACAAAGGCCTGGAGGCAAAAGAGAGCATGTCATGGCATTTTAAGGGGATTTAGAGTATATATTCCAGAAGTCTTTTAATTTCTTCCTTCCCCTCTCTCCAGAACCAGACCTACTCAGAGAGGGAGTGAGAAAATGCTTAAGAGCCTGCCCTCTTTTGTACTTTTCCAGGAGTGGAAACTTGCCAGCAAAGTTGGTGGCCCTTTGTCAGGGGCTGCTACAGCAACTGGATTCTTCAGAAAACTGAAAAGTAGGGTTGTCAGTAACTGACATTAGATGGAGCTTTGATTTCATGCTGGGCATACAGCTGGAGAGTCCTCCTCTTCTGTAGAAATACAGATATGAAGCTCACTATATCCACTCACATGGATGCACCTCAGAACCATGTTTTTGTTTTGTACTTTGAGGAGGAAGAACATGACATAGCAAACAAGGAGCTAAGGAGATAAAGGGATTGGAAGAGTGAAGGAAAGGTTTCTAGGAGCTCTTTATAATTTGTATCCATCATGCGAGTCTGCCTGGCTTTCTTCATAGCAATTTGGACCTTTAGGTGTGGCAGGTGTGATATCAAGGCCACAGGAATATCATAAATGTGGTCAAGAGATTTCGGTGCAATGTGTTCAAGAGCCATAAAAGTAGCTTCTTAGACATTCAAATATGAAACAGGTTCTCTTCAGATGATTGTAACCTTTGAAGATTTTGGCACATTCCAGCTTTGTTCTTAGCTATCTCCTGGGGGCATTAAAAATGTCTTTCTATATAAAACTATATGTAATATTTTTCTTAAGTATCACTTTTGAAATACTCCATTACTAAATTAGACTGGATCTTAGTATGAAATGTGGGCCATCTTCCTGAAAGAAATATAAACATAATTTCCTAATGACCTATATGGTTTTACAGACGTATTATAAAGTACGAATTTTTAATGCATAACATACACCTAAAAATGGAGAAATCTATGTTAGTAGGCTGATTAAATTTGGGGATTTGTTCAGTTTTTCAAAGAACAATATTATAAATTGGAAAACAATTGTAAGTCTTATAAAATGCATAGGGTATGCTTCTTTTTTAAAAAAAAGTTAACTCAGCCTATGGTTTACATGCCCAGTTAATTTTTATTTCTGTTTTTAAATTATTGCTTGATTTATAACCATTTACTTTACAAAAAAATATCTGAAGTGGTTTACAGTGAAAATAACAAAACCAAATTTTTAAAAAGGACTGAAATCAGAAAGCAAGACATAAAGAAAGAATGTGGGGAAAAAAATAAGTAAATAAATAGCTCTTAGCTTAGACAGTTTATTAAATGAAATTTGACTTGATCTAGTATTTTGTTGTGCTTCTAGCTTACCCTGAATATATTGGTCAGATGATGCACATATTGGCAAGTTTGACTCGCCAAATAGATACCTGTGACTTTTCAACAAATCAGTGTCTCGTTTTAGAAGGCCACATCCCCAGTTTTCAGCTATGAAAGAGAACAATATTATATCTGCTTGGCAAGCACAAATGAAAATTAATTCATTGATTGTAACTTTTTAGAATCCTCTGATACAAGAACTAGTGGATACAAGGTAGGGTAGATAATAAGTTGTGACTCTTTAGGAAACAGCCACTGTTCATCCCATATCTATTTCGAGCTCTATGTCCATGCCTATCTGTATTTCTAGATATGTTTTCTTAAGCCTTTATTGTTTAATAAAGCAAAAAACAAACGGAGACTATATTCTGGAACAGCCCCAAGGAAAAATCTGAGGGGACGGTATGGTCGCTCATGACAAACCCTGGGATCTGTCCTATAACTACTTGTTGAAGCGTGCTTTAAAAAGAAAAAACAAATAAAAGAAAGAGAGAGAAAATTAAATCCGGTACTTAAAATCGAACCTGGATATCGCCAGTTTTGCTCGGGTTTAGTAAAGTTGATGGCAACATCATGATGAGTCTGGGTAAAGGATTCCATTTCAGCAGGTTTCTACAAGGTAAAATCTAGCCCGTTTACCCCGTTTTCCCCTGACACTCAGGAACCTTAACTTTCTTTAAAGAAAACCAGCTCTTTTCCTCCCCAGGAGTATGGCAGGTGGTGCCAAACTGACAGCCATTTTAACTGACATTGGGCTGCAGTTGTCGAGTGCCATTTAGAGAGGTACGTTTAGCTCCTGCTCTGTCCTGGTCAGCCACCGAAGGGTTCTAAGACCTCATTTATGATGCCATTTTAAGTATTCCCTCTTTCAGTGACAACAATGAAAGTTAACTATTAAACTCATGTTTTCAACTTCCCACCATGTGTTCCTTGGAACACAAAACCAGCCAATTAAATCATGGCGATGTTAGAATGCCTAATGAAATAAAGGCAAACGCCTCATAAATGGCCCTAGCTGTAGAACATCTGGCCTACCCAGCTGCGTTTTCTCAGCATTGGTTGAGGATGTAACAAAGATAACTGGTCCCAAGTCTTTCCAAATAACAAAAGCTCAGTTATTCTGAGGGCAGCTCAACTGAGTGGGATATGGTAGGCACCACAGCTCTGCCTCAGAGGCCGCAAAGTCTTATTTATAGAACCTCGGAGTTGTCACCGCCAATGAATTCCCCTCCTCTCATTCCTGCTGCTTCCTTTTCTTTAAAGGAATGGAATTAGGAAATATAAGCTGGGACTGAAAATTAATGTTTAACCCCTATTTGACTTTAAATTATCAAGAACTTGGCTGGTTAACATTAGGACCTTGGATTTACCTCATTTGTTCTTTTATTCAACAAATAAGTATTCCATGTCTAATCAGTGCCATGCTTGAAGTGACAAAAAAACAGACAGGGTCATTGCCCTGGTGGCACTTACCTTCTAGTAGGTAAGAGAGGCAATGCAGAAGTCAAACATCAGGTAAACACATCAGTATAAATGGTCAGATGTGCTATGAATGAAAAGAGGTGTGTCATGAAAAAGAATAAATGGGGACCCACCTAAGATGGTGGTCAGAGAAGGCCTCTCTGAGGAGCTGACAATATCTGAGCCCTGAAGTATCCTAAGGAGCAGGCTTGGGAAGGGGGAGAGAACATTCTAGGCAGTGGGAAACAGCATGTCCATAGGCCTTGAGGCAGAAAACTGCCTGGCACAGTCAGGAATGACTAGGGAATAGGAAACAAGGGACAGAGTGGACAGAGTGGCAGGAGAGGAGTTAGGGGCTAGGTCATGAACCAGTATCTCTGAGAATTCATTATTTCACTGCCCCTGGTCAGTTATGTCAATCAGATTTTGGCCATAGAACTACTGGTAAAGTGTAACTCAAATAGATGAAGTCTCCCACTTCAGTGGGTATTCTCCTTAAGCAAAGCTATCCTGAGGATAAATAATAGCCAATGGGGGTAGATGGGGTGCTGGTGTGTGTGTGTGTACACACACACACACATACACACACACACACACACACATATAGGTGTATATAATTTTCTTATTCTGTTTGTCTTGAAGGATACAGGGACTGTTTGCTTAGTATCAAATACTCTCAAGCGACATAGCCCAAATACAATTTTCTATGATGATGGAAATGTTCTTTATATGAGCCGTCCAAAACGGGGAACACTAGCCACACAGGATTACTGGATACTCGAATTCTGGCTCCTGTGACTAAGGAACTGAATTTTAAATTGTATTTAATTTTAATTAATTTAAACTTAAATGGCCACATGTAGCTAATGGCTACTTCACAGGACAGGGCAACTCTAGAATCTAGGCACATTTAAAGGAGCTTATTTATCAGGAAGGTACTAGCCTTAGGGTAGTTCAAAACTTGAGAAACATCTATGAATTCTAGTGGGGAAAAGATTCAAGGCTACTTCACAGGACAGGGCAACTCTAGAATCTAGGCACATTTAAAGGAGCTTATTTATCAGGAAGGTACTAGCCTTAGGGTAGTTCAAAACTTGAGAAACATCTATGAATTCTAGTGGGGAAAAGATTCAAATGATGTAGCCCAAGATTTGAAGAAAGGGTATGGCCAGGTAGCCTGGGAAGCAGTCTGAAATTTCACAAGTGTGTCTGCCAGAATTTCACAATCTCTGACTTTTAAAGGCCCTTAGTTATAGTCTTGCTACTCTACAATGTGGCCCGTGGACCAATAGCAGCAGCATCAATTTAGGGGTTGTTACAAGTGCAGAATCCCACATCCTATTGAATCAACATCACATCTCCGTTTTAACAAGATCCCCAGTGATACAAGTGCACATTCTAGTGTGAGAAGCATTTTTGAGGTAGAAAGGCCTTGGAGGTGGGCAGATCTGAGTTCAAATCTCAACTTTGCCACTTACTTGAGGCACTCATTTAACCTTTTGGGCCTTTTTCTTACCTGAAAAAGAATGTAATATTACCTACCTCAAAAGGTTGTTGTGAAGTTTGAATGAGTCAGTCTGTAAAAAGAAACTAGCATATGGGGTCTTTTTTATTTTGGATGATCATTCATTCATACATTCAATAAATCATTCTAATAGTCCATTATAGTCTAAGAACCATTCTGCCCTGTATTTAAAAACCCTTCCGTGTGGGCCACAGTGACTCAGCAGGCAAGAATGCTCGCCTGCCATGCCAGAGGACTTGGGTTCGATTCCCAGTGCCTGCCCATGTAAAAAAAAAAAAACCCTTCCAAAGAAAAACTCAAGGAAGAAGAATGTTTTGTTGGCACAGGAAGGTAAGAATATTTTGCTCTCTAGTAGTTTCAATATTATAAGATGATCATCAACTACTTCTTTAGAGGATTCTCAAAAAGCAGTCTTCCAACACTCTCCTCAAGCTTTTAAATGGGAATGGAGCTTTGGGGAGAGGGGAGAATAAGAGAAAAATAAAGGAATTAAGCAAATAGGGAAGTTTGCTGTTGTTTTACCAGCAAATAAAAAACGTTGGCACCATCTTAAAAATTAGGCACAAACTGTTAACTACGCAGATTTTATCGTTTCCTTTTTAAAAAAGCAGCAGCAGCAGTTCTCACTGGAGGTCTCACTGGTAGGAAAGGGAGTGCAACTGGTGTTCTTTTCTGCTCCCAGGGCAAAAAGCGTTTCTCACCCAAGCCAGTAGGTGTTAATCTGCTTAAGCCTGCCTGAGTGGATCTGTTAGATTTCTGGCACATGGCCATTTAGGGGTTTTGTCTCACAGACCACAGGAGCCCATTTTTCCAAGAGTTCCCACTAGCTTTTTGTTTGATAACGTCTATTCCTAACCACATTTACTCCTTCAACAACAAATTCAATGGAACAAAAATTTACTGAACACCTACTATTTAGTGGACCCTCTGTTGGGGATACAGAGATGAATGAGGAACAGCTACTGTGTGACTCATGCAAAAGTAACTGCTGCTGCAGCCTCTCAGGTGTTGGCTATTATCATTGCGTCTTCTTACCACTTGGGGGAAAAAAAACCCTTTGGCTTCCTCGGCTGCCCTTTTAAATATCCATTGATCTCACTGTGTTCTCCTAAGGCCCCAGGGGCTTGAAGGGTTAATTACTTGCTTGAGGCAAGGGCTATGCTTCATTGTTTTCCCAAACTTCCTACCATACTATTCCATTTCCAGTTGCAAAATTTGTTTAATGTATTTTTAAAATGTTTTTCTTTCTACAGAAGCAACACGTACATTAACAGAAAAATACGGATAAGTAAAACGAAGACAAAACAAAACCCACCTCAATCCCACCACTCAGAGATAACTTGTTTTAATAGAAAGGGTGTTTTTTAAATCATATAAGTAATATATTTTTAGAGGATGTTCAGAAAATAGTGGAGGGCAATCATACATCATCCAAACATCAGAAACATGATCATTTGGGGGGTGCTTTCCCTTCCAGCCTGCTTGCATTTATTCTAAATGACGCCTAACATTCTAAGCTTTTTGGGGAAGAATATGGCTTAGTTGTGCCAAGCAGAAAGGGGTACTTTTAGCCATACTGGTGAATAAGAATGCTAGGGATTTTATTGGGAAAAAAAAAAAAGTATGGGAGCTTGCTACAATTACCTAAACTCTTGTTGCTACGCAAACTATTCAGACCCAAGAAACTCATCTTACTGAAATGGGAAATACAGAACTTTTTACTTTAAGTCTGATAATATGAATATCCGAATTCATAATGAAGAGACCTTGAATGTCACTAAGGGCCTCATGTGCCAGGGGCTTTGGCCTGTATTATCTTAGTTAATCCCCATAACAGCCCTACAAGACAGTCATTCCTATCCCTGTTTTACAAATGATAAAAAACAAAGGCTCAGAAACTGTGAGAGGTTTGCCCAGAAACGTCAGAGGCAACAAGTGGCAGAACCAGATTCCCAGAGCAAAGATAAGTTATGGCAGAGAGAACGGAAAGCGAGCAGCAGACCTGGGTTCAGGGGCCCCTGCTCCCCCCACCCCTCACCCCCTCACCGCCTCACCCCCCCCCCCCCGCCCCCTCCTGGTGGAACCTTGGGCAAGTTATTAACATACTAAGTGTCCTTGAGCCGGACTTTCGTGGGTTGCAGCTGGCTCGCGATTAGTGTTGACAATCATGCGCAGTTTTAGGAATCGAGGCACAGAGTCCACCGGGAGAGGCTGCTGAGGACACCCTTGCGGAGCTCTCAGCTGCCGCTTTATTGAGGGCATCTGAAAGAAATTCCTGCTTAACCTTAATTCCAAAGACAGGACCCTCCTGGCAATTCGTTTGCTATCTTATGGCTCTTAACTAGTCGGGTTTCCCTTTTAGCATTGGCTCGTGGAAAACTCAGAGCCAGGCTGATGGGCCCCCTGTAGGAAAAAGTCCGTCCTGTAGAGTCAGTGTGTTTTCACCTTATTCCTGATTCCACTTTCATATTATCTTTTTGAGTCTTCTGTATGCCTATAAACTCCCTTAAATTCTTTCAGATTTAACCCTCTGATTCCTCATCTATAAACTGGGGATAATGTTTCTCTTAAGGAAGTCTGTAAAGCATTTAGCACAGTGTCTGGCCTATATTATAGTATATGCTCAGTGAATGGCATCTCCTTTCATGCACTGGAGACGAAATTTTGTCATTTCATAAAAAAGCAACACTTCATTATTTATATTCCAGAAAATTCTCCAGTTTACAAAAGGGTTCACAAAGGGTTCTTTTAATCACAAATCAATGAATTAAAAGTAGGAGTCCATTTCCACATACTTTGAAAGGTGCTCCTTACTGAATCACAGAACTAGCAGGGGCTCATATACTACTTCTTTGCTTCCTCCTGCTACTCCATGTCAATGCAGCCACTTTCATATGCTGTTTGCAAAATTCTTGGTGGAAATGGACCAAGTTTTTTCAGTGAAAACGTTTTCTTGATCTACCAAGAGGAATTTCAAGATAACGATGCCCTGCTGCATAAAATACCAAATTGGAAAACCACGTTCTCTCTTCCTTAAACCAATTCTACGGTTTTCTTTGTGCCTAAAAGGGGTTTTGAATCCTGTTCCCTTCCCTTTGGAAAACAGGTTTAATATGGGCTTAATTATTTTCATTATATTGACATGTTTTTAAATTAATCAGATGAATTTATTATTGCTGTAGTGATTCCTGAAATTGCTGGGGGGCAGGGGATTGTTTCTAACCAACTCATAAAATTGTAAGTATCTTGAAGGCTTTTAATTTTGTTGGGTCCCTCTTCACTCCCCGCACTACCCACTCCCCCCAGCACTTTTAAGATATCCAATTAAAAAGTAAATAAATAGAATTAATAGTATGTATGGAATAAGGTCACCACCAGGTCACTGTCTGATAATCTTCAAAAAGACCTGAGCAGGCAGAGCTCAATAATCTACTTAAGTTTGCTTAAAACAATTTATTGGATCCTCAACACCTGTTGAGTTAAGTGCTGAGAAGTTATTTTACTGTACCCTGGTCTGGGTTAGATTTCCCCAACCCTTTCTTTTGTTCTCCTTCCCTCTCTTTCTTTCTTTTTCCTTTTCCCATTTTTCCTTCTAAAAAATATTTATTGAGAGCCTTTTCATGGCCAGGATCTGTGCTAAGCACTGGGGGATTCACTGGTGGGTAAAACAAACCAGGCCCCTGCCTTCCTGGAGCTTACAGTCTGGCAGGGGATAGGTATTCATCCAATGATCACACTCACTAATGGGATTGTAATTGCAGTAGGTGCCACAAAGGCCTAAAGTGCAGTGAAATCTGACCCAGTCTGCAGTTAGGGGGCAACCTCTCTGGATGAAGAATGAATGAGTACAGAGGGATGCGTGAATGTTCCAGGCAACAGAAAGAGCATGTGCAAAGACCCTGAGGTGTGGAGAGTCTTGGAGAAATTGGAAGAAGGATCAGAGAGGATAAAAATGGGGTTGCATGAAGTCAGCAGGGTCAGAGAAAGACATAGGCCTGCAAAGGTGCTGGCTTTCAGTTTAAGAGCAATAGGAAGTCATTGCAGCATTCTGAGGAGGAACTGGGGGGTCCGAGAACTGTGTTAGTGACTCATGCATCTTAATTTGTCTGTGTAGGAGCAATGCAGTCATACACGTGGTCCCTGACCTACACCGTGACGACAGCTGCTGGGTCTCCAGCTGAAAACTCCCAACAACTGCCCTGTATGAGGGGTACTCATGTGCCTTCTTCCTCCGTCACGCACAGGATACCAGTTTATCCCCACAGAGAGGAACATGGGTATGTCACCCTACTTTTAAATTTGATTTTAAGGACCAGGGTTTACTTAGCAGTTGTTTTCGCAAAGGACAGGAAGAGTCCTACTCTTTGTGGAGTTTTCACAATGTTCTCAGCACTACACAATGTGCATCACTGTTATGTGAATCTCCGTGACAGCCAGGTGAAGTCGGTGGTAGTGAGCCCATTTTACTGATGAGGACACTGAGGAGGTTGATTGACTTAAGTAGCCTGAGGTCACACAGCTAGTAAGGGGGAATGTGAGTCAAGCAGAGGGAGGTGCAGACTGAACTGAATGTCTGACTCCAAAGCCTGTGTTCTTTCCTCCTTTAAGGCGGCAGCTAAAAACTCTTTTTCAGTAGCTCCCCCAGGTGGCTGTTTTGTAGCCTTATAAAGCAGGTCCCAGTGTTTTCTGATTCTGGGAAGAGCAAGGGTCCAGCCTGAGGGCTACGGTGATTCACAAGGTTCAGGGAATCCCTCTGGTTTTTGCCTATATCTTGTTCACATCTGTGTAGTGATGTTGCTGTGATGAATAAACTACAGAGCCATTCAGAAGCACTACCTGCATCATAGGAGCTTTTTACCCTTATGCATTGACTGTCAAAAGGTGCTAAACTTACGGTGTCTAATGTGTGGTGGTCAGAAAAATGCTTTGGATGTTAACAAGAATCCTTCTCCGCCATGTGGGTTCAGTGGGCCTCCCCTGGGCCCAGCAGGAGGATGGGGTGAGTGTGATGGGACTCTCAGGATTTGCACAGGGGTGCCCAGTATAATGTGGGGCACGCACGGGGCACCAGCCCAGAAGGAGGACACATCTCGAGTGATTTCCATGACTCAGGTGCTCCCAGCAATCAACAGGGCAGCCAGTAGTTTCTCAAGGGCACTTTGGAATACTTGTTCACACATTTAGAACGGATTTTGAAAATTGTTTCAGAGCTTTTTAATTTTGCAGGAATAGCAGAATGGATACCCATGTGGTCATATGTCAGCATTTTTATTATGCTGAAAGATGTTATTAAAAAAGAATAGTGATAATAATAATATCCTATGAGCACTTGGGATTTTACATTTTATGAAGTTTTTTCCCACATGTGGTCCTCAGAATAAGCATGTGCAGCATTTTTACAGATGGTAAACACCATGCTATAAGAAGCCTGAAGTCCCACAGGTTGGGAGGGGTGAAGCTGGGATGAGGATATGGGTCTTCTGAAGCCTGGTTGACCATGCAACGGTGGCTCCTTCCAAGAGGGAGCTTAGAGATACACACAGCACCCTTCCCATGATGGGGACACGGAGGCCTGCATAATACAAAAACATAAATCCCAAAGTAATTCCTTCTTTCTTTTTTATCAGTCTTCAGGATATGATATGAGGCTTGTTAACATAACAAGAGTAGAAATTTCCATCATTAATTATGTTTTGCTCAGGACTAGCTGCTGCTTTCATTCCCCGAGTGACTGCTGGGTGGCAAGGGAGGTGTGCTCAGGGTGTGGTGGGGGAAAAGGAAGATCAACTTGGGATTTTAAACTTACTACAACAGAGTAGAGATGGTGAAGTAGATGGGGTTTAAAAAAGAAGAAAAATGAAAAGAGAATAGATGAAGTTGATTTTTAAAGATGTCAAACTGGTGTGTTCTCCCTGTTTTTACTCACCATGTTCTTAACGCATTCTAGATACACAGGAAGCTATAACTATGGGAGCTATGGCAACCAGCATCCTCACCCAATGCAGAGCCAGTATCCAGCCCTCCCTCACGACACAGCTATCTCGGGACCACTCCATTACTCCCCTTACCACAGGAGCTCTGCACAGGTGAGTTGGTGGTCCTGCTTACTCGCACTGGCTTTGGTATGCCTGGTACCAAGTCCAGTCGACTTAACACGATTAATAAGTACCTTCTGTGTATGTGTGCACAGCTGGTGTGTCACCGTGGAAAGGACGATGTGTTCATCAGTGTCATTCCTGTCCTCGGGGGTGTGGCCCCCAGAAGGTGCTCAGTCAGCATCCATGCTCACTTCCTCATGCACCTGGGTGCTAAGCAGTTCTCTGTTAGCTTCCTCCCCTCTTCCACCACTCTTATCCCAGAATCCAATCAGTCACGATGGCTGTTGCCCTTTTTTGGCAGCCACCCTCAGAATGGGCCTTTTGTCCCCTCTCCCATCACCATCCTCCTGGTCAGACCAGGAGTTCCTGTCAGGACTATCATCAGGTGCCATTCTAAAGGGTCCCTCGGCCTTCTGTGTCTTTTCAGTCCATCCTGCACACATGATCTGAACCAAAAGAATCCTTCTATAGTGTGCCTTTTATCAAGTCACTCTTAGGCCTTTTATCTCCTTTGTCTCCTCACTGTCTCACAAACCATGTGGATACTCTGTGGCACATGGGGTGAATGATATTGGACTGCACCTATAATATCAATGTTGGAGCTTCTATTTGTCTTAGACACTTTTCCTGTGCATTAGCCTCCAAACACAACTGCTCACCAATTCTATCCTAAATGTCTTTTAACCCTCACTGTCCTTGCTTCAGTTCAGGCCTTTATCATTTCTAACCTGGATGATTACAAAAGACTTCGAATTGGTTTCCATTTCCCCTAATTTGCCCCAGTGTTGGGTCCATCCATATACTACAGCTGGAGGAATCTTTTGAAGTAAACCGACTCTGGCCACGCCACTCTCCCTTATCAGTTCCCATCGCTTTCAGGGCCAAGTTCAATTCCTTAGCATGTCTCTCAAGGCTCGTTACCATCTGGCAACTGCCCACCTTCCTGGCCTGCCCCCTTTTTGCCCCACCCATTCTGACCCATGTGCAGCCCCCCACATGGGCCCAATTCCATCAAGTCTTTGCAGATGTTGTTCCCTCTGGCTGGGAGTCTCTTCCTCAGCCTCTTTCGGCTTGTCATTCAGGCCATCTCACCTTCTCTCCAGCATTTCCTAACACTACCCCCTTCCTTCTCAAGGACCTTATTAGGTGCCAGTCCTCTGTAACAACATAGTGCCCAGGCTGTTCTCTCATACCCTGGTAACATCACTGACTCTCATGCCTGGCTCCTGCAGACTCCTGAAGGAGGAGTCTTTTTTTTTAACATGGGCAGGCACCAGGAATCGAACCCGGGTCCTTGGGCATGGCAGGCAAGCAATCTTACCTGCTGAGCCACCGTGGCCCGCCCCTGAAGGAGGAGTCTTGAAGGCCAAGACTAAGTCTGTATCCCCAGGTCACAGGGCATAGCACTTGTCAAAAAGGACAGCTATGTTTTTTGTTTGTTTGTTTTGCATGGGCAGGCACCGGGAAAGCTATGTCCTAATGAACACGTTCCATGTGCCAGGCTCTGAGTTGAACACTACCTGTGCTCACAATACCCCTTCAGAAGAAGCAGCATGGCTCAGGGGCTTAAGCAACTTGCCTGAGGATCTGAACCAAGGCACTGTGACCCCAGTCTAGGCTCTTAAGCACCACACACTGCCACTTTTCATATGTAGGCATTCAGTAACAGTTTATCGAACAGAAGAGTAAATGGGAGAAGGGGTCAACCTGAATAACAGTGTAGTATGACAGGCATGCTCACTCCATTCTACAAGCATTGGTGCCATGGAAGGTTTTTGAGCCAGGGAGTGGCAAGATCAAAGCTTTGCTTGAGAATGTGAGCTCTTAGAGCACCCACAGGATGCATTAGAAAGGGGACTTCTGGAAGTAGGGACCTCTGCTACCAAGCACTTGCAGGAGTCAAGGAGAGAGATGACAGGATTTAAGCCAGGCTGGCGGCCACAGTGACATCAGCTGTCAGCACTCACCCTTGTCTCCAAGGGAGGGCACTGAGGAGAATGTATCCACAATATATGGGCACTCAGGGCAAACAAGCCTCTGTTTTGATAACCACCTGCAGTACCAAGGGGAGCTCTGGTATAATCCCCAGATAAGCCAAGAAGTTGATTCCACTAAATCATCACCAGAGGCATTCATTAGAGGTCTCCATCTGCGTCACACAGAGATGCCAGCTCCTTAGGTACTGCTTTCTTGGGTGCAGAGTCTGGGCTCCTTGCTGTCATCCACTAAATGACTTAGAACTGCTGCCACTGCCTGGGACACACTCAGCACACAGTCTACACAGCTCATTCATTCACTCATTCGTTCATGAAATTAGTGCTAGATGCCTATTATGTGGCAAGCACTGTTCTAGCCTCCAGGAATACAGTGGAGAATGAGAGAGTGTACCTGCTTTTGGAGAGCTTGCATCCCTATGGGAGCCGGTATTATAATGAGATCAAGCTAAGGTGATGGTATTAAAGCCACTTCTCCCTGCATTTATCTTCCCCCTTTCTTCACCTCCTCATCCTTCTTCATAAATTCCCAGAAGCTGATTTTTCTGGGTTAATATGTTGTAAGTCACTACACCAAAAAAGAGGCCAGGGTCTCTGAAAGCCCCATAATATCCCTGGTGATCAAAGATAGTTCTGCAGCATCAGCTCTGGAAGCCACAGCAGTTTCCAACTGAAAAACTATCATTTAATAGTTGGTCTTAATAGAAGGGTCCACAGCCTAAATGAAAGCCCATAGGAGAAGCCCTTTGAATTTGGACTTGGTGTGAGAGGTAACAAGGTCATTGGTTGGCCTCTTCACCCCCATACTCTGTGGCCCTTAGACATGGTCCTCTGACATCACTGTACCCCAGCACCACACATGCTCTGCACTTTATGGTTTATGCCTCAGTCTCCATTTCCAAAGAGGGGTAGGGAAAGAGAAGTTAATGAACACATCTCTCCCCACGGGAGTCAGTGAGGTCAGTGCTCAAAATGTACCTCTGCCAGGAAAGGTACTGTCTTAAAACAAAGTATGCCTTATTTCATAGTTTATTACATTCATGCAACCCGGCACTGTTCTAGGCACTTTCAAATACAGGAACTCAATTGATTCTCGTTAACAACCTCATGAAGAAGGTAATTTTCTCCAGCTTTTAAAGATGAAGAAACAGGCTCAGACTATAATTTGCTCCAGATCAAGTATCTAATAAGGGACAAAGCCGACTCACACGCAAATTCCCCAACTCTATACACCATGCCCTTGACACTGAATACTAAATAAATGTGTGTTTTGGAGGGTGAGAGGTAAATAAGAAGTTACTGCAACTATTCTCAGTAAATTTCAAGTTACCAAGGAGAAGAATCACACCCTTATTTCTTTCCTTTATTGGTACTTGATTTAAGGTTGAGCACATAGTGGGACATCATCCATTGTAGGGTTAATTAGATTTAGCTTTCCAGGTCAGAAATCAAGGTGTCCCAAAACTAGGTTTTGAATGCAACCCTTCACTATATCAGATTCACTGTGGAAGAGGTCAGTCTGAATGGAAAAATCTCAATTATAGAATATGGTTAAAGAAATCCATTGGTCATCAGCACAAGAGTAACTGAAATTTCTGCAAGTAAATGCCTGTGGGTTCGCCTTAAGAAACTGACATGATACATCTGTGAAGTGCAGTAACTGGATGCATCCTGGCATTTTATGCTCAAAATAATGTTGTCATTTGTTTTCTGAAATCGAGTATGCATGTGTCCTTGTTTATGCTACTTATCTATTATTACAACACATGCTTTCTTCCTGGATAAGACAAAGGTAAACCTTTCAGTCCTGCTTGAAATTAGTTCATAATTTCTGAGTTAGTGAGTCCAGAAGAATGAGGTTTCACAGTTGTAAGGTTTGAATTATTTCAGAAAAACACCTTCTTGCAACTCTGTTGCACTTGTTCACATCAAAGTAAGTGGCAAGGGATGATATCAGCTGCCCCTTCCCAAGTTCCCTATTTCTGTGTCTACCCAAAAGCAAACCAGACCAAACCCACATGCAGTCAAGGATTTCTGAGACTCGTTCAATACATGTTGTTGGAATCTCTACTTTATCAGCAGCCACGAAGGTATCCTTGGGCCCTGAAGCTCAATAGCCATTTGATTACCCAGAAGCTATGTGGCTAGAAGTAGATTTAGAGGAGACTGGAAGGAAATAAACTCTTATTTCTCAACTGTATGGCCAAGGCCCAGCCTTGGCTAGCCTTGCTAGCCAAATACATAGCTCTCACAGAACCTCGAGCAGCCCAGCCTAGCCAGGACCAGTGGGTCCTCAATCTCAGAGACCCAGTGACTACTAAAAAGTTTGTGTAGGGTGCTCCACTTTGGGATAGCATTCTGGACCAATAGGAGTAAAAATCAGTCTTATAGAGTGGTGTAAGATCTCTAACTATAGAGCTGGACTTCCCAGGTTCAAACCCCAGTTCTGCCTCTGATTAGCTCTGTGCCTTGATTTCCTCACCTAAAAAAATGAGTTAATTATAGGACTTACTTCACAGGATTGTTGTGAGGGTTAAATGAGTTCATAAAGGTTATAACAGGGCTTGGCTCATAGTTAACACTGTTTGTGCCTATTATTATAATTTGTAACAGCAGAATTACAAGAGTATCATATTTTGTGTAATTACTAATTAATACCTGTCTTCCTCACTACACTAACTCTGTGAAGGCAGGGACTAGGTTCCTTTTTTCTTGCCATTATATTCCCAAGACCTAGCACAGGGCTTGGGCCTTAGTAGATACTCAGCAAATACTTGTCGATGAAATGAATGGAAGAATGAATTAAATGACAGATTGATATTGTGGAGATAGCCATGGACTGAGGCTCTGGGAGCCTGTCCTCTAGTCTTTACTCTAGCACTAAGCAGATGTCAAGCAGGTCATGTCCCCACTCTTGACCTCTCTTCCCTAATCTATAAAACAAGAAGGTTGGACCCGAGGATCTTTCCATGGTTAATGCACCATAATTCTACTATGATCCCAAAAAGAAAAAGGAAGAAAATTAGTAATAGCCAGTACGTGTTGAATACTTACTATGTAAGAGTCCTAAGTGTTGCTTATGTATTAACTCAATTAATCCTGACTCTAAAAGCTTCTGACAAAGATTTTTTGAGAGCTACTTCCTCTTCCAGAAGAGGCTAAGAGGAAGCCTGCCTCGGGGCGAGCCACAGGCAATGCTGTGGGTGCGGTAAGAGCCGCCTTTCATAGGAAAACAGTTTGTGCTCCTGACTGGGCCACCTTTCACCCTTTGCTCAAGTAGCAGTCCATTTGGCAAGAGTTAGGGATAAAGGGCTCATTCTTCTCTCTCCATGTGTAGGAAAGTCAGCCTTTGGTGTGGGGAGTTGTTTCTCAGAATAGAACTTCCTATTATGGTTCAAAGAGATGCAGAATCATTCACAGCTGAGATGGACTTAAGCCACAGCCATCTGATGGAACCTTTGACTACACACATACACACACACACACACACACACGTGCCCACAAACACTCCTCACACACCTCTCTCGAGGGGTGAGAACTGCTGATTTATCTCCATTTTAACATCAGTAGCAACAGCGCGTGATTTGACCCAGAAAATGGTGACTTCCTGTTATGGGCCCTTAACAAAAAGTGCCTTTATTCTGGGGCAGGGATCTCTGGGTCCCAGGGTTTGTGCCCAGCATGCTTAAAGACCCTGCATGAAACCGGATGTAAAGTTTGAAAGGTGAGGCGGGTGCCACAGGCCAGCTTGACCACTCCCACCAGACTAAATAGAAGCTTCAATGATGGTGTTAATCACCAGGCCGAGGCCAGCCAGCACTTTAGCCAACCAGTCTTTCAATGAAAGACTTCACCATGGGGGAAAACGAGTCACTGACTCATTTGCAATTAGCTGACCTAACAGGACAGAATTTTCCATTCCGGACTCTGTGGTAAAAGAATTTTATTGTCACATTGGAGATATTTTGAGCCAGTCTCATTTCCAGGCAATTACTCTTTTGAGTCTCTGACACAATCCCTGGGCACAGCTGCGTCTAGTCCTTGACTAGGCACAAAAGCCACACTCTCTTGGGTTCTTTGAGAAGAAGACTGCAAATCCATACTGTGACATTTTACCTACACAAGTCAAAGCAAGTGAGGACTCTGTCAGAACCAGCAAGTTGAGAGGAGGTCAGTATTATAGGAGTATGTGGTCTACAGGGTAGGAGGGAGCTTGATGACAGGTTAAAGTTTAATAGGCTGGGTTTTCAAAAAGGAGTGTTCGTCTCCCAGTAATAGTGGATCATGCCTAGTATCAGTCTGGGGTGAAAGCATTACCCAGGATTGGGTTTTTAGGTCAGCTTCTCCAGCAACTTGCTTATGAGACTTTGAGCCGGGTCACTTTCCCTCATAGGTTCTAGTTGTCTCATCTGTACAACACAGAGTTGGATTACATGATCCCTGAGCTTCTTTCTGGTAGTACAACCCAATGTTTGCTCATCGGATGATTATTTAGCACTTGCTAGGTGCCAGGCACCATTCCTAATGTTGAGAATATGATGGTGAACATGACAATGCCCTACAAAAGCTTATGGACAAAAGCTAGTGGAAGGAGACAGCTCCCAAACAAGATGGTATGATCCTGCCCTGAGATGTGGAGGGTGGAGCGTTTATCTTCTTGAGATAGGGTGTCCAAGGAAAGTTTCTTGGAGGAGATGACATTTGAGCTGAGACCTGGAGAATGATAAAAAGAGAGGTAAGTGAGGAAGTGGGGTTAGGAGTGATGGGGAAGCATCCCAGGCAGAAGGAGCAGGTATGGCAAAGTTCTCTGAGATGGGAAGCAGCTTGGCATGTCATAGGACCAGAAAGGAGGCCTCTGTGCTGCAGGACAGCACAACAAGGTGAGGTGACTTGTGTCTGGGGACCTTATTTGAGGAAGTAAGCTTTTTGGAAAATCAAGAAAATTTTTGTAATAACCAATATTTCTTAATGTAATCTGTTTACTACACCTAGATTCCTGTTTTCTTGAGCAGGATCCAATCTTACTATGGTCTCCTGGGCTAGGATCCCACTTCTCAGGCCTGAGGGTTGTCACAGTTGCACACAAGAGCATTCTGTAGCTTCCCAGAATGCACAGCGCAGGAGATATACTGATCAGTGTTTCTGATCTGAATTAGGGATTTATGAAAGCCTTAGTGTGTTCATCCATAGTCTCCTAGGCAACAGCCCTTGGTGCCTTCTCCCTTGAGGTTCCCAGATACTACCTATGCCCTTCTCCCTACTTCCTAACTCTTCTTTTGACTTTGAAGGGGCTGTACTTCATTGTGTACAGCATGCTGTCCTACCTAGGGGGAAAACTCAGTCCTGGAAGTTGGGTCCCTCTTTCCTGACCTATAAATAGCTAGTTCTCTTTGCATGCCTCTCTGCCTCCCCTTCAGCTCCCACTCAAGATGCAGAGCAGATCCCTTTGGCCACCTGACTACAGGGAGCAGCCATTGTTGTCATAACCCCTCTCCCTGCTGTCTAGGCTTCAGCCTGTCTGCCTCCCTCACTGGAGGCAGCCTCCCACCTAATCCCTCAGGGCTCCACTCTCCAACTGTCAAGGAAGACAGATGGGGAGCAGAAGAATTCATCCACTCACACACTCTCTCTCCCCTACTCACTGCCCTCGCTGTCCTTGTTGATTGGTCCCCTCCTTGTCGGTGGCTCTTAGCAGAGCAAGGAAATCTTTGTGTTGACTGGCGGGCAAACTAGGAGTTCTCAAAGAGAGCCCATAACTCCTTCCCTTCCTCCCCTCCAATGGTACTAAAAGGGGCTTGTTTGCATAGCTGTCTTGGAAACAGAAAAGAATATAAAAGAAGAAGCACTTCAGAGGTACTTCTCTTATTCCTAATCTTTTCTAGAACCGCTTCCCCTGTTCTTGTAACTACTAACACCTGTTACTCTAACCTGCACAAAAGGACCCTTCACCATCACTCCCCTCTTAGACAGCTTATCATGACTTCTTCCATATTCATATCAAGCCTAATAATTTAGCATTTCCTACTTGTGTATCTTCCAGGACTTCAGTGCGAATTAAAAAGAAAGATGTTCTTTAAATGATAGCCACTAATAATAACCTTTGAAGCTGTTGACTTGCTTCCTCTTCAAAAGCCTGCTTTTAGGCTGCAGTTCATAATTGAATTCAACTGTATAATCCTATTTTTAATAATGTCATTGTGTTTTATTCGGCATTGTGTTTTCATGGGTTGATGAAGTGGGACGTATCACATCTCCATAACTAATTATAAAACTCACAACCATCTAGCTATATCTGTCTGGACATGCTGGCACTCATGCACACATACACAGAGACACCCACACCCACTGTGTCCCCAGTGGGACTATTCCTTCTTTTGTGTTTGACTTTCCAAGTCATTTGGGATTAAGAGCACAAAGCCAGTTTTACCACTTGAGTGAACATCAGCCTAACTCTGGCTATGAAATCCTTTGCATTTCTGCTGTTGATTACTTCCTTAGACCAAGTATCAATCTATCAGAAGTTCACTGGTTCCCTCCTATCAACTCTCATTAATAGAATCTTAAGAAATCTAACTTAAGACAAACTGTGAACATGACTGATATTGTATATATGCAACTTTAAGCTAATTTTAACTTTGTGGAATTTCTTTCCCCTCAACAAGTACCCTTTTAATAGCCCCACTTCCCGGATGGAACCTTGTTTGATGAGCAGTACTCCCAGACTGCATCCTACCCCAGTCACTCCCCGATGGCCAGAGGTGCCCACAGCCAACACGTGCTACACAAGCCCGTCTGTGCATTCCACGAGGTATGGAAACTCTAGTGACATGTACACACCCCTGACCACGCGCAGGAATTCTGAATATGAGCACATGCAACACTTTCCTGGCTTTGCTTACATCAACGGAGAGGCGTCCACAGGATGGGCTAAATGACTGCTATCATAGGAATCCATATTTAATATTAATAATAATTATTAATAATAATAATAAACCCAACAGCCACCCCCCCCAGAAGACTTTATCTCTATACATCATAACTCATGGACTATTCCTAGGCGTCCATTTTTCTAATAAACATGAAGCTGGGATTCAATGTGGGATGAATAAACTTTAGTTCAGAAATAGGACTTCACTAAAAGTCAGTGGGATATCGGGTACTTTTAGCCATGCCAGACTTGACTGTTTCTATAGAGCACTATCTTGGGCAGGCCAATCTGTGCCTTTTCCCTCTGTTCCATGACTTTGCTTTGTGTTGGCAACCATGCCCAGTAAGCTACTTATTTTCCTTTTCACAAAAACTCGTTAGTCTTTGAAGGATGGATATTGGAGATGGATCTGGTTTGTGTTCTTGGATGGGCACATAATTTACCAAGAGCATTCACCTTGCCATCTGTCTGTCATCTTACTGTACAATGAACAGTCCTCAGCTATGTCCTACAAACCCCATCTTCCTGGTGGTGTTATCACCTCTTTCTGAAGCACCAGGGTTAAATGGAGATTCTGGAAACACTAGATTTCCCATTATATGCGGGTCTGTCACAGTACCTGCATTGTCTTGGAATGTAAGCACTGTCTTGAGGGAAAGAAGAGGTCTGTTCTGTATTGCCTTAAGTTGACTGAGGTCTGTAGGGGACCGGTTCTTCTATGTACAAGTATTTGTCCTAAGTTTGCACAATGGCTATTGTCAGCAAAATGCAGGAGAGGGGTTTTTGAAGTTTTGTGAGAATGTGGACTTATGGTTTTGAGTATCACACTCAGCTCTGCTGTATTAACTTTGTGGAACTGGATGGACCAAACTTAGCTTACCAGCACCAAGTGTGAAATGACTTTAATGTTTCCTTCATAAAACTATAATAATTTCCAACACTTTGATAGAAAAAAAAATTCAAAGTGGTGCCTTTGAGCCTATACTATACTGTGTATGTGTGGAAATAAAAATGTATTGTACTTTTGGAAAAATGTTTCGTAGGCATATTTCTGTCAGATTTGTAGCAATTTGTGAAGTTTGTTAGAGATTAACATAGGTTTTCTTTCTGTATTATAAAATGCACCAAGCAATTATGGTGGACCTATTACCCTATGGGTAAGAAATAAATGGAAATATGACATCGGATGTTTTAGCAATTGTTCTGTAAATAAAATCTTTGATCGCACCACTCAGTGTGATAATCATGTCTACAGCTAAAATGGAAATAGTTTTATCTGTATAGTTGTGCAAGGTATGAATGATTTCACACTCAAATAAAAAGGTATTGAAATGACCTGATTTCTTCATATTCATTTTGCATTTGATACGAATTCTGTATGTGTGTGCACACATGCGCCAAATATAAACATTCTGAATCCTTAGGGTATAACCAGGGTAAATAAAACTGAGTGGTTTTGTTGGGTGTACTTAAACAGCTTCCTATCACCTCATCATAAAAAAAAGCATTCAAAATTTGATTAGGTCACACTGGTCCTTAATAAGTATATAGTACCAACAGCCTGACTGAGGTTTTTTTAATGATTTTTTTTTTTTTAACATGGGCAGGCACTGGGAATCAAACCCAGGTCCTTGGGCTTGGCAGGCAAGCATTCTTACCTGCTGAGCCACCGTGGCCCACCCCTGACTGAGGTTTTTAGGAGATCAATTCTCTTACATGTAAGGATTTGCCCTAGGTTTGCACAATGGCTAGTGTCAGCAAAAGGGAGGAAACTTTCATCTCTTACAGGGAATGTTATTCTTCAATACCAGCATCATTAAAAGGTCCCCTGGTACATAGTTCATTATGCTTTAATGATCACTGAGTGTAAAAATATTTCAAGTTGCAATGTTTTAAATGCTAATAAACTTCTGGAACAGTACAGTATCATTACTGAGTACTTAATAAGTATTAACAAATTCTTCTACAGCACTGTATTTTGATTCTGGGCTGAGAGAAGTGAGGATATAGACACAAAATGAATAAGTACTTTGCCCAAACATTAAGAGCCTAGGGTCTGTGAGAGATTCAGAGCCAGAGATTTCCAGAAATGGCAGTAGTGACTACTAACTAAAAGGCATGAGAATTTTATAACTCAATTTGCATTTCAAAAGATTTATTTTTAAAATAAAGCTCTTCACTGTTTAAGACAGTTTGATAGTTCCTTAGAAAACTAAATATTGATGTTTTAGCAGGCCCTACGACCCAGCAATACCAATATTAGGCATGTACCCAGAAGAGTTGACAATAGTGACATGAACAAACATTTGCACATCGATGTTCACAGTGGCATTATTCACAATTGCCAAAAGATGGAAACAATCCAAGTGCCCATCAACAGATGAGTGCATAAACAAAATGTGGTATATGCGTATGATGGAATATTATGCAGCATTAAGACGAAATGAGGTCCTGAAGAATACGACAACATACATGAACCTATAGGATATAATGCCGAATGAACTAAGCCAGACACAAAAGGATAGAGTTACTATGATTTCACTATTGTGACTCTGGTAAAGACAGCAAACTCCAAATCATACGGCCTAGAAAGAAAATCTGTACTCATGTATAGCAACAAACCAGATGTTGCATCTCTGCAGCTACAGTATGCAAATGATTTCACAAACAACGGCTTCCATGCTTCACATTTTCAAACATTGACCATTCATAATAAAGATTTTTTAAAAAGTAGAGAAATGTCTCTATGTTATAAAAGGGAAAGGCTTATATTTTGGTCTCCAGAAAAACTAATATTTAAATTACAAAGTCAAACTCTTACTTGCTATTACATAACGTATTTATACCTGCACATGATTTTTTTTTTACTTTTTTTTAATTTGGTATAACATATATACAAAGTAAAGAAATAAAAAAGCAATAGTTTTCAAAGCACTCTTCAAAAAATGGTTACAGGATAGATCCCAGAGTTTGTCATGGGCTACCATATGATCCCCTCATATTTTTCCTTCTAGCTGCTCCAGAATATAGGAGGCTAGAGGGCTTAAATACTTTTTTATCATCACAATCGATTTTTTTTCTTTTTTCGTGAACAATAACATATACACAAAAAAGCTATAAATTTCCAAGCACAGCACCACAATTAGTTGTAGAACATATTTCAGACTTTGACATGGGTTACAATTTCACAATTTTAGGTTTTTACTTCTAGCTGCTCTAAAATACTGGAGACTAAACGATCTATTAATTTAATGATTCAGCATTCATATTCATTTGTTAAGTCCCATCTTCTATGCATAATTCCACCATCACCTTTGATCTTTCCATACCTCTCATTGGGGTTGTTTGGGCTATGGCAATTCTAAATTTTTGATATTGGAAGGGTCTGTCCCTAATATGGGGTAGGGAGATGGAACTATCTGATGTTCTGGAGAGGCTGGGCTAGGTTTCAGGACTTATCTGGACCAGAGACCCATGTGCAGGTTATAGGTTTCTGGCAAGTTACTCTAGACCTGCACATGATTTTAAGATTAAAAGCATATATAGCTTATACATAGCTTCCCCTTTAAAATTCTTAGCTATGTTGGTGTACCAAAAAAAAAGGAGACTGCTGGATCTAATATTCTGAATGAAAATTAGTTGATCTTTCATCCACAGTCCTTTACTGGGTTTTATATAAGAGGAAAGTAAGGGAGAAAAAGAGTGAAATTTCAGATTTAATCACTGCATAAAATAAACCTGAGAATGACCAGCCTGTCACTCTTATAATTCAATACTTATGTTCCATAAATGAAAGAGTGGAACAAGTCTGACTTTTGATTTATAAAGCACACAAAATTATCACCAATTTCTCCATCCAATTAGGAACATGTAAGAAAAAGACCCCCACTTATAAGTAAAAGCCAGAAGCTCATTAAATGCACAAATCTTGAGGCAAAGATGGTCATGACCAACAAGTGCCTGGATTCCAGAGAATAGAGTGGAATTTGCAAAAGTGAGAATGTGTGGCTCCTGACAGCATTATCAAGCAACGAGAGTCATCAGCATCACAGAAAAGGCAGCTTTAGATGAGGTTTTCTCTCCAGAGCACAAGGTGCCTGTCCCCAGGCAGCTGTGATTATTACCTATGCTTCCAAACGTTCTAAAACCTTCAACTTCTGTACTGGGAAAGATCTAATTAGGAAAAGGCAACAGCTGCTGGGTGCACATGACTGGAATGTACCTTCTCTCCCTCTGATGGTGTCTCACTGGTCACAGAATAGGAATGGGCAAGGTTGGCAGCTAGAAGTGGGGCCAGTCACTTGTCAGAGAAAGAACAAAGGAGTCTTGGCAATAAAGGGGCACTCCCCTCTTAGGACTTTCTCTCTCTCTCTCTAAAAAGGACTCTGCCAGCTTGAAATTGGCTAAAGTCATGAAAAGCAGCCAGTATCGCTCACCCACGTTGCAGGCCTGTAGCATCCTCAGATCCATCCTGCCGTGTTCTTTGTCAGGCCTATAGTATATCCTAGCTGGACAGAAAGGGAATTTGTGGCCCCTCTGAGCCTGTAACCCATGCACAGAGCAATAAAAAATGCTTTCCACTGAGTAAGCCTAAAGTGAGAGAGAGAGTTGAATTGTGGAAATCATGGAAGAAACACTAAAAGGAAGCTTTGGCTTCACCACTGTGTGACCTTGAAGGGGTCATCTCTCCACTTTGGATGTTGTATGATGACATTCCAAATTATAGTCTGTGTGCAAATGGACCAGGATGGCAGATCTGGGTAAGGAGGGTGGACAGCTTAGGGAAATCAAAAGAATGGATTGGCAGCTGGGCAATGATTCAGGGAGTCAGCCACAAGAACGAAGGTGATGCGGCTCTACCAGTGGCTGTTAAGAAAGATTAAGGCTCATGCCCAAGAACTCAGCCCATACACCTCCATCAGCACCACCAAGCCAAGTTCTTTCTGTTTCCTCACACCCAACCCCACCCTCCCTTACATGACTCTGGATATAGTCTTTTGCAACTTTCCCTTCTCTTTAGGATTGTCTTTAATATTCATTTTTAAGTGACATCAATCAAGATGTTTGAAGTGAATCTGGAAGAGAGGGAGCAGAAACAAACAGGCTCTTTGTTCCAATTCCTTGCACCTCTTAAAGGCAGACTTAAATCCTGGGAAGTTGATTATAAATATAAGAATATAAATATATAAATAAATAAAGGGTATAAATACTCCCTTTATTACTCAGGGACCCACAGAAAGACCACCATCCGTCTCCTGCAGTCTGGAGGAAAGCTCTCTGAAATGTAGTGGGAGGGGAAGCATACAGTGTGTTTCTAACATTCATGGAACTCAGAATTTATGGAACAAGGATTCAGACTTGGATAGGAGCTTGAAGCAGGAAAATTATCATTAGACACTTAAAAAAAAAAAGATGGCAATGCTTATTGGCTTTAAAGTGAGGTAAAACTGAGGTCAAATCCTGGCTCCACCAAAGAGGCTGTAGAAGGGGCATTTCTGCTCTAAGTAGGAATGGGCTTCGCTGGTTGTCAGCCCTGGCTGTCCATTAGAATTACCCAGTCAACTTTTAAAAAATATTGATGTACAAACTTAAAAAAAATATTGATGTACAGGTCCCACCCACAGTGAATAAATAAAATGGCCTGGGATGTGAACCAGGCATCATTGTTCGAGCTGCTCAGTTGATTCTAAAGCACAGTCAAGACTGAGAGACATGACCCTTTCCATCTGAGAGTTCTAAGATTCAGTAACCTCTATTCCCTGAATATGCACTCCGTTTCTTTTTACAGTATTCCAGTCTGTCTCAAGTGGAAAATAGTACCCTGGGCAAATAGTGGCACCCCATGGTAATCTACACAGTTTCCCTAACTGCACTATTTTGCTTGCCCTTCAAGCCCACCCCACCTCCATACCACTTTGCCGCCTGCCCTTCTAACCTGGAACTTCTCTGCTTCAGTTCCTTGGCAGCCTCCCAAGCTAAGCCAGCTTGGACACAGTCCTGTGGCTTCCTCTTCTTCCAAGGAGGTCAGAACCTTTTGTGCTTCATCAGCCTCCTCCCTGAAGCCCTTCCCCCACCTCCTCCAGTACTTCAATTCCCCAGCCTTTTCACCCCCACATTTTACTGTTGCTGGTGTAGGTGGGACGGAAGACGTGGGCCACAAGAGTTGAGAAAAGAGCTGTTGCTAGGAAAGGAGTGTGGGTGAAGGGAGATGGTGGGTGGGAAAAATAGGACTCCCCAATTTCATTCCTCCCTTTGTCATAAATGCCTCAAGAGCTAAAACCAGTTGTTTGTGAATTATGAAAAATAACGAGTGACAGCAGAGTCGGGAAAATTAGCCTCAGAATCAGCTGAAATGCTGATACTTGATGTTTATAATAATCTCCAAATAGAAGGGGAAAGCCACTATAAGCAGTTTAGGACAGTGAATTCTCAAGGAACTGCCAAACTGCCCTGAACAGGAATGCTTTCTAAAATGCTCTGACCCACGCTGCACCTCTGCAGAAATGATAAAACTGCCAAATGTCTTCTGCAATGTCAAGGCAGAAGGCCAGTCTTTTAAATGAGAAGCCTGCCATTCTTTCCTCACCTCATTCTGGCACATTTCTGAAATAGATCTGCCATAATCCATAGAGGCTTCTGTTTTGGAGGACCCACTGTGTGCTAGGTACATTAGTTTCTTCGTCTCCACTTCTCACAACCTCCCTGCACTGTCAGTGGTACAATCATTTCTGTTGTATGGGTGAAGAAATAGAAGTTCTGTGTAGTTCAGTGCTTTGCACACAGAAAGTGGCAGGCTTGGGATTTAAAGACAAAACTTTTAAAGTCAACTTTGACTATGGTAATACAATTTATTGGGGTCTGAGACAGTTTCAGAAGTTCTGGGAACTTTTTACGTGTGCTAAATGAAGGCAATTTCTAAACTGGGCACCAGCTTCTTTCCTACACCTCGAGTGGCATTCCACTCACTCTAAGATAACAGCAGACGAACTTTCCCTCTGTCATTTCTCAGGGTACATACAAACCAATAATTACATCACCAAGGACCAAGACTTGGTCTTTCTGTAGAGAAACAGTAACAAAAGAAAATCAGTAATGTTAAAAACAACAAAAACAGGTCACAGGAGAATTTTTATTACCAGGCCAAAAAAAAAAAACCAACAACCCTCTGCAGGGGAGGTGCAATGAGCCAAGCATTCATATTAGAATGAAGTCATTTTATGTGTGTTTTGGGGTGGGGGGAAGGTCTGGCTACCTCTTGCTGTTAAGGTCACTAACCTTTGACAGCGGTGGCTTCTGACCTCAACAACCTTACAATTCTGTTTTGATTGACCCTGAACCCCATGAAATTCAGATGTGGGCACTGCCCAAAAGTTGAGATAAAGCTGACTAATATGGGAAAAGCTCCCGGTATGTGCCCCCAGCTGAAAGGAGCTGGCAGTTCTTTGGCGGTAGATGCAATTTATTCTGTCCTCCTCCTTTCAGGGAAATGCTAATCCTTCATAGGCAACTCAAGGGGAAGACTAAAATGTGTTGATGATGAATGACAATAATCCTTTGTCCTGCCACCTCCTCCCAGGGTTGAACCTTAAGAGTTTAATCAAATATTGATAAGTAAATTAATGCTTTACTGCATTAGAGAGTTAAAAAAGGAGGTGGAGGGGAAGGTACAGGTGGTGAGAATATATTTTCCCTGACATGTGTATCTCAACAAGCTTAATTGCAAAGGCATTTATATGTGGTGCGCGCGCACGTGCGCACACACACACACGCACGCACGCACACACACACACGACAATCACTATCCCAAAACTGTCTTACAGGATGTCAGTGTTAAAATTACTGACTTCAGGGTTTAAAGACCAAAGCCTCGTGTTGGAATTACTCTGCTGTTGTTAAACAACAAAAACAATAGCAATTAACAATGAAACTAATGAAACGTGTGCATCTATAGGAATAGTATTACCTTTATCTCTGAATCTTCACAACATCCTTGTGAGGGAAATTGCTTTTTTCATTCCAGTGCAACTAACATTTGAATGGCTACTCCATGCCAAGCCTGCTGTGCTGGGCACTTTGACAGCCTTACAACACCCTGCAAAATAGGTATCACTATGTTCACCACAGCTGAGAAAATCAAATGGGCAAGTGACTTCATGAAAACCCAGACACAGAATTAAATTAAAACTAGCGTCTTCTGGCTTTCAGGTTTTCCTGTTAGATAAAAAAAAAAAAAAAGGTGGCCAGGAGGGTTTAAAAGAATTCGACAAGAGATCAGCTTCTGAGACTCATACAGTGAACTGGGACTTAAATTAAATCTAGGTTCTCCAATTCCCAGCCCAGCTCTTTCAGCAGATTACAGCCTTGCCACCCAAAGTGCTGGGTTTTCCCAAGAGGTGTTTGGATGGGATTCCAAGCTAGTGAGATGCAAATGGCTCTGACCCACATTCCAGCTTTTGGATAAATAAAAACTCCTAAAGGGCAGAGCCCGTTTCATGTGCATAATTTGAGAGCCCCACTGTGAATAGTCAACCAACAGTAAATAACTATGGGTACATTTGCAAAGGACTAATAGCATGGAATGGGTTCAATTTTAGCAATTGCAATACTGGGAATATTACTAAGAAATTTCATAAAGGTGCTGAAAAGCTGGATCAAGTAATCATACATAATAAGAGTTTAAAAAAACCTTGAAGTCATCGATTTCAACTCTATTTTTATAAAATGAGATCCAGATAAAATAACATACACAAGAATCTGAAGACAGCTAGCAAAAAGGATCTCTAATGTCTTCTATTTCTGATTAACTTTTGGTCACATGGCATTGCAAAGTAATGTTTTCAGGAATATAAATACTGTTAGCCGAAGTTGTACTGGTTAGTTATAAAGCCATCATCAATTATAAAATAGTTCTCAGATTTAACTTTCCCTTAGCCCACTGACAGATTCCCTTCTATCTGCTCTCATTATCTTGCTTCTAATCTCCCTCCTGCCCAAATGCTTCCCTACACCTGGAATCTGAGAAAATCTTTCTCAAATGCTGTTTTCATTATGTTGCTATCCTGATCAAGAACTTAATGATCTCCCCATGAGAACAATAGAACCATCCAAGCAGAGTGTTCAAAAGTATTTATCAAATGACCTTCTTCCTGCTCAAAGACTCAATCAGACTGGTCTCTTAGGTCAATCAAGTTGGTATAATTTCTGTAAAAGTGTTTTATTTTGGCCTCTGACCTTTTCTCCAGGCATTTCCCCTGTTTGGGACCCATCCAAGCCCTCTCCATCAGTGACAGTTTACCCCTTCTAAGAAGTTTTCTCTGATTATTAACCTCCTACCAATGTTGACTTTGATGCACATGGTACTTATGTTCAATCTGCTTTATCCTATGAGTAGAAAAGATTTGCTTATCGTCTCGTTGTTTCTTACATCTCATATGAGTTCATATATCAGTTGTTTCTACTTGTTTTTATTTTTTATCGTGCCTAAGACAATACTGTGCCCCAGTGAGTACTAAATGTTTGTTAAAGAAATTAATGCTAATTAATTCTTGGTAGAGAATAAAATAAAAATAACTTTCACCCTATTAATGAGTCACACGTACATAAATATGGTAGTGTATCAAAATATTAGTTTCGTAGTTGATAACACTAGCAAAATATTGATCCAGTGGTTCTCAACTGTGGCTGATCATTTAAATCAAGTGGGAAGTTTTTAAAGCTACCAATACCCAGGCCTCACTATAGGTTAAATGAATCAGAATCTCTGTGGCCCAAGCAATGAAAAAATTGAAAAGCCTCCATAGAATTCTAATATGCAGACATGTTTGGGAATAAGTGCAATAGATCAACATTTCATTTGGGTGCACATGTGGGGAGTTTGGTAGTGGAAAGAGAGATTTTTCAATTATAATAGGCCACACATTGATTTGCACAACCCCAAACTTAGTAATATATTTTTCTAAATAATAAGCTAATATGAAAATGTGGATTTGTTTTTAGTATCACAAGCTGTTAGAACTGAGAGAGAGCTAAAATAATATCTAGATCAATCTTTCATTTTACAGCTGGGGGCACTGTGGCTTAGGAGAGTTGAGTGAGTAGCCTCACACAGTGCGGTGGTAATCGCAGAGTGACAGGTCATTTCTTGAATTAGTGGACTTCTCTGAATTATAATTCTGGAGCTGCAGCAACTCAACCAAATTGTTTAGGTTTTAGGTTTTTTCTTTCTTCTGCAGAAAATATATAAAAAATAGTGCATGTGGAAGATTTGGATTTTAAAAGCTGTTGGCACCAGGTGCTCCTTAAAGATGATCAATTTAGCACATTCCAACTAGCCCATTGTCATGGCAAGAGGAAACACTCCTCAGGATATATCAAAGTCCAAAATAAATGACTAGCACCTATTTGCGGGCTTTTTCATTGGCCCTAACCTCAAAGTCCATAACATTTTATGCTGTCAGAGTCAGAGCACTTTGAGGCCTTGACTCTACCATTCATTAGCAGACCTACTGCTTATGCACAAGCCAATCAACACCCTAAACTTCCCTTTTCTCTCTGGAAATGAAGTCAGTACCTGTCCTATTGACCTGGCATTTTTCAGCCATTATAAGGATTAAGCCAGATAATCTATGTGGAAGTATTTTGACAATAGTAAACCACTTTCCATACATATGTATAGAATCATTATATTACTCTCTAAGAGAAATACTTGCAAATAAATGTTATTTTTTTAATGCAGGCTCTACATCCTATTTCTTTGGCACCATGTGACCCAAGAATAAAAAAGAAGTGGAGTCAGTATTGGGTGAGAGACTCTAGTCACTGAAAATATCACAAAACTGCTTTTTTCAGGGAGGTAAAGTGATGTAGTGACCCAGGACTTAGCTAGTCTAGGCTCAAGTCCCAGTCTGCTTTAACTATTGACTTTGGACAAGTCATTTCATTTTTCTGGGACCAGAGTCTCGTCAGTGGTCAAAGTACAACTTCAGTTACAGTCAAAGATCCTTTTGATATTTACATCAGAATATTAGCACTTTATTAAAATTACTAAAGAGCAATTTCCCAAAACAGTAATTCATGTGGTTTCATATTTTTTAGACTCTTTTTTTTTTTTAGAAAGACAAGGGTGTAGCCTAAAAACATACCCATGTCTGGTAAACAGACATTTCAAATATAACATGTGTAAACATTTATAATATTTAAAAGAAACATTCTCTACTCAGATATTTTATGTTTGATAATACCCTTTCTGGGAGCCTCTGCTCTAAAAATAAATATATGGTTACCCAAAAAGCACTTGAGAGTACTGGACACAGAGGAATAAGCCAAATAACTTTTTACTATAACTCTCAGAATCCCAGTGCATGTTAACTCATCTGTGCCTCAGTTTTATTATTTATAAAGTGGGACCTATACCTTCCTTAATGATCCATTAGATAATGTATATTAAAATGTTTTATAAACTACTAAAACCAATTGCAAGATATTATCACTACCTAAACAATGTAGCTTATTATTTCATGACCTTTCAAAGCAATATGCTTTTTCAAGAGATGGATTAAAATTTTTTTTTTAATTTTGTTTCATATATCTTTTTTTATTTTAATAAACTTTTTATTTTGAAATAATTTCAAACTTAAAGGCAGTTACAAAATTAATAGAAAATTCACACAGAGAACTGCTATATAGTCCCAATCCAGATCTCCCTACTTTTTTTTTTTAATTAACGGAAAGAAAGAAAAAAAAAAAAAGAAATTAACACAACATTTAGAAATCATACCGTTCTACATATGCACTCAGTAATTCTTAACATCATCACATAGATGCATGATCATCGTTTCTTAGTACATTTGCATTGGTTTAGAGATGGATTAAAATTTTTGACTTTATTACAGATACAGCCCCAATGCCTGGCACAACAAATATGCTCAATAAACTTTTGCTGTCTGAAAGCAGAGTCCACAGAAAGACCAAAAGTTCCAACCTCTCAGGTTCCATGTTTGTCTTTATCTCCAAATGCCCTGGGTCTAGGACAGTATCAGATACAGAAGAAACTCAATATTTATTGGATGAATAAATCTTTGCCCTCCTTAGTTTCTCTCCAGCTTAGTGGGGGGGGGGGGGGGAGGAGGGAGGGAGGGAGGGAGAGGGCAGATGAGAGATGTTTTCTGGTAAAGGTTGCTTCGAGTGGAAAACTGGAAATCCAAGAATTTCCCATTTCATCACAAATAATTTCAACCTTCTGCAACCTTGGGAAATTAATCTATGAACCTCTCCAAGACTCAGTTTCCTCATCTCAAAATAAGAATAAAAGTACTTTCCTCCCAGTGCTACTGACTAGAATTGGAAGCTCATTTAGGGCAGGGATTTCATTTTGGGGCCACTGTACCCAGAGCACAGATCCTCAAATGTTTGTTAAATGAATCTGTGAGAAATTATGATAATTCAGGCAACGTGTGTAACAGAGTGCCTGACACAGTAAATACTTAGCAAATCTGAGCCTCTTTCATGATCACCATCATCATCATCACTCCCACTACTACTAATTTTTTTCCCGGTATTATTACTTTTACTAGTGGTTGTAAAGCAGCCGCCTTTGGGGTAAAACTAGGATTCAAATCCCGGCGTCCCCATTTACTGGCCATGTGATTTAGGACAAATCACTTAACCTACCCAAGCGGGATTCTTTTGGTTCCACAAAACTGTGCGTTGGGAGAATCAGAGACTATACGTACACCACCTAACAAGAGTCTTGGTGTCCCACCGGCAGCGATATTTATTAAGGCAAAGAATCGCCGTGTCCCCTTTAATCCAGATAACTGTCTACTAATTTCCCACACTGCTGTAACTACAGACTTAATCTGATCGCACATAGCGAGGAAGGAAAGAATTTCAGAGACCGAAACAACTACAAGAGAAAACAGAGAATTGAACCGGCTCGACAGTTCCCAACAAGGGTTGCCAGTTTCCGCGAAGGCCAGCCAGCCAAGGTTCGAACAGGATAGTCAACGCTGCAAGAATCAAAAACCAGGAACAGCCGAAGCTGACAACCTCCCCTGAACGGTCTTTCCACCGCTGGTCTCGAGCTGCCGCAGACTCGCGTTTCCGGCCCTCGCCGGACCACAGCTCCCGGCAAGCTTTCGGCGGAAAGTCTTTCGGGGTGGAGGACTACTAATCCCGGCATACCATTCGGCTCGCCAATAAATAGGGCGGAAGCTTGGGCTGAAACCATTGCATGCAGGGAATTGTAGTCCAGTTAGCTGTTGGCTCATAGATGGGAGGGGAAGAGCCCGGTCGCTCTCGTCCACTGAGGAGAATGATTCATAGAGGAGAGTCAGGAGTCAGGAGGAGAACAGCTTTCTCTGTGGAAGCCCACTTAACAGGCTGGACTCTTCTCTGAGGGAGGGAGAGGCAGGAAAGCAAGCAGCGCCTCAGGTCTGACCCTGCCTCAGGCCGCTCGCCAGGCCGCGATTGAGTTCTGGGCCTTCTCGGGGTTGGCCTAGACTAGCCGGTTGCTGGGAGAGCGGTGACGTCGCGGGGTGAAAGTTGAGGGGCGGGTGACGTTGGGCCTGACCGGGCGGAGGCTGGCGGGTTGGAGGCAGGAGGGAGGGAGGGAAGGAGGGAAGGAAGGAAGCTGGGAAGGAGCGAGCGAGCGGGGGCGCGAGGCGTTTACCTGGAGGCAGCGGCTTGGGCGCGCAGAGCGGCCGCGGCTCCCCCGCACCTGCGGCGATGGATGAGGAGCGCGCTCTATACATTGTCCGGGCCGGCGAGGCGGGGGCTATCGAGCGAGTCCTGAGGGATTACAGCGACAAGGTAAAGAGCCCTGGCCCCGGGCGTGCGATATCGCACCCCCCGGCCGCCCTCCGGGCTTGCACATCACATCCCTCCCTACCCCCTTCATTCCGTGGATGCGCATTGCTCTCCCCCGAAAACATTTCCGGCTTGGGCATGCGTATTTGTGCCCCCAGTCTTTCCCATCCGTGCATCCTGCATCCCCCTGCCCCCACTCCAGCCCCCACTCCCGTGATTCTGGCCCAGCAGTCTGCCCTATGGTCCTCCCCTCAAGCGAGCAAGTCACACCCTCGGAATCCTCAGATGTGCTTCTGTGCCCAGTGCCGTTCTCTTGGATGCATAAATACAGGCGAGGCTTCCTTACCTGTATACTATAAAAATACGTGCTTTTCTGCATAAACACGGCCCTTGACATGAAACATAGCCCTCAACCTGCATAAAACGTATCAGCAACGATGGCAGTTCTTTATATACCTATAGCAGTGTAAGGTTTTCAAGATGTGATGTCTTGTATCTGGCTCCATGTGATCCTCAGAGTGGTTTTGGGTCGATGGTACCATCGTCCCCATTTTATAGATAAGAAAACCGAGGAGTTAAGAATTGAAACCACGACCAAGGTCATGGATATGATATATTGTAAGTGGGTGGAGAATCTAACTCCTAATAATACCTGTTACTTGTATCGCATTAACAGCTTTCCCATTCATTATCCCATTTACTCTTAACAACAATCCTGGGATGGATTTGCGTTTGCAACTCAGACTCGAGGTCTGTTAAGTAACTTGCCCAAGGTCATACTTGTGAGCCGGCATCCCAACCTAGGTCTTCAGACTCTGTCCATTAACTATCATTCCACTACACAACTCTGCAATAAAAACGTATCTTGTTCTAAATCCCAGTCACTTCTCTGAATCTCTCTCCAAGAACCGTTAGCTTTCCATTACTTTTCCTTCTAGGAATTTGACGTGCTCATTTCAAAAGAATAGTAAGCCACATCTTTTTCTTTCACTTGGAAGGCTGCTTTAGAAATGACTGACTACTCCTTTCTGTGAAAACACACCCAACACCAGCTCATACCCTAGATATAATATTTTTCTTTCCTTTTTTTGCATCCATTATAATCTTTCCCTCCACTGCACGTTCATACATTTTATATTATTGTGCTACTATTGTATGATATTTCAGCCCTGGCTGGAGAAGATCCCAAAACAAAAACATTTCTCATTTATGAACTTTCATTTCATTTAATATTCCCAACATCTCTGTGAGGAGAGTGGTGGTTTCCCCATTTCACAAATAATGAAATTGAGCATCATAGTGTGATCCCAAGTCCATACAGCCACCTAGAGATGGGCTGAGATTTGAATCTAGGTTGTCTGACTACAAGTCCAGTGCCTTTTTTGCAGTACTAGACTGCTTTTTTTTTTTTGCGAGGATGCATTTTGTTCACATCTTGGCTCCTTCACTTTCTGATATGCTTTGCTGTTGAGCATACCTGCCCAATTCAGGAGAAACTCATTTAATGCCTAGGTATACACATTGTGAAGATTATATTCTTTTAACTTGATTAATTATTGCTTTCCAAAAAAAGATTGGAGGCAACTACAAACTGATTTTCAAAGGAAAAAAGAAAAAAACTTGGCCCTTGTGTCAAATCAGCTAATTTTTATATGCTAGATACCCAACAATAAATAGGAATTTCTTCTGTAGGGGAAGAAGAAGGAAAAACCTGTAGCTGGACCTTATCATCACCTCCTTCTATTTCTTCCCTTCATGAAACTCATTAGAACTCTAGATTTGCTTCCTCCAGTTTATCTTTCTGTCCTTGATTCCTTCCAGGTTGGTTTCAACTTACTACTCCTGGCCAAGTGCTGTAAGAGCTTAAGTCCTGGACATCTCCAGCTCCTCTTTTCACACTGGAAATATTTCTAAAGTTGTATGCCCAGTGTATATTGCCTTATGTGGTGTTTCTAAAGTACTTGCGCTTTGATGGGTAAAGCCTGAGAATGTTCTGACTTGATTGTGAGTTGAGTCAGTTAGCTTCTTCAGAGGAGAGCTCACTGTGTTTAATGCTGATTATAGTAAAAGCAGAGTGTAAAGAAAATGGCTGAGTTTCATGTTTAAGTGAGGGTT